>NC_052247.1:3315959-3952834 GCF_013401445.1 Tripterygium wilfordii
CAAGGTATAACATTTCTATGCACAGTTTTAACCCTATTTTCCTGCTGTCTTGTGTGCAAAACTCAAGTGAGTACTTAAAAAGACCATTAAAGTGCACGAGGGAGATTCACGTTGTCTCCAACAAGGGATTCATCCAGCCCATTGCTGTACAGTTAGAAAAAATGTCACGGATCAATGGAGAATTAGTAAACGGATAATAGACAAAAAGTGTAGGGAAAATGATTACCTAAGATGACTCAGAGCTGACATTCTGTAGAGACAGGTGAACACCAGGAGATGTAAACCAATGGTGTAGAAAAATGCAAAAGTTCGAGCATACCTACAGCATAATTGTGGATGAAGCTAATTTATTATGAAGATAGCAATGCGGAAAAGATTCGAGGGAAATAATAGGTTAATTTCTGTGAAAATAAGGGGCAGGTGAAGGCATAAAGTGCACACGGGTCGGTTAATGCAAAAAAATTGTTTAAACAACCAATTGGAAAGGATAGAAAAATCAGTAGAGTGGTTGATCCAAATGACGCATAAGATGGAGGCTGCTATAACAGAAGAAATCGTAAAAACATTTAAAACAAAGTTCTACTGTGGTAACCATGCAAGGAAGAGCCTGCAATTGCGCACAAAACCCTAGATGTAAATGTACAAGTAATTAAACAGCATTATGGATTCCAACGACGTGGACTGGTGATGCAACTAGACTAGACGAACACAATAGTGATATATACAGATTGCTAAAGTTAAGATGATGCTGGTGTTTGAGTGATGCCTAATGACAAATTAAAATTGAAATATACTGAGATTTGGAAGAAAGTAGATAGAACACTACTTGTTGCCAAGGAGGAAACGCCCACTGTTGAGTGTTATTTTATCCCTGAAGCCCAATTCCTTGTACCGAAGATCCCTTTCCTGGTAAGAAAAAGGAAAGTTTGCTTAGTAAATGACATATAAACCCTCATCAAAGCAAAATAGGACGTCAGCAAGAGGTAAATGGCTTTCATTATCAAAATAAGTCCATTAGGTTCGCATCCCCTTGAGTAGGCACCATGTTTCTCCTACTAAAATGGAGCAAAAAGTCCAACACAGAAAGGAAAGGCAATAAAAGATGAACTTCCATTGTGGAAGAAGAATAACACCATATCAAGAGAGAAGACAGCCCAAATGTCACAAAACAAGACAAAGGTAAATCATAACAAAACTTAAATTTCACCAAAGGAGCTCAAGTATGACCTTCTTCGAGAATGCTGCAAATGGATTTATGTCATCTTCATATATCTTCTTATACTTAGATTCAACATCTGAGGAAAAACCACTCTCCAAATCTTCTGAATGCTGAAAATAATCAAGCCACATAAAATCAGGACTTGAAAACCAGAACAAGATAGAAGTCGATCAACAAAAATTAGGTACCTTTTTTGATCCTCGAGAAACTACTTTCTCAAGATTATAATCCTGGACATATCGAATCTTTCCATACAGTTTAACATTATCAGCTTTTGTCTTTTCCAGTTCCACTGTTAGAGCCCCAATCTTTTCCTTCAGCTGCCTTATTTCCTGCAACATTTGAAAATTTCACAAACTCCCACTAAATCTGCAATAATTAATCTAATAATCTGAACAGAATCAGACCATCGGCTGCAGGTTTTTTTGAGGGGAAAAAAAAAGAACACCAAAATATGAGAATGGTCAAAGTTGAATGACACCTCTTCTGTCTCTCGCAAACGTGTCCTAAATCGATCTCTCTGATTGCATATCACCTTCAGCATTGAGCTCTGATCTTGATCTGCTGAAACCTGTTTCTGATCTGCATTCTGGACCAGAACCAGAAGGGGTTAATTACAATGAAAAACTTCAACCACCAAAATGACAGCGCAAAACACAACTGGAAATCCAACAGTCCTGCCTACTGTTAAGGTATGGGTAATGGGATGCACTGTTAAGGGAAGGGATGCTCTTCCTTGTAGAATAGTTGGGCATTTAACACAAAAGTAACTTGAAACCATTGACGATCACCAAGCCACACCAATCATGAAAACTGATTATACTCAATTCAGGGTGGTTTTGCCACCAGTTCTCTTTTGTTTGGTAATTACACAAACTGATCAGGTTGGATGTCTCTCCTTAGTCATTGTAGTACAGCAAAGGACAGATTTAGATAGAAGCTCTTTATTCAGGAACTATGAAACTGGTTCTATATGTTTGTATTGACAATAGATACTTTCCCGAGAACCGTTACGTTGTGAAATTAGGTTGTGAAATTGTTTTCAGATAATTACTGTTCAATTCAGAGAATACTGATAAGTAAAACAGTAATTATCTGAAATAATTTTACAATTGAACTTTTTGAGGCAACGGACCTATGGGAAAGTATCTATAATTGTCATGGAATTCATTACTTGAATCACAAAAGGAATACAAAAACCATTGATTGCACGATAACTTTAATAGAAAGAGATGCACTCCCATGAAGAGGTACCTCATATAGCTCGGTCCCCCCAGCCTCTGAAAGATCCCAATCATCAAATCGACCGCCTTTTCGCTCTTTGGAATTATAACCCTGCACCAAAAGGAGAAAGATTGATTCAGACTTTTACTGGGATAGAAGAAAGGGGGAAGAGAAAGCGAAGACACTTGAAAACAATCTCCCTACATCCTACAAGTTCTGTCTCGCATTAGGCATGTTAACACGAATACTAGCAAGTATGTATGTGCATGAAGGTGCAAATATACACATGGATGGAGAGTAGGAGATGCATACATGAACATAAATAAAAGCTTAAAAACTGAATAAGCAGTCTTATTACTATCCATAGCAGGAAAGATACTAAGAACAAAGTATCGCAACTTGCAAATAATGGTGGCACAAGACAATCATTTCAAAATATTCGAAGTCATTGATCCGAACCTTCAATATATCATCTTCCAGCTTTTGTACCAGTTTTTGTTGTTCATTAACCTTTGATGTGAGCTCTGATATCTTGGCTTCAGCTTCTCCCAGTGAAGACGTTTTCTCAGAGAGTTTAACCTGGAAATGTTAGAAAACAGTTTCGACTTACTTCTGATACATGATAGATATAAATCAAATAAAGCAATAATCTTAACCAACCTAAGGGCTAAGATATTACCAAAACTTAAAGATAATAGTATAAACAATTTAGGCACGCTAATATATTTAATAAATCCAGTAATATCCAAGGATAGCCAAACATGTGGCCCAGTTGTAGAGTTGCAGGAGTGTAACCTAGAGGCCACATGTTTAATTCCTGCGTACATCGTACTTGTCCCCGACCCTACCAACTATGGGAGCGAGAATTATTTACATTTTTATCCTTAATATCCATAGAGGCTAGGAAATTGACCAACTATAGTTGACAAAACTATTGAACTGCACATGCACACAAATCTATATAAGTTCTTCCCAAAAAATAACCTAGACGTCCACAAATGCCTCAACTTAGTTCATGGACAAAAGAAAATTAGCAAAATCTAAGTTAAAAGGCCAATAAAATTTCCAGAGACTTTATACCTTCAATTGAGTCAGTTCGTGCTCCATTTTTCGATTTTTATCAAGAAGAAGAGACTCCATTTTGCTCATTTCTTCCCCGCTAGTAGCTACTTCCCAATCTTCAGCCTCGATAGAATTATAACCCACTGCCTATACCATAAAACAATGGCATGTTCACTAAGACGTTTAGTTACAAAGGTTCTTCAAATCAAAGCCCAAAACGCGGAAACGCAGATGAAAATTTAAATGCACATAAGATGATAGCACGAGAACACAACCAATGAAAATAAAGCAATAGGCGTTGAGGAATTATAAAGATTAAAAAAAGACAAAAGTTATCAATATGAATTTACTGGAATTCGCTGTTAAAGATTACATATTCAGTTCAACCAGAAAACATTTCTAAGAAGTAAACAAGTCACCATGAGCAGCAAAACATCAACTATATGAGAAGCTAAATAGGTGGCTGAGATTGAAAGAAGGGCCACATCAAAATTATCAACTCATTCACAAAATTTCTAACAAATTCAGACCCAGCATACTGCAGTCAGGGGATTCTTAAGTAATGAAAACACAAATATTGAAATGCAATTCGACCAAAATCCAGTGTTATTGAAAATTTCACTAAACATTAGATTAGGCAAACAGAAAAACCAACTTTTCAGGAAACTTGATTGAACTTTGTAAGTTCACCGGCTTCATGTCACTAAAACAAAAACTAATCATGCTAAATTTCGAACCGTACTTCAGAAAAACCAGAGAAAGATGGTATTACCTGCAAAATTTTCACCTTTTTACGCAAATCATCAACTAATTTTGTGGTTGGCCTAGCTTGTATTTCTTTCTTCATCTCGTCAAGAGCAACATCCTTTGCAGGCAGATTTTGAAAACAAATAAATTGTCAAAAATAAATAGATGAATGCAAGCCCCCGTGCACAACAGACACATAGAGTAACAAGAGAGAAATCAACTCCAACTCTACACAAACAGCAGGTTCATGGAGAACGTCCCGTCCAATTAACAGGCAAAGAGAATATAATCAACTTAAACTGCAAAGCATCCAAACCTAACCTAATAAGCTGATTGCATAAGACGAGGACACATAATCAGAAGGCAGTAACCCATAAGGACTCTAATCACTCCACTTCGTACTTAAAAGAATCTACAGTCAAAACCTCTTGTCCCCAACTTGTTAGAGCCTAAATAAACATTAAAGTTTTTTAGGAAAAAAAAAAAGAAAAAAGAAAGGAAGAAAATCAAAGAGGAATGTGTTGATGCATCTACACAGATGCATATCAATATACCTTTTCCTTCAGCAATGAATTCAACTTTTTCATCTCGTTAATATGCTGTTCCCGTTCATTTGATAGAGTTGTTTCAATATTGTGGAGTTCCATGTTCAGCTCAGAGATTATTTTCTCTTTGGCACTCAAAGAATTCTCAAGGATACTACTAGAATCTACATTATCACTGCAATCACAAGCAACAAAACCATGAGATCAAAGCCTTTACCCTGAGAATGTATAACGAAAGATCAGAAAAGTCAAAATACGATGACAATATGATAGAGTTGCTGATAGGAATGGACCAACAAAAAATAACAATAAAAAGAAAGAAGATCCTCCACAAAAGTTAGTACCAACTCACCACAAAGGCCTACATATTTTTTTGGTAATACATTTCCCATGCAATTTCAAAACCTCTTTTGAAATATGACAAACATGCGGAGAGCAAAGGAATTAAAGCACCAAACCTTTTCTTGTTTGCAGTATCTTCATTTGCCGTTTGTAATTGGGAGCGCAAAAGTCCCTATGAAGAAAACCAATGAAATCATTCAGCTAGGAAAAGACACTGACGTGTAGAAATATAGCACCGAAAAATGGTTTTCTAGACATAGTATCAGAGGGATGGCCTACTTTATAAATAAGTTACATCACATAGTCCGGCTTTAACAAATAAATAACCTAACAACTCTTTCCCCTAGGTTTTTGATGTAGCAATAAAAGCACTTTACAATAATGAACGTCCGAAGGAAAGAGTCTCTTCACGCGTAGGATTTCTAGGCAACAATGGGTAGAACACAACTCACTTAAATTTGAAACACACCTTTTCTCTCTCAAGAGTAAGAAGCCTTGTCTGAGCCCTTTCCACTTCATCCATCAACAGATTGACTTCTGATTGCTTTGCAGCCCTATCTTCATCTGATATCATGAGAACACAGATAAGAAACTAAAAAAGGAAAGGAAAAAAAAAAACGAGAGTGGGGTGAGGGAAGTCAAACACGATTATGATTATTGCAAGATAAAGAGTGGAATCCAATTCTTCCATTATCATTATCGCCCAACTGGGATAACTTGGCATATAATGTGAATGGGAACAAAATATGAGTACAATTTAGGGTGGAGAGCAAAAGCTTTTGTTTGCAATCATATGGAGAAAAGTTTTGATGAGGAGGAGGAGGAGAATATATAAAACACTAAGATTTAGCAAATTACCTGATTGAGCACGAAGTTCAAACAACTTGCTTTGTGCAAGTTCATGCAACTTCTGCATATTGGAAACACTATCTTTTGCATGTCGTAATTGATCTTGCAATGATTGCTCCCTAGAAATTTGTAAGACAAATCATAAAGAAAGGTCGCAAGATGGTAAAATGAACACGTTTAAAAAGACAGTAGACAGCAAGATACACAAGATATACGCATTCAAGAAAGTAGGATTTCAAATAATTGTTGCACTGTCATTTACATGTCAGAGAATTGCCTTACAACCTCATGAAGAGCAGTAAAACTACCTTTCTTTCAAAGCTTCTAGTGTTTTCTGGTTCTCTTCAGCCAAACTATGTTGCTTCATCTCCACTATTTCTTTCACTTTTTCCTCCATCTGCACAAGTATTAGAAAATAGACATCGTAATGCCTATTTACAAAGATGATTGATGTCTCAATTCTCATAGGTGACATATTAAAGCAAAAATCTGAGGAATGTAAGCATCATCTTATCCCTTAAAAGAAGATTCTAGAAGATACCTAGGTTGCAATCATGTGAAGATTTAACTGAAAAAAATACATAGGTTTCTGCTTGCTGGTGTATTATTATCAAAACGAACTTTAAATATGTCTGGCCTTAACTGTGCTAAGGTTGTTACATTGTGACCAGGGCATATGATAACAATATCACATATGCTTGACCTGCACAAACTTCCTAGTGGCAAGAGGCTTGTGCACAGGGGCATCTTTAATGAACGCTTGAAATCTACACTTCCTCATGATCTTTTTTCTCTCCCCAAAAGAGGTCAATTTTAGAAATTAGGTAGTACCAATACAATAGTCCAGAATTTTATTACTTTCTGATTCCATATTCTTTATCTTCTGATTCCATTCATATTATTTTTCAAGGGAGAGACTGGATATAGGTTCAACCTTATAAGCCTCAAGCTACAAACCTCGAGACACATTAATGATGAGTGTAAAAGGCAGGAACTTTGCATCGAATAAAAAAAAAAGAAAAATACTCTTCCAAGAGCATAAGAGAGTGTTTCACAATAGTAGTTGGAGATGTTAAAATTTTTGCAAGCTTCAACTATGCAATAAGAATTCTAGAACTTAGAACTAGGTCCAACAACGAAATCATCACACATCATCCGGAAAACTGAATGATCAAACAGGAAAAGAGAAATTTTAATCATCTCTGATAAACACCAGCACGCTGCCTAAGGAGGGCAGAGGTTTGAATACCCACCCCCGACAAACAATAAAAGACAAAATCACTGATAAACGCCACCCAGCCTCCCTCCCCCAAAAGGAGGGGAAAAAAAAGAAATCTTTAAAAAATGTAAAAAATAAGAGTAAAATAGGAAAAATACCATAGAAATTTGTCACCAAAAATAACAGTAAAACAACTTCAACTTCAATTAAGTGATTACATAGATCATTAGATATTTTCTTAGTGATGGAACGATCAGTAATATATTGGGTACAAAAAAAAAAGAGTTAAGTTTCGGTCAGCCAATTCTCACGTAAAATCAGACAATTCGCACCCTGAATCTTTAGATTCGCAAGGAAAAGAAGACTCTTCAAACCATTAACTTATTAGCATTACTTCATAATTAGCTTAGTCTGAAAGCTAGATCCTAAAAAGACTGCCTTCCCCGTGATGCTAATGTAGTCATTTAGAAAAAACTTAACTGGACAAAGATTGCTTTAGAAGAATAGACTCTCATATCGGTCCTGATCTCCTAGAAAAAGAAGATAAGTTCAACAAGCCATTACAAATATCCAAGGCTACTTAGGATAAGTGTAAGAAGAGCCTGAACAATCTCTAGTCTCTCCCAAGAGGACCGATATGTTCTTCATAGCAGAGTGAGAAGATGGTCGGATAGAGATTGTTTTAAAGAAGTTGTTTGGAAAGGGAAAAACGATTAAGCCTTCTAAAAGGTTCGTCAATAAAGCATTCGTACAGAGTTATGCAGAACTTAGCGAGCTAGAAGGTGAGCCTAGGCCAAAGGAGTCTTTTCCTAAAAAGCCGTTTCCAGCAAGTCTGTTCCTATCGATCTCGCATATGGAGACAAGCTATCCTAAGGTCATGGCTTTGACATCGATATATCCCTGTTCTATTGATGGGTGTACTAAACAGCAGATTCTTACTCTTATGACCGCTGCTAATCATTCTTATCTCTATCATGAATGAACCCCCACTCATACTTTTGAATCGCTTACCAGCGGGTTTTTCGGTATGTTAGGAGCATGGTTGGAACAAATTCCAGATGGCTGCGAAAGATTGGAAGATTCGGGCTATTGAGGGCTCAGGTTAATTCTCTAACCCTGATAACTAAACTGCTAGCTGGAATTCAGCTAAGCATTATTGCAGTCATTCTTATGGTTCAGATGCAACAGAAAAGCAAACTCCACAGAAACCATGCAACAATCATCCTCTCAGAAATAGAGTGTCTAACAATATATTAAGTATTTGACCATTAACCAGTTTCCTAACCTGCTGCTCTAACTGGCGGTTGCGTTCCTCAAGTCTCCTTATTGTTGCTTGCTGATTCTTTAAATGAGTTGCTTCTGTCCTGAATTCATCCAGCTCAAGTTTCATCTTCCTGTTCTCGGATTCTAGTTCAGACAGTTTTAGATCTTGCTCCTGCACGAGACAAGCGTGAATATCATCCACACACAACATGCATGCACACAGTGCACGAGCACACTTTTCCCTTGTAAAAGTGCATAGAGAACAATGGTTACATTATGTTTGAACTTCTCTGCTGCTAAAACTGTTTAAAAGGTAATCAACATTCAAACCTTCAAATGAAAATGGCATTGGAAGTTTCAGAACAATAATATTTCTAGTCCTGTAAACATAGTTAAATGACCTACAGATTTCACAAGAAAATGTATGCTTTGAGGTCTCGTATGATGACAAAGTAATTTATGATCGTTGACAAGATAGCATACATCATGTGACAAAAATTCAGAAATAGAGTAGAAAATTTATTAGATCAATGGTCAAGTGACGTCGTTTACCTTCTCATCACTCTGTTTTCTTCCTTGATCAGCTAAATAAAATAAATGAACTAGAAAAGCAACAACACGGTGCTAACACGAGTACAGATAATCATTTACAAGTCTAAATATCTATAAAGTTGATAAAATCTCCGCATTCCCGAAATTGTACTTAGTAAACCAAAATAAATATAGTGCTAAGCCATCTAAGACCAAAGCAAGATACAATCAAAGGCTGGCTATCCTATTCCTTTCCTTCCACAGTCCACACTAGCAAATTATCAGTACAAGGGGTCAGCTCTATAACTTTAATTTGGAGTGTCTAGCAGCCATACCCTTGCTGATGTTCAAGTTACAGATACACATATGGCATGGTTACGCTCGGGCAAAGAATCCAAGAAAAACAAGACCACTTTTGAAGCATCATACCTACAAGGTAGCTATTGTACACTATGATGTGTGCATTACAGAAGGATTTAATGTAAAAATGCGAATTAGATCCATACTAAGTTACTAACAAAATCAAAATGTCATAGAACTTACTCTACTGAACAAACATGCTGGCACTTACAGCAATTGAGGCAAGAGCTGGATAAGGATCTGGAGCCTCATAAAGTTTCTGATAGATATTGAGGAAAGCATTTTCCCCGAATTTCGCTCTCTTGGTAAGATTATCAACTTCTTCTTGGTAACCCTTGAGCAAAGAATTAAACAAGTTTAACTTTTCCTCAGGTGAAGCTTTCTTGAAATCTGCTCATTCAACACATTGTAATTAAATACATAAGATCTTATCTATCCAATAGAAATCCTTGAGTATAGAATACAAAATAAAATAGAAGCTGAAAAACCCTAATCGATTATTCGAACTCTTGCACAAAAAAGCTGGGCCCATATAGAAAACCATACAGAAACATAGAAACATCTAAAAGCTTCATTATTGTTAAATTATCTTATTATCATAACGGTTGAAATATGGACATATGATTGGTATTGATATTACCTCTAGTGCTCTCTGCAAGTTTCCGCCGGTTTTTCTGGCTATTTTCCTGGTTTTCAGCTATCCTAAGTCCTTGCTCATCCAGCACACTCTTTTCTTTCTCCAAATCAAAGTCTGTAAATGGCAAACAGGAGAGTTAATAAACAATTTTCAGCGAAAAAAAAATCATGTCCGTAAAATGATGCACATGGGCAATTTTGTCAACCCAAATGCATACAATGAATACATATCATTTCCACCAGAGGGGGCGGGCCAAGTCAAACTAAACATCTGCCTCTGAGAAGGATGAGACAAGCACTGCACAAGGCTATTGCCTCGCTTTCAAGGATTTTAATCCAGTTTGAATGATTTTTTATCTTAGTTCTCTGGCGTGGTGTTTTGTAACATTCATCACTTTGACACACTAAACAATCAAGAGTAGAGCTGACTAATAGCAATTACATATCTGTTTCCCAATGTTTCATTAGCAAATATTTCTAAAGTAGATGCATTGTAAAAGCAATATTGCAATTATAAGAAATCATAACTGGTTTCATCATCATCCGAGCCTTTATCCCAAAAGTTTGGGGTTGGCTACATGAGCCCATGAGAAAATCAATGGGAATCCACTATGTGTATTCGTTTCCGCCATTCATTTCTATTTAGGATCATACTTTCATAAATTCTTATTGAATCCATATCCTTTCTTACTACTTCAAGCCATGTCTTGTTAGGTTTTCTTGTTCACTTCCTACTCTCTTCTATACAAATTCTCTTGATTCCCCTTACTGCCACACCTCTATCTCTACGTTAAATATGCTCATACCATCTTAAAAGATGTTCTCACAACTGATCTTCAATTAGTAACTGGTTTCAACACAGAAAAGGCATCACTTAATACACCCCCGCAACTCTATCATTGGGGTACATTTTCAACAAAATTAAACAAAAAAGGTTGCAAATAAATATTCACACTGTACTTGGTTGACTGATCATTTCCCTTGAAGAAATCGCCCTAATTGTGATCAACAATTGCAGACTTTTCACCCACTTCAAAACATGAAGCTCCATTTGAAGGGCCAGAATAGACAAATCCCTAGGGCTCTAATTTGCCCATCCGGAATAATCAAAGCATATTCAATGAATAAACTCTCACTGCTTTCATGATAGTATCCTTAATTTTACAATGTTCGAAGCTTGGGAGTAATTGCTCTTCAAATTATACTGAAAATGCAAATTGCTTACAAGCCTAAGATCGTAAATAAAAAAAAAGGAACAAATTTAATCCAATTAATTCGCGAATGACATTGAGTAACTAAGCAAACAATTCAACATGAATAAAACAAACAGGTCAATAGAATAAAAACAAAATTATGAGTTGATGAAATCGAGTGGTACCTTTCCAGAAATAAGAAATGACGGAGATAGGAGAAGAGGAGGGGTTTGATTTATCCCTCTCTGATCCACCTTGCGGGGCATCCATATTCGATCACGAAACCGGATCTCTCTCTCTCTATGCGTTTCGATTCTCTCTTGTTTGCAAATAGATTTCAGACTTTCAGTGAAATTCAGCGCGCGAACAGTGTGATCGCTTCTTGGTAAGTTGGATCTCTGAGAGGTTTGGCACTGTTTGGTCTTCTAGCCAGGTTCTTGTTTTACAGTACATGGGCTTAGCTGAGTCATTGGGCCACTGTTTTGGGCCAGCCCAATGTTGAAAATTCGCCGCTGAAGCCAACTCCAAGCAAGTCCAGGTTTTTGTGGGTGAAATGTGGGCATTTAGGTCTCGGCCAGGGGCCGTTATAAGTATAAAATATTTAACCCCGAACCGTTATAACTTATACGGAGTCTTATCCGCTCATCCAAACGGAGCCTAAGTGTCTCTCTTATACGTGGAGGACATCATTGGGATTGGCGGGTCTAATACTGCCTACATGCCAAGATGTGGCTTGATCATCGTCATACAAGGGACAAGACATTGGCTTACATAATAGACTACAATGATAGAAAGTTCAGGAGCATAATGGCTAGAAGAAAGGCTAACATGGCTATTGTTGAGATCTTGAATTGATTAATTTATTGTATCTTGTTGTGCAGATGCAGGTTGTTGCTTTGTTTTCTACTGTTGGAGATGCTTGTTTACTATTGTTAATAGTGTGACTATCTTTGTGTTTTTACAATCACGTCAACAGAAATAGCATGATTGTTTTTTGCACAATCATACCATTGACTAGTGTTTGAACTTCAATCACGACATTAGCATCGTCATGACCAATTTTTTTTAGAGCACGCCAATTTGATCTCTATCTATTTTTGCTTTTTGCCGGGCATTCTCCTATGTTTTTCTCCTAATTGAACAACACCAAAACCATAACTAAAAGAATTAAGCCGAGATTAAAGAAAGAATCCCAAATCTGAATTGCAATTACCAATTTGGAAGAAGTGTGGTTACCACCCACAAGGGACACAAGGGTGCTTCAAATCCTATACCAGAGGAGCAATCAACTCAAATCTATGAGACTTAGGGGAATGTTGGCATTTGCAATAAAAACGATTGTCCCGAAGGTTTTTGATTGTTGTTGTCGTGATTGTAAAACAATAACACTAATCATGCTAAATTAAAACCTAGTGTTATACCGGTATTTAATTACACCAAAAATGTTATATTGGTAAAAAAAATAAAAAATAAATAAAACTCAGTTTCCAGTCCCACCATATTTAAATCATGCAACGGGTGGACCCACCACCAGTTAGCTTCTGCACCTGCATAAAATTCCCCCTTCATTTTTCGATTAAAGACACAAATATAGACCTACATTCCACCATCGTTTTTGTATAAAGTGCCTGAAGGGTACTTTGTATAAAGTGCCTCAAGGGCACTTTGTATAAAGTCCTTGAAGGACACTTTACAACCCATACAAAAGAAACTGTCCACAACAATCCACGACAGAAGAAAAGTGAAATCTAAAGGCAATCGCAAATGGACACTAAAATGCACTAATGAATTGGCTCAAAAAGCATGGACAAGGCTCGAGTCTTGGACTCATGGTTTTCAATGCTGTGACCATCACCATACCGATACATACAGTGGGAGGTTCTGGCAAGATTTGATATTACATCAATGGCAGATTGAGGCAATACACAATCTACAGCATTGGCTTTCTTCCATGTCTTTCTCATCAACTCCTTAATGTATCTGCGGGCATCCTCCTCGCATGCACCAGTTTCATTCATGTAGCATTGGATCGATTTCGGGACGTCGCCTCTCTTTAGTTCGTCCTAAAAATTCCACATAAAATTATTAATCAGAAATGATAGGGATCCCAAAAGCTGGTATTTCAGTTATTCTAACTGCTGAATTGTACGCACAAATTTCATGTGGGACAAGTGGATCCCACGAATTCACTTAAATCATGTGCATCCAATTCAGCATTTGGGATAACTGGGAACACCAACTGCTACGATCTCATGACATACATTTGACATATTTGATTAAGAATAAGGTCCATACTGATGAAGTTCCCAAATCATCTTGAAGTCGAAAAATAGAAGAAAGATATCGGACTAAATCTGGATCGTTTTCCAGGAAATTCAGCTCGGTCTCTCGTATGGGGTTTGGTGCAAAGAGATATCCATGAGCAATGACTGAAGGTCCACCGATGGTTGTGAATGCATTGTTCATGTATTCTTCTAGTGTTGGCTTGTATCTGCTATGAAACCATTCTGCCTCTACCAAGAACGCGTTGGTTGCACTTATCCACTGCCACACAGCCAAATTATATATAGTCTGTGCTAGAACACTAAAAGAAGATACGCAATATGCAACCAAACTAACTACATACTGCTTTCTTTAGGTTGGGCAAAACATCGAGGCCATGTTCTTTGAGAATGTCGAAAGCCATTTCATTGACAGTGTTAAAAAGGGCAAAGAAACATACTTTGATGTAGTCAGGGAGCTGTTTTATTGCATTAATGTCCCACCTGCACTTGCATCCAAACCATACAATGTTAATGTCAGTAATTAACAGATATTAATGTCCGGTTCCCGTGGATAAATCGGGACTGCACGACTTTACCTTCTCGCAGAATCACGCTTAATTGCGGAGTTACTATGAGATGTTCTCCTCCAGAAAAACGAGTTAATGATGGTAATGAACTAGATTTATCCATATATGTTAACAAAAGACGAACCTTTCAACAGCATCCGTGAAGAGTTTGAGTTCATCCAAGGTACCATAGACATCATAAACATCATCAATCACTGTCATTAGTGCGACCACCTTTGTAATCACTTTCCTACAGTTTGCAAACTGAGGTTCATCAGCAACCCCAATTGCCCACAAGTGCGATGCCACCAACCGGTCCCTCGCGAAACTCAAATTCTCTACCAAACCACAATTCTTCCACCACCTAATTCATTTAAACAAGTAAGATCATCAATTAGCTTCAAACCAATTTCTTATCTTCACTACCACAGGAGGTGCTTACATACCTTGAGAGGTCCTTGAGTTCCTCCTTGTACACGCCTTGCAAAATGTTGAAGTCCAACTTTGCAAGCTCTAGCAAGATTGGGTTCATGTCATTTGTTTTCTCATACAAGTCTATGAACCACCTTGCCTCAAATCTTGTTACCCTCCAGTGGAGTGGAAGCTCCAAGGCATGTCTTACCTGCATTGCCAGAATTGGATCGCGGCCTTCTAGTACTGTCTCATCATCTAGTTTTTTGAGATGTCTAGTAGCAAAGTCCCATGCTTCCTCCATAATACTCTCCCCTTCTACAGAGTAATATGATGCTTCATATAAGCTCAAAACTCCCTTAATATCATCACCACCACTAACACATTCCTTGAAATTCTCAAATACCTCTGCAGTCAATTAAGCCAAAAGCACTCAGTTATCTCATTGAAATTAGAGAATATGGGAAATTAATTAAGCTTCAAATGAAAACCTTGGGGAACATGATATCCATGTTGTCTGAGGAGTCTAAATTGAAGAGCAGTAGCATACAGATTTCCAAGATCATTGGTCTTAGTTTTAGAGTAGATATTATGTAGTATGGTCTCTATCTCCAATTTGAAATTATAACCCAATCCAAGCCTTTGTAAAGTGTCAATAAGTTCCAATTGATGCAAAGGGTCCCCTGCATTATTTAGCAAAATTCTTGCCTTTCCTTTCAGTTTCTCAACTCTTCTTGTGTGTACCTCTCCCTGCACCAGATGAGCCACAGGATTAGAGATCAACAATAATATATCATCAAAACTTAATAAACTAAAACCTACCAGTTAGCAAAGCAAAAGAAAATCAACCAGTTACCGTGAAGTCATTGTTCAACGATTGTAAGTAATCGTAGTCCCAAACACTAGGTTGGTAATCTGCTGATCTCCTTACCACAGCCATTGAATCATCACAATGTTGTTTTGTTTTTGTAATATTGCAAAAGACTCGGGTACGATGAGTAGTTGTAGCATAGCGATTGTTGTTGTTTTGGGAAGGGAAAAATAGAGTTGATGTAAGAAGGCAACAAGCCATAGGACTTGTTGAGTGATACTTTATTTGACAATGGAAGTTTTGTGTCTTTGTCAAGTGCTACCACAACAGGAACTATTGTCTATAAAGAAGTTCTTAAGACTATATTCTCATTAAATTAAAGCAGAAGTTACAAGCTAGTATATATACACAGAAGAAGGAACCATCCAACGGCTATAAACAACAAGTACAAAAGTGCAGTCTTGTCATGGCAGAGACTCATCAGCAGCCGTTGGAGATATTTTACATAATATAGTTGGACTTCTTTTGATCATTTGTGGGCTTGAGTTTACTACACAACCCTCTTTAGTCAATATATAGATAATTACATACTACCCACTCAACTATCTTGAAATGAAAAGTATCTGTGGAGTTTGGGTACTGTGTCACCTTAGTGTACTCTATCTTGTACTCTATTTATCAATGTACTAAATCCGGGGATAGATGTATCTTGAACATTTTGAAAGTCTAATTCAATGCTAGTCTCCTACAAAATATTGCATCAATATTGTTGGCCCATTTTGCTTAATTTTCTTAAATCTTAATAAAAACTTTTTTTTCCTACACGTTTTTCCAAGGTGTAATTGCGAAAATAAATGTTCTTTTATAACGATTTATGATTTTTTTTTTCTATTTATTTCATGAAAATATATGGTGTTGTAAACATTCGAAACTTTAGCACGACGAAGATGATCATGTTGGTGGAAATTTTCCTCGGAACAAAATGGTGGGGTATCAACGAAAATAATGCATAAAAAGTGGCGGGCAAGCAATTCTATGAATTTTTAATATAAACAAGTAATATTATAATGTTGTAGAGATTTAGGATAGAGATACTAATGGAGTTGTTTTTGAATAGAAATGTTGTAAATGTTCACAGAGTTGAGCTGACTAATAGCGAATACATATCTGTCTCCCAATGTTTCATTAGCAAATCAGTGTTGTTAAAGGCCATAGGCGCATGACCCATCAAACGCCTGAGGCGCAAGGCGCACGCCTTACCGAAGCTAGGCGCATTTTTTCTTTAAATATAAATATATATATATATATAGAGATATGTCAATAAATATATATAAGTTTATAATATAATAATCACATATTAGTTTATTACTTTTAATACTTTTGTGGAGACATGCCAATAAATTAGCCACTCAAAAATACATGTCATAGTAGAGATTGTTTTCAAGAAGTAATGTAAAATTCATATGCTTTTAACAGCTAGATTAAGCTTTTGACACTTGTATTTCTAGACAACTGAAGCTTTTGAGACCTGTATTTTTAATGCCTTGGACAATTTGATATCTGTGTCAAAAATAAAATGAAGTTTTAAAAAATATCTCTTTAAAACAGAATAAAAAAAAACTTTAAAAAAACACTCAATTTACTTGTTTTTAGCCTAGGCGCACGCCCGACTCGACTGCGCCTGGTCTGAGCCGTGCGCCTAGGCCCCTCCTGTCTAAAGACAAGCTATTAAGGCTAGGCAAGGCAGCCAGGGTGCGCCTCGACTCCCCCGGCGTGCCTAGGCGCACGCCTGGTCACCTAGTGACAACATTGTAGCAAATATTTCTAAAATAAATGCATTGTTCAAGTAGTATCACATTTATAAGAAAACATATTTGGTTTCATCATCATCATCATCCAAGTCTTTATCCTTGCTACTTATCTTCAATTAGTAACTGGTTTCAACACAGAAAAATCTACATATGCAAGAGACCCTGAAATTGAACAAGGTAAAAAAAGGTAAACTCTCAGCGCAAGGCTCCCGCAGCGGGTGGGGTCGGAGACTACAAAATGTAGGCAAACCTTACCCCCACATAATATGTGGAGAAGTTATTTTCAAGAATTGAACTTGTGACCTCTATCACTAGCCCACAAGGTCAAACTTAAACAAAAAAAGTTGCAAATAAATATTCACACTGTACTTGGTTGAATGACTATTTCCCTTGAATAAATCACCCTAATTGCGCTCAACAATTGCAGGCTTTTCAACCACTTCAAAACATCAAGATCCATTTGAAGGGCCAGAATAGAAAAATCCCTAGGGCTCTAATTTGGCCTTCCGCAAGTAATCAAAGTATATCCAATGAATAAATTCTCACTGCTTTCGTGATAGTATCCTTAATCATACAATGTTCGAAGCCTGAGAGTAGTTGCTCTTCAAATTATACTGAAAATGCAAATTGCTTAGCAAATGCTTAAATTTAAACCAATTAATTCGAGAATGACGTTGATTAATCCATTCAACCTAAATTCAAAACCTAAGTAACTAAGGAAATAATTATACAATTCAACATGGATAAAACAAACAGGTCAAAAAAGTAAAAGAAAAAAAATTATGAGTTGATGAGATCGAGCTGTACCTTTCCAGAAATTGGAAATGATGGAGATCGAAGAAGAGGAGGGTTTTGATTTATCTCGCTCTGATCCACCTTGCGAGGCATCCATATTGGATCGCGAATCCGGATCTCTCTCTATCTCTCTCTGGTTTTCAAATAGATTCCAGAAATTCAGCGCGCTAACAGTGTAATTTTGGAAAGTTAGAACGCGAGGGGTTTGGCAACTGTTTGGTCTTCGAGGTTCTTATTGTACAGTAGTAGGCTACTAGGCTACTAGCTGAGTCATTGGGCCTCTGTTATGGGCCAGCCCAATCTTGAGCACTTAACCAGGCCCGCCCAACTTTGAAAATTGAACCGCTAAAGCCACTGCTGCAAAAAAATGGCATCAATAAAGTTGCCTCATTTGCTTATTTTCTTGAATCTTCATTCCTAAACTTTTTGTCAAGGTTTATTTGCCAAAAATTATTTTTTTTTCAAAACTTAGAGTTTTTTTTCAATTATATATATATATATATAGCTATTTATCAAGACTGATTCTCATTCATTACATTACATGAAAATATATGATGTAGTATTAACAAAAAATTCAAAATTTTGTTTAACCGAGAATCTCATCATACAAGTTAATCATTTGAACATTCAATATAATCTAAATTCAAGCTATCGGGTCCACATGACGAGAAGGTAAGTTGGGACAAATCTCCACGCGTGGCCACGAAGATTTTTCTGAAGATGGTCGGATTGGTGGATATTTTTCTCATAACAAGATGGCGGGGTATCCTAACCCAATGTCATATCGTTTCAGCACCCCCAGCAGCTCCATAGCACTGCTAGTCCCCTGGAAGGAGCTCCAAAGTCTTACCTAGTATGCTGCCAGTACAGTTTATATGATGGTACACTTGTGGCTTCATCATCTCTTTTCTTTTCTTTTTTTCTCTGTCATGGCCATCCTTTGATGCCCTATT
The DNA here is from genome assembly GCF_013401445.1 of Tripterygium wilfordii. NCBI lineage: Eukaryota > Viridiplantae > Streptophyta > Magnoliopsida > Celastrales > Celastraceae > Tripterygium > Tripterygium wilfordii. The sequence goes on from NC_052247.1 coordinate 3,334,761, forward strand.
GTACTTGGTTTTGTGTTTCTCTATATATATTTTCCTGTTGTGTTGCCAATCAAAAAAAAAAAAAGATGGCGGGGTACCTTGATTTCTAACGATAATGTATCGAAAACCAAGAAAGACCCAAAAAATGTACTAATGCAAAAAATCTGTTTCGGGTCGATTTCGAATTGGACAACATCACGCGTTTAATAAATATTTACATGTTAAGACCCTAATCCGAATTAGATTTTGGACGTACTTAATTGACAAAACCCGGATTAATCTAAATTCGGACAAGTAAACGGAACAAGATTTTTATGTTCAGACCTAGACCCGTTTTTAAACTAGACAAAATTTTTGTGTTTGAACCCGGATTTCGGACATATAACTTATGTCCAAAGTTGATTTAATCCGGTCAAAAAAATTCGATCATCTAAACCAAACAGTGTTTTGCCAAAAAATGTACTAATGGATATTTTCCTCGTAACAAAATGATGTAGTACCAACGAAAATAATGCACTGATTTCTCTGTCTCTAACAGAAACAGAAAATGTACACAAAAACCACCACAGAAGAAAACTGAAATCTAGTGGCAACCCAAGATGGACCCCCCAAAAGTACTAAACTACTAATGAATTGGCTCAAAAAGCATTGAACAGGCTCGAGTCTTGGACACATGGTCTTCAACGCCGTGACCATCACCATACCTATACATACAATGGGAGGTTCTGGCAAGATTTGACATTACAACAATGGCAGATTGAGGTAATACACAGTCTACAGCATTGGTCTTCTTCCATGTCTTTCTCATCAACTCCTTAATGTATTTGCGGGCGTCCTCCTCGCATGCACCAGTTTCATTCATGTAGCATTGGATCGATTTCGGGACATCGCCTCTCTGCAGTTCATCCTAAAAAATCCGCATAAAATTAATAATTAGTTATGATAGAGATTCCAACGACTTGGTATCTCAGTTATCCTAGCTGTTCAGTTGTATGCACAAGATTTCATGTCGAATACGTGGAGCTTACGAACTCACTTGAATCCTATGCATCCAACTCAACCCTGCATGGATAACTGAGATATCAACTGTTGAGATCTCGTGACATACATTTGACATATTTGATTAAGAATAAAGTCCATACTGATGAAGTTCCCAAATCATCTTGAAGCCGAAAGATACAAGAAAAATGGCGAACAAAATCTGGATCGTTTTCGAGGAAATTCAAATCGGTCTCTCGTATGGGTTTTGCTGAAAAGAGATATCCATGAGAAGTGATTGAAGGTCCAGTGATTGAAAAGACTCCATTGTTCATGTATTCTTCCAGTGTTGGCTTGTATCCGCCATGAAACCATTCTGCCTCTACCAAGTATGCATTCATTAAATCTATCCACTGTCATACAGCCAAATTATACAGTCTGTGATAGAACACTAAGAGAGGATATGTAATATGCAGCCAAACTATATATACATAGTTACATACTGCTTTCTTTAGGTTAGGCAAGACATCAAGGCCATGTTCTTTCAGAATATCGAAAGCCATTTCATTGACAGTGTTGAAAAGGGCAAAGAAACATATTTTGAGGTAGTCAGGGAGCTGTTTTATTGCATTAATGTCCCACCTGCACGTAGACAGCAACCAAACCATACAATGTTAGCGTCGGTAATTAATCGAAAATGATAAAAGATCTTGTCAGTTTGTATCTCATTTATCTAACTGTTGAGTTGGACGCACGAGATCCAAGTAAATCCTTGGACTCCGCATGTCCCACATGATGCATATAAAATCATGTGCGTACAACTCAATAGCTGGGATAACTGGGATACCAACTGTTGGAATCCCTAATGCTGTGATCTGAAGCGTGAAGACGAACCTTTCAACAACATCCGTGAAGAGTTTGAGTTCATCCAAGGTACCATAGACATCATAAACATCATCAATCACTGTGATTAGTGCAATCACCTTTGTAATCACTTTCCTACAGTTTGCAAACTGAGGCTCATCAGCAATCCCAATTGCCCACAAGTGCGATGCGACCAACCGGTCCCTCGCAAAACTCAATTTCTCTACCAAACCACAATTCTTCCACCACCTAATTCATTTAAACAAGTAAGATCATCAGTTAGCTTCAAACCAATTTCTTATCTTCACTAACAAAGGAGGTGCTTACATACCTTGAGAGGTCCTTGAGTTCCTCCTTGTACATGCCTTGCAAAATGTTGAAGTCCAACTTCGCAAGCTCTAGCAACATTGGGTTCATGTCATTTGTTTTCTCATACAAGTCTATGAACCACCTTGCCTCAAATCTTGTTCGCCTCCAATTGAGTCAGTTCGTGCTCCATTTTTCGATTTTTATCAAGAAGAAGAGACTCCATTTTGCTCATTTCTTCCCCGCTAGTAGCTACTTCCCAATCTTCAGCCTCGATAGAATTATAACCCACTGCCTATACCATAAAACAATGGCATGTTCACTAAGACGTTTAGTTACAAAGGTTCTTCAAATCAAAGCCCAAAACGCGGAAACGCAGATGAAAATTTAAATGCACATAAGATGATAGCACGAGAACACAACCAATGAAAATAAAGCAATAGGCGTTGAGGAATTATAAAGATTAAAAAAAGACAAAAGTTATCAATATGAATTTACTGGAATTCGCTGTTAAAGATTACATATTCAGTTCAACCAGAAAACATTTCTAAGAAGTAAACAAGTCACCATGAGCAGCAAAACATCAACTATATGAGAAGCTAAATAGGTGGCTGAGATTGAAAGAAGGGCCACATCAAAATTATCAACTCATTCACAAAATTTCTAACAAATTCAGACCCAGCATACTGCAGTCAGGGGATTCTTAAGTAATGAAAACACAAATATTGAAATGCAATTCGACCAAAATCCAGTGTTATTGAAAATTTCACTAAACATTAGATTAGGCAAACAGAAAAACCAACTTTTCAGGAAACTTGATTGAACTTTGTAAGTTCACCGGCTTCATGTCACTAAAACAAAAACTAATCATGCTAAATTTCGAACCGTACTTCAGAAAAACCAGAGAAAGATGGTATTACCTGCAAAATTTTCACCTTTTTACGCAAATCATCAACTAATTTTGTGGTTGGCCTAGCTTGTATTTCTTTCTTCATCTCGTCAAGAGCAACATCCTTTGCAGGCAGATTTTGAAAACAAATAAATTGTCAAAAATAAATAGATGAATGCAAGCCCCCGTGCACAACAGACACATAGAGTAACAAGAGAGAAATCAACTCCAACTCTACACAAACAGCAGGTTCATGGAGAACGTCCCGTCCAATTAACAGGCAAAGAGAATATAATCAACTTAAACTGCAAAGCATCCAAACCTAACCTAATAAGCTGATTGCATAAGACGAGGACACATAATCAGAAGGCAGTAACCCATAAGGACTCTAATCACTCCACTTCGTACTTAAAAGAATCTACAGTCAAAACCTCTTGTCCCCAACTTGTTAGAGCCTAAATAAACATTAAAGTTTTTTAGGAAAAAAAAAAAGAAAAAAGAAAGGAAGAAAATCAAAGAGGAATGTGTTGATGCATCTACACAGATGCATATCAATATACCTTTTCCTTCAGCAATGAATTCAACTTTTTCATCTCGTTAATATGCTGTTCCCGTTCATTTGATAGAGTTGTTTCAATATTGTGGAGTTCCATGTTCAGCTCAGAGATTATTTTCTCTTTGGCACTCAAAGAATTCTCAAGGATACTACTAGAATCTACATTATCACTGCAATCACAAGCAACAAAACCATGAGATCAAAGCCTTTACCCTGAGAATGTATAACGAAAGATCAGAAAAGTCAAAATACGATGACAATATGATAGAGTTGCTGATAGGAATGGACCAACAAAAAATAACAATAAAAAGAAAGAAGATCCTCCACAAAAGTTAGTACCAACTCACCACAAAGGCCTACATATTTTTTTGGTAATACATTTCCCATGCAATTTCAAAACCTCTTTTGAAATATGACAAACATGCGGAGAGCAAAGGAATTAAAGCACCAAACCTTTTCTTGTTTGCAGTATCTTCATTTGCCGTTTGTAATTGGGAGCGCAAAAGTCCCTATGAAGAAAACCAATGAAATCATTCAGCTAGGAAAAGACACTGACGTGTAGAAATATAGCACCGAAAAATGGTTTTCTAGACATAGTATCAGAGGGATGGCCTACTTTATAAATAAGTTACATCACATAGTCCGGCTTTAACAAATAAATAACCTAACAACTCTTTCCCCTAGGTTTTTGATGTAGCAATAAAAGCACTTTACAATAATGAACGTCCGAAGGAAAGAGTCTCTTCACGCGTAGGATTTCTAGGCAACAATGGGTAGAACACAACTCACTTAAATTTGAAACACACCTTTTCTCTCTCAAGAGTAAGAAGCCTTGTCTGAGCCCTTTCCACTTCATCCATCAACAGATTGACTTCTGATTGCTTTGCAGCCCTATCTTCATCTGATATCATGAGAACACAGATAAGAAACTAAAAAAGGAAAGGAAAAAAAAAAACGAGAGTGGGGTGAGGGAAGTCAAACACGATTATGATTATTGCAAGATAAAGAGTGGAATCCAATTCTTCCATTATCATTATCGCCCAACTGGGATAACTTGGCATATAATGTGAATGGGAACAAAATATGAGTACAATTTAGGGTGGAGAGCAAAAGCTTTTGTTTGCAATCATATGGAGAAAAGTTTTGATGAGGAGGAGGAGGAGAATATATAAAACACTAAGATTTAGCAAATTACCTGATTGAGCACGAAGTTCAAACAACTTGCTTTGTGCAAGTTCATGCAACTTCTGCATATTGGAAACACTATCTTTTGCATGTCGTAATTGATCTTGCAATGATTGCTCCCTAGAAATTTGTAAGACAAATCATAAAGAAAGGTCGCAAGATGGTAAAATGAACACGTTTAAAAAGACAGTAGACAGCAAGATACACAAGATATACGCATTCAAGAAAGTAGGATTTCAAATAATTGTTGCACTGTCATTTACATGTCAGAGAATTGCCTTACAACCTCATGAAGAGCAGTAAAACTACCTTTCTTTCAAAGCTTCTAGTGTTTTCTGGTTCTCTTCAGCCAAACTATGTTGCTTCATCTCCACTATTTCTTTCACTTTTTCCTCCATCTGCACAAGTATTAGAAAATAGACATCGTAATGCCTATTTACAAAGATGATTGATGTCTCAATTCTCATAGGTGACATATTAAAGCAAAAATCTGAGGAATGTAAGCATCATCTTATCCCTTAAAAGAAGATTCTAGAAGATACCTAGGTTGCAATCATGTGAAGATTTAACTGAAAAAAATACATAGGTTTCTGCTTGCTGGTGTATTATTATCAAAACGAACTTTAAATATGTCTGGCCTTAACTGTGCTAAGGTTGTTACATTGTGACCAGGGCATATGATAACAATATCACATATGCTTGACCTGCACAAACTTCCTAGTGGCAAGAGGCTTGTGCACAGGGGCATCTTTAATGAACGCTTGAAATCTACACTTCCTCATGATCTTTTTTCTCTCCCCAAAAGAGGTCAATTTTAGAAATTAGGTAGTACCAATACAATAGTCCAGAATTTTATTACTTTCTGATTCCATATTCTTTATCTTCTGATTCCATTCATATTATTTTTCAAGGGAGAGACTGGATATAGGTTCAACCTTATAAGCCTCAAGCTACAAACCTCGAGACACATTAATGATGAGTGTAAAAGGCAGGAACTTTGCATCGAATAAAAAAAAAAGAAAAATACTCTTCCAAGAGCATAAGAGAGTGTTTCACAATAGTAGTTGGAGATGTTAAAATTTTTGCAAGCTTCAACTATGCAATAAGAATTCTAGAACTTAGAACTAGGTCCAACAACGAAATCATCACACATCATCCGGAAAACTGAATGATCAAACAGGAAAAGAGAAATTTTAATCATCTCTGATAAACACCAGCACGCTGCCTAAGGAGGGCAGAGGTTTGAATACCCACCCCCGACAAACAATAAAAGACAAAATCACTGATAAACGCCACCCAGCCTCCCTCCCCCAAAAGGAGGGGAAAAAAAAGAAATCTTTAAAAAATGTAAAAAATAAGAGTAAAATAGGAAAAATACCATAGAAATTTGTCACCAAAAATAACAGTAAAACAACTTCAACTTCAATTAAGTGATTACATAGATCATTAGATATTTTCTTAGTGATGGAACGATCAGTAATATATTGGGTACAAAAAAAAAAGAGTTAAGTTTCGGTCAGCCAATTCTCACGTAAAATCAGACAATTCGCACCCTGAATCTTTAGATTCGCAAGGAAAAGAAGACTCTTCAAACCATTAACTTATTAGCATTACTTCATAATTAGCTTAGTCTGAAAGCTAGATCCTAAAAAGACTGCCTTCCCCGTGATGCTAATGTAGTCATTTAGAAAAAACTTAACTGGACAAAGATTGCTTTAGAAGAATAGACTCTCATATCGGTCCTGATCTCCTAGAAAAAGAAGATAAGTTCAACAAGCCATTACAAATATCCAAGGCTACTTAGGATAAGTGTAAGAAGAGCCTGAACAATCTCTAGTCTCTCCCAAGAGGACCGATATGTTCTTCATAGCAGAGTGAGAAGATGGTCGGATAGAGATTGTTTTAAAGAAGTTGTTTGGAAAGGGAAAAACGATTAAGCCTTCTAAAAGGTTCGTCAATAAAGCATTCGTACAGAGTTATGCAGAACTTAGCGAGCTAGAAGGTGAGCCTAGGCCAAAGGAGTCTTTTCCTAAAAAGCCGTTTCCAGCAAGTCTGTTCCTATCGATCTCGCATATGGAGACAAGCTATCCTAAGGTCATGGCTTTGACATCGATATATCCCTGTTCTATTGATGGGTGTACTAAACAGCAGATTCTTACTCTTATGACCGCTGCTAATCATTCTTATCTCTATCATGAATGAACCCCCACTCATACTTTTGAATCGCTTACCAGCGGGTTTTTCGGTATGTTAGGAGCATGGTTGGAACAAATTCCAGATGGCTGCGAAAGATTGGAAGATTCGGGCTATTGAGGGCTCAGGTTAATTCTCTAACCCTGATAACTAAACTGCTAGCTGGAATTCAGCTAAGCATTATTGCAGTCATTCTTATGGTTCAGATGCAACAGAAAAGCAAACTCCACAGAAACCATGCAACAATCATCCTCTCAGAAATAGAGTGTCTAACAATATATTAAGTATTTGACCATTAACCAGTTTCCTAACCTGCTGCTCTAACTGGCGGTTGCGTTCCTCAAGTCTCCTTATTGTTGCTTGCTGATTCTTTAAATGAGTTGCTTCTGTCCTGAATTCATCCAGCTCAAGTTTCATCTTCCTGTTCTCGGATTCTAGTTCAGACAGTTTTAGATCTTGCTCCTGCACGAGACAAGCGTGAATATCATCCACACACAACATGCATGCACACAGTGCACGAGCACACTTTTCCCTTGTAAAAGTGCATAGAGAACAATGGTTACATTATGTTTGAACTTCTCTGCTGCTAAAACTGTTTAAAAGGTAATCAACATTCAAACCTTCAAATGAAAATGGCATTGGAAGTTTCAGAACAATAATATTTCTAGTCCTGTAAACATAGTTAAATGACCTACAGATTTCACAAGAAAATGTATGCTTTGAGGTCTCGTATGATGACAAAGTAATTTATGATCGTTGACAAGATAGCATACATCATGTGACAAAAATTCAGAAATAGAGTAGAAAATTTATTAGATCAATGGTCAAGTGACGTCGTTTACCTTCTCATCACTCTGTTTTCTTCCTTGATCAGCTAAATAAAATAAATGAACTAGAAAAGCAACAACACGGTGCTAACACGAGTACAGATAATCATTTACAAGTCTAAATATCTATAAAGTTGATAAAATCTCCGCATTCCCGAAATTGTACTTAGTAAACCAAAATAAATATAGTGCTAAGCCATCTAAGACCAAAGCAAGATACAATCAAAGGCTGGCTATCCTATTCCTTTCCTTCCACAGTCCACACTAGCAAATTATCAGTACAAGGGGTCAGCTCTATAACTTTAATTTGGAGTGTCTAGCAGCCATACCCTTGCTGATGTTCAAGTTACAGATACACATATGGCATGGTTACGCTCGGGCAAAGAATCCAAGAAAAACAAGACCACTTTTGAAGCATCATACCTACAAGGTAGCTATTGTACACTATGATGTGTGCATTACAGAAGGATTTAATGTAAAAATGCGAATTAGATCCATACTAAGTTACTAACAAAATCAAAATGTCATAGAACTTACTCTACTGAACAAACATGCTGGCACTTACAGCAATTGAGGCAAGAGCTGGATAAGGATCTGGAGCCTCATAAAGTTTCTGATAGATATTGAGGAAAGCATTTTCCCCGAATTTCGCTCTCTTGGTAAGATTATCAACTTCTTCTTGGTAACCCTTGAGCAAAGAATTAAACAAGTTTAACTTTTCCTCAGGTGAAGCTTTCTTGAAATCTGCTCATTCAACACATTGTAATTAAATACATAAGATCTTATCTATCCAATAGAAATCCTTGAGTATAGAATACAAAATAAAATAGAAGCTGAAAAACCCTAATCGATTATTCGAACTCTTGCACAAAAAAGCTGGGCCCATATAGAAAACCATACAGAAACATAGAAACATCTAAAAGCTTCATTATTGTTAAATTATCTTATTATCATAACGGTTGAAATATGGACATATGATTGGTATTGATATTACCTCTAGTGCTCTCTGCAAGTTTCCGCCGGTTTTTCTGGCTATTTTCCTGGTTTTCAGCTATCCTAAGTCCTTGCTCATCCAGCACACTCTTTTCTTTCTCCAAATCAAAGTCTGTAAATGGCAAACAGGAGAGTTAATAAACAATTTTCAGCGAAAAAAAAATCATGTCCGTAAAATGATGCACATGGGCAATTTTGTCAACCCAAATGCATACAATGAATACATATCATTTCCACCAGAGGGGGCGGGCCAAGTCAAACTAAACATCTGCCTCTGAGAAGGATGAGACAAGCACTGCACAAGGCTATTGCCTCGCTTTCAAGGATTTTAATCCAGTTTGAATGATTTTTTATCTTAGTTCTCTGGCGTGGTGTTTTGTAACATTCATCACTTTGACACACTAAACAATCAAGAGTAGAGCTGACTAATAGCAATTACATATCTGTTTCCCAATGTTTCATTAGCAAATATTTCTAAAGTAGATGCATTGTAAAAGCAATATTGCAATTATAAGAAATCATAACTGGTTTCATCATCATCCGAGCCTTTATCCCAAAAGTTTGGGGTTGGCTACATGAGCCCATGAGAAAATCAATGGGAATCCACTATGTGTATTCGTTTCCGCCATTCATTTCTATTTAGGATCATACTTTCATAAATTCTTATTGAATCCATATCCTTTCTTACTACTTCAAGCCATGTCTTGTTAGGTTTTCTTGTTCACTTCCTACTCTCTTCTATACAAATTCTCTTGATTCCCCTTACTGCCACACCTCTATCTCTACGTTAAATATGCTCATACCATCTTAAAAGATGTTCTCACAACTGATCTTCAATTAGTAACTGGTTTCAACACAGAAAAGGCATCACTTAATACACCCCCGCAACTCTATCATTGGGGTACATTTTCAACAAAATTAAACAAAAAAGGTTGCAAATAAATATTCACACTGTACTTGGTTGACTGATCATTTCCCTTGAAGAAATCGCCCTAATTGTGATCAACAATTGCAGACTTTTCACCCACTTCAAAACATGAAGCTCCATTTGAAGGGCCAGAATAGACAAATCCCTAGGGCTCTAATTTGCCCATCCGGAATAATCAAAGCATATTCAATGAATAAACTCTCACTGCTTTCATGATAGTATCCTTAATTTTACAATGTTCGAAGCTTGGGAGTAATTGCTCTTCAAATTATACTGAAAATGCAAATTGCTTACAAGCCTAAGATCGTAAATAAAAAAAAAGGAACAAATTTAATCCAATTAATTCGCGAATGACATTGAGTAACTAAGCAAACAATTCAACATGAATAAAACAAACAGGTCAATAGAATAAAAACAAAATTATGAGTTGATGAAATCGAGTGGTACCTTTCCAGAAATAAGAAATGACGGAGATAGGAGAAGAGGAGGGGTTTGATTTATCCCTCTCTGATCCACCTTGCGGGGCATCCATATTCGATCACGAAACCGGATCTCTCTCTCTCTATGCGTTTCGATTCTCTCTTGTTTGCAAATAGATTTCAGACTTTCAGTGAAATTCAGCGCGCGAACAGTGTGATCGCTTCTTGGTAAGTTGGATCTCTGAGAGGTTTGGCACTGTTTGGTCTTCTAGCCAGGTTCTTGTTTTACAGTACATGGGCTTAGCTGAGTCATTGGGCCACTGTTTTGGGCCAGCCCAATGTTGAAAATTCGCCGCTGAAGCCAACTCCAAGCAAGTCCAGGTTTTTGTGGGTGAAATGTGGGCATTTAGGTCTCGGCCAGGGGCCGTTATAAGTATAAAATATTTAACCCCGAACCGTTATAACTTATACGGAGTCTTATCCGCTCATCCAAACGGAGCCTAAGTGTCTCTCTTATACGTGGAGGACATCATTGGGATTGGCGGGTCTAATACTGCCTACATGCCAAGATGTGGCTTGATCATCGTCATACAAGGGACAAGACATTGGCTTACATAATAGACTACAATGATAGAAAGTTCAGGAGCATAATGGCTAGAAGAAAGGCTAACATGGCTATTGTTGAGATCTTGAATTGATTAATTTATTGTATCTTGTTGTGCAGATGCAGGTTGTTGCTTTGTTTTCTACTGTTGGAGATGCTTGTTTACTATTGTTAATAGTGTGACTATCTTTGTGTTTTTACAATCACGTCAACAGAAATAGCATGATTGTTTTTTGCACAATCATACCATTGACTAGTGTTTGAACTTCAATCACGACATTAGCATCGTCATGACCAATTTTTTTTAGAGCACGCCAATTTGATCTCTATCTATTTTTGCTTTTTGCCGGGCATTCTCCTATGTTTTTCTCCTAATTGAACAACACCAAAACCATAACTAAAAGAATTAAGCCGAGATTAAAGAAAGAATCCCAAATCTGAATTGCAATTACCAATTTGGAAGAAGTGTGGTTACCACCCACAAGGGACACAAGGGTGCTTCAAATCCTATACCAGAGGAGCAATCAACTCAAATCTATGAGACTTAGGGGAATGTTGGCATTTGCAATAAAAACGATTGTCCCGAAGGTTTTTGATTGTTGTTGTCGTGATTGTAAAACAATAACACTAATCATGCTAAATTAAAACCTAGTGTTATACCGGTATTTAATTACACCAAAAATGTTATATTGGTAAAAAAAATAAAAAATAAATAAAACTCAGTTTCCAGTCCCACCATATTTAAATCATGCAACGGGTGGACCCACCACCAGTTAGCTTCTGCACCTGCATAAAATTCCCCCTTCATTTTTCGATTAAAGACACAAATATAGACCTACATTCCACCATCGTTTTTGTATAAAGTGCCTGAAGGGTACTTTGTATAAAGTGCCTCAAGGGCACTTTGTATAAAGTCCTTGAAGGACACTTTACAACCCATACAAAAGAAACTGTCCACAACAATCCACGACAGAAGAAAAGTGAAATCTAAAGGCAATCGCAAATGGACACTAAAATGCACTAATGAATTGGCTCAAAAAGCATGGACAAGGCTCGAGTCTTGGACTCATGGTTTTCAATGCTGTGACCATCACCATACCGATACATACAGTGGGAGGTTCTGGCAAGATTTGATATTACATCAATGGCAGATTGAGGCAATACACAATCTACAGCATTGGCTTTCTTCCATGTCTTTCTCATCAACTCCTTAATGTATCTGCGGGCATCCTCCTCGCATGCACCAGTTTCATTCATGTAGCATTGGATCGATTTCGGGACGTCGCCTCTCTTTAGTTCGTCCTAAAAATTCCACATAAAATTATTAATCAGAAATGATAGGGATCCCAAAAGCTGGTATTTCAGTTATTCTAACTGCTGAATTGTACGCACAAATTTCATGTGGGACAAGTGGATCCCACGAATTCACTTAAATCATGTGCATCCAATTCAGCATTTGGGATAACTGGGAACACCAACTGCTACGATCTCATGACATACATTTGACATATTTGATTAAGAATAAGGTCCATACTGATGAAGTTCCCAAATCATCTTGAAGTCGAAAAATAGAAGAAAGATATCGGACTAAATCTGGATCGTTTTCCAGGAAATTCAGCTCGGTCTCTCGTATGGGGTTTGGTGCAAAGAGATATCCATGAGCAATGACTGAAGGTCCACCGATGGTTGTGAATGCATTGTTCATGTATTCTTCTAGTGTTGGCTTGTATCTGCTATGAAACCATTCTGCCTCTACCAAGAACGCGTTGGTTGCACTTATCCACTGCCACACAGCCAAATTATATATAGTCTGTGCTAGAACACTAAAAGAAGATACGCAATATGCAACCAAACTAACTACATACTGCTTTCTTTAGGTTGGGCAAAACATCGAGGCCATGTTCTTTGAGAATGTCGAAAGCCATTTCATTGACAGTGTTAAAAAGGGCAAAGAAACATACTTTGATGTAGTCAGGGAGCTGTTTTATTGCATTAATGTCCCACCTGCACTTGCATCCAAACCATACAATGTTAATGTCAGTAATTAACAGATATTAATGTCCGGTTCCCGTGGATAAATCGGGACTGCACGACTTTACCTTCTCGCAGAATCACGCTTAATTGCGGAGTTACTATGAGATGTTCTCCTCCAGAAAAACGAGTTAATGATGGTAATGAACTAGATTTATCCATATATGTTAACAAAAGACGAACCTTTCAACAGCATCCGTGAAGAGTTTGAGTTCATCCAAGGTACCATAGACATCATAAACATCATCAATCACTGTCATTAGTGCGACCACCTTTGTAATCACTTTCCTACAGTTTGCAAACTGAGGTTCATCAGCAACCCCAATTGCCCACAAGTGCGATGCCACCAACCGGTCCCTCGCGAAACTCAAATTCTCTACCAAACCACAATTCTTCCACCACCTAATTCATTTAAACAAGTAAGATCATCAATTAGCTTCAAACCAATTTCTTATCTTCACTACCACAGGAGGTGCTTACATACCTTGAGAGGTCCTTGAGTTCCTCCTTGTACACGCCTTGCAAAATGTTGAAGTCCAACTTTGCAAGCTCTAGCAAGATTGGGTTCATGTCATTTGTTTTCTCATACAAGTCTATGAACCACCTTGCCTCAAATCTTGTTACCCTCCAGTGGAGTGGAAGCTCCAAGGCATGTCTTACCTGCATTGCCAGAATTGGATCGCGGCCTTCTAGTACTGTCTCATCATCTAGTTTTTTGAGATGTCTAGTAGCAAAGTCCCATGCTTCCTCCATAATACTCTCCCCTTCTACAGAGTAATATGATGCTTCATATAAGCTCAAAACTCCCTTAATATCATCACCACCACTAACACATTCCTTGAAATTCTCAAATACCTCTGCAGTCAATTAAGCCAAAAGCACTCAGTTATCTCATTGAAATTAGAGAATATGGGAAATTAATTAAGCTTCAAATGAAAACCTTGGGGAACATGATATCCATGTTGTCTGAGGAGTCTAAATTGAAGAGCAGTAGCATACAGATTTCCAAGATCATTGGTCTTAGTTTTAGAGTAGATATTATGTAGTATGGTCTCTATCTCCAATTTGAAATTATAACCCAATCCAAGCCTTTGTAAAGTGTCAATAAGTTCCAATTGATGCAAAGGGTCCCCTGCATTATTTAGCAAAATTCTTGCCTTTCCTTTCAGTTTCTCAACTCTTCTTGTGTGTACCTCTCCCTGCACCAGATGAGCCACAGGATTAGAGATCAACAATAATATATCATCAAAACTTAATAAACTAAAACCTACCAGTTAGCAAAGCAAAAGAAAATCAACCAGTTACCGTGAAGTCATTGTTCAACGATTGTAAGTAATCGTAGTCCCAAACACTAGGTTGGTAATCTGCTGATCTCCTTACCACAGCCATTGAATCATCACAATGTTGTTTTGTTTTTGTAATATTGCAAAAGACTCGGGTACGATGAGTAGTTGTAGCATAGCGATTGTTGTTGTTTTGGGAAGGGAAAAATAGAGTTGATGTAAGAAGGCAACAAGCCATAGGACTTGTTGAGTGATACTTTATTTGACAATGGAAGTTTTGTGTCTTTGTCAAGTGCTACCACAACAGGAACTATTGTCTATAAAGAAGTTCTTAAGACTATATTCTCATTAAATTAAAGCAGAAGTTACAAGCTAGTATATATACACAGAAGAAGGAACCATCCAACGGCTATAAACAACAAGTACAAAAGTGCAGTCTTGTCATGGCAGAGACTCATCAGCAGCCGTTGGAGATATTTTACATAATATAGTTGGACTTCTTTTGATCATTTGTGGGCTTGAGTTTACTACACAACCCTCTTTAGTCAATATATAGATAATTACATACTACCCACTCAACTATCTTGAAATGAAAAGTATCTGTGGAGTTTGGGTACTGTGTCACCTTAGTGTACTCTATCTTGTACTCTATTTATCAATGTACTAAATCCGGGGATAGATGTATCTTGAACATTTTGAAAGTCTAATTCAATGCTAGTCTCCTACAAAATATTGCATCAATATTGTTGGCCCATTTTGCTTAATTTTCTTAAATCTTAATAAAAACTTTTTTTTCCTACACGTTTTTCCAAGGTGTAATTGCGAAAATAAATGTTCTTTTATAACGATTTATGATTTTTTTTTTCTATTTATTTCATGAAAATATATGGTGTTGTAAACATTCGAAACTTTAGCACGACGAAGATGATCATGTTGGTGGAAATTTTCCTCGGAACAAAATGGTGGGGTATCAACGAAAATAATGCATAAAAAGTGGCGGGCAAGCAATTCTATGAATTTTTAATATAAACAAGTAATATTATAATGTTGTAGAGATTTAGGATAGAGATACTAATGGAGTTGTTTTTGAATAGAAATGTTGTAAATGTTCACAGAGTTGAGCTGACTAATAGCGAATACATATCTGTCTCCCAATGTTTCATTAGCAAATCAGTGTTGTTAAAGGCCATAGGCGCATGACCCATCAAACGCCTGAGGCGCAAGGCGCACGCCTTACCGAAGCTAGGCGCATTTTTTCTTTAAATATAAATATATATATATATATAGAGATATGTCAATAAATATATATAAGTTTATAATATAATAATCACATATTAGTTTATTACTTTTAATACTTTTGTGGAGACATGCCAATAAATTAGCCACTCAAAAATACATGTCATAGTAGAGATTGTTTTCAAGAAGTAATGTAAAATTCATATGCTTTTAACAGCTAGATTAAGCTTTTGACACTTGTATTTCTAGACAACTGAAGCTTTTGAGACCTGTATTTTTAATGCCTTGGACAATTTGATATCTGTGTCAAAAATAAAATGAAGTTTTAAAAAATATCTCTTTAAAACAGAATAAAAAAAAACTTTAAAAAAACACTCAATTTACTTGTTTTTAGCCTAGGCGCACGCCCGACTCGACTGCGCCTGGTCTGAGCCGTGCGCCTAGGCCCCTCCTGTCTAAAGACAAGCTATTAAGGCTAGGCAAGGCAGCCAGGGTGCGCCTCGACTCCCCCGGCGTGCCTAGGCGCACGCCTGGTCACCTAGTGACAACATTGTAGCAAATATTTCTAAAATAAATGCATTGTTCAAGTAGTATCACATTTATAAGAAAACATATTTGGTTTCATCATCATCATCATCCAAGTCTTTATCCTTGCTACTTATCTTCAATTAGTAACTGGTTTCAACACAGAAAAATCTACATATGCAAGAGACCCTGAAATTGAACAAGGTAAAAAAAGGTAAACTCTCAGCGCAAGGCTCCCGCAGCGGGTGGGGTCGGAGACTACAAAATGTAGGCAAACCTTACCCCCACATAATATGTGGAGAAGTTATTTTCAAGAATTGAACTTGTGACCTCTATCACTAGCCCACAAGGTCAAACTTAAACAAAAAAAGTTGCAAATAAATATTCACACTGTACTTGGTTGAATGACTATTTCCCTTGAATAAATCACCCTAATTGCGCTCAACAATTGCAGGCTTTTCAACCACTTCAAAACATCAAGATCCATTTGAAGGGCCAGAATAGAAAAATCCCTAGGGCTCTAATTTGGCCTTCCGCAAGTAATCAAAGTATATCCAATGAATAAATTCTCACTGCTTTCGTGATAGTATCCTTAATCATACAATGTTCGAAGCCTGAGAGTAGTTGCTCTTCAAATTATACTGAAAATGCAAATTGCTTAGCAAATGCTTAAATTTAAACCAATTAATTCGAGAATGACGTTGATTAATCCATTCAACCTAAATTCAAAACCTAAGTAACTAAGGAAATAATTATACAATTCAACATGGATAAAACAAACAGGTCAAAAAAGTAAAAGAAAAAAAATTATGAGTTGATGAGATCGAGCTGTACCTTTCCAGAAATTGGAAATGATGGAGATCGAAGAAGAGGAGGGTTTTGATTTATCTCGCTCTGATCCACCTTGCGAGGCATCCATATTGGATCGCGAATCCGGATCTCTCTCTATCTCTCTCTGGTTTTCAAATAGATTCCAGAAATTCAGCGCGCTAACAGTGTAATTTTGGAAAGTTAGAACGCGAGGGGTTTGGCAACTGTTTGGTCTTCGAGGTTCTTATTGTACAGTAGTAGGCTACTAGGCTACTAGCTGAGTCATTGGGCCTCTGTTATGGGCCAGCCCAATCTTGAGCACTTAACCAGGCCCGCCCAACTTTGAAAATTGAACCGCTAAAGCCACTGCTGCAAAAAAATGGCATCAATAAAGTTGCCTCATTTGCTTATTTTCTTGAATCTTCATTCCTAAACTTTTTGTCAAGGTTTATTTGCCAAAAATTATTTTTTTTTCAAAACTTAGAGTTTTTTTTCAATTATATATATATATATATAGCTATTTATCAAGACTGATTCTCATTCATTACATTACATGAAAATATATGATGTAGTATTAACAAAAAATTCAAAATTTTGTTTAACCGAGAATCTCATCATACAAGTTAATCATTTGAACATTCAATATAATCTAAATTCAAGCTATCGGGTCCACATGACGAGAAGGTAAGTTGGGACAAATCTCCACGCGTGGCCACGAAGATTTTTCTGAAGATGGTCGGATTGGTGGATATTTTTCTCATAACAAGATGGCGGGGTATCCTAACCCAATGTCATATCGTTTCAGCACCCCCAGCAGCTCCATAGCACTGCTAGTCCCCTGGAAGGAGCTCCAAAGTCTTACCTAGTATGCTGCCAGTACAGTTTATATGATGGTACACTTGTGGCTTCATCATCTCTTTTCTTTTCTTTTTTTCTCTGTCATGGCCATCCTTTGATGCCCTATTGTACTTGGTTTTGTGTTTCTCTATATATATTTTCCTGTTGTGTTGCCAATCAAAAAAAAAAAAAGATGGCGGGGTACCTTGATTTCTAACGATAATGTATCGAAAACCAAGAAAGACCCAAAAAATGTACTAATGCAAAAAATCTGTTTCGGGTCGATTTCGAATTGGACAACATCACGCGTTTAATAAATATTTACATGTTAAGACCCTAATCCGAATTAGATTTTGGACGTACTTAATTGACAAAACCCGGATTAATCTAAATTCGGACAAGTAAACGGAACAAGATTTTTATGTTCAGACCTAGACCCGTTTTTAAACTAGACAAAATTTTTGTGTTTGAACCCGGATTTCGGACATATAACTTATGTCCAAAGTTGATTTAATCCGGTCAAAAAAATTCGATCATCTAAACCAAACAGTGTTTTGCCAAAAAATGTACTAATGGATATTTTCCTCGTAACAAAATGATGTAGTACCAACGAAAATAATGCACTGATTTCTCTGTCTCTAACAGAAACAGAAAATGTACACAAAAACCACCACAGAAGAAAACTGAAATCTAGTGGCAACCCAAGATGGACCCCCCAAAAGTACTAAACTACTAATGAATTGGCTCAAAAAGCATTGAACAGGCTCGAGTCTTGGACACATGGTCTTCAACGCCGTGACCATCACCATACCTATACATACAATGGGAGGTTCTGGCAAGATTTGACATTACAACAATGGCAGATTGAGGTAATACACAGTCTACAGCATTGGTCTTCTTCCATGTCTTTCTCATCAACTCCTTAATGTATTTGCGGGCGTCCTCCTCGCATGCACCAGTTTCATTCATGTAGCATTGGATCGATTTCGGGACATCGCCTCTCTGCAGTTCATCCTAAAAAATCCGCATAAAATTAATAATTAGTTATGATAGAGATTCCAACGACTTGGTATCTCAGTTATCCTAGCTGTTCAGTTGTATGCACAAGATTTCATGTCGAATACGTGGAGCTTACGAACTCACTTGAATCCTATGCATCCAACTCAACCCTGCATGGATAACTGAGATATCAACTGTTGAGATCTCGTGACATACATTTGACATATTTGATTAAGAATAAAGTCCATACTGATGAAGTTCCCAAATCATCTTGAAGCCGAAAGATACAAGAAAAATGGCGAACAAAATCTGGATCGTTTTCGAGGAAATTCAAATCGGTCTCTCGTATGGGTTTTGCTGAAAAGAGATATCCATGAGAAGTGATTGAAGGTCCAGTGATTGAAAAGACTCCATTGTTCATGTATTCTTCCAGTGTTGGCTTGTATCCGCCATGAAACCATTCTGCCTCTACCAAGTATGCATTCATTAAATCTATCCACTGTCATACAGCCAAATTATACAGTCTGTGATAGAACACTAAGAGAGGATATGTAATATGCAGCCAAACTATATATACATAGTTACATACTGCTTTCTTTAGGTTAGGCAAGACATCAAGGCCATGTTCTTTCAGAATATCGAAAGCCATTTCATTGACAGTGTTGAAAAGGGCAAAGAAACATATTTTGAGGTAGTCAGGGAGCTGTTTTATTGCATTAATGTCCCACCTGCACGTAGACAGCAACCAAACCATACAATGTTAGCGTCGGTAATTAATCGAAAATGATAAAAGATCTTGTCAGTTTGTATCTCATTTATCTAACTGTTGAGTTGGACGCACGAGATCCAAGTAAATCCTTGGACTCCGCATGTCCCACATGATGCATATAAAATCATGTGCGTACAACTCAATAGCTGGGATAACTGGGATACCAACTGTTGGAATCCCTAATGCTGTGATCTGAAGCGTGAAGACGAACCTTTCAACAACATCCGTGAAGAGTTTGAGTTCATCCAAGGTACCATAGACATCATAAACATCATCAATCACTGTGATTAGTGCAATCACCTTTGTAATCACTTTCCTACAGTTTGCAAACTGAGGCTCATCAGCAATCCCAATTGCCCACAAGTGCGATGCGACCAACCGGTCCCTCGCAAAACTCAATTTCTCTACCAAACCACAATTCTTCCACCACCTAATTCATTTAAACAAGTAAGATCATCAGTTAGCTTCAAACCAATTTCTTATCTTCACTAACAAAGGAGGTGCTTACATACCTTGAGAGGTCCTTGAGTTCCTCCTTGTACATGCCTTGCAAAATGTTGAAGTCCAACTTCGCAAGCTCTAGCAACATTGGGTTCATGTCATTTGTTTTCTCATACAAGTCTATGAACCACCTTGCCTCAAATCTTGTTCGCCTCCAGTGTAGTGGAAGCTCCAAGGCATGCCTTACCTGCATTGCCAGAATCGGATCGCGGCCATCTAGTACTCTCTCATCATCTAGTTTTTTGAGATGTCTAGTAGCAAAGTCCCATGCTTCCTCCATAATACTCTCCCCTTCTACAGAGTAATATGATGCTTCATATAAGCTCAAAATTCCCCTTACATCATCGCCACCAACACATTCCTTGAAATCGCCTGTTTCGTCCTTGAAATTCTCAAATACCTCTGCAATCAATTAAGCCAAAAGCACTCAGTTATCTCTTTTTTTTTTGATAACGTGGAATCCATCCAGCTGCCCACTGGACAATTGGTTGGTAAACTTGGGTCACATGGAAGACCTCGCAATTCCCATGGACCAGTGGAGATCTAGGCCGAGACCCAGTGTGAGAGTTTACGTAGGGTGGCACATCTCACAAATTGTGATGATGAAAAATACCCATGGGACTTGAATTCACAATCTCCCGCTTACGCTAAGAGTTACTGTGATCAAATTCACCATCTCGGCCAACTACCCGTCGTTGCACTCAGCTATCTCATTATCAAGAAAAAGGGAAGCTTTAAATAGGAAATAAATTAAGCTTCAATTGAAAACCTTGGGGAACATGATATCCATGTTCTCTGAGGAGTCTAAATTGAATAGCAGTGACATAGAGATTTCCAAGATGATTGGTCTTAGTTTTAGAGTAGATGTTATGTAGTATGGTCTCTATCTCCAATTTGAAATTATAACCCAATCCAAGCCTTTGTAAAGTGTCAATAAGTTCCAATTGATGCGACGGGCCCCCTGCATTATTCAGCAAAATTCTTGCTTTTCCTTTCAGATTCTCAACTCTTCTTTTGTGTGCCTCTCCCTGCACCACCAGATGAGCTTCAGGACTTAATAAACTAAAACCTACAAGTTAGCAATGAAAAAGAAAACGGCAACGTTACGTATCCATAATGAAATCATCCATAAGAGATTGTGTTATGTGCAACAAAATGTAATAAGAGATCTTGTTAGTCAGAAACAATGTAATAAGAGAATGTGTTAAAACAATGTAACTGTCACAAGATCATGGACAGTTATATATGAAAAACTCCATGGATATATATCATTTCCGAAAAGAAAAGCAACCAGTTACCATAAAGTCATTGTTCAATGATTGTAAGTAATTGTCATCCCAGACGCTGGGTTGGTAGTCTGCTGATCTCCTTACCACAACCTTTGAATCATCACAATGTTGTTTTGCTTTTGTCTTTGTAATCTTGCAAAAGACTCGGGTACTGTGAGTAGTTGAAGTATAGCGATTGTTGTTGATTTGGGAAGGGAAGAACACAGTTGATGTAACAAAGCAAGAAGCTGCCATAGGACTTGTGAGTGAGTGATGCTTGAGTTGACAATGGAAGTTGTGTGTCTTTATCGAGTGCTATGATAACATGATCAAGTATCTATATAGAGATAATCACACACCCACCCAACCACTGACAAATACGGGAACTAATGTTGGGGTAGACTAATCTTAAAATAATATTACATTAATCTATTTTTTTGCGAGGTCCGGGGGCAGCCAATATAGATATGTATTTAGTTTGATAACTATCTAAATATTTACTTATTATCGGTCACTTTCAATAGAATGATAGATAGCCCTAAAAAAATTTCGAGACCACTGCCATCAAATCCCGTCAACTTTTATCCTCCTTCCTATAAATTTCTATCTCCGCCACTAACCAAGCATCTCAATTTATTTTTTAGATCCGCAAATGTAACTCGAGATGAAAAATATCTATGGAATTTGGGTTTTGACACTTTCCATTTTGTCTTTTTTTGAGTTTGTTGTCTCTTTTCAAGAAACGTTATACTGATAGATGTAAAAAGAATGCACGGTCCATAATTTATGACAATAGACTGAATAAAGTAAGACAATATGTCAGCTGTTGAGCACGTGGTGTGTTTCACCGACAATAATTTATGCTTTTCTTGTCCAATTGCTATGCTACGTAAGCAAGAAAATAATTTATGTTTGGACAAACTCGTACGCCTCCATATATAGGAAAATATGTGGGCCACATCGTACCTAGACTTTGTTTGGTAAGATGGTAATATGAATCTCATTTTTCGCTGCCATCTAAACTTCTCAAGGATTCAAATTCCCTGATCATCGGCCAAAAAAAAGAAGATAAGTTCACATTACATGGGCCTAAATATGGGCTTTCAACATGAGTGGATAGGTGGCCCATTTACTCAAAAGCTATGGTTTGTGAGTTGGATCCATCCAACTTGGTTATAAAACTACTTTCACTCATATTTTTTTTTTCACGTGGGATTGGTGTGCATTCTCCATCAAATATGGATTTAGGGCTTAGAATTTAGCTGGCAAACGTAAAATATGCGATGATTCTTCTGACCACAACTACGTTGCTGGCCTATGTTCCCCTCGACTACGTGGTTATTATATTGATGTTTTTGGAAATGTTCACGAGATATTCTCCTCCAAGAAAAACAAGTTATATATAATGGGGCGTTTGGTTGACATTTAGATGGTTAGAGTAACATATTTTCTTGTTTGGTTGACTTATTTCACCCTCTATTCTCATTTGTGGAGAATAGTCAAGCTCATCAAAACCGTGAGAATGACTACTCTCCACAAGGGAGAATGACTTTTTAAGATGCAAAATATCGTTCTACCCTTATTATAAAGTTTTGATTTCAATATGATGATCTTTAATTAAGATGCTATATGCACTTGTTTGTATATTTATTGCCCCAAGCCATCTCAACATATTTAACGGGAACGAGACACATTGGATAACCGCACTACCATATTAGCATATTTAACGTTTTCCATTCGGTCCAAATGTCAGGTCATTGCGTTGATTGATCAAGACTCTACAAAAACTTACCGTCAAACGACTCTGCAAAATCATGGATCATTTTGTAATATTTGATTTTTCAATGATTAAGTTGTAACATGAGCTATCGGTCCGTGACTGAAAGTGACTTTTACCCGTGAGTCTGAATGTTCAGTAACATTGAGGGGTGTGTGTTTGCATATGCACAAGCACAACGACAATGGTTCTGTTGATTTGTTCGGCCAACTCGGCCCGAGATTTGGGATTATTACCATTATTATTTAGCACTATGCGGCATTGGAGTGTGGGCAGACTTCAAACAGATGTAGTGTGGAATTTGGAGTGGTACTAGCCACCATTGTGGAGCGTTCCTCGGTCACCCCCTTCTAGAGAAGGTGCATATAAAATTACAAATACGCACTTATCAAATATATTTTGGGCCGTCCGATTTCGTCTCTACTCGTTTTTGTTGAAGTCAACGGTGCGTCATTGATCACGTCAAGTCCACGTCGAACACATCAACGATCATGGTAGTTGCCATGATTTTGAAGTGGTCCCAACCCGACCATCAGACCGTCAATGCGGATATATTTTCAAATCCGACGGCCAGTAATGGTGACCTTTGTCCTTACATCGACCTTAAAAAATCTGAACTCTTTTTTTAAAAAAAAAAAGATTATAAATGAAATTGAAATAATTTGCAAAAACGGTCAAAACACTCGAAACGAATTCATGGGTCTGAAACTCTTCGACGGCGTCTCTTTTCTTTCTACCAAAAATATGGAAACCCAAATTGACTATCCGAATTCCCTCATCGTTTCTTTATCGTTAGTCGTTTGAGTTCCTTCTTGAGGGAATGAAGATCAATTAGTTTGCTTTCTTTGGAAGCTCCGAATACTTTCCTTTTCCATGAATGTGTTATGAGAAGCAGATTTTTTATTGTTATTATTTTTTAATTTTAGCTGACAGTGAATTGATTAGCTGAAGCCGGAGAGGTTGGTTTATTCTAGTTACCTTGAAAGATGTCGAGTAGGAGAAAGAGGAGAGCTGGTATGAGTGTAGAAGAGGCAGTGGAGTTCTTGAACCATTTATGGGTGGAAAAACCAATGCTTCCTTTATTGATTTCTTTGATTTTGGGTTGTTGGGTTATTGAGAGATGGGTTTTCTCTCTCTCCAATTGGGTTCCTCTTGTCGTTGCTGTTTGGGCAACTATCCAGGTAAGTTCTCTGTGATTACCGTCTTCTTTTTCAATTTTATTTTCCATGAGTTTTCATGTTTAGGGTGATCTGTATTGGTTGACTATGTGCAGTAATGATGTTGAGGGCAGAAATACAAGATATCAAATGAATTCTTCATTGTTTGAACTGAATAAGTTCTGGGTTTTAGTTGAAAAGATGGTGTGATATACAAATTTCCTGCTTTTTCCCCAATTCCCCCTCTATGTTTTGGGATGGGGCGACTGTGATTCCTAATGGATGGATTTGACTGCAATTCCTCCTCAAAACCATGTTAAATCATCATATTTTCCTTCGAAAATGGCATATGGATGATAGAAACATGTTGCATTGGCAATTACTAAGGTTATCCTTGCATAAAACCGTAATAAATAAGTACTATTGAAGATTTATGTATAATCATGAATTCTGTCATCACACACAAGTGAAATATGCCATTCAAATTCATCTATTATCTCTTTGTAATAAAAGATGCAACTGACTCGAAATCTACTATATCGTAACATTATGAGTACCCAAAATACTCAATAATACATTTTAGAATTTAGACCATGATTTAACATAATTTTGGGTGTAATTGAAGCCCCCCAATCCCATATGGTTTAGTTTCATGTGATTCTACTTATTGATAGGCATTTCCTTTATTTCCTTTTATTAATTTTGAAATTGTTAGTAGTCATGTCTTCATAACAGAATTGAACAGAATAATTTACTGAAATTCTTTTCATTTATTTTCTTTGTTGATTTGGAAATCTACTATGTTTCTTTGTTTCTTCTTATGACCTCTGTGTACCATTATTCATGGTGGTACCTCATTGCCAAATATTGCTGCTTAAATTTCCGCAGTATCAGAGTCATCAAAGCCAAATATTGATGGAGGACTTAAATAAAAAGTGGAAACGTGTCATATTAAACACATCGGTGAGTATATATTTTCCCGTTCTCTTATTGCTGTCATCAATAAGAGAACGTGTCATATTAAACACATCGGTGAGTATAAATATAATTGTTTTTGATAATAGTATTGAGACCTTTTGGCATGTTTATGCAGCCAATTACACCTTTGGAGCATTGTGAGTGGCTGAACAAATTGTTAATGGAAGTCTGGCAAAGCTACATGAACCCAAAACTTTCGTTAAGGTTTTCTTCAATTGTTGAGGTGTGAATACTTGTTCATCATAATTACGTTTGTGTTAGGCAGTCCAAATTTGGTAGCGCATCCAATTCTTTTGCTTAATTGTTTAGAAAGGTGATTATTATATGTAAGGTAGGAGTAACACCAATTGAAGATAAGTTGCGAGAAAACTGTTTAAGATGGTATGGGCATGTACAACGTAGAGATAGCGGTTTGGTGGTGGGGAGAATCGAGAGAATTTGTGTAGGAAGCGAAGAGGAAGACCTATAAAGACATGGCTTGAAGTGGTAAAAAAGGATATGGATTCGATAGGAGTTGATGAAAAATCTGATTCTAGATCAAAATGAACGGCGGAAACGAGTGGATTCCCTTTGTTTTCTTATAGACTCATGTATTTTTGGGATAAAATCTCGGATGGTGATGATGATCCAATTCTTTTGCTTAATGTCTATTTGCCTATCAATTTGTCTCTCTATACCCGCGGGTTCTTAGAGTCCTGTTTGCCTGGTTGACCACAGTGCCAAGGTTGCTCTATTTTAACCTTGGCACCATGAGTCATAACCAATATCCTCTTTGTAAAGCTGGAAGGGTGCTGTGTACATTTGCCCTCCCCATACATGGGTTTGGCAGAAGCTATCTGTTTTGGTTGTCGTTAGTAGAAACCCACTGACCACTGTGTACTTATGATTTAGTTAATTAATCAAACTCTTTTGCATGCAGAAGCAATTGAAGCACCGAAAGCCACGGCTTATAGTAAGTTTCTTTTTTTCTGTGCCTAAGTTTCTTTGACATTAGTTACAATCTTTTGATGGATGCTATTAGAACTGTGCATGCTTAACCCTGCATTCTTCTTTATCTTTTGCAATGTTTACTTTTTTTCCTCCTACAACTTCAATTAAAGCACTACTCTGTCTGGAGTCGTGATAGGAAGTCTATGTTAGATATTTCAGTTTCATAACTTTTCAAGTTACCCTTTCAACCTTTTCAATTTTTAACTTGCATCTTCTATTTACTTCTTGAAATTTAGTTGGTAATTAAGATCACTTTGATTTTCCAAATACTAGAGTGCTCAGCATAATATGTAGCAGAGTTGTTTCATAGAGTTTTCCTTCACCTTGTTCAGTGTTTGAGTATTACATAGCATAGTTGTCAAGCTTCTCCATATTCCCACCTTCTTCCATTAAAAATAGACAATCTGCCCTTTCTATTTATTGAATAATTGACTCAAGACACTCAGAGAAATTAGTCTGACGCAAGTTTTTTTACATACAAAATGGACCTTTTTCTCTAACTTGTTTACTGAAGAAAATATCTACTTAATGCAGGAACAAATCAAATTAATGGAGTTTTCACTGGGTTCGTCCCCTCCTAGTTTGGGTCTTCAAGGTGCTCGCTGGTCAACTTCAGGTGATCAGGTATGGTTAATGGGTAACCTGATACAAATTGGTAATTTGTTAGAAATTTATGTAGTTCAATTAGTGAAATACAGGGATTTCTCTACTCATATCTTCTTCATTTTGATAGAAATTTATGCGCTTGGGGTTTGACTGGGACACCTGTGACATGAGCATTTTGTTGCATGCGAAGTTGGCCAAGCCATTGAGGGGAACTGCACGGATTGTCATAAATAGCCTCCATATCAAGGGTGATGTATGTAAAATTGCTCTCTTTCTGTGTTTTCAGCTGGTGTGCCTTAATAGACTTCATTAATTGCATTTGATTCTATTGTTTAGTTTATAGAATGAGTCTCTGGAAATCAATCTTGGTCCTTTTCCTTCTCGATCAGTGGCGATCAATCAAATTCTAAACTGGGAAAAGTGTATTATAGGGTTGCCCACATGCTTAGCTATAGATCATCATCATCATCATCCGAGCCTTTATCACATGCATAGTTGTAGATCCATTCCAAAATTACCACATTTTTGCTTTTGCTTTGACAAAAATAGGAAGGTTTCTTCGTTTGATGATGTGCTCTGTGTTGAGTATATCATGGTTTTACTCCAAATAGCACCACGTCAAATTTTGTGATTTCACTTGATTATAGAGTCCAGAAAATATCAGAGTGTTGCTTCTCAAGCAATATTCAACTGGCGAGCATGCTACAGTTGGTCAGAGCCAGAATCTTATTTGGGGGGGGAGGGGGGTGCCAAATAATGATGGGGGTTCGGGGCCAGTGGGCCACAAATTTTTTTTAGGGAAATTTACTGAAAGTGACCATAAATAAGAATATCTATTTAGTTATTAAATTACATTTATTATATAGTATGGTGTGGCCATATAGGGGGGAGAGGAAGCCAAATAAGGAGAAATTGATTATTTCATTGATGGAGAATTGGACTGAAATACTTTTGGGCTTAAATGAATTAAATTTTTTATGAGATGGATTGGGCTCTCTTGTTTTTGGGCTCACGCATTATTGGACTCAAGGCATATTCTAATAGTTGCACTATAATATTTACATACATAAATACATACATACATACATACATACATACATATATATGTATATGTGTGTGTGTATATGTGTGTGTGTGTGTGTGTGTGTGTATATATAAGTATCAAAAATTCTCCTATGTGGACCAAAAGTGTGGACCAACTTTGTGGACTTGTTTTTCAACCATAGATGTGGTGGGTCCCATAATAAATGTGTGATCCCCACTTATGTTGTGCTTTATTACAACCATTGGATTTTGGTCCACAAAGTTGGCCCACATAGGAGAATTCCTGATATAAGTATATTACACTAAAAATTTCCCAAATCTTTTTTTTTTTGGGGGGGGGGGGGGGGGATGGCCCGCTCTTGCCCTTGAATTCTAGCAAAGGTTGATTGCCATGTCATTGCTCACCTCATTTGTTCTGCATATCTGTTTAGAATACTGCTTACAAGTGCAATTTATTATGTTTGACTACATATAAACTACAGAGACTGCTCTAAGCAAATGTAGTGTGTATCTCATTCTCTCTTCCGGTAGATGTAGGTCTATTACCTGTTATATGAACCATGTATATCTCGTGCGTGTCTAGTTTTCTCATTCCTTCTCACTGTTTTAATTTCTCTACTTGCGGCAAATCACATGGATCACATTTCAGTTTTTCTATTTATAATCGCTAATTTACAATTTTACAGCTTCTCTTTGTGCCGATTCTCGATGGAAAATCAATTTTGTACTCTTTCATATCAACTCCTGAAGTTAGAATAGGAGTTGCCTTTGGAAGTGGTGGAAGCCAATCACTACCTGCCACAGAGCTTCCAGGAGTTTCATCATGGCTGGTGTGCTTCTTAACTCATCATATTTTGTCACTAATAGAAAGTTAAATGTAATTTTTTTTGC
Organism: Tripterygium wilfordii; assembly: GCF_013401445.1. Taxonomy (NCBI): domain Eukaryota; kingdom Viridiplantae; phylum Streptophyta; class Magnoliopsida; order Celastrales; family Celastraceae; genus Tripterygium; species Tripterygium wilfordii. The sequence goes on from NC_052247.1 coordinate 3,363,184, forward strand.
TTTTGTTTGTTTTTTTTTCTTTTCTCAATAGTATTTGCTATGTCTGGCCGTCTTTGGATGGTTTGTTAAGCTACTCTGCCGCACGTAGTATAACTTTCCACTTTTAAAGCTTCTGGAACACAAGAAATCGGTACAGCAACAAAAATGACTTTTTTTACTATGTTTGGCGAAGTAAACTTGAATTGTTCAGTCATCGTGCAGCCTAATTATCATCATATGCATTGCTTTCGAATACTAATGGGCCTATCTTCTCAAGTTATTTCATCTTTTTCATGAACCTTTTCTTAAATTCTTTCTTCGTTATTTTTCAACCATATATTGAGTGTCATGAGGCAATTTCATGTACTGGTAATATACGTTTCTAATTCTTAATGCAGGTTAAGCTTTTCACTGACACCTTAGTTAAGACATTGGTTGAACCTCGCCGCCGTTGTTACTCTTTACCAGCTGTTGATTTGAGGAAAAAAGCTGTTGGTGGAATTATATATGTGACTGTAATTTCAGCGGGTAATCTCTTTAGAAGTAACTTAAAAGGAAGTCCATCACGAAAGCATAGCTTTTCTCTGAATGGTAGTTTGGAAGAGCACAATAGTGATAAAGACCTGCGGACATTTGTGGAGGTTGAACTTGAAGAATTAACAAGGAGAACCGCTGTGAAGAAAGGCTCTGATCCTAAGTGGGATTCGACATTTAATATGATTTTACATGAAGAATCAGGAACTCTGCGATTCCACCTTTATGAGTGTAACCCTGGCAGCGTGAAGTATGACTATCTAGCAAGCTGTGAAATCAAGGTACTGCTGTACATATTAAGTATTTCTAGTATTATTGTCATAGGTCACGACTATTTAATGTGTGAGGGGAGGTGGTTCCTAACACGGAAGTATATATATTCCGATGTGTATATGTTGTGTGCAATGTTGTTTTATTATAGATGCATGGCTAATATATTGTGCCACAATCTTATAACATTTTACCATATATTTCTTACTAGCATAGTTCCTTTCCTTTTCAAAAATTTCGGTAAAAAGCCATCTTTTGCTCTTTTCAGGCAAGAGAGCATTTTGTATTACTTCACCTACTCATGCATAAAGATCATTTGATAAACCCTATTCCACTTTCAGAATGTATGTTGTGTACCTTTTGTTTAATTTTCTTTTTAAGTGTTGGAAGAGTGAAATTGTTTTAAAACTTGGGCAGGTGAAGTATGTTGCAGATGATTCTACTATATTTTGGGCCATAGGACCCCAGTCTGGTGTGATAGCCAAGAGCGTTGAATTTTGTGGAAAGGAAGTTGAGATGGTTGTTCCATTTGAGGGTGTCAGTGCAGGAGAGGTACAATTTTCATGATATTGTCAGTTATTCAGCAATAGAAATGTGTTCTGAAAAGTATTATTGCCTTAACTTTTTTCTTTTCCCCATAATTGTAGAGTTAGTTCTTTTTCATGTATACACAACCAATATACTGCTTTGTTTTCTCAAGTTGGAATTGGCTGAAGTCGCCATCATCATCATCCAAACCCTTATCCCAAAAGTTTGATGTTGGCTAATGTACATAGGATTGGGAAAGTCTTACACTGGCTGTCGACCTATCGCAGCCCTCCTCGTTTATCCGGGCTTGTGACCGGCTGTAAGTGCAGGGGGAGTGGGATGTAGAATTTTTTTTTCAAAATTTGTTGCTGTTATTATTAGTTTGGTGTGTTTGGAAAGAAATATATCCATCTGGTGGAAGTATATTCAGATAGATCACTGAAAAGTACAGTTGTCCAATTCAATTAGCAGTATAAGTTAATATCTGATTATTCCTCTGTTTGATATGTGTGTTTTGCAGTTAACTGTTAGGCTTGTGTTAAAAGAATGGCAATTTGCAGACGGTTCACATAGTTTGGGAAAATTTCATGCTGCCTCTCCACTTTCACTATATGGGTCATCAAATTTTCTTACAAGAACTGGAAGGAAAATTAACGTAAGCGTTGTGGAAGGAAAGGAATTTCTTGTGAAGGACAAATCTGGAAAGTGTGGCACATATACTAAATTGCAGTATGGAAAGGTAATCGTTTCCTTTCTTCAAATATAGCAAACTGATTTAAAGATGAAAGTTTTGCAGCTGTTTGATTGCTCGTTTTACATGAAACCTATTTGCACTTATCCAAACTAATTATGCTAAACACCGACTGTACTGCTCTTGTCAGGCTTTCATGAAAACAAGAACTGCACATACTCCTAATCCTATCTGGAACCAAAAGTTCGAATTTGATGAGATTGGAGGTGGTGAATATCTTAAGATAAAATGCTACACTGAAGACCTGTTTGGAGACGAACATATTGGTAGTGCTCGAGTTAATTTGGAAGGGTTGGCAGACGGGACAGTCAGGGACGTATGGGTCCCCCTTGAAAAAGTCAATTCAGGAGAACTAAGGCTTCAAATAGAAGCAGTTCGAGTTGATGACAACGAATCAAGGGTATGCTTTTACGTCATGAATCATAGAGTATTCTCGATGATAAGAGGACTTCTTTATTGATCCACCGAAAATATATAATTGTTCCAACATAAGGCAGCCAATTTCAAAAATTCCAGCTACTGTGCTGTTTATCTAATTTTCTTCCTTAAAAAACTTCCAGGGTGCGGGTTCGGGAAAAGGTTGGATTGAACTTGTACTTGTTGAAGCAAGGGACCTTATTGCAGCTGATCTCAGAGGGACAAGTGATCCATATGTCAGAGTACAATATGGAAACTTCAAGAAAAGAACAAAGGTTTGTGGAATAAATTTACGCTTATGGGAATATGTTACAGGAAGACAGTCTCGGTGGACAGATTTGTTTACAAGTTAACCTGAACATGTGTTTTGTTTCGAATACTCGTAAATTGTCAGTGTTTCTTGCTGTTGGAGTTACACTACTTTAGATGACTAATGGGTTGTGGTTCCTTTCAGGTAATGTACAAAACATTGAATCCGCAATGGCATCAGACTTTAGAGTTCACGGATGATGGAAGCCCATTGGTCTTGCATGTGAAAGACCACAATTCCCTACTACCTACGTCTAGTATAGGTGATTGTGCCGTAGAATATCGGAGATTGCCTCCAAATCAGATGGCAGACAAGTGGATACCCCTCCAAGGAGTGAAGAGGGGAGAAATCCGCATTCAAATTACTAGAAAAGTGCCTGATCTACAGAAGAAGACCAGTTTAGATTCCGAATCATCCTCAACTAAAGCACACCAGATTTCTAGCCAGGTACTCATTCTGTTTCAAGTATCATGAGAAATTTCACATTGTACATTTTCTTTCACTTCAAACTGTTGCCTTAGATGAAAAAATTACGACTGACATTTAAGACGTGTTTTTTTCTGTGCGAGTTTGATCAGATGAAACAAATGATGGCCAAAGTTCAATCTCTAATTGATGAAGGCAATCTCGAAGCACTCTCAACGACTCTAAGCGAGCTGGAAAGCTTGCAGGATACTCAAGAAGAATACATGCTGCAGATTGAGACAGAAGAAACACTCCTGCTTAACAAAATAAAGCAGGTTGGTCAAGAAATCTTCAGCTCCTCCTCACCACCTTCACACAGCAGAAGATCTATAGGAGAGTGAAACCATTTCTCCAACAACCCCACAAACTTTCACTGGATATATTTTTGTCTCATACCTATATATAGTCTTACAATTTACACCAATTATATATATAGGGTTTCCCCACCACACAGAGTGCTTTGAATCGAGTCCTTTTTGGCTTCATTTTGTATAATTGTACATAGATGCTTAATTTATATAAAGCATATAGAAAAGAGAAAGAAATGAGACATTAGAGGTCTTCTTTTGTGAAACAAAGTGTTGACATGAGAACATTAAACCAACCTGAAAATTTTATTTAGGTTTGGTATTTCGGTTTTTGTTTTGGTTTCGGGTTTATAATTTTGGTTTCGGTTTGGTTTTAAAAATGAAATTCAGTTTGAAATTGAAAATCGAAAATCGAAATAATTAATTTTTGACAAAAAAAATTATATATATATATATATATATATATTTTATAAAATAAAATAATGCATTATATTTTTTATTAATGATGTTTTGTAAAGTAAAATAATTTGTATGTTTTAGGTTTCAACCTGAAAAATCGAAACCGAACCAATCCCCCCATGGTTTGGTCCGGTTTTAGTCGTAAAATGGTTTGATTTGATTTTTATTTTTCTCAAACTGAAAAATTCCAGTTTTACTAAAACACAAGCCATAATTGAAAATCTAAATATATCTTTACCGTTACACGTTGGGCTTTGTCATAACTTATCTTATCTTTAGGTGAGAAATTTATGTACGTGGGGGTCTGAAGATCCGTGTTTAAGTACATATTTAATGTTTAATGTTCAAAGGGCAAACTTATATTGTGCAGTTATTGGTTAAAGAAAACTCAAATTAGAATCCAAAATTCTTGAAATTCGTAATAGAAATTAAATTTCAGGCCCAAAATCTGCACTTCAAAACCTGTCCAAAATTATTGGGCCAGGCCCATATAATAGGTGACTGAAAGCCCATCTACAAATATCTTGGTTTCAGAGAGGATCTTATCCACCATTTCCGTTTCAACCGAAAACTACCAGCTTCAAAAACCTCTCTTATCAGTTATCCCTCAAACGATGAGGAAAAGAGACTGCAAAGCTTTAACTTGTAGAAGCTGAACCAGGAGATCAAGAAAATGTCCTTCGCCGCCGCCAGATTATCAGAATTTCCGCTACGTCACTACTCATTCTCACTCTTTTCCTCCTCCACCACCACCACCACCACCACCCGAAAACCGTATTTTCACCACTTCCTCCAGAAGCCTAAACTCATTTGCATTTGCTCTCTTACGACCAACAAAAATCCTCACCGTAATTCTCGCTCGGCCTCCGCTCCCTGGCTAGCAACGGGATGTCGAACCGAATTCAAATGCCACGACAGAAAGCCCTCCACTGCTGCAGCCGCAAGTACTGCGGAGAAGAACAGCAAGAGCCAAAATGCGATCGAGAGAATAGTGTTCCGGTTGCGAAACCTAGGGCTAGGATCAGACGACGAAGAAGGAGATGAAGGGAAAGGGGGATTGGAGGGTGCCGGTGGAGATTTTACTGGTGAAGAGCAATTGGGAGATTTGTTGAGGCGGGACTGGGTCCGGCCGGATTTTTTCCTGGAAGAGAAGAAGAGGGATGAGGAGTTGGGGTTCTTGCCGTGGGAGAGAAAAGAGAGTGACAGGGAAACTGTAAGGGAGGAGGAGCGATGCAGCGGTGTGAGGCGGAGGGCAGTGAAGGCGCCGACTTTGGCGGAACTTACTCTCGAGGATGAGGAGCTGAGGCGGCTGAGGCGGGTGGGGATGTTCATCAGGGAAAGGATCAATATCCCCAAAGCCGGGCTAGCACAACACATTTTGCAGAAAATTCACGATAAGTGGAGGAAGGAGGAGGTCGTGAGGCTTAAATTCCATGAGGTTCTCGCTATCAACATGAAACTCGCCCATGAACTTGTTGAGGTAGATTCTGAATTTTATTTTTCTTTTTCAATATTGCAATGTTTAATGGTGAAACCTGTTGTTGCTCTATTGTTTTAAATTTTGATTTCTAAGTAAATTCAGTTATTTGAATCAAGTTTCTTAGCTTTGTTGTAAAACATGATTTTAAAAAGGGAAGAATGAATGTTTTGTCTAGAATTTGGAGGGTTAATTAACTAATTATAGTAACGCTCAGCGTCGAACAGGAGGCTTGGTTATATGGAAGTCTGGAAGTGTGATGATGGTTTACCGTGGCAGTAATTATGAAGGGCCATACTCAAAATCCAAGCCTCGAGAGGCTAATAAAGAAGAAGATATGCTCTTTGTGCCAGATGTTTCTTCAATTGGTTGCGCAAAGAGGGCATATGAGGATGAGGAAACTTCGACTCCTGAAAAGACTGAGCCAGTTGCGGATAATGCAGATAGGGTTAAGATCGTGACTGAAGAGGAAGCTGAGTATAATAGTTTACTTGATAGTTTAGGTCCTCGTTTCAATGACTGGTGGGGTACTGGAGCAATTCCGATTGATGCTGATTTACTTCCACAAAATGTTCCTGGTTACAAGACACCTTTGAGGCTTGTGCCTGCTGGAATGAGATCACAGCTGACAAACGCAGAGATGACTAATTTTCGGAAACTTGCTAAATCACTTCCTTGTCACTTTGCCCTCGGTATTGTTCCTCTTTCATGTGCTTCCTTTACTTTACATTGTATATTTTTTACATTAATTGTTTTATTTTTTGAATGGAAACATTTTATTCAAGCACCATGGGGGTGCAACCCACACCAACTACAAGGAAGAAATGTTAATATGATCAAAAAATTTCCTGAAAAAGACGTACTCCAAAACTTAAGGCACTCAAACCGTTTATCAAATAAAATGTCTAAAGGGGATTCCTTGTTGAAGATTCTGTTGTTCCTTTCCGTCCAGAATTTGACATTAATTGTTGCTGTTGTCTTCTGTAGGGAGAAATAGAAACCACCAGGGACTGGCCGCTGCTATACTTAAGCTTTGGGAGAAAAGTTCTATTGTAAAGATAGCAGTGAAACGTGGTATCCAGAATACAAATAATAAAATAATGGCTGAGGAACTGAAGGTTTGTTCTCCGTTTTGTCACATTGAGGCATTACTACATTTTTTCGTGGTGGGTTATTAGTTGCTCGATCAGCTAGGGATAAAATGTAACAATAAGATGTAAGCCAGAAGTCATGTCACTAATGAAGCCTAAGAAGAACACCTTACTTTATAGTTAAGAAAAATTCGTTTTCAAAAGAGAGTAATCACTGGCAATGTAACTGCCCACAATTAAATGGAACTATAGTTAGTTTCTTGCCTTACTCGCTATTTTTATTTTTTCTTAAGATTACAGAATGTAAAGCCATAGCATGCTTTATTCTACATTGTGGATTATACGAAGCACATTGTGGTTGTGAAAACAAGCTAAAGAGCCTAAGACTCGTCTTGTTATTAAAAACTTGAAAATGAGAGTTTGAAGGCGTACATGAATATTAAATGCAGTTTGCTCGGACTGTGACTCTTGTTTCTTCTTTTGTTCATATTTGAATTTATCCCCCGAGTTCCCTCTTTCAGAAACACACAAGGAAAGGAGAAAGAGTGTTCTAATCATGTGTACTAATGACTACAATGTTGCTTCCATTCAGTTTGTGTGGGAATGTGAACTTTTTCTTTCTGGATGCTTTTCAAAATACTTCTTCTAGATTCCTTGGAACCAAGGGAAACTAGAAGAATGTATTATTCATGCAAACTAACAAAACAATGTAGTGGACCAGTGGTAACAAGTTTCATCTGTTTTACAGAACTTAACTGGAGGTATTTTACTACTTAGAAACAAGTATTTCATTGTCATGCACCGTGGAAAGGATTTCCTCCCAACGAATGTCGCAGCTGTTTTGTCAGAAAGAGAGCAATTGACTAAACAGATTCAGGATGTTGAGGAAAAAGTGCGGAGGAGAGTGGAGGCAGCTGCTCCAGTTGCAAGAGAGGCGTCGACAAAACAGATTCATGATGTTGAGGAAGAAGAGCAAAATAGAGGATTTGAAACTGCTTCTACTCATGAAAATGTAGGAAACGCTCCTGCAGGTACTTTGGCTGAGTTTTATGAGGCTCAGACGCGATGGGGAAGAGATGTATCTGTTGAAGAACGTGAGAAGATGTTTGAAGAAGCTTCTAAAGCTAAGACTGCTGGAATTGTGAAACGAATTGAACATAAATTGGCAGTCGTAAGTGTGATTTTTGCCATGCTGATAATTGGATAGGTGGAAGTTTTTTACTAATACTGCTACCAAAACATAAGGAACTGTGTTTTTCAAAATGCTGAATGGATTGTTGTAGTTTCCATCCCGATTTATCATTGTTGCAAAATTTGTGCCTATTCTTGTTTTTTTTTACCTTTTCTAGTGGATGGTTATTCATTCCATATGTTTTTTGTGTAATTAAACTGAATGGCTCAATGCTGGAACAGGCCCAAGCCAAAAAGCTTAGAGCAGTGAGGCTATTAGCTAAAATAGAAGCTTCTATGATTCCTGCTGGTCCTGACTATGACCAAGAAACAATCACTGATGAGGAACGGGTTATGTTTCGCAAGGTTGGTTTAAGAATGAGTCCGTACTTGCCTCTTGGTAAGTAGACTTCCATTAATTGAGAAAATTTTGAATCTAGTACTGAAAAGCTGCTGATTTTTCTCTTACAATGTAACAGGAATTCGTGGTGTTTTTGATGGTGTCATTGAGAATATGCATTTGCACTGGAAGCATAGAGAGCTTGTGAAGCTAATAACAGGACAGAAGAACCTCGCCTTTGTAGAGGATACAGCAAGGTTGTTGGAATACGAGAGTGGAGGGATACTAGTGACAATAGAAAGAGTCCCCAAAGGATATGCTATTATTTATTATCGTGGGAAGAATTATCGGCGGCCTATTAGTATAAGGCCAAGAAACCTTCTAACGAAGGCAAAGGCATTAAAACGTTCAGTGGCCATGCAACAACATGAGGTTTTACATTATTTAATTATTTTGCTGTCATATTGAAGTGATTTTAGCATACTCCTTTTTAGAAACACCTTCTCTTACATGTATATTGCAGGCTTTGAGTCAGCATATATTGGATTTGGAGAAAACAATAGAGCAGACAAAAAAAGAGATAGTAAGTAGTAGTTTTCCCTGTTTCCTTCAGTTATTTAAAGAATTTTACTCATCAATGCATATGTTTTTCCCATTCTGAAGGTTGTAAGGTTGTTCTTTGTAGGGTCCCATCCAGTTACACATGCCTTTTCTTTCTTTCGATCTTTTTTCCGCTCTGCTGTCTTGGAAATTTTGAATTATACTGGTATATATGAATTGTTTATATGATGTGTAATTGAAGTGAGAAAATAGTATAGACATGAGAATTGAAGTTTTGTCCATCCCAATTTTCCTGTTGTAATCATCCCCCACCAATCCATTGTAGCTACAAGCCACCAGCTCATGAGATGATACGGGATGGCAGATGTGAGATGGGATGAGAGATGGGATATGAGATGAGTTTCAATGAGATATTAGGTAATAGAAGAGATCATTTACCATAAGTTGGATGAGATATAGTGATATGATATATGAGAGATGAGATATGACAGATGATTTGAGATGTAAATACGAAAGGAGGGATATAAGATACGAACGATGAGATGAGATGAAAGAAATGGAGTGCTTGTGAGAGGTTTTGTTATTTGTATAAGGGACAAGTGGGGTGAATGGTGGAACTTGAAATGTCGTGCCTTCAATGATTGCCTGTTTGATACTGTATTGCATGTACCTACAACTGAGATCATATTTATTGCTGCGCTAGCTATGTACTGAAGTTAAAAAAAAAAAAAAAAAAGCCATGGCTGATGTGGTGAAGACATTCCCCGTTGAGGGCTAGGCTGTTGGACATCTGGGGTTTGAATGTGTGGTCCAGCAGAATAATAAGAGTCATGTAAATCACTAGCAGAGGATAATTTTTAATCTGATATTTTCACTAGGGAATATCATATATTGAATTCTAATTTAATTTGCATGATTTATAGATGTTAGCAACATTTGTTAGCCTTTCTGTACAGTGACAGCATAGTTGGCATTTGTATTTACATTACTTATACAAATTGATGATGAAATTGGCTATTAAGGCTCTCTCATGTCAGACAAGTGTGAATGGTTTGGTTAAAACTTCTGTGGAAGAAATTGATGGTGTTTCCTTTTCTTTTTCCTCCTTTTTTCTTTCCAACTTTTGCCATTACCCACGAACATTGATTTCTTCTGAATTTTCTTACACCGACTGCTCTGGTGGTTGATTTACAATTTAAATTTCTGCCCACGGATAATAGTTAGTATCATCATATTCCCCTAGTAAAAATATTTTCTGAGTAGTTTTGCCATGGGCTTGTCGATCATTTCAGGGAACTTCTCGAGATTCGGACGATGAAAATAACATGAACTCAGAGGATAACCATCGGTTGACTGATCTATCTGATACAGCCCATGTAAGTTTATCCATTGCATGCTATTTACCAAAGTATATCATTTTTATTGTAGTGAATGCATCTAAGGTGGGATTTTGTTGGTCACTTTTATCATTGGTAGTAGAAAGTTTGGCTTTCTCTTTGCAATTAAAATGATCAATTACTGTGGTATTGGTATGCAGAGCGAAGTTGAAGCTCCATGGATGGGGAATGAAGATCAAGATGGCGATGATGATGATGATGAAGATGACCTTCATTGGGACGCTGATGAAGATATTGAATTTGCAAATTTGGAACACCGTGAACTTCGCTCCATGGATGGGGAATGAAGATCAAGATGGCGATGATGATGAAGATGACCTTCATTGGGACACTAATGAAGATATTGAATTTGCAAATTTGGAACACCGTGATTTTGTATCGAGCAGAAACAGATAATGATTTTCATTGCAGTTTTTGCTCGACTGGAAGGCAGTTGTCATGTTCATATCCAACAAAGGTAATCACCTCCCTAGAACATTTTCTGTGTTTTCACGGGTTTTTGAATATTTTTCAATCCTCCAATTGTTTCTAAGATATGTTGTTTTCATAGTGAGTTTCTTTATCGAATTCCTCCAGCTTATATTGGCCTATATGGCAATTGGGGAGAAATGTAATACTGCCTTTTTCTTCCCTTAAAATCCTCCCTTAAAATCCTCTGTATAGTGGTCTTTTTGTGTCCTTCCTTCAAGCATATTTGATTATTTGACAGAGTTTAATGCAGTGCAGGATAATCGTATTTCAAGTACATGGATGAATGGAGCTCTCCATCATTTTCTGGTTTCCAATCAAGTGAAAATAATTGCATTGGATTTTCAGACATCCCCATCAGTTTGTAATGTTGCGGCCACACCCTGTATAATGCAAAATCGGCCATTTTGTGTTGCCTGTTTATGTAATTTTGTCTCCCTTTGTATCGACTAGACCTGGTCTGAAGAGCGAAGAGTACACTGCATATATCAAGTTATGCCCTTGTGGATTTTAAGGAAAGCAACGAGCACTTCCTTTGTAAAGAGACTCAGAATGATTGAAACATTATGGAAAGATGTTACTTTTTTTTTTTTTAATATCTGCATCTTGTCTTATTGAGCAATCTATCTGAATGTCATCAATAATAAAGTGGCTTCGATGCTAACAAAAATGGACAGTCAATATATATATATATATATTCCAGCTAAATAAACAACTCTCAACACAAGAAGCTATTTTCTGTCTCCTTTCAACAACTCATGTCGACTTCTCTATGATATTCTTTCATAGCTGCCATTATCGGTTGCTGGATGACTTGGCATTCAGATTTCTGCAAGTAGGAAGTTCTTGTACATTGGCCTCAACAGAGATTATAATCTCACTGGCGCAGCATCTGCTGCAGCTGAAGCACTTGGTTCCTTTGTTCCGGTGGCAGGAGATTAATTTGTTCTTGGGTGAGACTCATGACCTGCTGAAGCAGTGCTTTCTCCATCTCAGTAGTCATCTACATCACAATTTAAAAAATATATGAAACAATGAATCGAAAATTCTATCAACAAAAGTTCGCTTTGACATTAAGAATTCAAGATAAATTACCGGGGCAGCCCGGGAGGGTTGGTTGCTGGGGCCCATCAGACCTGGAGCTGAAGACGGTGGACCAGGAAGCTGTGTTATAGTTGGAGCCTCTGGTGGACCAGACATCCAAGATGATCCTCTGTCCGCTTGCATCAGGTTTCCAACTTGATTGTTGAATTCTGTCCCAAAATGTTGACCACCTGCCTGGAGAAAACAAGCACCTAGTAGTGTTAAATAGCTTTTCAGGTAGTTCTATTACAGTGCTCATGTCATGAATTTTGCTGTCAGCAAGAATAAATAAGAGGTTTACCATGAAGAGTATCTATGCATCAATTGGAATGAAGTTCAATATGACATTATTTCTAACAAATGACGGCCTGTATTCGTAAATCGCATACTTTTCATATGAGAAGAAAAGGTAAAATTTTACAAGCACCACTAACAAGAGAAAATCTCCTAACGCAAATGCCATAATTGGATCTACTACAGGCAGAAAGTATGAACCAATACATGCAGCAAAACCTTCCCCAAAAACTCTGATTTAGACACACTTCAAATTGGAGTTTCAGAGCAGCCAAGGGGAGAGTAATGTACCTAGTAAAGCCTAGTGAGGTATTTAACTCAAATATTCATGAAAGTCAATCGATCCTGTTAGATTATAAAGTAACCGATACTCACCCAGCTGCAATTCATTTTAAAAACTAAAGACATGCTAACCTGATATAGTGATTGAGGAGGAGCCTGACTTGGAAGAGGTGGCTGCCCCTGTAGAAAAGAAGGCCCTGTGTTTGCAGGAGGTTTTGTACCTGCCTGACCATATTGAAAATGAAATAAAAATTTTATATGCTCATTCAGACTAAAGAAAAGTAATTCAAAATTATTATATGATACATGTAAAAAATGACCAACTGCTAATGTATGCAACTTACATGATACATGGGTTGGGAGAGATGCTGAGGAGCACTGGGAGGCTGGAAACCAACATTGGGCCCCATTTGTGGAGCATATTGATGATGGAAGCTTGGCATTGAAGGCAGCCTAGGCTGTGGTGGCATCGGTGGCTGCAATGGCATATGAGGAGTTCCAGTTGTCTGCAATGGCTGCTGCAACTGGCTGGAGGCAGCAGACTTTTGAGTTTGCTGAAGTGAAGGTGGTTGGGGAGCGGAATGAAGAGGAACTTGAGGAAAGTTCTGATGTTGAGATGGCTGTTGTAGAGACATTGAAGAACCTTGGGGATTCAAATGTCCCATGGACTGCTGTGGTGGCTGGAGAGGATGCAAAGTTGCAGGCTGAGACTGATGGCTAGCTGCAGGAACAGAAGCAGAGACTGGCATTGCAGGCTGGTTCTGTTGTTGCTTTGTCATAGGCGTTTGGGTTTGAGGAGCACCAGTTTGGTTTTGTATACCCAATTGACTTGGCAATGAGCGTGCAGCCTGAATCTTTGGTTGCTGAGTTGGCTGTGCTGATTGCTGAGTTGGGGCTGCTGATTGCTGTGTTGGCTGTGACACTGGTGGCTGAATGTTTGGAATCTAAATATAAAATAGGGTAAAACTTAGGCTACCCACAGGAAATACTAATCAAAATATAAAATGTTAATTTCACGATGATCAAAAGCATACCGCTTGAGGAGGCTGAACCATCCCAAGCATAATTTGAGCCTGAAAACAAAAGGAATGTTTTGTAAATAGCCAAGAAGTAATTCACAATTGATAGCCATACATTACAATGCCTAAACGAAGATGTATTTCTAGGCATTATTTGTGTTATTATAGCATTAAACATTATTGAATACCCATCTTGCATCAAGCTGCATGTAATCATGCCTTCCTGATATCCATAAGTTGCAATCTAAACAACAAGCACAATTTTTCCAGATACAACAAGCACAACTTTTCCAGATAGTTGCCCTTGATTTAAATCATTTCAAGAGATATGAATGTCCCATAACCAAATCTAGAAACAAAATTTTACATCTTAAGCTTTACAAAGCTAGAAGAAAATGAATTCCAATTAGCTGCAACACTGGAAACTTAATAGTATTTTTTAACTACAACTATATTCCGTCCCGACATCTACCATCAATCATCAGTATAGCAATGAAAATAGAACTTGAAAAAAGTGAATTAAATCCATAATGCCATACCGCTAGCCAAGGACATCATGGCCACAAGGTAAATACATAGAAAAAAAAGGCAATGCAATTATGCAACTCAAAATAATAGAAAACAAGCCAAAGGGGTGCAATTTTTTTTAAAAACAAATAAAAGCGTCATGTGACAACTAATGGAACAAGATGGCTGTTACTTGTATTAGTTCTTTTTTTCTAGGTTTAGATTAGTTGCTAGGATTCCAGGATAAGGAACTTATAAACAGTCCTTGTTACTACAGTAGCTGCATGTTATAAAGAACCAGGTTTTGGCTATTCGAAAAACTGCATGTTTCAGTTCTTGGTCCTTTTGAAGCCAAGATTTGATCTTTTACGGTTTCTACTTCAATTTGTGAGATTCTCCTCTTTTTTACTGCAGCATTCTTTAATTGGTGGCAATTATTCTCCAAGAATCAAAAAGAGGAAACAAAAACAAACAGCGAACCCTAGTTACAACAAATCGCCTTACACAATACAATTCTAGAATATATGCAACAGGTGATTAAAGATAAAAACCCACAAAAATAAGCCTCCTTAAGTGAAGAAATTAATGATTAAAACAAAATTCAAAAAGAAGCACCTGGAAAAGCGCTTTGGTCAAGAGAGGGTTTTGAATGAGGATCTGCCTCGCTTGTTGCTGATTCTGTTCTATTAATGTCTGCATATAAAGCAATAACATACAAGACAGAAAAATTCCACTCATAAGTTTTCCAACGATTCAAAGTTCGTATTCGGAGAAAGGGAATTTTTTTGAGAAGGCAGGCAAAAGGGAACAGCAATTATGATTAAAAAAGACGAAGTTTACAAAAACGACTGTACCTTCATCTGAGACATAATGTCGTAGAGCTGGTTCTTCGTCATTCCGGCAAGGTTCGCCGTTAAACCGTCGCCGACGGGGACCTGTTTTTCCGCCATTCTCAGTCAAGAAGGAGCGTGAAAGAGGAATTTTTGTTCGCAGAAGGTTTTATCGTTTGTAATGACGATGCTCGAATGAGGCCCCGGATATATAATTGTCAAGGCCTACTAACTATTTGGGTTGGCAAGGAAAGCCTTTTGGGCTTGAAATTGGGCCTTCTTTGGTTTGAAATCCCATATAAGGGCCCATGTAGTTGTGATTCTAGAAGCAAAAACTATCATAGAGAAGTGGTAGTGTGTTTTTTTTTTTTATTTACCAAAATCGATACCATACAAATTTATCCTTTGGATATTCAATATGGGTATAAACTAAGTCCACAGACACATAAGTTTTACCCCATGAAGACATGATAAATTGAGTCAAAACTCAATTCGTTGTCACATGGACAGTACTCACAGTAGGAATCGAATTCAAAACTTTTCAAGCTCATATGACGTTCCGGAGAAACTAACCACTAAGCTATTACCAAATGGTCGAAAAGTAGTTGCTCAAGAGCTAGTAGAATGAAATCCATGTTAGGATTGAAATTCATGTAAGCTTTGAAGACAAAATGAAGAAAGAAAAAAAGAAGATCCAACAGAAAATGCTCACCAAAGCTATATGCAGTCGTGTGGGTTGGTGACCATTTTAACCACTCTTGAGTACTAACCTGTAAGCAGTCATGAGATCATCATCTAGATTAATCAAGTGTCAATAATCAAAAAATTCCATATTTAACCAATAATAGATAATTGCATATTTAATCAATCATAATTAACAAATTAATCCATAGCAAAACTTGTAAACTATAATTAGTCTTCATTTCTTATATTATCCACATATATAATAATTAACATAATCTTAAACGGCTAAGCAAATTATTACAAATAAAAAATTTCTAAAATAATTTTCTAAGTGATGCGACACGTGTCGATAATATATTGATGGGTAATAGTGTGAAAGAAAGTTCCATTGGGGGGATTAGGGTTTGGTGGGTAGAAATGGGTGAAGGTGGTTGGACAGGAACATAGATTAAACAATATATCCCCTAAATATCATGGTGTGTAACCAAGACTCAACCTTCCCCTCACAAACCATCAATTTCAAGCTAATTATTTAACTACCCTTACTAAAATAGTCAATAAAAACAGGTGCTCATTGGGTTTTTTTAGTAAAAATCACAAAACCCTAGGGGCATTTTTGTAATTTCACCCATGTGAGAAAATGTAGGATTTTAATTTCCATGAACATCTTTGTCAAAGTGTTAGCTGTAATTATCAAGATATATAGAAAAAAAAACATGGGGAAAAAAAAAACAAAGACTTGTAGGAAGGAACCTATAGCCATGGCAGCTTCTTGTTGAAGGATTATGTGTATGTTTATAGAAACTCAAAGTACATGACTCCATATATACCTCTTCATGGGTGATGTGATAAGGCTCTTACTTCCATAATTCATTAATCACACCATCCTTACTAGCTACTTGTTTTGCTTCTTAATCTTCTTCTCGGAATCCTTGAAAATGGAGGAAAACCTTCCTCCTGGATTCAGATTTCATCCAACAGATGAAGAGCTGATTTCATGTTATCTTACTCCCAAGGTTTCCAATATCAAATTTACATCAAAAGCTATTGTTGATGTTGATCTCAACAAGTGTGAGCCTTGGGACCTCCCAGGTACAAATATATACATATACATATATACATATATATACATATATATATATATATATTTATCTTATTCTTTGTTTGATTTCAATAGTCATTTCTATTCAAATCTTTGAGTACTCTAGATCTTTGTCTTGCAAACTAGGATTTGTTTCTTAATTAAGTATATAGAGTTTTAGCAAGATGAAAAGAGATTCATGGCTGAAAAAAAAAACATTTCACCCCAAGAAACTTTTTTGCATAATTTCTCTAACTTGAGAGATCATCTATGGTGCAGGGAAAGCATCAATGGGGGAGAAAGAATGGTATTTCTTTAACTTGAGAGATCGAAAGTATCCGACGGGACTTCGCACGAATCGAGCCACAGAAGCAGGGTATTGGAAAACAACAGGGAAAGACAAGGAGATATATAGAGCTGGAGTTCTTGTGGGAATGAAGAAAACCCTAGTTTTCTACAAGGGTAGAGCTCCCAAGGGTGAAAAGAGTAATTGGGTTATGCATGAATACAGGCTAGATAACAAGCATCCTAAGGTACATATATATATACAAAATATACAATAGTTCTCTAGTGCGGACGTCCATAACTTTATAAGTTACGGACTCCGTTGTTTTTTCAGAACTCTCAAAACTACGAACATCCGCACTTTACATGTTAAAGTCGATCATAACAAAAAAGTTTGAAAACAAATAAATCGAATAATTAACATTAATCAATGATGGATTCGAAACCTAATGAGATGTAGGATTTTGCGCTAACAGTAGTTTTATGTACGGTAGTTGTTTAACCTAATTACAATGAGAGACTACTGTTTTATTGCATTTTTTGTGCTCAATCTACATATATACTACTTGCTTTATATTTTGTTGTTAATTTACACTAATAATTTGTGATTTGGGCTTAATTTGTTAATGTGACATAGGAGGAATGGGTAGTTTGTAGGGTTTTCCAAAAGAGTGCAGCTGTGAAGAAACCACAGCAAGAAACTACATCCTCTCAGTCACCATCTCCTGCATCTCCATATGACACAAACTCCATAGTCAATGAGTTTGGAGATTCTGATCAGTTACTTCCAAACTCCTCAAGGAATAATAATTTGACTAACATTTCTTACAACCCTAGTGGAATTATTACCAATAATAGCTTGAACATGAACATGAACATGAGCATGGATTTGTGGGGCAATGTAGCAAGAGAAGCAGCAGCAGTAGCAGCAACTACCCTTCCATCTCTTTCATGGCCTCCTCCTCATAGCTTGCTAAGCTCGAACTTGTCGATGAATTCGTTGCTTTTGAAAGCAATGCAGCTCAGGACTAGTAGTAATTATCAAGCTAGCAATGCAGCTGGTAGTAGTGATTACTCATTTATGCAGCAAGGGATGTCTCAATTTGGGAATACTAGTGATGCTTTGACTACTTCAAATTTCCAAGCTTCTTCTTCATCTTCAAAGGCTTTAGAGTTGCCACAAGAACAGCAGCAGCAGCAGCAGGAGCAACCATTCAACTTGGACTCCATTTGGTGAAAGCTATAACTAGAGTTTGAATTAAACTAACTTGAGTTAAATATCTATGCATATTATGATAATTAATAATAATAATAATAATAATAATGTTGTAGCATTATATAGTTCAGTTAGTTTTTCTAGCTAGAGCTACTAGTGTTTAGTAAGCTGTTATGTTAAATGTCTTAGAAGGGGAAATTCCCAGTCCTTCATTTGGTGTATTAATTTAAGACCCACACAACAAATATTGTTCTCTTTGGTACAATATATGACCCGACTTCTCAACGGGTACTCAACATGCATGTGGCCTCAAAGTTTTGTTGGCACTTTGGCACACGTGTTTATTGTGTTTAGAGGTGATTGGACTTTGCTTATATACTACTCGATTGGGTTATGTCAATCCGATATGGGATTACAAGTCTTGACAATGGGAGCTTATGTCTCTCTTTGTGTTTGTATTAATTGCCATAAAATGTATATTTCAAACAATAACCAAAATTGAAGATTTAAGTATTCCATAGTGAAGAATGATAATGTACAGTCCATATATATCTAGATGATGATCATTTTTGTATGTAATTTGGTATACAAGCATGCAATTTCTTTTTATTTGAGGGGATTAAATTATGAAGATTAATTTATATTCTTTATAGCAATTGGTTTTAATTAATATATAATAGGCCACTTAATTTTATTTTTTTTTGAAATACCATTGAGAAATATTTTTCTCATTAGAATCGAACCTTGAACACATATATCTAACTCGATCGATTGTCAACTGAGTCATCTCTCTCGTTGGTAATAGGCGACTTAATTAATAAGAGGAACAAGGACATTTATTTCCTCAACAAATAGGTTGGCCATTGGGCTGCGAAACACATCTGGGCCGACTTCACTGCTGTGAGCTTTGTTTGATGGCCATGCCTTTATATGTTGGGCCTAATTCCACATATGAGGAAGATGCGGGCCCATAAGCCATGTATTGTGGTCAAGCCCAAGAGACGGACACAGGAGAACCATGGAGAACACCGTAAACACATTTGCAGTTTGGGCATTTCCGAAGTATTTGTCTGTCATTTGTATGAGATGAGCTGAACCTAGGGTTCTCCACAAAGGTTATCGGCCTTTTTCTTCTTCTTCTCAATCTTTTGACATAAATTTAACCAACTGATCGGTTGATTTTTTTTTTAGTTATCAATCGATTTTTCGATCGTTTTTTTTAAAGAAATATATAATTTTTTTTGAAAAATAACCTACCGATTTATTTGGTTATGATTGTTAATTTTAGACAGTTTCTGAACCTTTGTTTATTTACTATTCAATTAGTTTATGTCAATCCGACCCGAATGATTTATTCATAATATTGATGGATGATGATGATCATGGACAATCATATGTACAATCGCACTCGTTGGGATTAACACAAAGTCCCTGAGCATATGCATGTGGATACATAGACTCACAAACCGTCTGACATTCCCATGGGCAAACAAAACACAGATGATGAGTATTGGGTAACTTTACATAGCATCTCCCTTTTGCATTTGCTAATTCAGGTACCACCATTGCAGCTGCCATCAAATTCAGAAACAAAAAAACCAATAATAATTAATATGGACCTTCTTTTATATATATAATACGACTCAGGTGCGAATGTTTGTAACCGCACTATGTTTTTAACAAGTGAGGCTCGAACCGGTGAGTCTAGCTTGTTATTTCGCTTTTTAAAAATGCACAAAAAATAGAGTCCGTAACTTACGTACAACCACACTTGATCAGTGGTGCGCATATATATATATATATAAAGATGTTTAATTTACTTATATCAGAATAGAGAATTAAACCTGAAAAAACGAGGAGTAAAATCATAAAGACGGAGGTATTGCATATATTGTTAGCCATTGTAGATCTGATCTTTTAGTTTTCCTTTGCTAGAGATGGGCTATATATTGTTGGGGGTAATTCTTTATATAGTGTTAAGAGCTTACGAAATTCATAAAATGCAATTTATCAATAATAAATATATTCCCTATAAAAGTCATAGTTAAGGATATGAAATTCATAAAAATGCAATTTATCAATAATAAATATATACCCTATAAAAGACAAAATTAAGGATTTAATATTAATAATGCTTAATCCTTGGTAGGTTTGATTAAATTGGTAATTAGTAGTAATTGATAATGCAAACAACTAGCCAAATATGGAAAAGAAATTTAAGATTCATCATCTCTTAATTATGGCAAAATTGAGGAGACAACTAATTATTAATTTATTGTATGTAATCGGGCCGGGCCAAGAAAATTTCCTCTTTCCCAAGCCCGGCTGAGATCGGGCCAGAAAAGGCCAAAAAGAAGGCCGGATGAGCTGGGCCGAACCTTAGCCCATTATCATCCCTACTGTAACATAATCATCAAAGTTGAGGTGATATTTATATAGTGGTCAATGGTCATATATTTTTTTTAAAAATATCTTTCAGAAATTTGTTTTTGATTGGAATCGAATTTTTGAAACACATGTGTTTAATCCAATCGATTATCAATCGAGTTTTCTCTTATTGGTCAATATCTTAATTACTAAAATCATATATTATCATATATTGGTTAAAATATGTGGCCAATAGATTGCGCAACTGTTTCTTTCACATGCTCCTCATTTTCTGAGGTTAACACTGTCTTTGGCTAACAGGCCCAAAGAGAGTGTTAGAGATCTAGAGAGGTTATCCTAGCTTGACATAGCTCCAACCTCTAAAACACAATATATCTTCTCCTGGGTCAGCCCTAACCATTTTTGTGTCCAAAGCGACAAAGTAAAGTGATGTTATATTACAAAAATAAATAAATCCGTACCCCCACGCATACCAACAACATTATTCAACATTTTTCGGTTTGGGTTGTTCAGTTTTCGAAGATACATCGGACTCGCAGGATCTTGTTCTTCATGAGCCCAACTATTAATAGCCAGAGCCCAATTCACTGAGAAAGCCCAACTACTAGGGTCAAAGTCCAACTCACTAGACTCATGAAAAGACTTTGTTATTAGTTAGGAGTAGGCTTGACTTTATAACCCACAATTGGTTAGGTCCCAACCGATGTGGGACTTAACAATGCCATATGAGTTCAAACTATTTTTGAACTTCATCATATACACGTCCTTGAACCTTGATATCTAAAAAGTCTTGACAACAACAATTCAAATATTTTCAAAACTAACAACCGCACACCATCTCTTTGTAAACAGATCTCAGTGTCTTGACAAGATACAATGAGGATTTGAACCAATTGACCATTTAATTAACCAAATTGAACCATAATTGTTTAATGTCGTACATAAAAATTAATATTTAATTCAAACATATCATTTTAACATATTATTAAATACTCACACTGATGACGTTTATTTCTTTATCAAGTTTGTAATTTTACATGATGAAAGTATGGTCATGCATGTTATTGAATTATTTCATTAAAGATAAATAAAAAATTTTAAGAAATAATATGGTGTTCCTTGGGCCTTAGGCCGGTCTAGTGCTCAAAACCCTTACTTTGACTGTTTTGGGCTATGGTCGTCCCTGATCTTCTCCATGAAGCCCATCAAAATCAAGATGTGGATAAAGAAAAATGTCATGCCTAGTTAGCATAACAGGTGACTTTGAGAGGGAAGACCTTGTCGCAACATGACAGGTGGCACTGAGAGAGAGAGCTAAATCTCTAGGAAAAATAAATGACAGGGAATTCGTTGGAATATCAATGACCATCTGATTTATGGCAGGGAATTCGCTGGAATCTCAACAATTATACCTCAAGCATTATAAAAAGAATATTTCGACTCATATCATTGCTATGTGAGTAAGATTATTGCTTTTAGTGTTGGAGTGTCCCCGAATTACTAAAGATCGCCCTTCCTCCAATGCTTGTTTGTTCACGTAGGTTCGGAGATTTGACGTCTGGATCTCACCTGTTGGCATGTAAATCGCTTAGATTTTTGCATGAACACAACCCTTAATTACATTAACCCATATTTATGTCTCTTTATTGAATTGGATCAAATTATGTGATCTAATATATATATAGCTTTTTAAAAGGATATTAATTAATAATTCTTTTAAAAAAGCAGATGGCATATCTGTCAGACTGTCACCAGATTGCGTGTGGTGAGGTTTTGGTCTATTCTTTTTTAATTATTTTCTTGCAATTTTATTTTCAGACAGTATACATGGGTTTTTTTTTTTTTTTTTTTTTTTTTATATATTGTAGACTAGGGTTGTTTGACTAGATTATTAATACACTAATGTCCAAGGTTTATGTACTCTTAATGCAAAGAATATTCCAAATAGTTCATGATGAATTGTTTATACCAACTATTTTAAGTGCGACTCGTCATATTAATATATTTTTTTTATAATCGAGAATAATTCAACAGATGTGCCTTTTAGACAACCCACTAAATCTAAATTCGATCGAGTTACATATGATCATATTAAGATGGTAACACCCCAATACTTATTATGATATATTGGAAGGAGAATGGGGATAAAGACACGTCTTAACTTCTCAAACTTATGGGATACTTATAGTTAACTAAGTGGTAAATAGAAGACTTGCTCCTTACATTGACAAATTTACCCTTCCTACAAAAAAAAAAACCCATGATTTGTAAGTATGGCTACAAGGTAAACTTAGAAGCATGGACAAAATGGAGATTTCCCAAGTAAGGACATAATTTTGAACTAGGAAAGAGGCATGAAACATTAATAAAGCAGAACCAAAGCACACACTACTACTTCTTTTTTCCATCTTGGAGAGCTTGCTTTGGCTCTTTAATTTCAATGTTGTAAAGGCTAGAGCACCAATAAACAACACCATTAAAGAAGAAAATGCCATGTTCAAAAGAAACTCTTGCTTGGTTGTTCTACAATGCCTCCTCCTCCCTCCTCCTCCTCCTCCTCCTCCTCTTCCTCTACTTCTCCATAACTTTCTTGCTCAAGCTCTTACACTTCATTGGAAGCTACCCAATAATCCAAAGGTATTAGTAATAGTTATTAACATCTTATTTATTCTTCCCAATCTTAATTAATCTCTTTATCTTTCTCAATGTTGTCAATTAACATTTTTGTTTTTGAATTTGCAGAACCCAAAATGATTTTGATTACATATTCTCTGAGGAGGAGGAAGAAGAGGAGGAGGTGGAGGATAACAACAACTATTTCCATGTCGAAAGCACGGCAGAATCAATCCCTTTTGTGTCCAACAACATTAACCATTATCTCCACAGGCAATATGATTCTTGTGAAGAATTACCAGAAACTCTACATGATCCTGTGATTGAAGAATTACAAGATGGAAGTTTTGGTGGCAGTGATGAGCAGTTTAGCTCTGCTAATGGTGATGACTTATCACCAAGTTCAGAATCTGTGCAAGATGGTGCAGATGTTGTTGAGCAAGAGATCCCTAAAAGATATGCTGATTCTCTCCACAATTTTGTCCAAAATAAAGATTGCCCCACATTGCCCACTTCCATAGATCATCAACCCAAAAGTGGGTTTATGGACAATGACAAAAACCGTGACGGTACGTGCCATAGTAACTAGAGTCTGTGTAATTTTACTCGTCCTGATATTGCTTATGCAGTTGTCGCCGTTGCAGATTATTCGGATGACCCAAAATATGAAAAAACAAAGGTGGATTCAAATTTTTCTGAAGATGAGAATTTTTTAGTTTATGCACCAACCGAATTGGAGTCCAAGAAGCTTAAAGCTATCGTGAAGGATGATGAAGAGATTTTTGGAGATTCATGTACAAATGGGTCTACTTCTAAGAGCTCTTCTGAATGGAGAAGTTCAATCAATTGTAGAGATTCAGGGACTGAAGATCCATTCTCTTCTTCTTCAAGAAGAAGTTGCCCAAAATGGGAGTCCTATACTGTTTTCCAAAAATATGATGAAGAGATGATGTTCCTTGACAGAATTAGTGCACAAAAGCTCCATGAAACAGGTGATTTTCTTGCTTCTTTTCACAACAAATTAATCCTTTTCATTCTGTAATCTTAATTAAAACACATTTTCAGAATCACTTAGATCCATCAAAGTGTGTCCAAGATCAGTTTCAGAGAGAATTATTCACAAGTTTGCAACAATAAACAAGAGTAGGCGTTCGGATATCGGTCGCAACCCGTATCATGAACTAGAATCTGCTTATGTAGCTCAGATTTGCTTGACATGGGAAGCTCTCAATTGGAATTACATCAACTTCCAACGAAAGAGAGCAGCTCGTCGTCGCGATTTTGATCCAGGGTGCCCTGCTGGTATTGCTCAGCAATTTCAACAGTTTCAAGTTCTTTTACAAAGATACATAGAAAATGAGCCTTATGAACAAGGCAGGAGACCTGAAATCTATGCCAGGATGAGGCTCTTGGCTCCCAAATTGCTTCTAGTACCCGAATATCGAGGTAAATAAGTTTAAGTTATTGATTCTATCATCACTTTTTACTGATAATTCTCTGATACGTTTTGTTAATTCATTGAAGATTATGAAGATGATGAAAAGGATGAAGGTTTTGGCTCAAGAATTTCAACAGCTTCATTTCTTATGATCATGGAGGACGGGATCCGAACATTCATGAGTTTTCTCAAGGCCGATAAGGAGAAACGATGCCAGATTCTCAAAGCCTTCTTCTCAAGAAATCGAAGAGGTTCCATTGATCCTACACTTCTCCATTTGACTAAGAAAGTAAACAAGAAAGTAAGCATTCATTTGTGTGTTCAATTTTTTTTCCGAAAATACTGAAGATCCCAGCATTTTTTGCCTCATTTATCCTAAATATTGAGATGAACGTAATTTTTTTCCGAAAATGCTAAAGATCCCAGTATTTTTTTCTCCCATTTATCCCAGATGTTAAGATGGACGCACATAATCCACGTGAAATCGTGGGACGCACATGATCCATATGAAATCGTGGGTCCCACATGATCTATGTGAAATTGTGGGTCTCATATAATCCATGTGAAATCGTCTGCGTCCGTCCATCCTAGCATTTGGGATATCTAGGACAAAAAAAAAACACTAGGATCTATAAGGTTGTTATTCTTTTTCATTTACATTACTGAAACTCTATCCACAATTTTCTGATGTGAATTCCTGTGTACAGAAAAAGATGAAACTTAAGGATCTTCGCCGGGCTCGAAACTGCATAAGGAAGAGAAGATTAACAGTGGATGAAGAGATGGAGATCTTGATGGGTCTAATAGACCTCAAACTTGTTTCTAGGGTTCTAAGAATGAGTGATTTAGGTGGAGAACAAATGCACTGGTGTGAAGAGAAGATGAGCAAAGTGAGAGTCTCGGATGGGAAGCTCAAAAGAGATTCCTCAACACTTTTCTTCCCATCACATTGAACCCACCATAACACTAATTGCTGCTTTGATGACTAGATCAGCAATGTATTGCACACACAAAAGGATATATTCCAGGACTAGCCTTCTTGATAGAAAATCCAATGTATAAATTCCATAACTATGGTAATTTGGACCCAGAAAGTTATGGCATGTCAGATACATTATGATGCATCAAAATCATCTTTCAGTAGTACGGATCTCAGTATTTTTTATTCCGGATATTCTCAATATTGAGATGGATGCACACAATTTCACATGAATCATGTAACCCGCGAATTCACATGAATTATGTGAATCCATTTCGACATTTAGGATAGTTGAGACAAAAATACTGAGATCCTTAACATTATTTTCAATCATCTTTTGAATGCTTGCAACAGATGGCTCTGATGTATGATGAGAAGGCCTACATGTGGGCATGACATGGACTTTGGAGATATGAAATCTTAGAAAGTAAGGAGTGGTGGCCATTAGAGAGATCTTTGCATGAAGACTGAAAAGTAGGGGAAAGACCAGAGACAAAGTAAGGAATGAAGAAGATAGAGACAGAGGCAAGAATTGCTTTAGTTACTTTATTTAGCTTTTATCTTATTCATTAGTTCATGGATAATGGATTTGAGCTGAGTCAAAAGAAGAGCAGAGCAAATGCTGCTACACACTGGCGCTTAAAAAGAAAAAAAAGAGTAGTGGCTGGTCAGAAAATATATGTATTGTAGCCTAATGTAACCCCCCACCGAAAAAGCAGTAAAATGTAGGTAGAAGAGGAGATTTTCATGATTTGGATTACCAGATATGAGACTTTTCAGAGAATCTTGGCTCATATATATAAATATGGTTAGTTAGTAGCACATTATATCTACATATATGTGTGTAAATATACGGAGTATTATGTAGCCAACTTATGTTGTTTTTAGTTTTTATTTTTTATGGCACAGTGAATTCACGCACATGCAAGACACTCACAGATATACACAAATATGTTGTTCGCGAGATTGAAACCCCACATCTTGATAGATTAGCCAACTGAGCTGAGCACCGCGACATGTTGTAGCCAACTTATGTAACATAGATCCACTTCAGTGATAGTTTAGTGATGAATCTCTTTGGGGCAAAATCGTATGGACTCGAAGGTACTAAGTTCGATTCCTACAAGGGGCAATACCCTTGTGGCCACACACTGGACTTTGGACGAACTTACCATGTCGTCAAGTGATAAATTTTTGTTCATGTAGGACTAACGACCTGAGTTTAGGTTCATATCGAATGTTCAAAGGACAAATTTGTGTAGTCTATATAGAGGTGTACATGTTTGTAATATTAATCTGCAACAATTATGAAACAAAATTAAAATTATTACAAAGCCCATTAGCTGTTATTGTCATTTGCTATGTTAGCCCATTTGTCTGATGCTCTGATGGGCCGGACCCAGCCCAAACTTGATTTGGCCTGATTGAGACGCGAGTCGGGCTGCTTAATTATTATTAATCGACTCCTACTAGTGCTTCTTAACGAGAACAGGCCGTACGTGTTACTAATGTTTATACTTAATTGGTTGTCTCGTCTTTATTTTTTTTAAACGGGAGAGGCGGGATTCGAACCTTGATCATCATGATGACACACACCGTCTGTACCACTCTAACTAGTGTCTCGAGCGTGTCTCGTCTTAATTTTACTGTTGGTTACATGATACGATATATTGATATGGCACTAGCTTTAGTCCAATAATGAAAAGTTGATGATACTAATTATGTTGGTTTTTTGTCATATGAGTATTAAGACAACGATCTATGACTAATACTAAGTGGAAATATAACAAAACAAAATGAAGAGAAACAAAACTAGGAAACCCTAGATTAGATTTTTTACTTTGAATCTCAATGGAAAGGACAAATTCACGCGCATAGAGAATAACAACATTATGCATGCATAATATTATATGAAAGTAGATAATGATTTATTTTGTATTATTGAATATTCATAACAATAGGGTTATTTCCACTAATACTATGGTATTCTACATTCTATCACAAAATTTAAAATCATATTCAATGCCATATATTTTATTTCCTTATAAAGGGCGTTCATTTTGACATTTTGTTATATCTACCATTAATTGTGAAATGATATTACCATTGCAAAGATAAAAGGAAAACATTTATATCAAAATATTTATAAAAAAAGAAAAAAAGAAAATGTCTATGAATTAAATTGAGTTCAATTCTCATTGGGAGTAATATATTTGGAGCCACGTGCTAGAATTTAGCTCATCTTACTTTGTTGGAAATTTTTATCCGGTGGGCCTAAGGCCCGAGTTTATGCATATAATGAATGTCTAAGGGCAAACTTTTATGATATCATTCTGGGTTAGAAAAAATGTTTATGAGTTAACAAAATTATTATTAGGAGAAGAGAGAATGAAAAGCATATAGCTAGAAGCAATGTATCCCTAGGTGTGTGTTCGATTAGATCTTTGAGATTCGATATCTACATCTAGTGTTTAATGTCTCGATTATAATTTTTAATAAATTATCAAATAATTAAATAAAAAAGAAAAACAGGAAGCAATTTATCAAAAACTTCAAAATATAAAAAACGAATAAATACTCCCTCTGTCCCATTTTAATTATCCTCTATTCATTTTTGGAATGTCCCAAAATGCATGTCCATTTCAATTAATTAAAACTAATTTCATTCATTTTTCTCATCTTATCATTATTTACCCTTAAATTGAAAAGCTGATGGAGTGAATTCCCAATGAGTCATTGACATCTTAATTGTCCTCTATAAATGAGGGTATAAATGTCAAATTGAAGGGAGTAATGCAATTTCTTAAACTGTGTGTAAAATTGAAGGGAACAATTAAAATGGGACGAAGGGAGTAAAACAAAACAAAAAGTGCACGTGCCTATATCACGTGGATTAGATCTTTTTCTCGCTTTCTCTCCTCTTATCTTTGTTATCTATCAAGTTAAATAGTAAGATCGGACGGTTGACAGACCTCCCACAAAACGCAAAGTTAATATATCTGACCACACAGGAGCACTGCTCGTGCTGGTTTCGCTATGAATACTCAAAGCCAATCTCATCTCTCTCTCTTTCTGGGTGTTGTCTTCTCCTCCTTGAATTCTTCCTCCTTGGACGACAGGCCTCCGCTACCAGTACCAAGGCAGAGCCGCCCAGGTCTCTTTCTTTCTCTCTCTCTTAGCGTCAGAGTTGCAGTTTTTTTTTTAAAATTTTTAAATTGATCTAAAAAGTTGTATTCTTTTGTATGTTTATCGATCAGTGATTAAAATACAGAGCTTGAAAGGATGAGTAAGTGGATGTACAACGAGAGGAGGAGCGCCGGCGGCGTGGTCGTTGCCGTATGTGAGGAGGAGAGGAGTAGGATGGTGGAGCCGGTGGTTTGCCCAAAGCCTCGAAGATTGGGCGTCTTGAATCCATCCATCAAAAGATGTGCTCTTAAGTATGTTTTTTTGTCTCACTCACTTCAATCTCTCTATGAATATAGTTGTGATGCTTTTGATTTGGATTTAATTTGGTTTTGTCCTTTAATTGGGTGCAAATCCAGTCAAGAAGTAGAGATCGGTGATGCAAAAGCGGGGACAGAGCTGCTGGATATGATTCTAACTAAGGTTAATCTCTCATAAAACCTTGTTTATACAGGCCAAGGTTTTTGCTTTAACTGTTGTCTCCTGCAAATTAAATCCATCCATGTTTTCTTTCTTCTTCTTCTTCTTTTTTAATCCTTTTGAGTTGCTCAAATTCTTGTATTCATGAACAATAAGAAAGTTTTGCTGGAATTAGGGATGTAGTTTCATATATAATGTTCTGGAATAAAGTCCAATCCTTTAAAGCTCATTGTTTTTGGGTTCAAGATGACTTCTTTCTGCTTTTGGTTTGAGGGGCTGAAATTCTTGTCTTTGATGAATCAGGGAAGCTATGGTGGAGATAAATCCACTAACCATGTGGCTTTATCGCCTCCGGCCTTCTATTGCGGATCACCACCAAGCAGAGCATCAAACCCTGTGATCCAAGATGCTCAATTTGGCAGTGAAAAGGTCACTACATTGTCTATATCCCCTGCATCTCCATCGCCTTCCTCTAGATGCACCCGAATGAAATTTGGGCACAAACAGGCTGCAGTGAGGGTTGAAGGGTTTGATTGTCTCAGCAGAGATCAGAGAAATTGCAGTAGCATCTCTGCTGTTGCTTAGGCAATCAAATCAAAAGAACTCAGAAAATAATTAACTTCAAATTTTGTCCAGAAGAGAATAAAGCTATGGTTTTCAAGTTCTAGTGTTCCTCCACTGTTGTTGTATTGTATATACATGGGAGTTTTCATGTTGAGTCTTCTAAATTTTTGTGTAAATATGATGATGAAGTTGATGAGTGGAATTTTTCAAGAATAAATGGCAGGAGAAATAGAGATGTCTTGTTGGTAGGTCAAGAGTTGTTGAGACTTTGTTGGAGGGTTTAATGGATGTAGTTTCCTTTTAGTGTTTCTGTTTTGTCATTCTAATCATCCTCTTTTGTAATTGTAAATTGGAGCAAGAAATGCTGATTACTGTCTTATTCTGCAAGATATGTGAAGAAGATTTGATGAGAGTCGATCCATTCAATATTTCTGCCTACTTAAGTGAAAGGAATCGACAATGATCACGCAGCGGAATAATAAAAATTTTCGATTCCTAATCCGAGGATTTGTTTAAAAACTACATTCGATTATGGGTTTAGAATAGTTACCCTTGTAGCGCGCCTTTCGTGCTGTCGAAGCATACAACGAACACGAACTTTCTGATCGTGCCTCTACGGTATCCACACGAACGATGCAATCTTCGTGTACGTCTCACGTCCACCAACGAAACTCACGAGCCCTCCGGTTGCTAGACCGAAACGAACCCGTCGTCTTCAAATCCGATTCAACACCTTGAATCAGTATAGTGAGCAAAATAGGAGACCACCCTTTGAAAGACTTTCAGCTTTACTCTTGAAAAACTCACGTATGACTTATCTATTTTCACAAAACGTCTCCTCACTTAAAAACTATCTTTCTATATATACATATATATATATATTCCAAATCCTGTTATGTTTATATATATATATATATATATATCGGATAACATATATATATATATATATAACGTTCAAACCATTTTTTTGTTTGATATATATATCTCTATATATCTATCCGTAACGTGTGTGTATATATATATATATATATATATCTTTATATATATATACATAAAGAAATTGAGATCAAATAGAATTCCAAAATGTTTGAGTGCTACTCAAAAACTTCTCTTGGTTTTTAGAAATTTCTTAA
Organism: Tripterygium wilfordii; assembly: GCF_013401445.1. NCBI lineage: Eukaryota > Viridiplantae > Streptophyta > Magnoliopsida > Celastrales > Celastraceae > Tripterygium > Tripterygium wilfordii. Next base: position 3,393,708 of record NC_052247.1, read on the forward strand.
TACCAAAGTCAAAATATCATAGTCCAACTAGGACTGAAAAATGCTCACATTAAATATGAAATTCATCTCATGAATTTTACGTTCCGTATTGCTTACCATTCTTAGTGTGCGACCCTGTAGGTTCCCGTAATGTTGGTAGTAATTATAAAATCCTATTTTAGAATTACAAGCAGTGAGTGATGTCTAGCAACATATCACTGCTACCCAAATTACGAGAAAGTCAATGTTTCGACTCAACCTTTACCGCGACTAATGTTACCGTGTTGTAAATTCCTTTTATCCTCGATGTCTAGATTGAACACGAGACATGGATATGTCACCCTCGTATAGCTCAATCAATGTTTCCTGATTCCCGAATAAGCTAATCGAAACAAATGACATTGATATCATTATATCAACTCATTTGAGCATGGCCATGCATTTATCAGCTCTATTCAATCAAGAGGCCTTAGATATCAATCTCGTGTTATGAGAAGGACAAATTCCATCTTGATCACTCACATCCCTCTACATAATTTATTATACACCTGATCACCACCTTTATAGCCACCTTGTTAAGGGCAACGTTTGATAGTGTCAAAATGAACAATTTCTTATGTCGGGAACAATGGTGATCTCAGGTCGAAGGACTACAAAACACCATTATCACAATGAAATTATTTATGACATCCATAACACGATCCATGTAATGATTTCATGATGGGTCGATCCAGTACATAAATTCTCCAATTTATGTACCTACATGTTGACTTAATATCATATATTAATCAAGCACATATTAGCCTCTACACATTATTGTCGTCCCTGTTAACAATAATATTTGGCTAAGGACATTTAAGAATATACATTATATTCTAGGGACATTATTACAATAATTCATACTACACAAATATAAATAATTGCAATAACTAAAAATAACTTTATTAATAAAATATCCATGATAATATAATGTGCTAAAGAATCATCATATGATTCATATGATTGACTTTAGTGCACACTCTCCAACATTAAGCTCAATTAATGCCTTGGTTGATGGTGTTGACATTTGTGTGGTTGGCAAGAGAATGATAAGATGAGTCTTTTTGTTTGAGACTTGACAGAATGGGGTCTAAAAAAATGGCTGAAAAGGCTTTCAAAGGGAGTGGCACTGGTTATTGATTGCATAAGCAATGTGATGTGGTTGGGCTTGAGTTAGGGATTGAAAGGTCAGCATGCAGTTTCTGTTAGGTATACATGTCGTGTAGCAAATATCAAACCAGCATTGCATATGCTCAGGTGCCTTGAGGTTTTTGTATCTTTTATCATTTCATCATGCATTGTCAACTGTAAAATGTCAATAATGGATCATTTGATTGAGATGGTGAACTTGATCGCATTAATTCTTAGCGCAAGCAGGATATCATGAGTTCAAGTCTCATCACCCAAGAGTATTTTCATTAGCGCAAGTGTAGGTTTGATGTTATATAACTAGTTTACAAGGAAATATATCATATGCTCCTGTCAGTGGAGGTGGGAATTTAAGGTCATCAAAGCATATTGTGTTTAGCATGGACAAAACAACGGGTCGTTGACTGAGATGATGAATTTGACCCCGATAATTCTTAGCGCAAATAGGAGATCGTGAGTCTAAGCCCCATGAGTCTTCCATGTGGCTCGGAGTTTAGGAGTCTGATTGCACATTACCCTTGCTATATCTATGGTCACTGTCAGATCTCCATTACACATATCCATGACCAAGGTTATATGCACTTATGCAGATATACATTCATCCATATTTATACACAACTATTTCCATTACAATTTACAATTTCGTAATTACATAAGAAAGAATTTAAACAACTAAAAAAAGAATTTAAACACAAATATAAATTTACTCATTCTGTCATTCATATAATTATTAAGGCAGTACAACAAATTAAGTGAAACTGAAACACACATAGTAATAGTACCAAGCCAATGCAAGTTACAAGATCTTATTCGTTTTCCAGTACACAAACTGACTGAGATGAGAAAAAAAAAAAAACATACATTTATTGAGAAGTCGCATGCAGTTACTCTTACTACTAGAGTAGAGTTGCAACAGGATATCCTATGGTTTGATTCTCTGTACAATTATTATAAGTTGTTCGACAATTTAAAAGATGTCCAGTCCTGTTGAAGCATACAAGTTAATCCATCGCTGTCTTCCTTGCAAAAGATTTGAATGTCTACCCCCAAATGTTGTTTAATGGCAGATGCTTCATATCCATACTCATCACTAGGAGTTATTCCGGCTGACAAATTTTACATATATACTCAATAAACAATATATAATGGACAAATTTTTTTATAAAAAAAAAAAATACTTTTTTTTTTCTTATGAGTTAGGCGTGTGGGGCTTGGTTTTATAAAGGGGAGAGAATCTACACATTCTTTTTTCGATGTGGGATCTCTTGTTAATAGAAAACATTATGAAATCAAATATATATACATATATATATAATTACCATTTTCTAGGATTCTTTTCACTCTAAATTGCCTGGCAAAAGTTATAGCAGTGTTGAAATAATAGAAAGGATTGTTGGGATGTTCATGACACTTTCCATGTTCCTTCCATTCATATTTCCAAGTCTTTTCATTCCATTGCGTCCTTGAAAGTAGGTTCTCGTTGAACTTATAGATATTTGGCCAATATCTATCCATTTCTTGTAATATGGGTTGTAACAGAGTTCCCTGGTTTGTTTGAACCAAAAACAATTATATATCAATTACGACTAGCTTATTTTTCACAACTTATAAATGCTACCGAACGGAGCGGAGCGGTGGATTGATGCCTGTAGAGAAACAAAATGAAATGATACTCGCATTAACTTGGTCTTCGTTTGTTGGTTGGATGGTGGTGCATCCAGTTGTGTTAAACCGAGGGATTACAAAATTGACCCATACATAGGCCAAACACTCTGGATAACGAAATAATCTGGAACTGGCAAGTGACAAGTATACAAGTTCTCTCTACAAAATGACTCAGCCCATCTGAAGACGATCTTGTAGTATTCATATTCCCCCCTTCTTCTCGCATCTGCACACAATGGTAAGAGCACGATTGTGGTGGCAAGAATGCAAAAAATTGCAGAGCCAACTGAAGATTTTCCACCCATTTTAATTCTCTCTATGAAATGATTTCTGTGATCGATCGAGCCTTTTATAGCATGAAGCACTGCAATGAATGTTGTTAATTAGTATCTAGGGTTTTCCGTATTATTTTCATGGATTTCTTGAAAGAAAGGTCACTTTATAAAATTTGTTTTGTTTTATTTGTTATATAGATTCCATGTATGACAGACAAAGTTAGTGAAAGCTTCCAAGGTAAACCTACCTAGTATTTACAACAGCTTGCAATGAATTTTTAGTTTCCTTTGTTTCCAACGACTCCTGCCAGCCCTAGCTCGGATTAGTTAAGAAACCACCTCGACTACCCACCATTTGAACAAAACAACTAAGATAGATACGTCTTAGATCGAACACTAACATCAGATTATCTAAACATATATAGTTTTTCTCTATTTTAGAGAATAAATATATAAATAATTGGTTAAAAAAAATTCCATCAGATTACCTACGTGTTACCTGTTTTACATGTGACATAAAATTAATATTAATGACAAAATTAGGTTGATAAAACTCCTTCAAAAAAAATAAATACAAGAAGACATAGTTTGTGGGTTGGTGAGTAAAATATAAGTAGAAAAATCAAAAAATGCCATTGATCTTTCCAAGCATTTTTCACCATGAAAACTTACTGGCCGATGGTTATTATTGTGTTGTTTGGTCCTAGAAAATTATTTGGATATTTGTGTTTAACCTTAAGAACTTATTTGGATGTTTATGTTTAACATTAAGGATTCCTAGCATGACATTTTTTGCAAATGAAGGCAAGTTTTTTTCCTTGGAAAGAGTGGGTAAACATTATCTTCAATAAAATAGCTAAAATATTATGTTATTAATGTAGTAATTGTACATATGAATAGCATGTGAGAATTAAAAATAAATAAATAAAGGAGGGATAAGATGATCCAAATAAGATTATCTAAAAGTTCTTTCTCTATTTTAGAGAACCACTTGCATCAGTTTCTCTACACTGATGATGCATGTAAGTATTTTAGATAATAGAAAATTCAATTTAGATCTGAGTAAAAAACCAATTGCATCAAAATTTGTTAGAGTTCTGTATAATGGATAACTTGAGTATTGATTATCTACAAGTAGATAATCACCATTGCATTATGAACTATTAAAATAATATTATTTTTATATCTCCTCTCTCCTGCATCCCACCCCTCTTAAATAATATAAAATTAATAAAGAAAAATTAATATGTTAATGAAGTAAATATTATAATAAAGATACTCATGTGTGATCGTTAAATAGAGAAACTGTAAATTGTCAAAAAAAAAATGGTGTTTGAGGAGGTAATATAGAAAATCGGTTAAGAGACACTGATGCAAAGTGTGAAAAAATAGTCACCACATTAAGGCCTTGCACAATATTTATTTTATGATAATTATTAGGGGTGGCAAAAAATCGGTCCTGAGTTGGTTTTGGATCGTACAACTGCACGTGTTTACGAAATATTTACATGTTCAAACCCTAACCGGAATGAATTTCAGACGAACTTAATTGACCGTACTCGAATTGGTTTAAATTCGGACAAGTAAATTGGACAATTACCTAATCCGGGTTAGGATCCGCAGAAGTAAATCAGACAAGATTTTCGCGTTTGGACCCATACCCATATTTAAATCAGACAAAATTTTTGCTTTTGGACCCAAATTTCATACGTATAACTTGTGTCCAAACTTATTTAATCCGAATCGGACAAATTCAATCATCCGGACCAAACAAAATTCTGCTACCGACCCCTAGTAATACCCCGTCTTCCCACTCGAACTCATGGTAATAGAAGAGTGAGTATCCAACTTACTAACTAAATTAAATGGTAACTTTTACGGGGAACGACAAAGATTGAATGGTTTTTGTTTGTGTTGATTCTAGTGGTGGTCCTGGTGGACCTTATGTGTGATGCCTAAGAAAACATTCGAGGAATGGGCCTTGTCACTTTCTCAGTGTATTGCAGGATTATAAGCCCAAAATAGACGGCCCATAACAGAAAAAAAAGCCCAAGAAAGAAAGATCTCCCTCTTTATCCGCCATTTGATCCTCCGAAGTCTGAACTTAACGAACTCTCGTCCACCCACTTCCTTTCCTTCCATGGCTCTCTCCATAACAGCCACTACAAGCAGTAGCAGAGCCGAGATCCTCTACAACAGCCCCACCAAGCAATCCTACGTCGCCTTCCCCGTTCGCTTCCACGTCATATTACCTCTCTCGCACCGTACAGGACCACCATTGCACATAGTTTCAGCGAAGAAATTCTCCTCCCGGACTGAACGATCTGACCGAAATAATCGGCGCTTGACTACGACCACGGACCAAGAAGACAGGAAGGCTGCCGATTTTGAAACATTTGAGGCCGAGAGTGGAATTGGAATTGATGATGGTTTTGTCATGCCGGTGCTCCCTGGAAAAGAACCAGACTTTTGGGAGGGTCCGCAGTGGGATGGACTTGGATTCTTCGTGCAGTATATGTGGGCTTTTGGGATTCTTTTCTCTGTACGTATCTTTTATCTCTCTTTGCCTGCCATTGATGTTTCTGGTGTTTTCTTTAGTTTTTGCTATTTTGGGTCTGCTTAGTTGAATTAATGTTTATTGTTTTGATTAGTGTTTGATGATTGACAGTCGAGTTACTGTATTAACACTCTTTCTCCGAATTTCTACCTTAATTTGGAAAATTTTCTATTCAAATGATTGAACTTTTAGTTCAAACTTTGCTGTAAAACACATAACTTGGGTTAGGTACTGTATGAAAATTTGGTCTAAGACTGTTGAGATGGTTTGAAAAAAAAAAAGGGTTTTTGATCATCCAAGCAGCGTGTGCTTGGTCATCAAGAACTGCAAATGAGAAACCCAGATGAAAATTTTGTTTGAAATTCTGCAAACTGTATCAAGCAAATAAGGTTATTTAAAGTCTTCTCTGGGTTGGTAGAAGGGAGTGTGGGATGCCGTAGATGGCAATTGAGGGTACAATGAATTAACTACTGGGCTATGCCAATATTAATAGCTATATAGAGCCAAGAAGAACATATGCTCTAATTTAATTTTCTACAAGAATTATGGGGTTAACAAAGTTCACGGTTGATTCTAATCCGGGTTAGGGTCCAGAGTGTAATGCAATTATCCGGATCTCCAATTGTATCTCTGCTTCTGCATCATGGGAGTATGCAAGGTTGAAAAAACTGAAATGTATCCTTTTCTGCGCTTGTTTTGCTGGTGATGCCTCAAGGCTCAAGGGCCTTGTTTTCCATATGGCATTTCAAGCTCAGCGAGATAGATGATCTTTACGTTCGAAATAGTTTATGTATGCTTACATTCTTGTACTTAAATTACAAAGCTGGTAATGGTAGTTTCTTCATGATTTTTAGATGGCTAACCTTTCTACCATTTGAAACAGATAATTGCATGTGGAATTGCTGTGGCTACATACAATGAAGGGGCATCAGATTTTAAGGAGACTCCTGCATACAAAGAGTCTATCCAGTCTCAGGAGCTTTTGGAAGAACCTGATGCATCGAGCTCGGATGTGTTCGAGTCCAACCCAACTGAGGTGGCGCCAAGTTTGGAATAGGTATGGTACTGAGTTTGACCACTTTTTTTTACATCTTGGATATGTAAAAATGTAGGCAAAGAAATATTTAAACTGAAAGGCCATCTTGAAAGGCATTGTCTTTGATATACAAAGTATGTTTTAATTTTGTTTACTGCATCTTCTGAGATTTGTAAATTTGTCTCTGTTTTAGTCTTAGATGTTTTTCCTTACACCAAGATCTTATAAAGAAGCGAACCATGAGTAGCTTAGATAACTCATAGAGGTCTCGAGTTTGAGCCCTCCCATCCCCTTCCCTTGTATTAAAAAATAGATCTTATAAAGAAGTTGACCATACCTTATTTTGACAAGATATTCAATCTTATAAAGTTGTGATTTTTATTCCAAAAAAATTGCATAACCTAGATTTAATATCAAATTACCAATATAAATTCCTATCTATCATAAATACACATCAAATCCTACACTAAACTATAACAAGACTCTGGCAAGATTTAAGTTGCAAGGAGAAGGGCTGTAAGAGCTGCCACAGCTGCCAAAAGATATCCTTTCTTCAACTTTTCACCAATACTGCTGCCAAATCCAAATCTCTTGATGGGTCTTGGTGCCACTTGAACCATTGGTGAAGCTGAAAGTCATACAAAGAAAAAGTCATTGAATAGACAGATTTCTTGTTTTGAAAACAAAATTTAAGATCTCTTTCCATACCAGTAATGCTAGAGTTGGCCTTTGGCCTACCGGAAGCAGTAGAGTTGGATTGTGCCCCCAGTGAAACTTGAGAAGCTGGTGAACTTGGAGCTCCAGGTATCCCTTCAACAAAAAGTTTAACCAATGTAATTTTTGAGCAACATCAACAATCTTCCCATGTACAATAGAGAGGTTTTTATTAAAGCTTTTTTTTACCTGAACATCCAGATGTTGCAAAGAACAGGCAACTGCAGCGCTAGTGTCTGGTTAATTGGGAAAGTGTTCGTGGCAGCGTCACCCAGCAACAAACACAGGCAGCTGGGCTGATGGCTGTAGAGTAGACTGAGGTTATCACAGCACGACTGCTCTGGCAATGGAGCTGTGCCCTGCACAAATGGTGCACATGGAGTCAGTGGAAGAAGCCTTGAAGCACAGTTGGTTATGGTTGGGCTTGGGGTGGTAGGATCTTGAGAAAGAGTGGCGGGCACAAGGGAAATGAAGAACAGCAAGACCAGAGAGGAATGAGCAGCCATTGGTATGGTTAATTTCTTGTATGTGAGAATTTAGGGACGCAGACGAAAACAAACGATTAAGGCTAACTAACGTGTTAAACCCGGAAAAACATCACTGGAATACATTAGATAAAAGAGAAAAAAAACTATCAAGTTTTGATTAATTTCATAAAAGACAAAAGATAATGACTTAATGAGCCTCTACAACTCTAATGAAATGAAAAACACATAAGTACGAAATTACGAAAATATTCTTAAACCCCTAAAAGATCCATTTGAGGTTCCTAAATAGCGACAAAAATTGGATGGGATTAATGGCGTAGCGACTACTATTCTTGACAACATATCAAAACGAATCTCCCGACTAAATTTCGCACAATCCTAACAACATGGTTTTTCAATCCTACAAGTCGGTTTCTTTGTAAATACTCTTGCCAACAGTTCTACATCATTCAAACTCTAATAGATCTAACATGTCCCGTACATACTACTTTAGACAAAAGGGCTTCACGCAATTATGCAAAAGAACAAAGGGGTGAAAGTTTGAGTGCAAAAGATGTATTGACGTATTGTCCTTTTCCTTTCCTCTGCCTGCCAAACAATCTGTGGTTGCAGAGATAGAAAATGTCAAAGAGGGTCCATGTGCCCAACTCATGTGGATTGAATCATCCTTGTGAAAGTAAAGCAATCAACTCTTTTCCCAATTTATTGCTGCACATGCTCCATCACAATCACTTTGCCGGCTTCACAAGCCAAAATAGGCAAAAAGACATAACAGATCTCTGTCAACAAAATGATCCATAATTCCTGATTGAAGCCATGAACTAATTATATAGTGGCAGTGAAAGTACTGCATTCAAACTCATATCAATGATGCCTAAGCTGGGATCTTGGGCTATAAGGTTGCCTGTAAAGAAGACTCGTTTTCTCCCCGTAGAGCAACTTCTGCCTCGGATTACCAGATCTATTGTCAATCCTTTAACCAATTCTCAGGTTCATGAAGTGGTGTTAGCAGCTGATTTAGGCTGTGCCAAATGCAGAGAGAAGGTTGCTGATGCAATTTCAAGGCTTGATGGTAAGTTCACATAAGACGCAGACATGCAGTAGCAGTAGTACTTCCATCTATGCAAATTCTTGAATAGAAGTATTTTCACATGAATTCCATGCTTATACTGTTACACATACACATTTATGTATACATGTCTATATACTTGTATTTGCAGAAATGGAGTCAGTGGTAGTGCATGTGGTGGAGAAGAAGGTGACAATCGTTACTCGATCGTAAATCTGTCGCGGAACCTTGATGCTGCAGTTTCAAACATCGATCGATCTAACATGGATTTGGAAATTGTCCAGAATCATATTTTCTTGATCATATGATATGTTATGTTCTGTAAAACCACATGTTTACAAATAACTTTGGATTTCTTTTTCAAAAGTAATGAGAGTTATATGCACAAAATGGATATATGTCATTCTGTTTGCATAGCTAGACCTTTATAAACAAGAAATGCATACTCCTCTACTTTTTTTTTGGTGACCAAGGAACCACCCCAGGCCCCAGCTCTCCGAAAGCGTAAACCTCGGGCCGTCAGAACAATCCGCACCTCGTTGACGACAAGTAAGCCCAGAGATATAACCAACTGAGCTATTGCTCCATGGGACTTCCAGACCACACAAAAACAATACCCTACATTGCTCTATATTTGGAATCAGATTCTACAGTTGAAAAATTAAAACTTTCTTATTATCATTTTTATTCTCATACAGAGTTCTTCTTTGCCTTTTGATTCAAAAGCCACTAATTAGCTAAAAAGTTGTGGTTTACATGACAGCAGAGAAGGCAAGCTTCAACTGCAGCACCCTCTATATCTATTGATTTCTTTCCCCTTCTCTCTTAGACATGTTGGTTTAATTACACATCACACAATTTGTTGATTTCTTTGCTCCACAAACAAGAGATGCAGATCTGTTGGATGGTTATGAAGATCAACATGGACTGCAATGGTTGTTACAGGAAAGTAAGGAGAGCCCTGCTAAGCATACAAGGTTAGGTTCTTCAATCATTTTTTTTGGTAACCGTGTGACTATCTAGCCTAGTTGTGGGAGTAAACTTCGGGCACAACCCACACCACGCTAGGAACAAGTAAGATTGGACTGTATCCCATTTGGATAGGAGCTCAGAAGTGGGACGAGCCCACGGAGCTAGGATTCTACAAGGAAATATCCAGTTGGTTGGTTTGAACTCCCAATTTCGGATGTTGTACGTCCTAAGTCCGAAGAAATAACCTACTAGGCTATTCCCAAGTGGTTCAGGTTCTTCAATCAACTTACACTAATTAAGTAATCTCTATATATGATGAAGTTTTTGCACTTTTTTTTTTGAATTTGTAGAGTTGGAGACACATTTGATAGAGAAGAAGCAGAGCAGGGTGAGTGTTTGTGGCAGATTTAGTCCACAAGAGGTGGCAATCAAGATCAGGAGCAAGACTAATAGAAGAGTGGAGATATTACATATTCAAGACCTCGCTACCAACATCAACAATACTGATAACATTGAGAGAGTCATGGGATGATCCATCAAGAACACAAGCCCTTGATGGGTACTTGTTGGAATATTGTAAACAAGCAAATTCAAACTTTTATTACATGAAAAAGGACTCATAGATTTGTCTCAATATCCTTTATTTGTGTGCACTCTGTTTTTCTTTTTTCTTCTTCTTCTTTTGGCTTGTTATATGTTCCATTAGCTATATATATGAACAGACTAATGCTTCAAGCTCCAAAATATGACTCCCATTTTACCTTTTATTAATGTCAAGTGTTAGAAAGTTAAGTGAGTTACATATGTGTTTATAATCAATGGCTATTTCCTATACTACATAAATTTGAGGTAAAATGAGGATCGTACCTGTACTCAATGAATATATAGTCTATTAGTAATAATTAATTATTGGGAGAAGCAATGATTTGACCCTTGTACTTTCCAAAACGGGCCAACTAAGCTCCTCAACTTATTTTCGCGTCAAAGAAGCTCTCTTACTTTGGATAGGGGACCACGTTAACCCTTCTGTCTCATTTTCTATTAAAACGTGCTGACATGACAGTTAGTGAATGACATGTCATTTTTTAAAATTTTTGATATTTCATGTGTATTCCGGCGTGTCATTGACCAATTAATCGATGACACATGGTATTAAATTTCTACATGATTAAATTTAGATATAGAGGAGATAAATTCTGTAAACTTTACGAAATCGATATATTGATGCCCTTATACTTTCATAAATGGGCCAAATAAGCCCTTATAGTTATAAAAAATAGGTCAATTCACCCCTTTGTTTCAATCAGTTACGATGCCCTGTAATCTAGATAAGAAAAAGTAAACCTAGAAGATAACACATAACACAAAGTCCTTCAATTTAAAAGTTTAAACATGAAATCCATATTCAAAATATTCAGTCCCCATCTAAGAGCCACCATCACCTTATTCTTTTGAAGAATTATTCTCAATATTAATATAACAACAGTCCATCATTAATTAATCAATTAAGTTTAATTCATGACTATGTCCACTCTAATATAGAATTATGCCTTCACATGGTTTCAAATTAGTCACTGACTCTCAAATTGTGCCAATTTAACCATCGAAAGTTCAATTTAAAATATAAGTATTTTTTGTAATATAGGCCTTTTGAAATGAGGGTGTCAATTGACCCTTTTTTGCAAACTTCAAGGGCTTATTTGATTCATTTCTAAAAGTACAAGGGCTTTAAATAATTGATAATTCTAACTTTCCAGAATTCCATAATTCAAGTTTTGAAATTAATCATTTAAAATTTTAATGATATGTGTCAAAAATTTATTGGTCAATGACACTTGGATTACACGTGGAATATAAACAAAAGTAATTAAATTCCACGTCATCCACTAACGGCAACATCAGCATCATTTGACGGAAAACGAGCTTGAAGGGCTAACGTGGTCCGTTTATCATAGTAGAGGGGCTTCGTTGGCACAAAAAAAGTAGATGGGCCTAGTTAACCCTCTTTTGTAAGTGTTCCTCCTACTTTGGACAGTGGACCACATTAGCCATTTTGTCCCATTTTTCATTAAAACATGCTGACACGGCAGTTTTTTTAATTTTTTGATATTCCACGTGTATTCTAGCGTGTCATTGACTAATTAATCGATGACACATGACATTAAATTTCTACATGATTAAATTTAGATATGGAGGATATAAATTCTGTAAACTTTATGAAATCAATATATTGATGCCCTTATACTTTCGTAAATGGGTCAAATAAGCCCTTATAGTTGTAAAAAATGGGTCAATTCACCTATTTGTTCCAATCGATGCAGAATGCCCTGTAATCCAGATAAGAAAAGGTAAACCTAGAAGATAACACATAACATAAAGTCCTTCAATTTAAAAGTTTAAACATGAAATCCATATTCAAAATATTCAGTCCCCATCTAAGAGCCACCATCGCCTTATTCTTTGGAAGAATTATTCTCAATATTAATACAACAACCGTCCATCATTAATTAATCAATTAAGTTTAATTCATGGCTATGTCCACTCTAATATAGAATTATGCCTTCATATGGTTTCAAATTGGTCTCTGACTCTCAAATTGTGTCAATTTAACCATCAAAAGTTCAATTTGAAATACATACTTTTTTTGTAATACAGGCCTTTTGAAATGAGGGTGTCAATTGACCATTTACAAGGGTTTTAAATAATTGATAATTGTAACTTTTTAGAATTCCATAATTCAAGTTTTGAAATTAACCATTTAAAATTTTAATGACAAGTGTCAAAAATTTATTGGTCAATGACACATGAATTACACGTGGAATATAAACAAAAATAATTAAATTCCACGTCATCCACTAACTGCAACGTTAGCATCATTTGACGGAAAACAAACTTGAAGGGCTAACGTGGTCCGTTTATCATAGTAGAGGGGCTTTGTTGGCACGAAAAAAAGTAGAGGGGCCTAGTTAACCATTTTTTGTAAGTAGAGGGGTCTTTTCGTTAATTGTCCCTTAATAATTCAATATTTGGGTTATTAAATATAGATTATAAGTGAGAGACCAACGAAAGGTGGTTTGGTTGACAATTGACTAGGTTAGATATATATGTGCACAAGGTTCAATTCCAACCGCAATCATATTTCTCTGCCGTATTTAAAAAAAAATTACAAAGTGAGGGGAAATAAATGATTTTTAAATTTTTTTTATTTATGAACAAAAACATAATTGGACCAAATGTGTGAAAAACTTTACAAATTTTTTGTATATATGGGCAAAAAACAGAAAGGTAAAACTCAGAATGGCATGTCGTTTTGTACCAGAACCACTACTCGTCTCCACGCTTCACCAACTTTGCGTCTTTGAACTTTGAAGGGACGAAGTTTTTGATTCAGGTGTTAATTATCAATCGAAAGTCGAACCCCACTGTTCCATTAAGGCGTTAACTATCTCTATCTGCAAATCCTTCTCAAAGATCCATTTTCTCTCTCTAAATCAACCTTAAAGCAAAGAAAGCTAAAAACCAAAGGCATTGAGCCATGGCCGCAAAGATGGGTTCTTTCAGGTACACCTTCGCCGAGAAGCGAGAGAGAGACAGGCTATACTCCATAAAGGGTGGGTATTCTGAGCTTCCGGGCTTCCCTAGCTTGGATTACCTCGACGGGCGACCCACCAGCTGCTGTAGCTACCGGAGCATCCGTGAGAAGGTCACTAGTTTCTGTCGGAGCTTCCAGGATGTGGCGTACAACGCCTGGAAGATGGGCGTGTCTGATCCCAGGAAGGTTGTGTTCTCGGCGAAGATGGGTTTGGCTTTGGTCCTCATCTCTTTGTTGATTTTCTTGAAGGAACCCTTCAAGGGGTTGAGCCGGTACTCTGTTTGGGCCATTCTCACTGTTGTGGTCGTCTTTGAATTCAGTATTGGTACTGCCAATTGTGAATTTTTTCTCTCTTGAATCTATTTTCGATTTTTCGTTTTGGGTTGCTTAATTACTATTATATCAACCTAGTTAATAGAATGTCGCTGTCGTTTGAATTCGTAGAGATACGATAAATCTTGGTGAGAATTTGCGTATCACATTGTATTAATTCTTCCTTCTCACGTGTGGATTCATTTGTGTATGATGCTTTGACTTTTCTGGATTTACCATGGTTATGGTAACTTCGGTACCAATAAATGGTTTTGAATGTTCATCTACTAGTTTTCTTTTGTGGTTCTTCATTTAAATGTGTGTGTTTTGTCACTTTGTGTCAATTCATTCTATTATAGTTTCTCCATGATGGTGAAGTTTGTTTGTGGCTTTGTAATGCTATGCTGTGGAGATTCATTTTTAAGTTTCAAGTGAACTTTGGTTGGTTATCACGACATTTGATTAAACCTCCTTGGCTTTATCTGTTGCCTTCCTCACTCAGACCATTGTACAATCTTAATTGCAGCTCAATTTGTGGCCACTCTTCATGAATAGGATCACATCTTTTTTTTGCAGGAGCCACACTTAGCAAAGGATTTAATCGTGGGTTGGGGACATTATCAGCTGCAGGACTTGCTCTGGGTATGGCTGAACTATCGGAACTGGCTGGAGAGTGGGAAGAATTTGTAATTGTTCTGAGCATCTTCTTCATTGGTATGACTTTTTAGTTATATTATAGTGTGTGCTGCTGATTCATGTCCATGATAACTGATTAAAGGTTTTAGCTCTTTCTGCCTTGCTCTTTGTTTACTAGGATTTTGTGCAACTTATGCAAAACTCTACCCAACAATGAAGCCTTATGAATATGGCTTTCGAGTGTTCTTGCTGACATACTGTTTCATAATGGTATCTGGATATAGAACGAGGGAATTCGTCCATACAGCTGTTACACGATTCTTGCTCATTGCACTGGGTGCTGGTGTTTGTTTGGGAGTAAATATATGCATTTATCCCATATGGGCTGGAGAAGATCTGCATAACTTAGTAGCAAAAAATTTCATGAGTGTTGCAACTTCTTTAGAAGGTTGGTTCTCCTCTATTGTTGTCATTATTGTCTCTGTTGTTACTATAGTTGTAGTTTTTAAGGTTAGTTATAATATTTTATTTGAAACTATTGGATTCTTGAACTAGCTAATTGTTCTCTCTAAGTTCTTGGTTTGTAAACTTCATTTTTCTTTCTTGGCTAAATTTGCACAAGCTTCCTTTCAGGTTGTGTTAACGGATATCTTAATTGTGTTGAGTACGAGAGAGTCCCTTCTAAAATCCTCACATACCAAGCCTCTGATGACCCAGTTTACAGTGGCTACAGGTCCGCTGTGGAATCTACTAGCCAAGAGGATGCACTGGTATGCTTTATTGCAAATTTGCAATTATATTGATCATGGAACCCCTGAGTTCAAAGATATGGTTGTCTTTCTGATGATTTTGATCTCTCTCTCTCTCTTTTTTTTATGTGAAGCTGAGTTTTGCTATTTGGGAGCCACCTCATGGACCTTACAAATCATGTAATTATCCATGGAAGAATTATGTGAAAGTAAGCGGTGCACTAAGGCATTGCGCATTCATGGTCATGGCACTGCATGGATGTATACTTTCAGAAATACAGGTACACCTGCTCTTCATCTCTAAATTTATTGTGGTTGTTTAGTGTCAGTCTGATGATTCCAATTGCTTCGCAAAGGATTTGAAGATGCTTTGGTATATTTGATACTCTTGCTATACTGCTTGTGGACTAGGAGATATGCCTTTTAATTTAGTAAGCCTTGAGTTTACATTTGGTTTTTCGATAACTTTGATGTTCTGAGCCATTGTAATTTGTTTAATTTGTGCTATAATAAATATTTCATTATCATCTAAGTTTTTGTGAAGCATAAAGCACATGATCAAGAATGTTGAAGTTGACCCTGCACCTTGTTGAATTAAAATACTGTAACCCATGCTTTGGATGCTGAAGGATTTGCATGTCTTTTGCTTTTCAAGAAAGAGAGAGATGTCTTGTGTGAGGATGTTGCCTTTCGAGATATATTTTTATGATAATTTTCTCAATTATTTACTCCCAAGTCCCAACTCTCATCAATAGTTTGAGGTTATGGAGATTCTCCTATGGAAATTGTAGTCCTTGGTGAAAGATCATAGAGGTCAATTATGGTTTGTGGTGTAATGGTTTGACTACGTAGGATTAGAGAGAAACTTATGCAATGTGGGTGTGGAGAATGATTGGATAACAATGGGAAAATTGGTTGAAAGTTGAAACATACTTTCACACTCTCATAGTTATCTATGACTGATTCAAAGGGAAACTAGAGATCAAGAATGGGGGTTGATGATGATAATTAAGACTTAAGAGGGCGAACTGCCGAACTGGAGTCGGCATCCATTTTGGAAACCATTAATTCATCCCTTATCACAACTTCCTTGTGATAACCGATGAATTTTCAAGCTCAATTCATATTTAAATTAACCATTGATCTGAAAATAATTTTATGCTGCTCCGAAAATTTCTCTGCCACCAAAGCAATCTCTGGTTACATTTGCATTATCTTTGATTGCAAGGAGATACCAATATATATATATATATAAAGACTTCGTTTTATGGTAAAAAAAATCATAGACATCAGTTGACTGTGTGAAACCACAACCTTGACAATATGGTAGGTTTGTGTGTCCTTACTTTTCTCTACACATGTAATTTATAAATTCTTGTGATTCTTCTCCTTGAAATCTATTGCAAACTCTTTATTTATTGATATGGCCTTCTGGAAGAATATCTGCATAATTATTGAATTCTGAATGCTTGAATATGCAGGCATCTGCGGAGCGACGACAGGTGTTTCGTGATGAATTGCAGAGGGTAGGTGCTGAAGGGGCTAAAGTATTACGTGAATTGGGTGACAAAGTGAAAAAAATGGAGCAATTGGGTTCAGCGGACATGCTATTTGTAGTGCATGAGGCTGCGGAAGAGTTGCAAAATAAGATTGACAGGAAATCTTACCTTCTTGTCAATGCAGAGTGCTGGGAAATTGGAAATCGAGAAAAGGAGGTGGTAGAGGCCTTAGACTTGATAAGTTTGAATGATGACCAAAATAGAATCCTCGAGTTCAAATCTCGCAGTGAAGCTGTACTTGATCTCAGATCACTTATTATACCTAAAAGTTGGGACGCTCAAGATGCTAAAACTGAAGCCACTTTGCCTCCAAATGATCCACCCATAAAATTGTTCAGGGAACAATTATCGATGCCTACACATATTTCGTTCGATGCTGATGGAAAGGCACCAGTGGAAGAATCTAAAACTTATGAAAGTGCAAGTTCGTTGTCTTTAGTGACGTTTACATCACTTTTGATCGAGTTTGTAGCGAGACTCCAAAATGTTGTTGATTCCTTTGAGGAATTAAGTGAGAAAGCTAATTTTAAGGATCCTGTTGATGTTTCAGTTGCTGCAGAGCACGTGGGGGTTTGGACCAGACTGTGTGGACCTCTGAAGTTCTGGAGGTGACTTGTAACAAATCAAATCTTCCCTGGAGCTGTGTTCAGTATATTATAAATTTATAACATAGGACTCGATGATTCGCGATTCAAGATGGTCTCAATTATGAACTAGATCGACGTCTCTACCACTGACATGACACCATAATAGCTCGAAGGTTCTGCTGCTGCTGCTGCTGCTACCCTCTCTATTATAGGGAATCATAATCCAGAAAACAATCTATCTGCTACCACCAAGAGGTCGAAGGATTCAGTTTTTGATGATGGTTAATCTAGTTTTGTCTTGGTTCTTTCAATTGTATATTCAGAACATCAGGACATCGACAAGGGATCATACTGATGTATTTTGTTGTGGATGCAGGAAAAATTTTTGGAAGCTACATAAAATAAATTAAATAATATTCCATCTTGTCATTTGTATCACCTTCTGCTCACACCCTCATCTTTTTCTTTCTCCTTTTCTCGGCCCTTCCCATTCTGGCTGTGATGGTGTTTCTGGGCTTTTGTTTGAATAGAATGAATGTTTGTATTGATCAGAATGTGCCGTGGAAGCCAAAGCCTAGACATCGCCAGATGGGTTACTTTTGTTGTGGTTTTGTTGGCTAAGTCCATGCAGCGGATGAGCCGCGTGGACCGCCTTGGAGTACAATTATCATCGAGCAGCGGGTTAATTTTTTTGCAGACGACTTAAATACGTGACGAGCGGGAACCGTCTTGAAGTATAATTATCACCAAGTGGCGGATAAAATTTTTTGTAGACGACTTAAATATGTAGCGAGAATGATCCCCGAAGACTCGAAATCAAGGAATGAAATAGTGACATAGTCGTTCGTCCAAGACTCAAAATCGCCTATTGCCTGGGGAGCTAGGCTTAAGATTCTGTTAAATGTTTGTCCACATGGGAGAGGGAGAGAGATGGATTGAGAGATTGAGGAGCTTGGGTTTGGGAAATAGACTTGACAAATGACAAGATAAAGTTAGGGTTTAAGACTTATGAATGTTGGGTTGGGTTGGGTCAAAGTTAATTAGTGGGCTAGATGAGAATTAGTGGACTGGGGGCCTCATTTACTTTTGATTGGGGGTATTAGGGTGGATTTGTCATAACCCTAGTGTATTTAATATTAAAAAAAATTAACTGGGGGCACGTGCCCCAGCGCTACAAAGGTGAGTCCGCCACTGTATCCACCCCAAGTGCCATTATAGCATGTCATCCGATAGAACTTAACTTCCAACCAGGGTGACAAATAAAAGGTAAATGGTACTCCACACCTTTGGTTTGGGGTGCTATTTTTTACATGTTTTGTTTGTCCTTCTCCTAGGCCATCGCTTAGATGCCTTGTTGTTTCCCTTTTATTTTATCTAATATATGATATATGCCGTGCTTATAAAAAAAAATAGAGACAAATATGACAAATATAGGAAGAGAGGAGGCAAAACAAATGAGGGAAATTAGGGTTTTTTTTTAAAAAAATTATTATTGTACTTACTAGAGTTCCACTTGAATTCTAAATGGGCTTAGTTCAAAAGTAATTTTACCACGCCATTTAGCACTTTTCATTCGACTAACAAAATTTAACACTCATTTTGCGCTATTTGAGATTAGGGATGGCAAAAAATCAATTCCGATTTGATTTTGGGTTGCACAACAACACGTGCTTACGAAATATTTACATTTCCATACTGTAACCCGGATGAGATTTAGGACGTACTTAATTGACTAAACTTGATTTGATTTAAATCTTGACAATAACCTAATTCAGGTTAGGATTCGGACAAGTAAATCAAATAAGATTTATGTGTTTGGACCTGACTTGGTTTTAAATTGGATAAAAATTTTGTGTTTGAAATCGGATTTCAAACATATAACTTATGTCGAAACTTGGTTTAATCTGGGTCGGACATTAAAAAAATATAAAAACCATGTACTTCACAATTGTTGGGCCGGTCAAGCCCTAACTTCTGGCCCAAATTACTGGTCAGCTCAACACCTCCTCATCTCTCTCAGTTGGTCAGTCCTCACTCATCAGATGGTATTGACATTTTCAAGGCCCATAAAAGAAGAAGAAGCTCTTGTTGGTTAAATCTCCAAAATATCCTCCATAGTTTTTGAAACCACCAGATCGCTCTCTCGGTCTCTCCCCAAGCTCTGCTGCACTTTCGCTCTCACAATCCTCAAAGGTATACACTTTTTCCGAGTTTCCGAGCAACATTTCTTTGTTTTCTTTACTCGATCTCTTCGTATTTTCTCTAAGATTTTGTCCAAGAATTGTTGATTCGCAGATCTTTGTATTTGTTTACAGTTAAAAAGTTTGTGTTACTTTTTTGAGATCTACAAAGCTTCGATGGCGATGATGGACGAGCCGCTGTATCCAATTGCGGTTTTGATTGACGAGCTCAAGAACGACGACATTCAGCTGCGTTTGAATTCCATTCGCCGTCTCTCCACGATCGCACGCGCGCTAGGGGAAGAGAGGACGCGGAAGGAACTGATTCCGTTCTTGAGTGAGAACAATGACGATGATGACGAGGTGCTTCTTGCAATGGCTGAGGAATTGGGGGTCTTCATTCCCTATGTTGGCGGTGTGGAGCACGCCAATGTTTTGTTGCCTCCACTGGAGACTTTGTGCACGGTTGAGGAGACATGCGTGAGGGACAAAGCGGTGGAGTCGTTGTGTAGAATTGGGGCGCAGATGAGGGAACAGGACTTGGTTGAGTATTTCATTCCACTGGTGAAGGTAGGTTTGTTGATACTTTCTGATGTGTTGCTTTAATCTAATTAAGTTGTGTTTATGTGATTCTGTGAATAATCTGAAGTTTGATGCTCTATTCATTTAGGTTTCTGCATTGAAGATGTGATCTAGTCTTGAACCTCTTGGTTCGATCAACTTAATGTAATTCTTCAATGCTGAAGTAGATGTAAAAGAAAATATAACGACAGTAGTAGAAATGACTAAATGTTGCAGAATTGGATAGATTTATCGGTCTTTAGTTGTGAAATGCTTGTATGCATATTACATTCTGAAGAAAGAAAGAAAGAAAGGATGGATATTAACTCTTGTGCCACTCAAAGGAAAACATGAGAAAGACTAATAAAAAAATCTGGACTTTGATGTAAAAGTCAATTTGGTTTATATTGTGTTTCTTGAACCCAGCTAAGGGCAAAGAAAACTTTGGGCAACCTAAATCTACCTTTCCTGTGCCTCATTTTGCCAAATTCTGCAGGCCTTAACAAACCTCTTCCTAGAAATTTTGTTCTGTTGCTGTTTGGCAATTTTTATTTACAAAACCCATATTATTATCAGTTTTCAGTGGATGTATAAATAGCTTTCTCCATGATCTTAGTGGATGTATAAATAGCTTCTCTTTTCACACACTTTGGTCTGCAATATACAGAGGCTGGCTGCGGGTGAGTGGTTTACTGCTCGAGTTTCCTCATGTGGCTTGTTTCACATTGCTTACCCAAGTGCTTCGGAGACATTAAAAACTGAACTAAGGACAATATACGGTCAGCTCTGTCAAGATGACATGCCAATGGTTAGGAGATCGGCTGCAACAAGCCTGGGAAAATTTGCTGCTTCAGTTGAACCTGCGCATTTGAAAACTGATATCATGTCCTTATTTGATGACCTGACACAAGATGGTGGGTAAAAATCGTGGTGCATCTTTTCACTTTAACTGCTTCATAATTTTTTTTAGGTGCTAGTGGCCAATTTTAGTCTGTGATTGTTTCTATCAGTCACTTGTAGAAACTGATTTTTCAGAATCTTTTCCATTTTGCAGTTTTAAACCAACGTTATATTTTATTCCATCTAGGAAATGTTTATCAGGTTTCTGGATGTGAATCTTCCATGACGACTTTCCGTTTTAGAATTTTTTTTTTCTTTCATCAAAATTTTTTCCTTATGATATGGTTTTTCATACATGTAGGTGTCAATTGATTAACTTTGAGATTACCAACTGACAGCATTTTATTGTAAAATGTGATGTTGGATTGTTTGAATTTCTAGATATATTGTTGATAGTCAATTTTTTAATACTTTTTCGAAAGAATTGGCCATCTCATGAGTCTATCCCCTGCCATTTAGTCGTGTAATTTGTATG
This sequence comes from Tripterygium wilfordii, assembly GCF_013401445.1. Lineage (NCBI taxonomy): Eukaryota > Viridiplantae > Streptophyta > Magnoliopsida > Celastrales > Celastraceae > Tripterygium > Tripterygium wilfordii. The sequence continues at coordinate 3,415,202 of NC_052247.1, forward strand.
ACTCACTTTTCACGTTAGATTTTATTTTAATGAAGCATTTTTTTGTTGTTGTAATTCTTATTTTTTGTAGATAAGTAAATAATTTTAAGTTTGTACATTTAGTTTAGTTGTTTTATTGCTACATTCATTTCGTGCTACGTGGAGGCACAGAGTAAATTTATTTCAGATTTTTCTACATTTCAGATCAAGATTCTGTTCGCTTATTGGCTGTTGAGGGTTGTGCGGCTCTTGGGAAGTTGTTGGAGCCCCAAGACTGTGTGGCTCATATTCTTCCTGTCATAGTTAATTTCTCACAGGTATAGAATACATTAAATATTATGTAAAGTTCAAATCTGCAGCTTCTATATTCTGCAATATTAATTAAAAATTTTCCATTGCTTAATACATAATGATTTGAATATGAAGTATTGTTTCTGTAGATTTTCTTGTTACGTAATTTATGTTCTACTTGACTACTTGTCCCTGGCATGGTTTGTTTAAGATATGTGCTATCAGTGAACTTACCCAAGTTTTTATTCAAAGTATTCAAATCTTTATATTAGAAACCTTACATAGATATAACTCCATATGAATCTGGACATGTTTGTTGCTTTCGTTATATGATAGCGCAGAATGAAAATTATCTCATGTTTTATTGAACCATTGACCTCGTTTTCTGGCAGTTGAGAATCGGCCATATCCATTGGGACCACAAGCTGAATGTACCTCACCCCCCCCCCCCCCACACACACACACACTTGCCCGATTGGTTCTTGTTTTCTTCTAGAAGCTGTTTGGATGACTGAGATCAGGGTCAAGGGGTGTGACACCGCACTCCTTTCCCTGTAGCTCAAAATTCTTGGTTGTTTATGGCAGAAAGATAATGTAGAAACTATTTGTTGGTGCTTGCTTTGTATTTTTTTTTCCCTGATATGAATAATGTGCAAATTGCAATACATGGTTTCTTTCCATTTTGTTTGTTTTATGTGTGAATGGTTACAATGTACATGTTGGCCAGCTTGCATGATTTAAATTAACTCTCCAGGATAAGTCTTGGCGGGTTCGTTACATGGTAGCAAATCAATTATATGAGCTATGTGAAGCTGTTGGTCCTGAGCCTACAAGGTAATCACTTTTTGGGATAAGATATATTTTTTAAACATTTTTTAATTGTACTTTTTGTATGTATGGTGGCGACAGCAATTTATTTGCTGACCTTCGTTTTATTCCCCTCCTGTTTTTAGCTTCCTTTTCCCGTTTGCTCTTAGTCCAATGTTCATTTCGTGGTAGTTTCCAGTTGCATATTGTATTTTTATTCTCGAAAGAAGTTTTCTTTTTATCATTCCCTGTGGATCTTTGTCTATTTACTGGAATTTTTTTTGCGCTTGTTAACATTTTTTAGGTCAGACCTAGTTCCAGCATATGTTCGCCTACTTCGTGACAATGAAGCTGAAGTACGAATAGCTGCCGCCGGAAAAGTAACTAAATTTTGCCGGATATTGAACCCAGAACTTGCAATCCAGCATATTCTTCCCTGTGTGAAGGTAATATTGTTTTAGGACATAATTAGCTGAATTTATGTGTTACGTTGGTGATAAGCTAGATGCTTCTTTCTTAATGGTATTAAGGCTTTTAGGCGTCCTACTTGGTTGAAGTTCTTGTGGCTGGTACTGGTGTGCTTGTTGTGAATCGTAACTTCAGGCAGATATGTTAATTCAGTTGATTGGATTATTTTTTAACTGTGAGTTGTGGGCCCACAGGGTTTATAATTTGTTTGTTTAATCACAGTACATTAATAGAAATATCTTCAGAATAACAGTTTATCTTACATGCATATCTTACACTTATTACTAAATCCTAGTTCTTTTTAAATTCCACCTCTAATGTGAAACAAATAAAATTGCAACTTGGTCTAAATTCACTGAACAAAATATTACACTAGCAAAAGGCATAGACTGAAAATGGGCTCTCAAATTGCCTATTTCCAGAAAATCCAGAAACTACCATAATACTCACAAAAGTTGCATTTTTCTACTGTATTGGTAATCCCAAATCATTACATGTTGGCAATCACTCAGTTGTTAACTTGCCTATTGTAGGAATTGTCTACTGATTCCTCTCAACATGTTCGTTCTGCTTTGGCTTCCGTTATAATGGGAATGGCACCAGTTCTGGGGAAGGTATTGCCTCTCTTATTCTGCATTCATTCCACTTCAGAAGACCTTTGAGTTTGTCAGCCCATTGGCATGTCTAGAAAGCTAATATTGCTTAGATGCTATGAATTGTTGTTAGCACCAATTCAAATACAAATAAAGTGAGGAACTTTACAGAAATTGAACTAGTTTTCTCACCATCTTAGACTGCTTCCATCATAGATTGTAGTGTGTTGTAACGTGAACTTTTTGTTTTTTCTCACTTAAGATTAATTTGGGTCTTTTTTCTTCTAACCTGCCTTACTGGAGTAGAGATTGCAGGGAAGAGGACATATTATTTCCTTTATCAAACATCCGATTCTTACTATGTGTATAAAAATTTTAAATAATCTATATTGTACATAACTGAAAGACCAAATAAAATCCTTGGTGGTCCACCTATTTTGCTATAGAAAGCAAAACAGTTCTCATATCTGTGCTAGAAGATGCTCCTTCGCAATCTCATATGTTTTTTTCCCCTTAGAAGTGGGTGATTGCCTTTCCAAGTGACTAAACTTAGTTATGTGGATGGTTTCAGGATGCAACAATTGAGCAACTGCTCCCTATTTTTCTTTCTCTTCTGAAAGATGAATTTCCTGATGTTCGTCTAAATATTATCAGCAAGCTTGATCAAGTCAACCAGGTTTTCCGAACTTCAACTTTTTACAGTCCCACGTTTGGGTGATATACATTATTATCTTCCTTTACATTTTACTTTGTTCTTTTACTGTATTTTTTCCTGTTTTGTTTTATTTATATATTCATTGTTATTGTCATTCCCTCGCTCATGATTTAATATATTCTGCTAGCTGAATTCAAAATTTTATAACATAAATTGGCTCTTTTGAATATGATGGAACAGTTCTTCTATTTTCTGTTGTTAAATTAAAGAATATTGCCTCTGTTTCCCCTTTTACGCTGCATGGTTTTCTGCAACTCATTTTATGGTTTTCAAACTTGCCATAAGATACTGATGGACCATGATTAGGATTTGGGAAATTGGTGTCCTTCCATACTATTTGGATATAGCATGATGCTCCAAAAGTCCAAATGATAGCAGAAACTAGTTGCTTGGAAGTTCCATTTAAATATTTGTACTGTACTAATGATCCATGACTAGGATTTGGGAAATTGGTGTCCTTCCATACTATTTGAATATAGTGTACTGCTCCAAAAGTCCAAATGAAAACAAATAATTTTATAGCAGAAACTAGTTGCTTGCAAGTTCCATTTAAATATTTGTACTATATTTTTTGTTGCCATCAGCTTTTCATGGTTCCTTTATTGTGACATGTAATAATCAATTCTCTAATAACGATTCATGTAATAATCTGATTGTTCTTGTAGCCGTACTCTATTTCAATGTTTGAATGATTTGACTACCATCAGATTGTTTTTATGGATAACAATTAACATGGTTCGTTTTTAATGTAGTGTTGTTAAATAATAATCGTTGATGTAGGTAATTGGAATTGACCTGCTGTCCCAATCTCTACTGCCAGCAATTGTTGAGCTTGCAGAGGATAGACACTGGAGAGTTCGGCTTGCAATAATAGAATACATACCCTTGTTGGCAAGTCAGTTAGGTGTGGGATTCTTTGATGATAAGCTTGGTGCTCTTTGCATGCAATGGCTAAAAGATAAGGTTTGTGAAACTTTGTCAGTGATCATTATAAGGAATATTGGCCTTGAAATACTTCCCAAGAAAAATAATATACTGTATGTTTCTTTCAAGTTCTGTCTTATTTGCATATATTCAAAAGTGATTTATGGGAGATTATTGATTGTTGGTTCTATTTCTATCAATGGTATCAGTTATTAGTCGTTACCCCCGCTTCAGCAATTTTCCATGCATTTGTGTTTTGTGGGACTTGTGTGTATATGTTTCTGCAATTTCCTAGTTGGTTTCTCTCTTAATTGTAGGTTTACTCGATTCGTGATGCTGCTGCTAACAATGTCAAGCGCCTTGCAGAAGAATTTGGCCCTGATTGGGCAATGCAGCACATTGTTCCTCAGGTATTTCTATACTACACTAGTGTTTTCTTTTCGTTCTTTTTAATAAATGTCAATATTTAGTTTGAACAACGGATGCCTTCTGTTGGTTTTCAACTGTATTCCTTAATGCACATGCGTTTTTCTTTTTTAAGAGAAGATAATGCACATGCATTTCTCCACACTTATTTATCATAATGCTGTATGTTATATGGTGTAGTGACAATACCAGAAATGCAAGAATCTTGATTTTTTTTTGCATGGTGTGATGTTGTTTTCAATCGTATGGGCAGGTTCTGGACATGATTAACAACCCACATTATCTCTACCGGATGACCATTCTACATGCAATTTCTCTTCTTGCCCCTGTTATGGGTGTGGAAATCACGTGCTCCCAACTTCTTCCTGTGGTGGTCAATGCTTCAAAAGATAGGTAAAAAAAATCTGAGCCGATTATGAAACTTAATTATGACATTGACCACCTTTTAACGGTCTTGTGTTACAGGGTACCAAACATCAAGTTCAATGTGGCTAAGGTGTTGCAGTCCCTCATTCCCATAGTGGATAATTCCGTAAGTAAATTGTTTATTTTAAACATGCTTATATGCTTAGATGGATGATTAGTTGATAAATGAAACAAAAGAAGAGTTAGTTGTGAAGTATGAAATGTTACAACTTGTACGATTTTCAACAATTACTCAGAATAAGTTAAATTCCAGGCGCAAACTTGTGGAATGATAGTAATGAATTGCGCGAATGTCTTGACACGGTTCTAGTGTGATTTGCTTGAGGACTTTTTTTTGTCTCCCATAAATATCTCTTGGAGAAGCCAGTGTTTTTTTTTTGTCTTCCTTCTTCTCTGTGTTCCTAGCTCACCTGTGCATTCCTGTGGATTTTGGTCCGTCTTATAAAAGTGTCTACTTGCATATAATTGGATTCTTCCTGGACCATGCAGGTGGTGGAAAATACCATTCGTCCCTGTTTGATTGAGCTGAGTGAAGACCCAGATGTGGATGTCCGATTTTTTGCAACCCAGGCATTACAATCAAGTGATCAGGTCATGATGTCTAGATAGCTTGATGTCGTAATTAGTTTTGTATTTCCTTGTGCTTTTCCTTTTCTCAAAAAAAAAAAAAAAACCAAATTACACTTAACAAACAGAATCCTCAGAATCTCCGATGCATCTTGCTATAGTTCTTTGCCGTTAAATAACTTTTAGTCTGTCTATATTCTGTATCATCTGCTTTTTGAGAATCTGTCGAGAAACCTTAGTCTAGACTCAGCTTTTTAAAATAGTGAGTGAAGTAGGCTATTGTTAGCCTGAAAGACCTTGTGAAATTTAGTGCATTCGCTACCTGCATTGTGGGGTTTCTGTCTGGTTCATAAGAAGGGTGTTTTCTGGCAAGTATTGGATCTTGACTTTAGGGTCCCTGGATTGATGCCTAGTTTCCTCAAGCTTTGGCAGATTTTGTGATTTATAAGGATGAGTAATAGAAACACCCAAGATGTTGAAAATATTAATTAGATATCGATTGTCTTCTCTATATATTTTTGCTTAATATATATCCAATATTTTTTTAAAAAAATATATCGATATTATTTGTAATCGAATATTTTGAAGGATATTTATGGTAACATAAAGATCAATGATCAGCCATACACGTTTCTTTGTACCTGTATATAGATCACAAGCTGAGAGGTGAGTGAAGAAGAAATACCTGTGATGGAAGCCATGAAGATCAGAAATGTTCCTGAAGATTTGTTACTAGACAATCTATCATGCCTTCCTGTTAAGTCTTTGCTGTGGTTTAGGTGCATCTGCAAATCTGGTGTGATCTCTTTGGAAAATGGAAACCCTAATTTTGTCACAAAGCCCCATCTCAGGCACCTCTCTTAATCGCTAGGCTGTCAGTGAAATATACCTATGAACATAGGTCAGTCAATAAGAGAAACCATCTCTTTAGGATTCTGTCTCAGTCAGTGCCATTCCACTAGCCCTTTTGGGTAAGGTTTGAGTCCCCACAAAAGTTCGTGCGAGGAAACCTTCGTTAGCATTTGGAATCCAGCTGCAAGGGTATTCAAGAGTTGGAGCTGCCTGGTTTGTGTGAGATGAGAGGTGTGGCGACAAGGTGCTACAATAACTTGGTAACTGTGAGGAGAGTCTTGTTCCCAATCAATGACAGGCGATTTCTTTATGAACAGCAAAATGGCAGAGCAACGATGAATTGAAATACTTTGAAACCATTGTCATTGTCAGGTTAACAACAATGGGGTTTGCTAATGGTGGGTTGTTAAAGGTGATGCTGCATTTTATTTTATCATCTGATATGGCAGATGGAGTCCACTGCCCAAATGCAACGTTTCTTGGGCTGAGTATGGAGTGAAACTTGAAAATCTTGAACGGGTCTCTTGCTGCTGTTCTTTACTTGATGGAGGATCAATCAATTCAACAAATTATAATATAGGGGTTATGAATAAACATGGACTTCAGGATTCATGGGTCAAGAAAGTTAATATAGAGGGAGTCTCTCTGAGACCAAACCGTATGAACTTTGAAGATCATGTGTTCAATTTTCACTAGGAACAACCCTCGTGCTAACACGTTGGTTTTGACTCAACTTATCATGCATGTTGTAAAATAATAAATTTATGTGCGCGTGGGCATGATAGTCAAGTTTAACCCCCATATTAGATGTCAAAATGATAAGGTTATATAATGTCGTTCTCGGTTACAAAAGAAAGGGAGTCTTGTTATTGTTCATGTCTTTCTTCTTAACCTTTCCTTCACTGGAATGTAGGAATGTAGTAGCAGCTTCCGATGCCTTATCAGTTATTTTATGGTTTTATTGTAAAGCTAGCTAGTTGATTAATTTATCATGGTTGGGTTGGTATTTGCTTTAATCTTTTCAAATGTGCTATCTTGATCTTGCCGTTTTGATATATTCATGACGGTTTCATTTGCCCTAATTGGGCAAAGAGAGAGAGATGGCCAAGCTTAATGTTTTAGACATAATAAAAACTGAAACTCTTGTATATGGAGAAAGGAAGGGAATTGTCGGAAGCAAATCACCATCATCATCCGAGCTTTTATCCCAAAGATTTAGGATCGGCTAATATTCATTGGAAGCTAAAAACAATGTAATGCTACCTTGAAGCTTTCACTATCTACATGATAACATAATATTCGTTGTCTCATTTTTGAAACATTTACGCTGTATTTTCGGCGATTAATTCGTATTAAGTCCAATCTTTTGATAATGAAAAATATAATTAACCCTTAAAAAGAACATGCTCTAAACTTTGTTTTTTTGGAAGCTAAGTACAAGGTAGTTTTACCTTGAAGTTTTCACCATCTTTATAAATAAAATAGAAGTTGAAATATTACAGGAGTTAATGCTTAAAAAATAAATGAATAAATAATTTTTTGGCTTTACTAATAACATTAAAAAAAAAAACATGTTTTACAAAGTAACCTTGCCTCCGAGAAATCGATCAAAACAAATAAACAATATACGGAAAACCCTAGATTGTTAAGAACAATTAATAATAATATTAATTGCAGGACATAATGCTATAAAAAGTTAAAGCCCCATTAATGGAATCATTAATTTCATAGTGTAAAAAATGGCTGGAAAATCTTCAGTTGGTCCTGCAATTATTTGCATTCTTGCTATCACAATCATGTTCTTACCACTGTGTGCAAATGCAAGAAGAACGGGAGATTATCAGTACTACAAAATCGTCTTCAGATGGGTTGAGTCATACTGTAGAGCTATGGCTAACTTGGGTACTTGTGACTTGCCAGTTACAAAACATTTCATCCTTCACAGTGTTTGGCCTATGTATTGGTTCAATTTTGTAATTCCTCGTTTCAACAATTCTGGATGCACTACCATTCAACCAATACACGAAGACCATGTTAATGTGAGTATATCACTACCTTTATGTGGGGTGGGGCTACAATTTTTGCCTATAATTCTCCGAGAATCATGTTAAATCATGATTTGTATCATGTTAAATCATGATTTGTAATGTGTTATTGAGTAACCCAAAGCCTAACAAGGGTATTGTTCGATGTGAAAATCGAACTTAAGACTTCTCAGATCTCTACGGTTTGATCGGGGAGCGATATATTCACTAACTAAGCTATTAGCTAAGTGATTGCCTAAATCCTGAACCCTGAAATCTAAACTTTAAATCTTGAATCCTAAACTTTAGTAAATTATTTTTCGGGAAAAAAACTAATATTCATTGCAAGCTGTCTTAAAAATTGTCTTGTGAAGGGATCAAATTTGGTATTAGGCCCAACTCCAGCTTAACAAGCTCACGGCCTAAAAATATCTACAAGCTTAAACACGCCCCACAACTTAAGCTTCAACTTAACAGCCCCACGGCCTAAAGCAACCACTATGTGCCTGTTTGGTAAAGCGGGCCGCGGAGCGGATCCCACATGTTTTAGGTATTTTTTAATTTTCATGTGGGACCCATGTGGATCCCACATGCTTAAAGGTGCTATTTAAAAACTATGGGACCCACCTGTTTTAAATATTTAAATAATATTTATATAAATTAAATTAAATCCTTCCTAAACTACAACATGTACTATGATTATTGTATTTAATTTTTAATAAATATTGTATTAAATTAATAAATGAATTATTAATTCTTATAATAATTTAAATTTATCCATTTATAATTATATATATTAAATTGTATTTATTCATTAATATATTTATATAATTCATATTATATTACAATTTAAATATTAAATTAAAGTAATTATAATTTTTAGCCAACAAATTATATTTATAAATTAATAATAATACAAATACATATATTTTACACAACCTAACCGCTAACAACAGTTAACAGCTTAACCAAACACCTCACAGCTTATTTAAAAGCTTTAAGCTCAGCTTTTTTTTCACAGCTTAACAGTTAGCGTTGAAAATCAACACAACCGCTCTACCAAACGGAGCCTATAAATCGCAACCCACCCCATGCCCAAATTCAGCTCAACATGCCTTCTGTAGCCCAAATATAAACAGGCTCGAAAAAGTCTCACTGTGCTTTGTAAGCCCAAAATGCTTGGCCCAACACCAAACCCTCTACCTCAAATTATCACCTCACACTTGAGGATGATGCAGGCCTTTAGAGGGACCTCGAGTCTCTCACTCACCTTGTCCCTTGTCAGTTCCAAAGTATTTCACTATTCGCAGTCTTTGGCCTATGTATTGAGTAAACTATTGGGCTTGTTTGAGAATGCTGTGAGGTGTTGTGAGGTGTGGTGTGGTGCTGTGAGGTGAATTGGAACGCAAAAAGCTGTTTGACGCATCACTTTTAAAACTGTGGTGCGGTGCTGTGAGGTGCGTTTGGCGTATCTAAATTACGATTATATTAGATGACTAATAATATTAATATAAAATCACTTAAGGTTTACATTGTACATTAATTTAAAATAAAATAATTGACCTAATTTGATTACGTAGGACAATTCAACATATATTGTAAGCGTTTGGGAGTGTTGTGAAGTGTGGTGAGGTGCTGTGAGGTAAAAAACTGTGGTGCTGTGAGGTGAGTTGGAACGCAAAAGCTGTTTGGCGTGTTACAAAAAACTGTGGTGCTGTGAGGTGTGTTGCAACTAAACACAGTTGCAACACACTGCCAAACTCATACTTTATAATTCCTCATTTGATCTACCATGTCTTGCTGTTAGAAATTTACACCCCATACAACTAATTAATTGTTCATTTTGGGTTGTTCGGTTCCCGTGGATACATCAAACCCGCATGACTTTGTTTCTCCCAAGCCTAGCAAATTGGATACGCCAAACTCACCAAACTAGAGAAAATGCCTAGTTGATTGTTAAGGGTGTGCTTGTCCTTATAAAGAGGAATATCACACATCTTTTTATCGATGTTAGACTTCTATTACTCTCCGTACTTGTGAATTGGGTTATGTCAGTCCCAACAAGTTGAGTAGAGATCATGTACAACTGGACCGAATTGCTCTGATACTAAGTCAGAAATCCACACTCCATCTTAGGCAAATCACTCTTAATTCCATAACCGGCAACGTCCATGTCAATGTAGCCTAGTCGGGCAAATTTTCCCGCAATGCCCCCTCATTCTAAATTATGGCTATGCCCCCTGATGGAAGGTCTATATCAGTATGGTGGAGTCGGAACCAAGGTTCAATAACGGCCATCACAATGTGGTTATGGAGTACAATTGGACTAGCCCATTCATTAAGTGGCTGATTTATTAGACGACAAGACCAAAAGAACAAGCAATCCACATAAAACTAATTCCAGCCCATTAATATGATAATCCACATTGTGTGTGCATACTTGACAGCCGACAGGGAATTTAGGTCGCCAGCATATTGGGAATGTTTTATCCAACGTTTGTTGGATGAGTTCTAGAGTTGAAATGTCTTTCAGCTGCAAATAATATTGGGGGATTATAGAATCAGTAGAATAAGCAAAAAGCACTTTAATAGAAATGGCTTGAAGTAATAGAAGACGACGAGAAAAATCTAAAAAGACATGATTTGAAGTAATAAGAAACGATATGAATTTAGTATAAGTGGATGAATGTATGCTCTATGATAGAAATGAATGGAGAAAACGATTAAACGTGGTGGATTCCTATTGATGTTCTCATGGACTCATGTAGTCAGCCGACCCTAAACTTTTGGGGTAAATGTTTTGATGATGATGATAGTGATAAAGATCCTTGTAGACAAAAATAATAAGACAAAATCAAGATTAATAAAAGGGGAAAAAAAGTTGGAATATTTAACTTTTTGGCTATATACTTAAACCAGAGTTTCTCTTATACGGACGCTCATAAGAGACAAAATTTACGGACCTCTCATGGAGATATAAAAAAACTTACCTTCTTGGCATACTTGAACAAGAGTTCCACTTACATGGACGCTTGTACGGGACAAAATTTACGGACCTTTCATGGAGCTATTAAAAAAAAAAACCTTTTTGGCTATACTTTAACTAGAGTTTCTCTTATGAGAATGCTCATAAGAGACGAAATTTACAGATCTCTCGTCTCATCTGTTAGATATGACCAACGGTTGAGAGTACACAATTATTAAGTATCATAAACCCACCCGGGTCTAGCGAATGGTTGAGATGATAGGTCGGTAAATTTTGTCTTTTACGAGTGCTCGTATAAGAGGAACTCTGATACTTAAAACATAATATTAATAAAACATGTTTTATAAAGCAACGTTGCCTCCAAGAAATATTTACCCAAAACAAGTTGCCTGCAAGAAATCCATGGAAACAATACGGAAAACCCTAGATTGTCCAAAATAAATAATATCGTGACTTGCAGGGCTTCATTCTATAAAGGGCTCGATCAATGAAATCATTTCATGGTGGGAAGAGAAATGGGTAGAAAATCTTCAGTTGGTAGTGTTCTTATTTGTTTTCTTGCTATCACAATCGTGTTCTTACCACTGTTTGCAAATGCGAGAAGAGAGGGGGAATTTGAATACTACAAAATCGTCTTCAGATGGGTTGAGTCATTTAGTAGAGCTAACTTGCATACTTGTCACTTGCCAGTTCTAGATCATTTCGTTATCCAGAGTGTTTGGCCTATGTATTGGGTCAATTTTGTAATCCCTCGTTTCAACAAAACTGGATGCACTGCCATCCCACCAGCACACGAAGACCAAGTTCATGGGAGTATATCATTACTTTTATGTGGGATTAGGGGTAAATTGTAAAGTAGGTCGGGCCTACAATCTGGCCCAGAGGTTTCATCGAGACGGCCCAGCTCGTAACTGGCGGAAACCCTAGCCTCTGAAGAGATACTGGGCTAGGCCTAATACGTCACGTTAACCTTGGTCAACGGGTGCTGATGGCCAGGCCCCAAATGGGTCGAACCTTTCCGGCCCATTTGACATCTTTTTGTAGGATGGGGTTATGATTCTTTTAGTTAGAATTGACTATAATTCTCTGAATACCATGTTAAGTCATGGTTTAAAATGTGTTGTTTGTATTTTTGTTGGTTCAAACAGGAAACTCTGTTACGTCCGATATTACTGAGTATGAGTACACATTGGCCCAATATTTATAAGTTCAACAAGAATCTAATTAAAAAGACGCTATGGAATGAAAAGACTTGGAAATATGAATGGAAGGAACATAGAAAGTGTCAATATCCCGTAACTTAATGAGTACGTAGGATCCCGCGTAAAAGATTGAAGCTATATATATATATATATTTGATTGCATAATATTTTCAGAAAAAAGTAATTTTTGTAAAAAAAAAAAATTGTCCAATATATACTGTTATTGAGTATGTAAAATTTGTCAGCCGTAATAACTCCTGATGATGGGTATGGATATAAAGCATCTGCCATTGTTACTGCCATTAAACAACATTTGGGGGTCGACATTCAAATCTTTTGCAATGAAGACAGCGATGGATTAAAACAACTCTATCAAGTTGCCGTATGCTTCAACAAGACAGGACATAAAATAGACTGCCACTCACCTCATTACAACTATTGCACAGAGAATCAACTTATAGGATATCCTGTTGCAACTCTACTCTAGCGTAGTATCTGCGAGTTCTCAATACCACGAGTAACTCAGATGACACTCACGTGTGTGGTATTTGATAGAGGTATCGAGTTCGAGCCTCCCCATCCCCTTTTCCCCGTATTCAAAAAAAAAAAAGAAGGACGAGTTCTTAATAAGTTAGTTTTCCCCTTCCCTTTTTAGTTTGTGTACTGGAAAACGAATAAGATCTTGCATTGCGTTTACTATTACTGTGTGTATTTCAATTTCACTTTGTTGTACTACCTTAATAATTATATGAATGATAGAATGAGTAAAAATGATATTTATGTTTAATTATTATGAGTAATTGTTGGAAAATCCTGCCCAAACAATACAAAACAATATTGTTCGATTTGAGCTTAAGGGTTCGTACGAATTTGTTATTTTTGGGTCATCGCCATTGGTCTTTAGGCTTAGAAAATGCTTTGGTTCTGTGAGAAGGATTTGACCCTTTGCTTATGCCAGTCGGTTGGGCTATGACAATCCGATGTGAGATAAAGTCTTAACACTCCCTAAAATTGTGGCTTACGATATGTCAGACTTAACAAATGAGCAAATAGAAAGCATGTCTAAATAGACCAAGTGTTAACTTCGCTAGGCAGATATCATGTTAGAAAATCCAGCCCAAATATTACAAACCAATATTGTCCGTTTTGAGTCAAAAGCTACATTGCTTTATTCTTCTCGAACCGTCAAAACGCATTGATTGTGTCAGAGAAAATTTACATTTGTTTATGTCCATTGGTTACATTATAATGTCAATCCGACATGGGATTTATGCATTATATAACTAATCAGAGACATAAATTTGTACTAGTCAAAATAACATTCTTATTCTATGTTATATATATAAAATATTTAACGTATGAAACAACATAAATGTTCTTCAGGCATGGATAAATCATTGCAACATATAGAGCCAGCAACCAGTCAATTATTGCTACTGTATACAAAAGATTTATATATGCTTCAACACTTCCCTATCATATACTTCATACACATGGGGGATAGTAGTCAAGTCAGTCTGCGTGATATCTAAAATGGTCTATCCCTCCACGGACGGCAGGCTCTCGTATCTTCTGGGCGTGGCACAGTCTGATGGTGCCCATCCGATTTTCTGGTTCTCGTTGTCGTATACAACCAATTTTCCACGCAATGATATGTCTACATACCACAGGGAAAACAAAAATGAAATGAAAGGCTGTAGTAAAAGTGCAAGTAGTTGTGTTTCACTCCTCGGAAAAGGATCGTTACGGCTCTAATTGTCAGAAACAAGCGAGTACAGAGGCAGACGTATGTGGAATTCATTTGTATAACGAGATGATAATTCTATCTCATACGAAAAAGAAAAGGATATCATAACCGATAATAGATTGAGTTGGCGGGGTGTCTTTTTCTGTTTGTATTATATTTGGAGAAAAACATACCTCCGAGTATAAATGTTGCTCCGTCGTGTACTTCGCTACCATCAAGGATACCTAAGCACACATTGCCTCTATTCTGCAAAACAGGTGGTTGAACTAATTATATCATGTCTTCCAATATCATATAATGCAGTTATTTGCAAGAATAAAACCCAAATCCTTACACTAATTATCAAGTAGCCCTCTGGACGGATCTGAAACTTTTTGGAGATTATCCACCATTTGCTCCCAATTTGCAAGGATAAAGTTTTGAAGAACGGACTAATGTCCTTAACTGCTCTGCAGATGCATATATGTACAATTATTTGATTATTATGATCACGGAGATTGAGGATGCGTTAACAAAAACTCGAATCCAAAGCGTTCGTCTGACAGCCAAAAAAGGACGAAAGGCAGAAGAGGTAGGCAACCAGGTGAATGGACAGATTGGAATAGTTGCAGCCTGCAGGGATACTATTGGAACATTCTAGTGGAAGTATCATAGAGGATGATGATTATGGTAGGTCCATATAAGAGTTATCAGTATCGTGAACGAACTGAGGTTCAATAACGGCCATCACAATGTGGTTATGGAGTACAGTCGGACTAACCCATTCATTACGTGACTGATTTCTTAGACAAGAGAAGGCCAAGAGAACAAGCAATCCACATAAAACTAATTGCAGCCCATCAATATTTCCACATTGTGTATGCATACCTGACAGGGAAGTTAGCTCGCCAGCATATCGGCAATGTTGCATCCGATGTATCTTGGATGAGTTCCAGAGTTGTAATGTCTTTCAGCTGCAACAATGGGAATATAGAATCAGGAGCAATGGGAATATAGAATCAGGAGAACGAGCAAAAAGCATTTTGTAAGAAATGATCAATATTTTCTGAATCAGTAGAATGAGCAAAAAGCACTTTGTAAGAAATGATCAATTATCTTCTCAGTGGCTGCAGATAGAAACACTTACCGAAGCAACTAATTCAGAATACGCTTGTTTTGTGAAGTAGGTATAAGAACTGCCACTATCAAACACTATTCGCCCTACTCTGCTGTCCTGCCCACCCAAACTGAGCAGGCTATTCCCATAATGCAATTTTACTATCTCAGAGTGATAAAGATCCCTGTACGACAAAGAAAAAGGGAAGAAAGTTAAAGATGAAGCAGGAACAAAATGCACGACAAAAATACTGCAGAGGTTGAGCACAAAGAAGGAAAAGATGATATTAGTCGAGGGTTTTACTTTTTCACAGAAAATATGACCCAAAAGGGTTTTTATTTTTCATTGTGGAATAACAAAGCCACGAGATATATAAAAGAATGATACAGTTACATTGGGATTTGCACGGATCAGGACAGAAGCATTGATACAGAAGTCTTTGGAGTACTATACTTACATGCTAGGGCTGTTAAGCATAGGGACCCAAGCCATACCCCACTGTGGTACAAAATCATCACCCAAAAACATATATCCACCACCAGCCGCATCAGTTGTAAGGCAATGACCTACCACGTTTTTAATGATCCCACGGCTAGCAAACTGAGAAGGTAGGCTAACTTTGGCCCTGCTAAGTCCGAGGATTCCATCCGTTTTTGAGAGAGTGTTCAACAGTTGGCCTTGCTGATCATAAGCACATCTGGGAAAAAGACAGCAAAATATGAACATTCTGATTAATTTGCATATTCAATTCCAGAATATATACGTGGGGAGAGGCACGGGTGAAATGGTTACCCAAAAACAGCATCTAATTTGGTCGATGATCCGTTTGCAATCTTAAGATGAACCTCATCTCTAGCAAGAACACCCATGGAGGAGCTATGATCTGCATATTCAATTTCATAGTCACACTGTTGGCAAGTTCCACAATATCTGCCATTTTCATTGAGTTGGAGACACAATGCATCCTTGTAAGGTACTATGTTTCTTTTTGTCGGCTTGTACAGAGCATTCGGTCCCTGCATAAAATGTCTCCATCAGAGTTATGATAATCCTCTCTGTCAAATAAGCTATGAAGTAAGGATTCATCACTTTTGAGGCAAAGCGGCTTTTATGAAGCATTGAAGTATGGGGACGGCTTAGTAACTAAGAATATTATAGTCCAAAATTGCGATGTGAAACGGACGGAAAAAAGGACAGAATTTGCATCAACATAGTTAACATGGACTAATGCAACAAAAACAGAAAAAAGGCGTGCTAATTCATGAAAGAACAACATATTTAAAAACATTAATACAACAGAAGCTAAATGATCAGTTGGCATTACTGGACATGCAATTGGGGAAAACAGGTGGCATCTTATGAACAATGATCACTACAGAAACAGAACTTGATCACTAACTTTCTGATTTAAATGCCCATAAGAATAGGCAGTACCTTGGCGCAGCTAGTGCAAGGTGCATCGCATTGGATCCATGTTAAGTCACTTCCAGTATCAATATCAAGAAAATAAGGTCTAGGGGGGCTACCAACATGCATGTAAGTGAAGTACAACCTGCATGATATATAAAAAATATTAGGTCAGTGCAAAAAATTTAAGGCGACAGAGTTCTCAGTTAGTAGAGCAGTTCCTTGATTTTGTCGGTAATAAGTTAGATCATTTGGATAGTACAAAACCAAATAGCTTTTGATGGAACTGAATCCATGATGCAGTCGATTATGGATCACTAGTCCTTCATTCTATGTTAAATAATTACAAGAAGACAGAATGGAAAAAAACCACTAAAAGAAACGATAGTAGGAAAGGAATTCTGCTTTTCACCAAAAACGGGAAAAAAAAAATTCCATGCAAGTGTTGCCTCCAGTGATTCACTTAATTCTGCTCTACCACCAACATCTCAGCAACACTAATTCTGTTTATGATGAGCTTAAGATTCGCTTAATCGCTTTAGTAGCATGATTGAAAATTGAAATCAACCTCATCACTTTTGTCTAACACAAATTGGCAATACAATCGAGAAAAAATACTGATTGCAGCAATTTTGGCATTTCTTTCACTGCTAAAATGCCTTGGAAAGCATATCAAAATAATCAACATCCCCCAATCCCGTGGAAACATACTTGACCCGATTCTATAAAGTATTACCTTTAGTTACTATTATAAGCACATCATTTAAAAACAAACTCAAAGTCATTTTCTTTTAGTTGAGTACAAACAATGGAATCCCTCAATAAACTTGTAAAATATAAATGTAACTTCAGCAGCCATATCAAATACAATATAAGCAAAACACTAAACTGGTTTTTCACAGTACTGGAAGACACCTCGAAGAAGAAGGAAACTGCTAAGGTAGAGAGGAAGAATAGTTGAAACAAAAATTGGATTAGAGTTGGCTAAACCACAACGAAGGTAAGATAAAGCCTTTTACTTTAAAAATAAAAAAATAAAAATCAGCTAAACAAGAAGGAAATATAAAAAATAAAACAAAGGACAGTAATTGGACACAAACCATGGCGATTCACACATACCCATCTGGAAACACGTTGCCACTAATAGGAGAAATAGTGGATGAACCAGCAGCAGCAGCTTTAGAGGAAACCAATTTTTTGCCCTTGTGGGTTCCAATTTGTTCATTGACTGATGCCACCAAATTTTCCTTATCCACATCAATAAACCTGCCCAATTTCAGCTCCAAATCCTTCTGTAAATTCTCTCCAATACCCATCTTGTGGTACAAAGGAAAGATAAAAGACAAGGGTTTTTCATCATCTTCACTAGAATCCCTTAATTCTTGAGAGGCATTTTGAAACAAAGAGCTGTAGATCATGAGAGCCAAAAGAGAAATACCCAGAAACCCACCCATTAGCTTTTTAGGGGTTCCCAAAAAGAGTCTTCTGGGTGATAACTGGATTTGAGAGCTTGATGATAGTGGTGGATGAAAAGGTGTTTGATTTGGGGTATTGGGTTCTTGTTGATGATGGGTTTGTTGAGTTTGTGGGAAACCAGAACCAGAATCATCATTGTATGTATGTATAGTGACGGTTTTACCAAAAGAAGGATCATCTGATGGTGGCAGAGTGATTACAACATAAACTTGTTGTCGTGACTGATCAGACTCCATCACTAATATAGAATCTATAAACTTCTCTTCTATATATATATATATATATATGGAAATGATTGCACCAAAAGGAAAAGATCAAAAGAAAACCCCTTTGTCTCTTTAGAGAAGAGTACCTTGTTCCTTTGTACTACATGGGGATCTCTCAATGACTCGGTCACTCCTGTTAGAAGTCAACTGAAGAGCCGGAAATTGAAGGAGAATTGTTGAAGACGAAGGGTCCAGGAAGTTACATGGAAATGATAAGTGGAGTCAAGACTTTGCAGAGACTGGCGTTCATGAACAGAAGTCTATTCAGCATTTTTTTTTTTTTAATTTTTTTTAATTTTTTAAATTTCTTTTGACATTTTTTTTCTATTAATGATATAAATTATTATAAACTATAAGGACATCTCCAAAGTCCAACCATATGTTGAAAATTGGGGATGTAATTTAAATTTTGCATCCATGAATAATTGTGCTTTAGAGATTGAAATTTTTTTTAATTGCAATAGGGAGTTGTATAATGGTAATGCAAATAAATATTTAAGACTAAAGCCCAAATTGAAGGCCCATTGAAATTCCTGTCCGATACTATTTATACTTGTTAAATATATATATGAATTGTCTAAAAAAATAATATCAAAAATTAGTTATTTAATAATTTCAATTTTTCCCACTTAAATGAATTGAAATATTTTAAACTTTTAATTTCAACATGTCCATTTAGTATCCGTCTAAAAAATATTCTCCTTGCTTTTACTTTTGAATTTTAAACCCAAAAATTTGAGAGCTAAAAATTGGCTATATATAGTTTATGTTTGTTCAATAATTCAACATTGAAGCCAACAAAAATAATCATCCTCACATCAAATTTTCATTTTCTATGTTGTCAAAATGAATCGTTATCCTGATATCTTAAGTGAACTTCTCAATATAGATGAGGATTTTGATGATGATCTTGATATTACGGTGATTCAATTATATAAACTAGCTAACACTCGATCAATTATAGAAGCAAACAATAGGTGTTCACACACAGTGAACATATGAAGAAAGAGCACAAACCCATTGCACAAAAATACACACATAAATAAATTCAAGTTTTAACAATATTCTACTATCGAAAATACCGTCACGTGAATTGAACAAAATAACATAATGTACATTAATCATTATAAATTTATCTCTATTTATCATTGATTGTTATAAATTCATGTAATATTTATTAATCAAAATAAATATAGATGATATTCAACTTAAACGAGAATAAAGACATTATACGTATTTATTACTCTTTGATAGATTGAGTCACTTGAGTATTAGAAAAGGGGCTCTTGATCCCACTCTCCACTCAAGTTGATAGCAATCCCATCACTCCATCAAACGTCAAAGCGTGCGTGGAAACATTCTTCATTGAATTGTTTATAGTTTTCATTCTTTAATTCATCTGTATGTGCAAAAATTACTGCACACCTCCTTCATTTTGAGTTTGAAAATTGTGGAATAATTTTATCATACGAGAAAAGAACAGTCAAATTAAGGAAACCATCTATAAAAACTAAATTTTATTTAAAACTGAAAGAATCAGACCCTCTCTATCTAAGATATGCACCGCCATTGTTACAAGCTCTCCTAACTCCACATAATGGAAGTCAGGGTGTAAACGGTCGGTTATAGTCGATTTTTTTTTCCTTTAGTTTTTTGACGTGAATTTAACTTACCCATCAGTCGATTATCAACGGTTATTTCGATCGGTCAATCGGTCGATTCTAAGTAAATTTATTGAAAATAACCGACCAATCGATCAGTTTGACGCTCAGTTCGGTTTTTACGTTTTTTTAACACCCCTAAATGAAAAGCTAGACATCAAAATTCATGGAACGCATACATGTCGCACAAAACATGTGTATACAACTAGTTTATTTATGTGCGCTTGACAATTATAGTTTGCAGATTATTGCGAGGGCTCATGAGCATGTAAAAACTATTAGCACCTTGGTTCTCCTGTAAAAAAAATTTAAAATTGACCAATGTTCCTTGAAATCCCAATAATGGAATCAACATGCATTTTTTTAAGCATCATGAAAAATCGCAAAACAACAATATGATGAGTGATTCAAACTTGTGGACTTCAGAACTTTTGCTGTAAACAAGCACTATAACACTTGCTTACTTCACCACTTATGCAAAAAGTACCCTAAAAAAGATCAGATAAAGAGGGGTTCTGAAGAAGACACAGTCTCCTTCATATGCTGCTTCTTTTGGTGATTCTGACCTTCAAACCATATTTCATAGGAAGCAAGACAGAATTAGCAGGAAAAACAGGATGTCCTTCCACCACCTGAACATGATAATTACAGAGAATAGCAATGGCAACCATCTTCATCTGGATAAAACTTGCATCCTTACCCAAACAAGTCCTCGGTCCTGCGTTGAAAGCGACAAACTTGTAAGATGGAACATGTAGAATACCTCCTTTCTCCACATTAATCCACCTCTCAGGCTTGAACTCCAAGCAATCTTTCCCCCATATTTCTTTGTTTCTTCCAACTGAGTAGAAAGAAATCAACACCATCTGATTTCGCTTCACTGCATGGCCGGTTGGGAGAATGTCCTGTTCAAGTGTTGATTTGTGGTTAATTGGCACTGGAGGGTACAGCCTCAATGTCTCACACAATGCTGCTTGGAGATAGACAAGTTTGTTAACCTCATTGACACTGAATAAGTACCTATTCGCGTCTTCTGTATCGGCCAAATTTGCTTTAATTTCCTCCAAAATCTTGGTTTCAACAGATGGGTTGTTTGCAATCAACCATATAAACCAACTGAGGCCAATACTCAAAGTGTCTCTACCAGCAGCTAAGAGATTGAACACCATGTCTCGCAAAAACTTGTCGGATTTTATCATTGCAGATAAAACTTCATCTCCATCTTTGAATTCTGCATCCATATAAGCTGTGAGTAAGTCAGAGTTGTCGTTCTTGATCTTCTCTTTTCGTTCTTCTCGCTTTCTTGCTATGCATTGATACACGAAATCATCGAAAGTCTTCCAAGCTATAGCCAGTTTCTTCTCTTCTCCAATATGAAGCTTTCTTTGTAACTTCCAAAACCATGCAGGCAACACATGCCGATAGAAAGCAGACTCCTCCATAATATCAAAGGCTTTTGCGTGGGGAACTTCTGGAAAATCAACGGAGAGACAATTAGAGTCAAAGCCTAGAATCGTCAAGGAAGTAGTATCAAACATCAATCGCTGAAATACATCTTGCATGTCTACTACACCAGTACTTGATTTTGATACATGATCAAGAACTGGGAATAGGCCTTTCACTAACTTTGTGTGCACATTTTGCTTGACAAAATGCTCGAAATTGGAGTTCTTCATCAATGAATGGAGGAACTTCCTTTGTATTTCCCATAATTCTGAGTCGGAATTGAAAATCCCATCTCCCAGAGGCTCAAATGTCTCCTTGAAATCGGGGCCTTTAGGATAATTGATGAAGTTTTTGCTCAAAATGTGGTGAATATTCATGGGATCACTAGTGATCAAGAACTCCATCTTAGACAACCAGGGTCCTTTGAACACTGCAGTGCCCCGGCTTCTTTTAAGAACTTGAGTGGTATGTTCATGGATGCGCGAAGCATTGATTAGAATATCTGGAAGATTTCCGAGCACTGGAAACCCAAAGAACCCTGAAGACTTCATCTTTTGAATCAATGAATAGAGAATCAGCAAACTACAAAGAAATAAAAAAGTGACTAGTATCTCTATCCCTCCAACTGTTACTGCCATTTGAGCTTCTCAAAGGAATTTGTTTACGACTACCTCCAATGTCTGTGTGTGTATATATATAAAGATCATTTATGTAGCAAAAAGAAGAAAAAGATTGTCACAGACTGAAAGAGGACCACCATGAATAAAATAGCAACATTTTAATTGCACACAATCATCTTAACTAGTTGCAGTCATTGATAATATTTGCCATATGAAGGAAAGATCATGAAATTGAGATCTGTAAAGATATTTCTACATATACAAAACACAAGAATACACAATCCATAAACAGAAACATATAAACATTTCAAGGCCATGCCAAATGTATACACAAGCACATGTCTAAGAAAATAGAAAATCTGGATATAACAAAATCACCAAAAACAAGAACAAGCAACTGAGATGGTATACCAGAAAATTACTACTTTTGTTGTAAGCTCCAAAATTTGCACTGATAAGCCAATGGGCTTGCATGTTATGATTTATAGTTTCCCACATCGCTTGGATAACCCAAGTGGCGTGGGTTTATAAGAAAACCCAAGTTCCTATCACTCAATGAGGCCTTTTCTTGGGTGTAACTACAGTTAAGTGAGACGGCCAAGGAAGAACAGAGCCGTGCGAGCCCAATGAATCTATGGGAACCGATAAATCTAGAGTGCACAATATCGTTGAGGTGAGGAGGGCTTGCATTTTCAACATTAGAGTCAGATGGATCCATAGGTTGGCTCAAATGTACCTCACCTCAGAAACCCAACTCATAGGGTCAGCTTCCAAATCATAGGTTGGCTCAAATGTACCTCACCTCAGAGACCCAACTCAGAGGGTAAGCTTCCAAATCTGTTCTGAAAAATAAATATAAAGGGTGATACCCAACCAAATTTGTAGAAGTACGATTCGGTTGCATTGATACCTGGTTACCCACCATGTATTAAATTCATATATTGCTTGTAGACTTGATCGACTAAGTATGCAAGCAGACTCCTTGATGTGAACGTACTAAGCTTTCTTTTCTTCTCATGCAAAATGCGAAGAATTATCTGTTGCTCACAAACTGTTTGATAAAATGCGTATGACAAATGTGTTGTGATAAAAATGCACAATGAACATCTGTAGACAGCCATTGAAACTTACAATTCAACAAGATTATCCAGAAATAAAATAAAAACAAAAACTTCATCAGAATTGTATATCAAAAAAAAAATCCCACAAATATATCAAATACTACCAAATAGCCAAGCTTTGTGATAAACTTCTTAATTTGCACTTTCAAAAACACAAGAAAACCTAAGTCGAGATAGTTGTATCAGGATACATGGGCCTGAACTTTCCCTCTCCCTGGTTATTTATTGATAGTGGGCCTCCATTGGGCTTGCAGTCTGGACCCTCGAGTGGACTTATTGCATAACGCGATTCGTAACCGCACTAAGTTGGCAACAAAGAGTAATGCTACAAACCCTTAAAATATGACTTCATTTCACCCCCAATCTATGTGGCATGTTAATAGCCACGGATTATAAATATACATGTGAGACTTATTTAACATTCAACACTCCACATTAATTAGGGGTAAAATGAGAGTCATATTTTGAGGGTCTCGAACATTATTCTAGCAACAAATTTTATGTTAATGCTCAATAACGAATAAACACGACCGCATATGACTTTGACTAGCCTCGCTGAGATAGCAGCAAATTATTGGTTGATGCTCAATAACAAATAAGCACACTACATATGACATGACGAGAATTCAATATTTTAAAATTCAAGCGAAATTGTAGAGCCCTCAAATCTCCGTAGCTATAAGGATTAATTAAGTGGAACATGTTCTAAGTTCTTTCTTGTTGACATTTTCACTAATTCACACAAATATTATTCACTGTTTTATTTTCTTTGTAGATGCAAGTATATCATTTCCTAGGCTTTCGATTGAATTGTTCATTCTTGGTTTTGGCTATATTTGTTGAATTAATGTGAATATCTTTGTTCATCTTTCTGGGGTATGGTTTTTCTTAGCCATGCAATCATATGATTCATATCATAAATTCAATTCCTGAAAAATAGTCTCTCCACGTTATCTGTGCGTAAGATCTGCAAACATCTTTAGATCTTGGAACATCTCAACTTTCTCCGTCACTATTCATTGCATGAGTCTTGTGCACTAGTGTTGTTTACATGTGACTAGGAATCATGGGCGACTACCCATCTATTTATTTATATATGTATCTATGAGTCCTGATATGAAGATGGTAAGTGGGTCCTCTTCACAAAGTAGTGGGTGAGGGGGCCATGTTTGAGGCTAAGATCAAGCATTGCAAGCCAAGACTTTCTTGTCAGAATTATGAACATGATCAGGTGTCCGGACAAAATAATGTTAGCATTGCAAGTGGACAAATATGGATTCCATGTCCAGGTAGAGATTGTGTTGCACAAGACTTGCTGTTGTATATATGTGGGTGGGGTTGATGCTATATGTTTGTCCTGGACCCTATGCACCATGCCTTCTTATTCCAGGCTTCATTCCAAGATGAAAGATTGTTTATTTTAGTGTAAGTTCTTGTTACTAACAAGTTGAATTTTGAAGTTGACTACGGTAATATTTTACAAATGCGGAAGGTCGCAAGTTTAACTCTCATTAGACCATGTTATTGTGAAGTTGACTATGGTAACTTTCACTATTTGACGGTGGTGTTCGACGACTTCTTAATTTAGTCATTAAAGGTCTTTAGCAACGACATCGAACTATTTTACAAAGACTATTGTCTTCGTAAAATAGTGAACATATTGTAGTGCATACCCAACAGTTTCGACGTTATTTCCTGCTTAGGTTTCGGTCTGGTCTTTCTTATCTCCAGTGTAGAGCGGGATGGGTTGGGGTTTCGAGTTTAGAGCTACCTCAGTTGTCCGATGGACAAATTGGGCTGAAATATTTATCGATTACCAAAAAAAAAAAAAGAGTCAGTTCTTGTTATTACATTGAAAAGGTGTGGATCCTGATGGGTGTGTGTTGGGAAGTTGTTGAAAATGAAGAGTCATTGCCTCCCACTTGTCTTCTTTTTTGATGTTATGGGAAACCCTATCTACAATGAAAGCAAACCTACACTATCATACATACAGATTTTAGGACTACAACCATTTTTAAATACATATATATATCCAATTAAGCTATACTAAGCACTATTATATATACATACATATAGATACATGTATAATACATCCAAATTCAATAATATAGCCGTCAGTCAGACATTGCAAAAGAAGATGGATGTCATGTCTGAAAAATGAAGAGCAAGTAAGACAATTTGTCAAAAACACTCAAACTAAAGTGTGTAAAATGGCAAGTCATGCTAATATCCAGACAGTTTACTTTGACAAAATCTAATTGTTTTTTCTTTAGTTTATGCTAAGTACAATTATAATTTACATGTTATTTGACTTTTTTTCTACAAAAAAGGAACAAACCTATTAGTTTCTTCTTCTTCTTTTTTTGAATACGGGAGTAGGGGATGGAGATGCTCAAACTCGAGATCTATGTGAGATACTACACACGAGTGTCATCTGAGCCACTCGTGATTTGCAACATTTAGTTGCTTAAGATAGGAAACTATATGATTCCTATTAATATATGATTACAAAACATAAAACCCATTCATGTTTGGAAGTTTTGAAATTACAAACTACAGTGGGGATGTTTCACTAATATGACATGTTGGATGAGCTCTCCTTTCAACCACTCAAGGTTTATAGTCATGGAGCCCTCCAAACATTTCCATCTAAAATGCTCAATGAGCTGCTCTCACTTTCTTCAATATATATATATATTAGAAAAATAGAAAATCAGGCTAGGGTTGCTTAATTAATTAATACACAAGGATTTAAAGTTCAATTAGGCCTAGGCACTAGCTAAATATGCAATTGTAGTA
Organism: Tripterygium wilfordii; assembly: GCF_013401445.1. Classification (NCBI taxonomy): domain Eukaryota; kingdom Viridiplantae; phylum Streptophyta; class Magnoliopsida; order Celastrales; family Celastraceae; genus Tripterygium; species Tripterygium wilfordii. The sequence continues at coordinate 3,441,101 of NC_052247.1, forward strand.
GATCTATGTTGAAGAGTGTAGTGTCCAAAAATCGTCCTTATAACCTATCCCATCGGGTCCCCGGCCTATCTATAGAGGTATTACCCGCTAATAAGCCCATGGCCCATTGACAAGTATGACAACTCAACTCAAACTTCGTCGATACCACATCATGCACGTCGAGACAAGCTTTCCGGCCTAAACCAATGATCCCTTCATCATCCTTTCGGCAAGTCTTTTTGTCGAGCAGACCTCTTCCACTACGCAAACCCTTACTTTAGTTCTAACGACCTCCTATCGATTTGACCTCGATCTCCTGTCGGACAGACCTCGACATCTTGTTGCGTAGGCCTCGACCTCTTGTTGTGCAGAACTCGACCTCCTATTGAGTAGGCCTCGTGATAGTCTTCTCTCATACATCTATATGTCCCGAGCCTATCTTGAGACTTGCACCTACCTTCTCATTGACAATAGAGTTGTTACCCTAAACATATCTCCTACAAATTTGTTGTTTCAGACCTCGCTTCTGACACACGCTACTACTTTCGTCCTTTTCTTAATACGGATCCAATACGTCCCTTTTCTCCAACACCTATTTTGACTGGCATCTCGCATGGTCCAAGTGACACGTGTCCTCCCAAGTATGCTATATAAACAAAACCCTCCATTGTTGGAGTGATCTTCTTCCATTTTTCTCTCTGGCTCAATTTCCTTAGATCTTCTGCTCTCTCTTCTTCGAGAACAAAGAACATTGAGCATACAAGCTTTCTTATTGACTTTCTCGCGAACAATCAAATATATCGACCGACTCTCATACCAAAAAATATTTTTTCACTACAATCAACATTGTATTCTTATACATCGCATCTCTTTAGGCTTTTGCCTTGTTGACTTGACCGTTGAAGCCTCTTTGGCCACCACCCCACTAGTGCCAAAGATTTCTTGATTGCCATTTTTCACATGTTTCACAGGTTGCGGGTGACCCACCTTGATAAATATTTGATTGTAGATTCAAACACCTACAAAGAACAAAGAGTCAATGCCTTTCATTTTAGAAAGCAAAATTGGGTATGTTTTCATGTCAGTAGTATGATTTACCTAGGCAGGAATAAATATTGTTGTACAAACAAGACTATGCAAATTGCACAAGCAATGCATTATTGTACCTCTTCTTTGCCAAAATGGTATTGGAAATAATAGAGAGTTGGTCTTCAATTACAAATACTTGCTAACCATAAATGTCTAGGAAATTTACACAAGTTAAACCATAAAAGAGGTATCCATCTAACTAGGGATGGCAACGGGTCGGGTACCCTTCCAATTAGGAAATACCAAAACCGTTTCCATTTAAGATACTCTATACCAAAACCGTTCCAAAACCATTTAAATTTTCAAACCCGGAACCGTTCCATAACCGTTTATCATCGGGTACCCGTTTACCATTTACCTTTTAATATTTTTATTTTTTTCTTTGATGATTATGTTAATATAAATTAATATTGCGTATGATTTATATTAATTATGATTTTATAATTCAAATTAGTCTAATTTATAGTTTTATTAGTATGTTTCTATAAATATATATGTTTTAATATGCTTTATCATGTTATAATTTAGTATCCTAGTAGTATACCTTTATAGATGATTTATAATATTATTGCTATAATGGATCTTTTTATTAAACGGTTCGGGTACCCTAAACCCAGCATCAAAAACCAAACCCGACCCTAAACCATGACGGGTTTGAAAACCAAAACCAAAACCAAAACTATTTCCAAAACCTATAGGATCGGTTTTCGGGTTTTAAACGGATCGGATACCCTACGGATAGTGCTCGGATCGGTTTTTTTTGCCATCCCTACATCTAACTAGATCTAAGAACACAAATCATAATTAAACACTAATCGAACAATAAACGACTGAAAATTTGCAACCAGATCCCCCAAGTTTGCTCTAATTGTATAAACACCTTTTTCAAAAAAAAAAAAAAACAACAAATTTGACACAGAGAATCAATGTTTATGAGCTAAGCATGTTGTAACTCCGAAAATGAACCTCCTACTCTGTCAGCAAGAATTGTTCAAAGTTCAAAACACAGAGAGAGATGCCAGAAGAATTGTTCTTCCTCCTAAAAAAAGAAAAAAAGAAGTTGGAATGTTGAAAAAGAACAAATGTTCCTTTCGGTGGATAGGATGGCAGCTTCAAAGTCAATTATATCACATCCAGTAGGTAATTTTGCTGTCTCATACACAAAGGGAAAGCGCAAAAAAAAAGAAAAGAAAGTGTGACTCTCTCCTAAAACAGGATTGCATTTACAGTCTCTTTTTTCTTCTCTAATGAGGACAATCATACAGAGTCTCTTAGATTATTCTTGTTTAGCATATTAGTTTTCATTCATTGTATCCTTTCACACAAAAAAATAAGATTCCTTCAAATTTTTCTTCCAACACTTTTACTTTACTTCTGATGGAAGGTTGTCCTTTCCAACTTCATAGTATAAAGGGCTCCACTTTCTTGTCTTGTCTTTATAATTACCAAAGTTTCTCATAAAAAATCATAATTTACAGTCCGATATGGGTCTAGATTTGGGTCTTTAGGCACTATACATACTTGCCCGTTGAATGTCCGATATGGGTCTAGAGTCTAGACTTAGCTCTTCAGGCCGCGTACACAGAATAGTCTTCACTTTGCTTATATGTAGTGCTGTCTTTTTGTTTCTCTTATAGCTTCTCTCCTCATCTCGCTGTGTTTCTTCTCTCTAACTGTAGCAGACAACCCCCTCTGCAACATTTCCGAGAACAATATTCCTTCTCTGATCCTTGAATATTCCTTTAAATCACATATGCTTCCTTAAACCCTCAAAAAGCTGCCTTTCTTTCTGTCCTTCGAATCCTATATAATTCTATATAGCACTGTTTAACAATTTTGGAGCTTTTTCTTTGTTTTTCCAAGTTGTACTAATCTGTAAACTGCCCTGAAAAAGAGAGCCAAATTATGTGCTCGGAGACGAGTCCTCGGATCTCTTTCTCTCAAGATCTAGGCCAGGAAGATGATGCATCAATCGAACAAGTCGAGTCTCGAAGGGACTTATCCCTATTGGACTCGAATCCTGATTTTGAGTTCAGCATTTGCAGCAACTTTGATCAAGATTCTTCATTGGCAGATGACCTTTTCTTGGATGGTATGATCCTCCCTGTTCAAGTTCAAGACAGAGTTTCTGCTTCTAAACAAACCCAACAACACAAACGCACTACTCCTCTTCTTTCATTACCTCCTCTTCCCAGTTCTTCCAGTACTGCAAATTCAAGGAAAGAGAGCATAAAAGAAGCCATTCCAGTGAATTCTGATTTGGAGGACAAGTCTCAGCCCAGTAAGTCTTTCTGGGGTTTCAAGAGAAGCAGCAGTCTAAATTATGATATTAAGAGGAGCTTAATCCGTTCATTACCACTTCTATCGCGAAGCAACTCCACCGGTTCAGTGCCTAATCCAAAACGAACAACATTAAAGGACATTCAAAGGCAGAATCAGCAAAAGCAACAATTGACAGCAAAGTCACCATCACCATCATCATCTTCTTCTTCTGCTACTCATGTATACCCCCTATCTCAAAAGCCACCTCTTAAGAAAAATCATGGTAATAAGATACGTATTAGTCCTTTGTTGAATGTACCTCCTCCTTCTATTCCTAAAGGAACTGCAAGTTTTCTTGGTTTGGGGTTTCTGTATAAAGATAAGAAGAACAAGAAGTGATTGATGCTTTCCTGCTTTCATTGACTAAATTTCTCTTACTGTAAAGTAGAGCTTTATAGATTCTTACATGTCAATTTTTCTGCTTAAATTAGCAGAAAAGATGTCAAGAACTTGGTAAAAGAAGAAATAGAATGAAAACAAAAGAATGGTAGGAGACAAGAAGAACAGGTACCCCAGTCACTCATGGCTTGTCTAATTCTGATAATCTTTCTGGTATCTTTCATTTTATGGGTCTGTTTTGGTTCATTCAAAAGCAACTTGTCTTTGGTCTTTGATAAGGTTAATGGGGATATGGTAGATTGCCTCTTGTTTTGGCAACTTTTTATTTCTTGTTTGGAAGCTAAGACAATGATATTAGCTTCAGCTACCCATTTAAACTATTAAACTAGTTTATTTTGGCATTAATTTCAGCTACCCATCTGCATTTTGGTTCTACGATAAAGATAGGTTTGAAATTTCTCAATTTAAGGTTTTTTATTTTTATTTTTTATATCGTGTGAACCTCTCCAAGGCAAGACCCTTTGGACTCACCCAGGTGTAGTAAACCCTCGGATCCATACACCACACCCTCATAAGTTCCTTACATGATATCAGGCTAAGTCGCTGGAATTTACCAAGAGTGGCCCCAAAGTGTCAAATTAAGGGGTTTTTTGTGCCTCATTTGGAGCACTTCTTTCTATATTAGAGGGTGCATTAGATAGGCTTTGATTGCTTTTCCTGGATAAAACAACTGAACTACACTATAATCATTGTTTTTATGTCTCCTACCAAAACGAAACCCAGCAAATGGGGCCGGATTAGGATGCCATATGTTTCTCATTTTAGCTAAACTATAAGGCAGTATGTCTCATCTAAGACAAGGACTTACAAATCAGTTCACACAGAAAAATCTACTTTGATGCATGTTCACTTGCACCAGAATGAGAACCAGACCACCACTAGACCATAAGACCTCCTCAGCATCATAACCATACACCAGTCATGCCCTCATATATGAACGTTTCCAGCTGATCGGACTAAAGGATGCAAGAACGTTCACTTCCTGTGTATGTAACTAAGCGATATCTGGGCTGGGGGTTCTAAACAAACTGACTTAGAATGTCTAGCAGCAAAATCATGGCATGGCAGAGGAAAGGCCCCGCCATGGATATAGTTTCTAGTGGCGCGGATGAGGCACTGATGATGGTCCTAGCATTATGTATTAATAGTTTGGCTGAGGAACCAACTCTAGATTTCATCAAGAGTAGGCACTGAATGAGGGCATGAGGCAAAAGAATGGTTGATAAGCCTAAAGGATTATGTTGCCTGCATGTAAGAACTGTACTGATAAAGACCAGGGAGCCAATAGAGTGGGAAAAACTAAAAACTGTATATTGCAAGCAGTTGTAAAAGTTGGCCAACTCCACATGGAGATCCCCGGTAGCTTGAATAAAGGAGGAACTAGGAAGTAATCGCTAGGTTTGCATTTTGTGTACAACTTTGTCGAACTTTATGAACATGAAATCTTAATGAGAAATTTTGAATGGCAAAGGAGAATTCGTCTACTGGGTTCAGCTCTGGATGAAGAAACGGTTCCAACGTGTTCCGACCATGGAGAGGTACCATGTTCTCAGAAAAAGGATTTGAGAAAGGAGCTAACTACAAAAATGGGTATTTGTTTGAGATTAAAGGAATCTCAACATCATCAGGCTCCAACTCAGCACACAACTTCAATATACTATTCATTCGGAATCTGCTGTTTCTAGTGACTTCTCAATGAAAAATGTCAAGAAAAATTCATCGTCAAACCATGCAAGCCAGAACAATGTAGATAGACTGAGATCAGAAGGCAATTTCACTGCCTAGATAGATAGTAAACTTTACCAAGAACCTTAAATGTAATAGTACCCTACAGAGCTCCTTTTAGATTCTGCCCTCAGGTGTCATTAAAACAGTGCATGGGCAATGAATGTTTTAGCCACCAAAATCCCCTAATACATTTTCAGCACCTAAGCCTCAACTTCTATTTCAATTTATATACCTTATCATTGATTTAAGCAATACTACATCCCTCCCCCACCTTGATCTGAATTATAGACACTACAGCAGCCACACAGAATTCCCTTTTTGGCCACAAAGATTGGTGACACTCTCTTAATACATCAATTCAGAGAAGAACAGAGTGCTAAACCTGGAATAGCGTCGCTGTATGTCCTTCCAAATGGTTCTCTAAAATTCATCTCTCTCTGAAAGCAACGTTCTTTTCAAAGATGCGTTAGCTTTTGCTGGAACATATCAAATCTTCAGGGATGAAAGAAGCACATGAACATGCAGACAACAGGGTTTTAATAACAGGCACTGGTGCAGCAAGGCATATCTTTCTCAAAAGTGATGGAAAAAGACTAGTTGAGGAGAATGATACCAATAATATCTTGAGTAGGCACTCAGTAGCTGACTGATGAAATCTTCCAGAAACTAATTGTGCAAACCAATGGCAAGGAAAAGCTTTATGTGACAAATTTCATCTAATCATGGTGATGGCCAACACGTTGGCTCAGTCCTACATTAACTTCCTCCATATAATGCCAATCTTTTTCTGCAGTTTGGGTTGGTGAGTTGGCTTTTATACATCTTCATTCAACCTGCTTGTTTTTCTCTCTCCAGCATTAAGCGGTAAGCCAAAGACCTGGGCAAGTCAACCAAAATGAAGGGGGCAAATGAACTAGTTCTAGTGTTTATTGTCAACTTAACCAAATTGATCAATAGACTTCATAAGTGAAGTAAAATAGGGTTTAGTTCAGCTTTCCGTTAACGCCAACAAACGAATCACAACGTATGTATTTATACAGTTTATGCAAGTCCTTTCACAACAGTTTGATGTATGCAATGTTATTCCTAATAAGAAATAAGAGATCGCTTAAATGCGTCACAGGTGGCTTATTCTTAAAGCGAAATAGTTCTAGCAATTGCATCCATACAAATGACCAGGCTGAAACAACATTTTCCATGGTGTTTCTAAATCTTCAATATTGGAGAATATCTAACTGATTAATGATCAACGAAATTAGCATCTGGATATAGCCCCAAAAATATTTCGAACTTTATTTCACAGAATGTACAGATTTTACAGAGGCGGTGCAGTATTACCATGAATTCAGGTTATAATGCACCATCTTTAGGAAGCAGATGAGCTGAAACTCCAATATAACAAGTACAATTATCTCTTCTCCTGCAAAACCAATTGCCAGAAACCATAACTAATGATTCAAACAATCCAAAGAACATGAAATTAATTAAAAATTTTGAAGAGGAAATTTTGAAGAGGAAAAGAATATTACATCTCAAGATTCAAAAACATGAAGATTCAGGGACATCAGGAACTTTGTATGCTTCTGCTGTAACTTCCTTTAGCCACAATCCTGGGAAAATTGACTGCAAAACAGACAGAAAAAGAGAACTAAATTACCCATGGAAATTTTAAAAAAAAAATACGGTTTTCCCTAAAAGGAATCTATAACTCTCAACTCCACATTTGATGGCTCAGAAAACAAATGGAAAAGAAAGTAGAACAAAAGTACAATATAAGAAACACTAAATTCTGCCAGGTCTCGATTAAAAAAAAAAAACTTCATGTCTTCATGGAAGATATGGAACTCAAATCACGAAACGCAGATTCCAAAGTTCGTTTCTTTTCTTGCCCACACATTTTCTCATCAACCAAACATAAATTAAAAAATAAAAAAAAAACCCACCACAAAAACAGAACAAACAACACCAATGAAGCAATTCCTTACATCAAGGTGCCTCTGTACTATCCGAGCCCTCTTCTTTGGCCTCCTAGGAGGCCTAATCCGGAGCATCACCGCGAAATCCTCCTCGATCTCCTCCTTCAACAGGGACACCGACAACTTCACTCTCTTCTTCTTCTTCTCCTCATCATCCCTCTTCTCCTCCACTACCACCTTCTCCTCCTTTGTATCCACAAAAACACTCGCCGTCCTCCCATCCTTGCAAGCCGCGGCCCTTCTAGTCCTCAAATTCCATGGCTTCGCAGAAGCATCAATACAGCCTCTCTCTTCAACAACAGAGACTCTTGGTCTCTTCTTCAAGAATCCAAGATCGGGTTTGAGCTTATCGTGAATTGGGTTTATAAATAGAGATCGGTTCAAGTCTTCGGAGTCCTTGACACAGCGAAGGTATCTACAAGAGCCCCAATTGGGGAGTGGCAAAGAGAAGTTGTGGAGTGACCTTGAATTCGATCTCTCTGGCTCCATCGCCATTAATCCTAAAACTTTTGACTCTCTTTGTCGTTGTCCTCTCTGTGTCTGCGGCGTCTCTGTAAGAAAAAAGAAATTTGTATGCACAAAGAGATTATAAAAAGGCCTTATTTTCGCCGGGAAATTGATGGAGAGAGAGAGTGTGTGTGTCTTAACGTTCGGGTGACTTATGGGTGTTTCAAAGTTTCCTCCTCCTATTTCATTTCATTTCTTTTCTCTTTTTTTTATATTATTTTTGAGTGACGTCATAAATTTGGCCTTTTTTTAGAAAAAATTTTGTCCATGAATTATGAACATTTAAGTAACTCATGAAGTTCGAATTTGAACTCGTAAACTCTCAATTGGAAAGATTTATTCTCAACCAATTCGGTCAATATATCATCCACTCTAAGCTTAAGATTACGATTTTGTATTTAAAAAAGACTCTTCGACGATTTTTGTACTTAAAAAGGGACCCTCTTAGTTGAAAGGATTGATTTTGTACTTAACGTTGTTCGTAGAGATAGCTTGATATATTCAAACCCACTCTCTTTATCAGGGAGACCTAGACAAAAGAAAGCAACAACATAACGAAAAGACTCAATCTCATGGACATATTTCCTCATAATCATGTAAGATTTTCACAACTGCTTTGAAACAAACAGAAAACCTAATGCACCAGGACCAGATTCTATGTGCAGTCATGGGAAGCAGCAGTTCTATAAATCACCGGGCTTGGATGCTCAATCGTTGCCATCTTCGTCCCGATTATATAAGTAAAAAAAATTGCAAAAACTTCAAAGAGCTATAGCAGAAATTAATCATTGTGTAACACGTTTAAGAACTGCCAGCAGCCTAGTTCAAGGGAAAATTGAATTGCCTCACTATACACTTGTATACATACAAAAAAAAAAGTTGTGTGTAATTGCCGGAGAAAAGAAATCCCTGCTTAATGTGATGTAGGGCAGTTCGGATTTGCTGCCTCGCTCTTGATCACTCGGGTGTTGTATGATCCACAGAATCCACACTTATGATATAACCAGTGGAAGCGTGAGACGCCCTTTCGATCACAATCATTGCAGAGTATGTCCTAGATTGTCATGTCAATGTGAGTGAACGTCAAAAAATGGGTCAAGATGAGAAATTCCACAGTTCAAAAAATGCAGCAAGCATACAATTTGTACAAGAGGGGAAACTAGTTGTGGAAATCCTATATTTATATAATCAATGCATTATAACAGTAAATAAAATGAGTAGATTCCGCTTAGCATATTTGGTCATAATCGCTAATTCTACAAAGGGAAGATGGCTCGATGAGAAAAGGGGAAAAAAGGGAAAAAAAAAATACGTGAGAATTTTTTGAGCAAAATTGACAGTAAATCAAAGACATGGTGATGAAAGTGTCAAAAAAAACATGGGAATTTTCTAAATTGTGATTTACGAGTAACATTTCATATTACTACCATCGACATTGTGAGAAAACCCTTAATCTTGTATAATTGCGTGGGCTTGCACATAACTTGTATGAAGCTAACAAAAGAAAAGTTATGCCAAGCATTCAAAGCCTATCAAAGTTGATATGCTAAAGTTTTAGACAAAAGGCACGTTAATGTCACCAAAATTATACATTTTGCACATGAAACATATAAATAATGTATTTGATCTTTCTATATAAATAACTCAGTAAAATTCAGTAGAGAGCAAACTAGATGTATTCTCATACAAACACATATTGAATGTACCTGACAACGATCTCTATATTCCTCGGGAAGCTCCTCCGCGGCCAACAAAGCATCAAGCATACCAAAATAAACCTGGAAGGTTTTACAATACAGAAATAACATATTACACCATGACACAAGCAGCAAATTAGAAAGATAAGCCAGCAAAAGTTCGAAACATAAGCATAGAACACCATTCTGCACACATTTACTTTCTATTTTTTTGGAGGAATGAATGAATGATGTTTCAGTGGGACGAGTAAACATTAAAACGATCTACAGTTCTGTCTCAATGCTACTAAACATAAATACTTTTTCCTACAACTTATTACCACAATCCAGTACACTGATGTATTATTACATTACTAATCAATAGGCAGGTTACATAAACAACATAACAACAAAAAAATGATTTCTTACTGCCATATCTCCCATGGATTTGCTGCAAATTGGGCAGGTGTAGTGACTGCAAGCATAGGCCTAGCAGAAGATAAGGTGTAGTATTATTGTTAAACCAGTCCTCCCAAAACCATTTCAAGGCGGAAACAATTCGAATGAGACAAAAATGCAAGCAGAAGGGGGATATTGCAATAAAACATAAAAACCTGAAAGCAAGCTGAATGCATGTAATGGCCACAAGGTAGAGCTCTGACTGTTGCACTTGACGTGAACAGGAAATCACAGCAAATGGGACAGTTTGTTTCTAACCCTTTCTCCAGACACTTGTGGTTCACCAACTTAATCCCCAAACAACAATTGCAGGTCATGCAATGGAAGTAATCAATGCCAAGACCCTTCCCAACACGGCATAAATTGCAAAATGGGCAATGATATACAGCCCTAAACAAAGAAGAAAATGAACAGATAAGATGTGTACAAGAATTCATAAACATGCAATATGAATGTGCTTTAGAGCTTTAAGAGCCTCAATATAGGAGAACTTGAAATATTAGTGAGCCCAAAGGAGTTGCTGGTGCTATGTGGACCAACGTTGTTCCAAGGAAGATAAGAACAATGTCTTCATACTAGTCTTTGTCTACAAACACCAGAACCACAAAATTGCATCCTTCACAGAGGCATTAAAACACCAAATTTTCTATAACATACACCCAAATGAAGGCAGTTTCTTCAGAAAAGGCATGTCATGTCAGCCTAATTGTCAGGCGTTGCGGACGTCATAGACCAGCTAGAGATGAACAAGCACACTTGATTGATTAAAAAGGTAAACAACTCCCATGCACAAGGCTCCCGCAGTAGGCAGGTCAGGGATAGATAGGATTATGTAGACCTTAACCCCCACATGATATTTGGAGAGGCTCTTGCTAAGAATTGAACACGTGACCTCTAGGTTGCACCCCTGCAATTGTACCATTGGGTCACATGGGGTGCAACTGTACCACTGGGTCACATGTTCGCTTGTAAGCACACATGATTGACTATTACTTACAATTCAGGTTTTTCCATTTTCGCTGCTCTCAAAATGGAAAGATATAAAATTATAAATAACAAAGCTGCTTCATACCAACAAAAAAAAAAAACTAACAATAAAGAATAAAAATCAGCAGACACAAGTTCAATAGTTGAACAAATCCTTAGTTTAAAGTATCTGTTGTTCGTTTACTTGTTTCGTAATAAGAAACAGAAAATAGCAGTGAAGAAGAATTCTACTGCACTCCTCATTCGTCAAATTTATTGACTTAAATACTTGACAACTCTCAATTTGCCAAACACACGTACCTTTCATCATCAAAAAATTTGCATATGTTACAATAGTACTTTGCCATTGAAAGTCCATCACATGTTGGAGTCGTGCAGTTTGGTCCCACAGCCTGAATCTTCAGGCAGCGCATGCACATCATTTCTGATGTTGCTTTTCTGCAGTGATTAAAAAGAAAGGTGAATATCACATATGCAGAGGACCAACTTGACATGCAAGTGATAATTTCAAATATTACCTGTCCATTGAGTGGTCGCTCACTTTGTCATGACAGAACCTGCAAGGGAACAACTTGCCACAGCAAGCAGCACGAAGCTTGCAGTTCCTTTTGTAGTGCTCACACCCAAATATTTGTTTCTCTGGATCTCGAAATGATGGTGAGCACCAAAGCACATCTTCACCATTGGATGTTGCCCCTGCTGATGCCTGAGGTAACTTTTGCTGAGCAGCTATCCAACGACTGGAAGTGGAATAAAGTATTAGCTATTGATTATTTACTTGCAAACAGGGAGGACAAGATTTTCAATCATTTTTTTTCATGCAAAGGAAGAGCTTCATTGAATATAAGCACACCAAGTTGGTAGACAGGCAGCAGTAACAGCACCGTGCAGATAGATGTGACACTAAGTTTTACTCAATTTCAAAAACAGAGTTTGCATACGCATTCAAGATTAGACATAAAATAATAATAAAACTGACCTTGTCATGAGATTTTGCACAAGATATGCTTTTCTTCTTGGATCAAGAGTTGAATCCCTATAAACTTTTCGTATCTCAGACTCAAGTTCATTTTGATTCATACGGAAAATGTCATTCCACCCAGGTTTAAACATCTGATCACTTGGGTCCAAGCTTTCTTGAACATCAGGGTCTAGAAATTCAATAAAACATGCGACCAAAATTGTTTAGAAAAATCATTCTGGTCAACTTGAACATGGGATACTAGCAGATGTACAAAAGAACAGCACAAACCTTTCTGAGAAATGCTAGCTTCAGGTGTTTCATTCTGTAGAGGGGGTCCAGGAGATTCTTTCCAGCATTCGTTAAGCCATTCATTGAACATTGTGTTTTTGGTTGCCTGTTTCCACGTATCCATCATTTTATTTTGCTCCTCCCGTGTCAGAGCAGCTGTTACCCAAGGTAACATAGATTGAAGCACTTCAGCACCCGTAGTCCCAATTATATGGCCAACTAATTTGTCTTGCTCCTCCACGGAAAAATATCTACCAAATAAAGGCCACAGCTCAAGTTCTTCCCTGAAAATATGTTGATCTAGAGTCACTCTAACAGACTTGCACATCCCTTGAAGCTTAGTAGCTAGCTCGCTGTACTTTCCTGTAAAATCATGCTCAAGGACAGCAGAAGACACAGTGCTACTTCCTAAAGAATCCTCAATCACATGGGCAGCTTGCAACCTTTCATGAAGGCGTGAAAGCTCAGAAAGCACAAATGAGATATCCTCGAATAATTTTTCCTCCTGCTTATGATCCAACGTGTACGAATGACTGACATTATGAAGTGTCTCCTTAGATTCTAATGCTGGAAAGACTATATCATCCTCGGCATTGCTATGAGCTCTGTATAAGCCCCATAACAAACGGAATCTTCCAATGAACTGCCGAAGAAATGTCTCATCACAGTCGTTGAGTTTTCCAGACTCGACATCCAGATACTCCAAGTCTTTGAGTATAGCTTTGTGAAATTTAAATATTGTATCAATAGGCCGCGCCGCACATCCCTTATCAGAAGAACTGATGTCTGCTTCCCAGTTAAAAAGACTCGAGTTAAGAGCAGGAGCAGAAGCGCTGAAGGACAAGGAGCGTAAAGACTTGACTGTGGAAAGAGAAGTAAGACCCAGATTATTGCTATTTACACCTAAACCTGGGACACAACAAGAGCGATCACTTGAAGATGGTTTACAGGCATCCATAAATTCAGAGGGGCCAGGGGCATCAATGTTTTCAGGGGACAATGAGATATTTCGTCTGACTGGTCTTTCGATTTCGTCATTGTGAACTGATATCAAGTCATCTTTAGTACATAATGCAGAAGCACATGCACAGCAGGAACCAGTTAAATCCTCTTCAATGTCTGTGAACCTTTTAAGAGAACAGCAGCCAATGGAACTTGAAGACAAGCATAACCCTTGGTTACGACCTTTACAAGCCCAACCGGTAAAAAGTGTCACCAGAGCATTGTCTGTTGCAGGAGCTGAACCCAAAAAAATTTGAGAAGCATTTAAAAAGGTATATATAATCATAAACACACAAGTATTAATTTCTCTTTCAACAAGAAAATCTATTGGAGTGAGATAAAACCTGCCGATTGCATGTTTTTGAGAAAATTCCTAGCTTCCTCCTCTGTGCATGAGCCCATCAGCCATGGTAAGACACGCTCAATTAATTTCAAAGGCATCACACACAAGCTCTGATACATAAGTTCCTGCTGTCTTTTAAAGCTAAAGTGCTTCTGGGCTAGTGGAAGAACCTAGACATTCAAGAAGCGTAGGATTTAATTAAAAAAAAAAAAAAGATTGTTGGAGCTTTCCCAATTACACATGCCAGATCACAATATGAAATTATACAGGGAACAACGGATCCTAATCCCTACACCGCTATTTTTCAAAACCCCCTTAGATTTTATTATAGTATCCTGAGATATTAGAAGTGAAGGAGAAGTCAAAAAACATTTTTTTAAAAAAATTACATCTCTACATAGTTAATTAATAACAGACTAACCATTACTCTAATTACACAAACATGGTTTACAGATAATTGTTATCCCTTAACTGTTACTCCAGGAAATGTTAACCATACACAGACAGACCTTTAGATATATACACACATATAGAAACTTGCCACATACACACCCACTAAATCTCTCTCCAAAAGCAATCACAACATCAAGCAAAACTTACCTGTACTTCCTCATTGCAGAAGTGCTTCTGTATGGTTTCCATTATCTGATCAGCGTGAGAACATAGTTTTGCATAAAATTCAGCAGCTGAATTAGAGTTAGCTCCAGCACTTTGAATACTTTCAATCAAGCACCTAAATTCATTAAATTGACTCTCTTCTTCAGCATGCTCTTGAGAAAAAGAGAGCTCTCCATCTACCACAGGGAATATGATCTTGTCTTCAGCAATACTGCAGAAATGATACATACTCCACATGAAGACAGGAAAAAAAAATCCTATAATGATCGTTAAACGTTTGTCGACTACAAAAAAAGGGTTATCTAATATTGCATGGTCATCAAGTGAACAAAAAAAATAGCTCATTCCAGTGAAGAATTAGATGCAGAGTTCTTTCTTGTCTTGCCTATTATTCCTTACGCCTTTTATCTCCTTTAATTTATCTAACTTTTTTCTATTATGGGAGCGGGTGGACTATTATAATTTTCCCTTAATCTTCCAAGTTGCAACGTAGAGGAAATATTCTTACTTTGTATTTTACGTTATAGAACCATGGCCAAGCATAGAAGTTCAAAAGACTAATCAAAATTTTGATGATAAGAACAAACAGGCAAAGCAAATGAATTACAACATAATCATATCAAAATAGGACCTGAAAACAATCTAAGTAATAAATACTTAAATATTAAGATATTCTTTTACATTTTAGTATTTTACTCACCTGGACTTTGAAGACTGAACAAGACAGCCTTGTACACAGTAAGACCAACTATATCATACTAAGGAAATATCAAGAACCCCAAACACAAATGTAGGAACTAATTTTCTTTTGGCTACAACAAAAACAATAAGGAAACTTGTTCATCAAAAAAAAAGAGGAGATACCAGTGAAATATGCAGACTTCTGCAATGAATTGCAGCCGCTCGTCAAAAGCTGACAAGTTAGTAAAATTTCCAGAAATTTGAATCCTCCTAGCTTCTTCAGCTATCTCAGTTAACTCCCTTTTAATTGCATTATGCCATAGCAATATCTCATTTATTGGATGTGTTCCCTGGTTACCATAAACTTCATCATTTGGCTCTAAATATTTCCTCTTCCCAGTTCTGGAAGACTCGCATGCACACTTTACTCCATTAGTTTGCTGTGTTAATGTGCCTGCAGTAGAATACTTATCAATATCATACTGAGCCTCAGAACCATCTGCACAATTTCTCACTGCATTAATGCTATTCCTCCCGTTCATCCACGTGAAAATAACCTTCAAATAACAAGACTTCAGATAAGTTCAACAAACTTGATGAAACCCAAGAAAGTTCAAGACCCAGAATGGAAATTAAAAACTTACCTGTTGAAGAAGCTTTTCATCCGGGACTATCTTTCTCAAGAACTTCTTCATATTCTGATTTTCACCAGATGATAAAGAGGATGAAAGCCATGGAAGAAAGTCAGCCATCATATTTACAGGAATGCTGCACAAAAACTGCCAGATCAGAGAAGCCTGCTCTTCAGGCGAGAACTTCTCAATAAGCAAGGGGAAGACCTGAGATAACCAAAGACAGATTAATTATATCATTGTTTTCTTAGATGTAAAAAAGAAAATTACTCCACAAATGGAACTTTAATGAAAACAACATGTCACTTGCACAAAAACACTAGAAAGAATGTATGGAAACCGACAAATTAATTTATCAAGCAAACATCAAGATTATATACATTCAAAGTAATAGTTAAATATCTCTCTCTCTCTCACACACACACACACACACATACACGGACATACTGGCATCAACATAAAAAGGCATCACATGACACAGATGCACAAGACCCGAATGATACTTTGCATGTGAGATTAAAGTTGTGATTAATATAAAATACCCTTTTATTTCTCATGAAAAGGGAAAAAACAGTGCCATATTCTTCAAATAAGTCTAATGAGCAGAAAAAAGTCCCCACTTACAAAGATAAATTAGCATACAGTGAAATCCAACATTCAACTTCAAGGAAAAAGTTTCGAAACATGGTAAAAGAACGTGAATTAAAAATAAGAATCGGAATAATTTTAAGGAAAAATATTCACATTTCAATTTGTTGATAGGTAAAGATCATATATTAAAACACCATAAATGAATGAATGTATTCTCTGTACAACTAATCAAACTGGAGTAAACAAATACAAAAAATGTAATGTTTGGACACATTATTTGAGAACAAATAAGCTGCTATACAAGCCATTGCAAAGGGTAAAATGACTTTGATAGGGATATAACTTTATCACAAAAGCAGCAACAGCTGTCGTGCCGCAATTGGACTTCTCAAGCTCTTTTTCAATTTCTATTATCTCCCCTCAATGCCCAAACTACAAACCCACTATATTAATAGAGCCAGATCAGTAAAGGGTTCGGACCCTTGATACTGCAAATGGCATCAATTGAAAGTATGAAACCCTACCTGCTCCTCTTCCTTCGCCATATGCTGACTAATAGTCGTCTGAAGAGCTCCTGTACAAGATGCCAACTCCCTCGGGAAATTTTCATCGTCTTGCATATAAGCATTCAACAGCTCAAATAAATGATCAAAGAGACTGCTTTCACCCTTGTGTTCTAGTGAGTATGTGTGTGCCACATTCTTCACACGTATATCAAGCGCAGGGAAGATAACCTGAAATGCCAAAATGCCAAGTGGTTACAGCTTTTTGGATATGGAAGATTTTAAATGACAAAGACTAAGAATCGAAAGCAAATGTGTGCTTTATTAACCGATAAATACCATGTCAAGAAAAGCATTAGCTACAGATCATTTGACTTCATAATCGACTTAGGTCAAAACCCCACAAAACATGGGCAGAAATATTGAATAACCATGCGTGCAAATTGCAAAGGACCAATGTATTGACAAAGTAAGATATTACTGGGTAACATAAATGAACATTTTTTGTCATCAACAATGGATAACAGCAGTAATATATTTATAGTGATTTAATACCTCACAATATGTGCTATGATCTTGCCTAGAATAACTTTCCATTGATGCTTACTGCATACACTAGTTAACGTTTAGAAAAAGGTTCTTATTCAAAACTGGATATAGCTACGTGGCGAGTGTACCTATATGGAAGAAAATATCAAGACTACTACAGCAAGTGAGTTAAAAAGGATTAAAAAAAATGCCAAATCACGTAACTACGCAACTAGCTCAGCAAGAAAACAAATTGGCAATTCAAGCAGAGAAAAAGAATCAGAGGAAATAGGTAATTGCCTCAGCTTTTACAGAAATCAAAGGGTCAAAAACAAGCAAGCACCTTCATGCCTCATTTAGAGCGATTCAAAAAAAAAAAGGGTAAGCATTATTCCCCTGATCTTCTAAATCCTCTCAAAACCATTTCAGCAAAACAAATACTTGTATGTGGGTCCATCTATGAACAAAGTTTCCACAGTATAGTAGTCCCGGTATTGTTAGGAAACATCATAATCTATCAGCATTTATTGTTCTAAAATCGTTCTGTTTCAATTCTTCTGAAGAAAGTAAGATGCTCCCGAACTAAATAAATAAAAGAATAAGAAAATCAAAGCAAATCAAAAGCAACGACAGTAAATGAAAGCAGTAAGACAGAGCAAATAAGAATGAAAGAGACACAAAACAACACTGTTAAAGAAAAAATAAAGTGAAGCAATGAAATTTTCACGACTTTCATCTCTCTCTGGTTCCTTTTCTTCTGCCTCTTAAAATCCTTAACTACAACACCACTATAAGAACTAATATTAAGAAATTCAATTCACATAGAAATCAGTTAATAAGAACCCTAAGACAGCTAAACAAACTCGCTACCGCATTAACCAGGAGAGCAAAAACCACATGTGCAATTTACATATCCACTAATATGAACAAATATAGTTATTAGGGAAACAAATACCTCGTCTTCTGCATTGGAGTGATGCTTGTAAATGGATCGCAAAAGACGGTAGCGGTCGAAGAGAGGGCGAATATCAATGTGATGGCCGGTGGCGAAGGCCATGGCCAATCGATGAAGTGCATCGAGTTCGTTCCGAATCGCCTTGTGGAAGAAAAGGAACAACATAATCGGGAATTTCGCCACTTCCCCGTTGATTTCCAAACGCGCCGCCTTGGTCTCGACCTTGGTCGCCGCAGCAGAATTCGTCGGCATCATGACCCCATCCCCTCTCTGCAATTCCGGTAGCGGTGTCGCCATCTGAATATCTCCAAAGCCTTCTTTTTCCTGTTGGTTTCCTCTAGAAAATTGTATGTCTACAACAATACATATCCAGTCTCTCTCTCTAGAGCTCACAGCTTTCTCTCTCTAAAGTCTGTTATCTTCTTTGTTTTTCTCTAAACAATTTCTTTTCTTTTGTTTTCTTAAACGTTGAACAAAAGCCGAGGCTCCAGGTATGACTTTTATACAGTTTGACTCGGTAGACGTGGCAAGACAGTGGCCACGTCGGATAGTGATATCAGCACTAGTGTCATGTCGGGTCACGTGAGGCGTACGATAGTACACGTGACGTAGAAAATAGGATTAATATTTATTAGTGTATTTTTTTCCGAAATAATGAAAATTGTATTTTCATTAGAACTATACAACTAGTAATTACTAATTACCCATGTTTTATTATAATTTTGTCTTATTATTTATACAATATCAATATAAATTTAAAGCTCGATTTCTAATCATGGTGAATTATGCATGGGTTTGAGTCTCTATTTATACGCTAATTTCTTCAGATTATTTCAAAAGGTTCGGGTTTAGTAATTATTTGAAGACAAAAAAGATGAATCGATTGTAAGGATTTTGCATCGTAATTAAAATAAAAACTTGGGAATTTTTATTTCAAGGATTTTAAGTAATCCAATTATGGAATTGTAAATGAAAATTGGACAATTGAAAAACGAGTTTTTAAAATTATAATTTTTTTTTTTTTTTTTTGTTAATCAAAACCTCAAGCCATGAGCAATGTGATGGTTACATGAAAGAAGGATTGGTTGGTGGTTGGAACTTTGAAAGAGAGGTGGTGTGGCACACAAGGAACGTGTGTGGAGCGTGGACTGGATTGGTTGGGCACCTGACAGACCCATGCCTTCACAGGTCTAGGCCCACTCCCATCTACGAATCACACCGCTCCTCTCGTGGGACCATTTAACTCCCATCAATTTGGGCATCGCCTTACATTTTGGGTAATCAAAATAATTGACTTTTTTTTTTAACCAAAAAGGCGATAATACCATATAAATTTATTTTTAATATGGGCCTAAATTAGACTCAGGCCATCAAACCAGTGCGTATAAAAATTTTCTACATGATGAAGAGATAAGTTTGGACAAAACACAAGCTTGGCCACAAAAGTATTACTCATAGTCGGATTCTTGAGAATCGAACTTAGAATATTCAGAGTTCATATGATTTGACCCTATATAGAATCAACAACAGACTATAACCCAAATGATTCCTCTTGTGTTTACTCCAAACCCAGATAATCATTTAGAAAACCAATACTCTAAATTCAAAACCATTCTTTTTTTTTAATCGAATGTCCCAAAAGGAATCGACATATTAATATCAACAATGATAGAGATTCTAAAAAATTAGTATCCCAGGATCCCTAATATAATGTGTCACGATCACACAATGAATGATTTGCTTTATTTTCAACTTAAATACAAGGGACTCACACAATTCTACTGCTTTACACATATACTTTGGACAGTTGGGACACCAAAAACTTAGAATCCCTATCATTTTTTTTTTATTGTCATATGATTCCAAATTTCAAATTAGTAATCTGTCTATTAATTCTTATCCCTACCAAAACACATTAAGAATTAATAAAAAGTGGGTATCATATGTGTAGAAAGCTTAATTGACAGCCATCCTAATCAAGTGATTTGATATTGTGCCATGTAGAATGAATGAGGGAAAAAAAGTTTATATTTCATGAGACAAACATCAAGTGGTGAAAGTTGAAAAGCCAGTGAAATGTAAAAAGAGCGGGATTGGATGTAAAGGGATAAAGAGCATCTTGTTTTCACACACAACACATATAGATATATTGGAGGAGGATGTGTCAAAAACCCAAGAATTTGGGATGAATGTATAAGCAATATATATACACACCATATATGTTGATAAGAATATGCCATTGCCCACCACTTTGTGCATTACACATATCCCTTATTTTTCATTTTAATGTTTCAATTAATCTTGGACATATAACTTTCTTTTCTTTTTCTTTTTTTGACGAGAGAACCCATTGAAAAGCACAATCCACCGACTCCACTCCAATAGTAAATCCACAAGTCACATGTAATACTCACAAATCATTTGGGCCGGTTAAGACTTGGGTTGAAAGTTGAAACCCAATGTGACGCCAAAGCCCAAATTGCATTAGAGTAGGTGTTAGAATTTGCGACCTCTCACGTACATGCACCCATGTGCTAAGAAGTTCAAAGAGCTAACTTAACACTATATAGATACAACATATATATATACAGTGAATTTGGTTTATTTTTGTGAATTGTTGGCTTATTAATTTTTCTCCATTTTTTTTTTCTCATCATATATATACAACATGAAACAGATACCAAAGCATTGGATTCTAAATGAGGATGCTAAAATTCAGTCGAAGGGGGGTGATTCATGAGATAAGAGAGTACGAGAAGTCGATATTAAATCCTAAGATCATGTTTAGCCTGAATTCTACTAACAAGGTGGCTCATGCGATTGCTAACTTTGCTCTAAAGAGTTCAAATGTGTGGAGTTCACCTTTTGAGCCTTTATGGCTCAAGGAAGCTATAATAACGTATATTCTGTCAATGATTTGATAATAATCTACAAACTTTTCTATCAAAAAAAAGTATTGGATTCTCTCTCTGCATACCAAAAGGAAAAAAAGCACCTTATCTTGATATAGTTGAGTGACTACCAATAGATTTTGCTCTAACCATGCAAAACAAGAACTTGGAAAAAGACCCAAGTGAAATGTTGATCCAACATGAACTTTTGACTTCAAATTACTTTAGTGTCACATATATATATATATAGGTAAGTGGAGTTACATGACAATTCCACACATATCCATGTAGTGATCCATATAAGGTACCTACTACCCTATTTAGAGACAGAGCACAAAGTCCTACATAATTGTTTGGTGACTCAATGCTTTATTCACATGTCCAATATCTCACATTGAAAAGTTGATGGAAAGCAATATGTTTTATAAGTTAAAATCCAACACTTTTCAATTGTAAAGATCCTCTTAAGGACAACTTTACCGGCCCAACGCGTACAATACGAAAAAAACAACGTGCTTTATAAGTTAAGATTCAATAACTCTCAATTGTAAAGGTCTCTTTTAAGACAAAACTGTATCTACTTTGCAAGACCAAAACAGACACTACCTCTACAAAATGTTTGTGTCAGATTATCTTACTATAGAGAGGATAAAGTATTAAATTATATATATATATATATACACATATATATCCCTGTTGAACCGTTCATGCTCTGTGTCACTTTTGCAAATATATATATATATCTCCCTCTTGAACAGTTCATGCTGTGTCCACATACATCCACTTTTTTTTCCCCTCTTGGACATTCTAATGAATTACTAAACAGTGGTAATTAAAAGATAAACATGGACGGATAGGAAATCTACAGCTTGAAGGGGGAGCTTAATTTTATGAGTTAATTTAATCATAGTGCACCTTTGTTACGTGCATAAATCCCACATCGTTCAGATGTGGGAGTAATGACCCATTTATAAGGGGGAGGTTGGGCCTCCCCTAATATCCCCAGGTTTTCACACGGATCGGGCAATGGGCTTAGGGCTCCCGACACCCACCTAATGGGCCGGCTGTACCCCAGGCCCCCACACAGGGACGGGAGCCCTAAGCCCATTGCCCGATCCGTGTGAAAACCTGGGGATATTAGGGGAGGCCCAACCTCCCCCTTATAAATGGGTCATTACTCCCACATCTGAACGATGTGGGATTTATGCACGTAACATACCCCCGCTCTTACAAGGCCAACGCCCACGTTGGCCCACGCTGTCCCTAAGACAGGTCGCCCCTTCCGTGAACGCAGCCCCGCCCGGCCCATACCGGGACAGAGGAGCACAATGCATAACCCACAGCCGCCCAGCTGGGTGGCTCCGATACCAAATGATAAGGATCTCCTAACACCCCAGGCCCAACCGACACCCACCTAATGGGCCGGCTGTACCCCAGGCCCCCACACAGGGACGGGAGCCCTAAGCCCATTGCCCGATCCGTGTGAAAACCTGGGGATATTAGGGGAGGCCCAACCTCCCCCTTATAAATGGGTCATTACTCCCACATCTGAACGATGTGGGATTTATGCACGTAACAACCTTAGTGGATCAAATAAACTACATAGAGAGATTAATAATTAAATTGACAATGTGTGCCATCCACATGCTCAACACGCACCTTATACATTATTTAAAACACAACTATCATAAGTTATGATTTGTGGGCTGCCAAGTAAAACTATAAAAGAATATCCATTCTTCTTTTTTAACTTTGATTTTCAGCATAAATTTTTTTGTTTGTTTATGCCCAATAATCCAATTGTATTAAGATCATGTCATGATCTATACAGTTAGGAAAAACAACATTCAATCAAAAACTACGTTGGACCGAGCAATACTACAGACCCTCAATTTATAACTCCATATTACCCCAATCCTATGTAGCATGTCTACTTAACATCCAACACTTCACATGCATAAGAGGTCGTATTTTTCTATGACCACCCTAAAAGTAAAAAAACTCTACAAGAAAACAAAGCCAATATGTGAACTGTGGATTCTGTGTAGAAATGCATATAACTTCAGTAATTTCTGTATCAAATTCATGAGCTAGGTCTAGATGAAGTGAAAAATAGGCAATGATGAACTTACTCCGCGCATATCGTTGACAGTTTAAAACATCTTTACTGTTGTGACAGAACATGTAAGCAAAAATTCACACAGGGGAAAGAGAAGCTGTATACGAACCATTACAGTACTTCAAGCTCTTCAATATGCCAGAATGCAAGCAAGGAACAACTCTGGCTTCTGCAATGCCAAAAGCACAGCTGCTTTCTAAGCAATGTTCATCTGATGCGGCCAGAGAATCAGATTTCTCGCTGAATGTTCCAAGAGCAACATTCAAGCCAGTTGAAGTACGTTCCGTCACAAAGCTGAAATGGGAAACAAATCAGAACAGCTTATAAATATTGGAAATGGTAACCGGAATACACATTCATGAAAGAAAGTCTTCATACTTTGCCTCAAATTTCCCTCCTTCTGAGCCCATGATTGCACATATCCGAGAGATAATCCAGGGTGTAAGATATGCATCTTTAATTTCAATGCTAGAGGTGAAACCAGTTGAACCTTCTTTTGATTCAGTGACATTCACATTATTTCCTCTAGGAATAGCAGCAATATGTTCAGATCTTTTGATCTCCATACATCTAATCTGAAAAAACAAATTCATGCTTTGATAATTTAATTACGCTTCACAGCAACTGACATTAGGAAAGACATTAACCGAATAACTCAACTGATCAACGTTTTCACACAAAAGACAACATTTGATTACTACCATCAAAGAGCAAAATTCTCATAAACATATGGTATATGCAGTAGCATGCAACTCCACTGACAATGACTTCAAATGAATAACTTTCGTTTACAGCAACCATGACACACTTTAACAGTCATTCAGACAGAATATAAGCAAAACTAGCATAGTCAATCAATTTTACTAGCATAGTAATTCAATCAAGTAGAGAATCCCAAGCCTACATAATGGGAATACCAACCTCAGGTGCAGAAATAGATGCATTTTGGAATGGCATGGGAGAATAGAGCACAGGAACATCTGCACCCGCCAAAAATGTCAAGAAGGACCTGAAGACATACAATGAAGTAAGGCATAACAAGATGATATTACGAAACAATATAAATGGCTAATCGAAATATCATCTCTCTTCAAAAATTCACTCACCTATAATTTAGTAAAAAATCATATAACCCATGAACTTTCTCATTTCCACCAAAAGCCAGCAAAGATTCTGGCGTATTATCTACATCAGCCAAGGAACGGGGGCGTCGAGTCTGCATTATGTACAGCAGTAGAAACAATAAATCATAAATCCCAAGAAAAAATCTGGATTAGTAGGCTAAAGCACTTAATACTTAATACCACATGTATCATAGCAAATAATAGGGCAAGGGAATAGGAAGGCCTTGCCTTGTTAAACAGAACATATCAGGGGGTTATTACACTTGACTGCTACCCTCACAATGACATTTTCCTTGGATTTTATGATCAAATGCTCGTTTGGTTTGATTAGCTACTTCAAAATTTCTCACATATCCATGAAAAAAACACAAATGTTTGGAGTCCCACATTGATAAAGTAAGAACATTTAAATGTTAAATACATGAATGGATCAAGAAGTCATAGGTTTGAGCTTTCAGTTTCAAGATGCTGTCCAAATATGATATCAAGGCCCTTCCCCATAAGTGTGTGCTGGATACATAAGACTCTCTGATGACATGGTGATACATGGTGTGGGTTAAAATGCATGTCATTGGAGTCCAACATTGGTAAATTAAGAAGAATACTACTAAAAGGTTAAGATACAAGAATGGACAAAGAACCCATGGCCTTAAACTTTCGAGTACAAGGTGGAAGGTGGTGTCCAAAATCTGAACATGTATCAAGGTGCTTGTGCAGATACAAGTGCACGGGACTCTCCAATGACAATCCCCTCTACAGGTTTAGGCTCATTTCAAACTGCAGATGAATCATAGCAATTTCCAGTGGCAGGGATAAGAAAAGCAAAATAAGAAAAGATAATTGCATATGAAAAGCAGGCAAACCTGGCCTAAATTATGCTTCTCAATCTCGGAGAGCTCAACAAGATCTTCGGTAGTGGCTTGCTCTACTTTAGAATAACAAAGTGGCATAGAGAAAGAAACATCCTATTTAACAATCACAAGAGGTGTCAGATAACATGGGAAAAACAAGCATGAATGAAGAAAATAAATTCTTCAATTGCACTTGAAGCATAAGTTATAAATCTTCACCAATATATGAATGTAAGTTTCTGAAAAGAAGACCAACTACATGGCACATAGAACGCTATAATCCTAGTGCACTCCATGTTCATAATGTACTCTTGAAAACATTGACGCATCGAAAACTAAAATCCATTTAAAAAAAGGGTTCCATAACTTTTTGAATAGAAGACCCATACATGATCATAGAAATTCATCATCCTAGTGCTTTACATACTGATATACTGATATACATAAATTTCTTTAACTTCAATTGGGCGAAAACCCATTTGAATCTCTTTGTAATGAGGTTGCTCTACCAATCATTCTATGTGCAGGGGTTCGAATCCCCAGGCCTCGCACTCTGGCAGCAATGCATCTTTGATAATATGTATTAGTTAAATATATCCAACCTTTGTCATCTAGGAAGTTGTCCATGTATGTAATTTCAATTTTAATTAACATTTTATGTTCTTTTTATCTGATGGCAGTTCATTGAAACAATATAACAACCTCAGCTTTTTTCTCCATGGAATCATTCAACCACTACCCCAAGGACATCATAATTTTATTTGCAAAAGAACATCACAACTTGATCCTAGTGTCATATTGTCATCCATACAGTAAAAATAACATAATGAATTTTAAGGACAGATATAATAAGTGAATATTCTGAGATTTATACAAGGACTATAAAAACATTTTACAGGAAGAGGTATATCTTACATGCTGTCTCAATAATGACCTCAGACCTCGTGTTGACTGTGAAATATAAGCATTACATGATCGTTTGGTTCTTCCCAAGCCATCATCAACGGTGAACATCACCACAAAGTGTGAAGTACAAACTAGAAAAGTTTCCATGACAACATGTCAATAAGCAGTTCTATTAATTCATCATTCAATTAAGTCCTACATTACTGCTGTGAATAAATGGCATTGAAGGTTCTATAAGGAGAAGAAGAAAAGTTTCAATCTTATAACACCAAAAGAAAAATCAAAGGCATATTTTCCACATATCATCCATTAACAAAATGGACCGACACTATAACTACCAGGGAATTGAACTGATACCTGCCCAACCCCATTAACTAAATATAATTTGGGCTCATCTATCCATATTTGTTCACCTTTGTTTGCAAGTTAGAGAATAAATATCCTCCATATCCCAGCACTGGGCAGGGGGAGGTGGGACGGTGTACTAGCTCTTCCCCGACCACCAAAAGGATTCTCTTTTAGCTACTTATTTATCCATATATTTTCAGCTTCCCTTTTTTCTTCCTTAAATCTGGTGCATGTTAATAAATCAAAAGCAATAATTATGCAGCAAAGGAAATTACCATAAAACATTTTGCAGATGCTCTTCCGAAGCATGTAGTATAGACTTCGAAATGATTCCTCCCAAGCAAGTTGCCTTTGTCTTAGAAAATAAGTTTCGGCTGCAGTAGAGGGGGGAATTAAAATAGAAAAGAGATACAGGGACTTAAATAGCATATAAAGGCAGAGTTTCTTTTGGCAAACCTTCGCCTACTGAAGATGAGGTCAGCACTGATATGAGAGAAGGTGGTAGGTTAGATTGGGGGTATATCCATGAATGCAATGCCTTAGAATTTGTGAATGGGGATTTTGACACATGCCCTGAATTGCTACTAGTATTTGGACGCCCAGAAAATCCAGAGTGAGATGTGAACTGTGGCATACCATTGTAGGTACTACATAAGAGTGACCTATGAATCCTATAAATTGCCAAAGGAGAAGTTAATCAAAGTCACCCCTGAAAAAGGAAATATATATGCATTTGCAATGCAAGTAAACACTAGCAAGATTAGCTTGCTTACATCATGTTGAGAAATGATACATCATGAAGCATAAATATATACATACAGAAATGTCACCAATTGCAAACATTTGTAAAACAACACAACATAATAATATGCACAAAGAGCCATATAAGAACACCAAAAGTAAAAGGAATGCCCAGTAGACTAAATGAAATGTGCTAGCATATCACTTCAATATGCACCATCATCATCATCCGAGCCAAGCCTTTATCCCAAAAGTTTGGGGTTGGCTACATGAGTATATAAGAAAATCAACGGGAATCCACTATGTGTAATAAAAAAATAAAGAAATAATGAAATAACAGGTTTAGCCACACTGGGATGCGTACCAATTCACTGAAGAAGATGATATCACCCTCATTTTAGTTTTTAATGTAAGATCAAGAGGAGATTTTTGGCCAGGTACACAGCACTCGGGGCGGAAATTGCCTGAAAATGTTGATGTAGGATCACCATCAACATCAGAACCAGAAGGGACAGCAGGTGCAAGTGCAGCCAAGCCTTTTAAAGCTTTATTCTACAAGACAAATATGGCCTCATTCAGACGAGGTAATGATCTCCAAAGCTGGAAAACAAGTTAGAGAAGAACCATGAAGTAATACCATATCAACAACGGCCAAGCCAGATGATCTATCGCCACCAGAAGAAAGCTCCGTAACCGTGCGAAATGCACTGAAACTACACTTCTCAATTGTTTGGGAAGTTTTGACCCCACCATCTTTTGCAACTCCAGCAGAAGTGGCCAATTTCTCAAGGCTTCCAGCAAAAGGTAAATAGGAACAATAAGTATAGTAAGTTAGTAACATTAAAAAAATACACCCGTTGCCAGAAAGCATACCTTGAAAGTTGCTGTCGTCTTTTGGCAGCTAAACTAGAGAGCACAGAAAGATTCTTCAGGCTGCTAGGTTGTTCACTGCTTACATTTTCCTGTTAAGATAAAAGTATGCAACAAATTAATGAAATAACTCTCCATAATCAAGTTCGTTTATAATCAAGTAATATAGGTAAATGAGTAAAATATACCGGAACGACTAGAAAATCAGTGTCGTAAGTGGAAGAATTAATAACCTTAGCATTTTCTTTTCCAAAAAGTGTCCTCAACCGGGACTTTTTGGCAGGGTATACTTCATCCACACGAGTGTCAATGTATCTTGGATTCCTTGACAATTCCGGTTTCTTGATCCCATTCTCCACCTCACTGGTGTTACAAGGATATAAGAAGGCTGTAAGAATGTTGTGTACACTATAGCAAGGCAAAACAGTAGAACAAAACTTACCATGTTGAAGCAGGAAAAGAGCCCGAAGATTCAGCCACAAGCTCCACAATGTTGGTCTGCTTCAACTGTTCTCCCTATCATGTAATATACAACTATAAGAACTTCTGTAAACAAATATTGGAGAATGTGAAAAGGTTATAGAAACCAAACTGCCAACGAAGGCATTGCAAGTAATGAATCTCATACGCTTAAAACATACATTTTGCCCCATGGAAGTTAGTTGACTTCTCGTTGAAGTTGGCTAACATTCTCTATTTTGTTTATGGTCTGTCCTTTATTTTTTAGGTAAGTGGGGGTTGGGTCAATCAAACCAATGACCTCTTGGTCATGTGTCCTTTATGGTAGCACGCTTAGGCAACTAGGCTAAGACTAATCCCTTTATTTCTAGCCTGTCTCATTTGAACAACTGATAAATTTAATAATTTTAGAATTTGGGTTCTATTTTTGAGAGAGTTCAACAATGATTGCAACTTTTATGTTTGTTATGTTGTCATGATTCAATAAAAGTTTATCGCACAAATTTGCATACTAATCCTAAAAACATCCTATTTTCCTAAAAAGAAGTTCAATTGCAATAGATGCTCAATTTTTCAAGTGATTCAGTAAAAAGATAAAATGTAAAAGATGGATTACCATCAAAATAACTATGTACACAACACATTCACGTGTTTGCAATGTGCACTTAATCGTGTGACATTTCCTTGGGCCAGTATACATAAATTTACCAAAGCATTACAGTGAAGCAACAACCATACAACATCAAACCTGGATAATCAGGAACTAATGAGAGGCACCAATATGACAAAAACTACATCTAGTCCACATAGATTCATATCATCCCTATTTTTGCTCCCACAACACAAACTTTGTCAGGTCGAAATATATTCATGTCATGCTTTCTGCTGGCACATTTGGGAAGAACCCAAACCCGTATATGAAACTTCAACCAAGGTACAGCAAGTAAAGGATCAAGTGACAGAGCAAAAGCACATAACAGAAGCATTTCTAGACCCAATACTTACTCTCAGCTCCGACGTTTTCTTCCTTTTAACCATTGGGCCAACCTGTAGTGTACCTCCGCCAATTTGAAGAGAACTAGAAGATAAAGGACTAGCTGCAGCAACTTTCGCCATGTTGTGTACTTAATTTAGCAGGTAGAACGAAAATGAAAGCCCTGCACTTCAAAAAAATTAGTGGAAAATTTAGTTGGAACATTTCTTAAACAAATGAAAACATAAATTATGACATTGAGTTGTCTAAGTTTTAATGTTTCAGAAGGGCATTCTTTAGAAAATAGAGACATGAGTACAGGTACTAATCATATGATATGGAAATAAGATTCAATTCAATTAAGTTTCTACTTTGTGAAGCTTAAGGCCATCCAGGACTCGAGCAATCCTTACATGTTGTATTCAGCTATTCTCAAGCATGAAGTAATCACCTCACTCACATTATCATGAATTTTGTTTTGTCTAACTGGCGTCAAATCAGAAGTTCCAACAGAAATATAGTTTTTAAGCTTTGAAAGGCATTGCAACCAAAAGAATCCACCTCCACCTTAGATCATAAAATCATTCAACCACTAAGAACACCCGTGCATCTAACAAAATCCATTAGATAAAAATACAATTTTGGAATGAAATATGAACTCTGATAAGTGCTGAACAAATTCACAATTTTTTTTGGGACCAAAATTCAAATGTCTTACAAAGAAACTCCCTAGCAATAATTTTCATTGTTCTAAAATACTTACAATGTGAAAATAACCACGAGAAAAACTCTACCAAACAAATAGATGAAACCACAATCCATCAGGTAATAAAGATAAATAAACACTGAAATAAAGATTTCTCACCACCGTAAAGAAAACAATTTCCCCGGAAAAGCATCGGGAAAATCTCAGCGTGCCCTAATCTGACCTAAAAATAAACTTTTCTATTCCGATACTACTTTCCCAACACTTTAGACAGCTTGAACACCGTAAAAATCCCGCCTTCAATCGGTCCTTCCGATATCAATCCCCTTCGTTTGCTCGAATGTTCTCGAATCGAAGAAAGAATGTTCTCGAATCGAAGAAAGAACAAACGACAACTACCGAACCAAGACGCAGCCCAGCTCGGTCTCTAATCGACTAAGGTCGAGAAAGAGCAAGCGAAAGATGGAGAGGAGACCAATTGCCCTAAAGTAGTGTAGGTTTGTAAATGGAGTTTGAACGATTTCGATTTCCCTCCTGTGTGATCGACTCTCTGACGTTGCTTCTCGGGCTTCAACTCCCCGGGCCTAAAGCCCAGTTAAGGCCCATCGCGATTTAATTAACATTCTCGACAATATCTTGTTTTCTCGGTAAGCTTCTTCCTCACAGAACAAACCAGGGAATTGAGAATCCGATTCAGTGAGCAAAACCTGAATTCCTTCAAAATCCTTAGACGATCAATAATGGGTGAATTTGATAGATTGATATATCGATAGGATTTAAATCCTCGAAAAACCTAGAGAGGGAACCAATGGCTGCCACTTCGCTGATGGACACACTCTTCCAGCGCACGCTAGAGGACCTCATCAAGGGCCTACGACAGGCCGGAAACGACGCCGCTTTGGTATCCAGATCGTTGGAAGAAATCCGCCGTGAGATCAAGTCGACGGATTCCCACACCAAGTCCGTCGCCCTCCAGAAGCTCTCCTACCTCAACTCTCTCCATGGTGTCGACATGTCTTGGGCAGCCTTCCACGCCGTAGAATGTGTCTCGGCCTCTTCTTTCGCTCACAAGAAGACCGGTTACCACGCCATCACACAGTCCTTTACTGATTCCACCCCGGTCCTCCTCCTTATCACCAATCAGCTCCGCAAGGATCTTACGAGCACTAACAGCGAGTTTGAGGTTAGTATGGCTCTAGAATGCTTAGCTAGAATCGGTACTGTCGATCTTGCTAGAGATTTGACTCCAGAGATTTTTACTTTGCTTTCAAGCTCAAAGCTTTCGGTGAGAAAGAAAGCAATTTCTGTGGTTTTGAGGGTTTTTGAGAAATACCCAGATTCGGTTAGAGTCTGTTTCAAGCGCTTGGTGGAGAATTTAGAGAGCAATGATCAGCAGATTGTGTCTACAGTTGTGGGTGTGTTCTGTGAGCTAGCTTCTAGGGATGCACGGTCATATATACCATTGGCGCCTGAGTTTTATCGGATTTTGGTAGATTCTAAGAACAACTGGGTCTTGATCAAGGTTTTAAAGATTTTCTCCAAGTTTGCGCCTCTGGAGCCAAGGATTGCCAAGAGGGTTGTGGAGCCAATTTGTGAGCATATGAGGAGGACTGGCGCTAAATCGTTGCTTTTTGAGTGTGTTAGGACTGTTGTCAGTAGCTTGACTGGGTATGAATCTGCAGTCAAGCTTGCTGTAGCAAAGATTAGAGAGTTTTTGGTTGATGAAGATCCAAATCTTAAGTATCTTGGATTGCACTCATTATCTATTCTAGCTCCCGAGCACTTGTGGGCAGTTTTGGAGAATAAAGAGGTTGTCATTAAGTCGTTGAGTGATGCGGATCCTAATATCAAACTTGAGTCACTGCGCCTTGTGATGGCAATGGTGTCTGAGAGTAATGTGGCTGAAATTTGCAGGGTTTTGGTCACTTATGCAGTAAATTCTGACCCTGAGTTTTGCAATGAAATTCTTGGTTCTATTTTATCTACTTGTGGTAGGAATGTATATGAAATTATTATTGATTTCGATTGGTATGTGTCCCTTCTTGGGGAAATGTCAAGGATTGCACATTGCCAAAAGGGGGAAGAAATTGAAACCCAGCTGATTGATATTGGTATGAGAGTTAAAGATGCTCGACCAGAGCTTGTTTGTGTTAGTCGTGATTTGCTAATAGATCCTGCATTACTTGGTAATCCTTTCCTGTGCAGGATACTATCTGCTGTCGCTTGGATTTCTGGCGAGTATGTTGAGTTCTCAAGGAACCCATTTGAACTCATGGAAGCATTGTTGCAGCCTCGAACAAATCTCTTACCAACATTGATACGGTCAGTTTATGTTCACTCTGCTTTCAAAGTATTAGTTTTTTGCGTGCGGTCGTACCTCCTGCAAAGTGAAAGTGCTGGTTCCTCAGCATTTTATGACAATTTGGCTACTGGAGTTTCAGAATCAGCATCTATGAGGGAATGCCCAGATGACTCTGATATAAGGACATTTGAATCGCATGTGGGTTTCAACCCAAGGGTTTCTCATCAATTACT
Organism: Tripterygium wilfordii; assembly: GCF_013401445.1. NCBI lineage: Eukaryota > Viridiplantae > Streptophyta > Magnoliopsida > Celastrales > Celastraceae > Tripterygium > Tripterygium wilfordii. The sequence continues at coordinate 3,473,851 of NC_052247.1, forward strand.
TGGGGATCTCTCAATAGAAAATGGTGGGAACTTAAATCGCAGTAGTTACCGGGCATCCATATCTTCTTCTCAAGTGAGCACTATTTTAACTCGAGAGTCTATTCTTAGCTTGCTAAATCTAGTTGTATTGGCTCTGGCCCCCCTGTCTGGAAGCAATGATGTGGAATTACAGGAGAGAACAAGAAATGTTCTTGGATTTGTTGATTTGGTAAAGCAAGAAGTTTCTGATACTTCGCTTCAGAAAGAAGGAAATTCTGAGAAAGATATGGGAGCTGCACTGATTATTAATATGATCTGTGATGCCTTTTCGGAGGAGCTTGGTCCAGTCTCTCTAAGTGCTCAAGAAAGAGTCTCTGTACCAGATGGGTTAGTGCTTCTAGAGAATCTTGCTGATCTGGATGCTATATGTGGAGATGTTCAGTTACCTTCATTAAGTTTGTATTCTTCTGGGAATCATTTTGGGGAGAGTGTTACTGTTTCTGCATCAAACCTGCAGAGCAAAGAACAGTCGGAACCATCGGGGGAGTCCACTTCTCTGCTTGCAGAACACCGTAAGCGTCATGGGTTATATTATCTTTTTTCAGAAAAGAATGGATCTGAATCAAACGATTATCCACCTGCCAATGACCCTAAATCACATGATAATCTTGATGCTGATGCTGAAGATCTAGTTAAGCATACCGCACAGTCACTTGTCCCAACGAAAAAACCAATGCAAGCAAAGACAAGGCCTGTGGTGGTGAAGTTGGATGAAGATGAAGCACCTATTTCCTCTAAAAAACAAGATATGGAGGATGATTCATTATCTGGTGCTGTTCGGGATATTCTTCTAGGCACTGAAGTGATGCCTGCATTGCGAAGTAATCAAGCTATCAATTCATCCACTAAGAATAAAGGGAAGGAGAAACTTGATTTTGTTTCTGATGCGAAAGAAAACATTGGTGGTGGAGAAAAGCCAGACAGTGGAAATCCAAGTTTGAGAAGAAGCAAACACAAGAGTCATGGTAAAGAGAGGAGACAAAAAAGTCCGACGCAGAAGGATACTGAAGAAGGAGATGAAACTGGCAAGAATGAGAAGCGAAAAAGTAGCCATCGCCATGGTAAACATAAAGCTCGTCAAAGAGCAGAGGGGCCTTTAAATGTAGTTCCCCCATCACCAGTTATTCCTGATTTCCTTTTATAGCATTAATGTATTGATCAAGTGCTTGGCTGTTGTTGCGGCAAGATTGGTTTTTTCTGCTCACAATCTTGTTGTCCCAAGGTTAGTTTTTAGTTTCTACAGTATTTGTACATTTTTTGTACATTCTGCAAGGCTCTGGCGAGAAATTGGAAACCGCAGATCCAGGAATTTGTCTACTTGCTTATTCGTGTTTTTCGACCTGGGTCCAGTTGGAGGAGCAGCAGCTGGTCTGGTAGCACAAGAACCAGAGCACAACTGAGTATTAGAAGCCAGAAGGAGACTTACCCGACTATGGGGGGGGAGAGAGAGAGCAATGATGGGGAAATTGTATCTTCTTTCTGAGATGAGGACAATTAGTCTTCAGATGGAGGCGCAGTGAGCGCATCCGACAACGACGGACATTGCCAGACCAGCCATGCTTATACATGGGTTCTGTTGTATTGATTATGGTTTTAATTTTTCAGTCTACTTGAAGAAGAACAATTGTTCGTGGAATTGATGGCTACTGTTGATATTCATGTCTGCCATTTTTTTTAAAAATTTTTTAATTTTTTTGTCTTTCGGGTGCGTTTCATAAATGTGCGAGTTTTTGGTCACTTATGTTTTATGGCCTATGGGTGTGGTTAAAATTATTTCATTTTTTTTTGGGTGTAAATATACGGGAATGTATTTTAAAAAAAATGGAGTGCAATTAAAGCTCTTCATATTTAATATTTACTGTTAAACTTAAAATGGATTCAGCCCAATAAAGAGCCTATTTGAGAAAGTCACAAGTTGGGCTATCCAATGGGCCCTTTAATCAATAGGCCCAACTTTTTATAACTCATATTATTGATAAGTCAATATTTGAAATTATTAAGGGTCATTTCAGTATATTTTTCATGCATTTTCAATTTTATTTTTTGAAAAAATGAAAATAATCTTTAGAACACGTTTTGTTGTCCATTTTAACAAACTTGGGAAACAAGATATCACTTCAAAATAATTTGAAAACATAAAACAAATAAAAAAATTAAAATACGAAAAAATTGAGAAAACAAAAAAAAAATCCTAAGAAAATCACACAATGAATTTTGAAATTGTATTTCAAGTGAAATAAATGTTTTCATCAAAAATAATTTTAGCCTTCAAAGTTCAAACATCATTAAAAGAAACAAGAAAAAAAATCAAGTAAGTTAAAGATCCTGATGGCCGGCCTTAATTTCTTTGTCCCATTATTTTATTTATAGTCTTATAGAACTTAATTCAGAATATACCCATATCACCATCAAGATGGCATTGGCTTTTTAAAAAAAAAGAGTATTATTTCTCCTCTTTTTTCACTAGAAAGTGCACTTCAACAATGAAAGAGGGTGGCAAGCCAATTTGGACCCACCATGCAAGTCCCCTACATCAACTTAGATCTTTCTTGGAAATTAAATTCTTGACCAAATTTCAATCTTTCATTCATCATTCATGATGTAACCATGTATAAAGCATGGTCGAGCTGGTTTAGGATTTAGAATTTAAAGTCTATCGATCAAGCAAGGTCGAGTATGAATTCTTTCAACTAGAAATCAAAGTTCTAACTTTTTACCCTGACACTATGTAATTTTGAAGTATTTGAAAATGCAGAACAGTTCAAATGGTCAAGATTTATATGGGACAAAAGCTCATGATACCTCGACATAAAAAATAAAATAAAACCATGATTTGCGCGAGAATATCTATGCATATCTAAAAAAAATACGGTTGTTACAACCTAGTAGGGTTGTATAAATATATGTATATGTATATGTATATGTGTGTGGTTAGTTGACTTGTAGCAAAATTTTAGGTTGACGCCAAAGTAATTACATCATCCACACACACAAGTCACTAGCTAGCTACTTCCTTCTTTCTTGCCTCGCTATTTCCTTTATAGTTCTATGAAGCTTCTTTATTTACATTATTTTTATCAACTAATTCCTTTTTTGTTCCCTTTATATACTCCTTACAAAGCCAACCTTTCTCTCTCCCTCTCCGTCTCTCTAGCTTCTCTATAGCTACTACATCCATGGCCGCCAAACGCTTCTTTGATGATTCTACCTCCGACCCGGAATATCCGCCAACGGAGAAACGGATCAGAAGTCGACACTCTCTAGCTTCGTAAGTTCAAGCTTATAATTTCTTTCTAAAAATATTCAATTTTCTTTTTAATTCATGCTGTTAATTATATATATATATATATGTATGTATATATTAGTGTTGTAGGACAAGTGGTTGCTGCAAATTCCATACAGAACTTGTGTACGAGCTTAGAACCAATGCTTAGAAGAGTGGTATGTACATTTGATGCTCTCAAAACCTATCTTTTGTTCATGCATACATATATATAACACTTATTCTCACATGCGGACGTACGTAAACATATATAATAACTGTGACCCCCACTGTTTCAACGCACTATTTTCAATTCGTAACTGAAGGGGTAAGGTAAGAATGTGTATTCGTGAGCTCACATGTTCCACATGGTATGCATGAAATCGTGTGCGTAGAACTCGACAACTGGAGTAACTAAGATACCAACTGATAGGATCCCTATCGTAATTGTGTAGACACTCTAACTCTTGTTTTTTCATAATATTATGATATGGTCTTAACCCATATTTCTTCTTTTTCTTAAAGGTGAATGAAGAAATGGAGAATACACTCAAAAGATGCTCTATATCAAACCTCACTAGGCAACCTTCCTTTAGAATCCAAGCACTTGAACCTTCAACTCTACAACTTGTTTTCCCCAAAACCCTATCACTCCCAATATTTACAGGAAGCAAAGTAGTCCATACCGATAACTGTCCCCTTCAAATCCTTCTTGTAGACAAATCAAGTACAGGAGGCCACAACCAAATGCTTCCAAGTACACTACCTTACCCTATCAAAATAGAGATTGTTGTTCTTGATGGGGACTTCCCTAGTGGAGATGGCCAGATTTGGACAAGTCAAGACTTTGACAACAATGTTTTGAAGGAAAGGACAGGGAAGAGGCCTTTGTTGGCTGGGGATAGCTTGATTGTCTCAATGAGAGATGGGGTTGCTGTTGCTGGTGAGTTCGAGTTCACCGATAACTCGAGCTGGATTCGGAGCAGGAAGTTCAGGATTGGTGCTAGAGTATTTGCTTCTGGGAGTTGTAATTCTCATGGCGTTCGGATTCGAGAAGCCATGACTGAAGCTTTTGTTGTCAAAGATCATCGCGGAGAGTGTAAGTTTTATTTCATCCTTCCTTATCAGCTTAAGCTTTTGAAATAGCCACCATATATGATTTGAACACTAAATTTTGATAGTCACATAAATATATAAATACTCGCACATCATCTGTATGTATTTCATTCCACTTTGAAGCTATAATTTTTAAGCCTATGTTCTTTCATGGGGCATGTTAGGGTTTACTCAACTAGCACGTGGCCACAAGGATATTGTTCCTAGTGGAAATCGAACTCAACACCTTCCTAATGCATATAGTTTGGCCCCATAAATTCACTACTAAACTATCACCCTAGTGGTTCTCACATAATTAGACCCTATAATTAATCATTGATACTCAGATCCTACCATGAATACATACATACATACATACATACATATATATATATATATATTTGTGTGTGTATATGTAATTGTCTGTGCTATTCAGTCTATTCTTTAACCATTCCATTTAGTATATGAAAGGGCAAGGCCACTTTAATAACAAATCACAAGTAGTCTTTTCAACCTGTTTTGATATTAGTCAATAGTGCATCATAGTTTGGTAGATATATACTTTTGTGTCGTATGTATTTAGGTCTTAAGTCAAACAGTAATAATAGGGATCTCAATAGCTGGTATCCCTGTTATTCCAGTAGGGATCTCAGCAGCTGATATCGTTGTTATCTCAGCAACTGGTATCTTAGTTATCTCACTTGTTGAGTTGTACGCATAAGATTTCATACGACAAATGTGGAGCCCACGAATTCACTTGGATCTTATGCGTCCAACTCAGCAGTTGGGATAATTGGAACACCAATTGCTAGTGAGATCTTTTTCATTTCATAAGTAATACCCATGTACCAATAAGTAATAACCAGATTCTAATTGTAGAGCCCCAAATCCAATGATCCAAGGGACGGGTTATCCTTCAGAGTTCAACTGCTGGGATTTGGGACCATTACACATTACATCAATGAAATTGTAATCTGATCACTTTAAGATGTTATCATAACAAAATTTAAAAATAGAAATTGACTATCAGTCAATCAAACAAACAACTAAATATATATATAGGTTTCTGATTCTTCTACTTGTCTCTTTCTCTTCATTTTTTATGAGGGGGACCCCAATGAACAGCCAAAGAACCAGTGTGTGTAGTTTGTGTTTAAGCCACACATATATGGATGATGATTTGTTATATATATGTATATATTCCTTTCACATACAGCCGGCTGTTTATGGTCTTGGTCAATGGATTTGATTAGTATTTATTTTTGATCTTATCACAAATAGTTTCAATCTGACCTAATGATAGTTGTAAGATTTTTTTTTTCAGTTTGAATTACTATTGATTCAAGATTTTTCTTAAACCAAATTATCACAAGGATTATTCTTAAACAAAATTAATTTGTTAGTCGTTGAGTTTTTCATTTTTTTGTTAATTGGGTGTAATCAAATCCCGTATCAAGTGATCAAAAAGGATGTTATGCTCGCTCTGTATGTGTGGATTGACGGTTTGAGTTTAGGCTCATGTCAGTTGTCAAAAGAGCAACGTTCCGAGTTACTAAAAAGAAGTTATGATGGCTTTTGCTATAACTTTGTTTTGTGCAATATCTAGTAAAACTTTTATATGCATAGTAATAACTTCTTTCACTTTTGTGAATCAATACAGTGTACAAAAAGCATCATCCACCAAGTTTGGAAGATGAAGTGTGGAGACTGGAAAAGATAGGAAAAGATGGTGCATTTCATAAGAAGTTAGCTTCTGAGGGCATCAAAACAGTCCAAGACTTGTTGAAGCTCTCCACTGCTAATCCATTAAAGCTTAGGAAGGTATTTAAGTAACTTGAAGCTACTATATATTTGTAGTTAAATAATACATGTGTTTTTTTGGTGACCGAGGAATCACCTAGCCCAACATGTTTTTCGGACAGCTGAGTAGATATAAACCTCAGGTCACTAGAATAGCCCGTACCATGCTGACATAGGTAAGACTGGGCCAAAATCCATGCGGGTAGGAGCCCAAAAGTGGAACAATCCCACGGAACCAGGATTCCACGATGAAATATCCTAGCTAGTAGGTTCAAACTTTCGACGTTGGGCACCATACGCCCTAAGTTTAGAGAGATAACCAACTAGGCGATCGCTTAACAGTTATATATGTGTTATTGCTTCCCAAACATTTTCTTTTTGTTGCAGATCCTAGGTGGAATGTCTGACAAGATATGGAATGTCACAATGAAGCATGCAAGAACATGTGTTATGGGGAACAAACATTACATTTACAAAGGCAACAATTTCACAATCACCTTCAATCCAATCTGTCAAGTTGTTAAGGCTATGATTGATGGACGTATGTACTTCACCAGCGATCTAACCAACATAGATAGGGTATGAATCTCTTTTCCCATATCTGTCTAATGCATTGAATTGAACAGTTTTTTTCCCCTCTAGCTTGTGTGTTGATCATCTTAATGTTCCTCTGCAACTTTCAGACCTATGTTCAAACAATGGTGAGTGAAGCATACACAAAATGGCATACATTAGAAGAGAACCAGGAGGTAGAAGGTCTTATCAACGAAACTGCGCTGCTAACACACGGTATGCACATACATTGCTGGTATAACGAATTCAAAACACGAAAACGATTTCGTAATGTTAGATAAGATTAGTAATAGTGTAAGAAAATTTTGCAGGTGACATGGGGAATCAATATCTCAATTATCATCAGCAGGAGATGATGATATCATACCAGCAAAATGGATTCGAACAAGCGAGTTCGAGCTACTTTGGAGCACCGGTTGAACAAGGATTACAATATTGCATCTCTGAATCTTCGTCAGACGGAGAGTATATGCCCTCGAAGTCTTTCATCAACAGCGGTTGACAATGTATTAATTCGCGCAAGTGGACGAATGTGTGAAGGTGTAAGATAATTTGCTTGGTGGGGATAGTAGTTTAGGTATTGCTTTATAGGAAGTTGTCAACTGCTTCATGGCAATCCACCCCGCTTGCTGCTTATTTCTGTACAAAAGGAAGATGTATAGGCTAAGTATGAAGACAGATAGTATTGTACAAAGTAATGTGAAAAGAACGTGTTGAAGTTTCCTGTGTATAATATCAAGGACATTGCAAGTAATCTGTTTCTTTCCCCCGTTTTCTCTTTAATTGATTTACTGCCATCCCGTAATCTAAAGGGTTATACCTTGCCTAGTTAGATGTTACTAAAGCCAAGTCTAGACACACTGAAACTTAAGGTCACCGGTAATTCTACAAAACTCACAGAAGATGTTAGAGGTTCCGGACGATCAAGTCAATTGCCTGTTTCGCTCAAGTAAATTTGTAATATTTACATCCTTTTTTTTTCACCCCTTACCTGATGAAGGGAGTCCCCTTTTATAGTGAGGATGACATGTCTTTTGTCCAAGGTACGGATTTTGACATTGATTGGGTTCAGAAGATTTTAGGCGTGTATCTGTGAAAATCCCTGGGATGGATTTGGTCTTTTCTAAGTAGTGGTTCAATGTTTTAGATTTACCGTCATAAACGGGTATGTGTGTCGAGGTGATTATGAGGTGGCTGATGGGATGTAAGAATCAAAGGTTTTTTGACCAAGAATTTGCGTGACGAAGGGTTACATCAGGAGTAGATGAGATCGAAGTCGGCAGTAATTCGGCGGCGTCAACCGAAAGAATATGGGTTCGACATTGAGGACGTCGATGGAGTGTCGTCGACATGATGGATAGGTGTGACGACATGGGGTTTCGTGGGTCATTACCCGATGAATTAGTTGCGTTGAGGGGGGGGGGGGGGGTGGTCGGAGATTGGGGTTAGTTATGATGGTGAAAGTAATAAATCGCCGACGCCACCCCTTCGTCGGAACTCTCGAGCATCTCATCACCTGAATTTCTCCTTCCAAAAGAGAATCTGTTATTCAACCTGTATCAGATTTAGAGTACTCGGCAGATCCAATTTCGGTTCATTTATCAAGATCGAGTACCCGGAAAAGTCACAGAGGTTCATATCTGGCAGCAACCAAGGGGTCTCCTGTCTCTAGAGGGAAGAAGAGCTTAACAACAGTTACAGTGGAGAGGGATCCGTCAGCAGATAAGAAATCAGCATTTCCGATGCCGTCAACATGTGTTTTCCCAAGTTTGGTGGTGGCAAAGGATGAGAACATGAAGGTGTCAAGGGAACCATCCATTACAGGCAGCCATCTCCAATTGCACGGAGGCATGCTTCACCTAATACTCGAAGGGCCTCACTTTCACCTGAGAGGAGGCTGTCGGGCAAGATCTGAAGGTCCACAAGTGAACAGGTTTTGTGCATCGGCTCCCCTAAATCCCACCTGCACTAGATGGAGAACAACTCTCCGACAAGAAATTTCAAGATTACAACCAACAAATATCACCAACAAACCAGTAAAACGATGAGAAAATAATGTATGCATTTTCTTACATCCTAGTAAAGGAAAATCAAAGATAAAACATATAATCCCACCTTTTGAGTATTGACTAATTAAGTGGACAAAAACAAATCCACGATTTGAACATTTGAACCAATATCTTGAAGTGATCATTGCAATCAAATTTTCCAAGTTGTTTTTTATTTTTCCAAAAAATAAAAAAGAAAATGCATGAAAAACACGCGTACCAAACTAAGGTGGCAAACAATCGGTTTCAAGTCGGACAGTATCACTTGTTTACGAAATATTTACACGTCCGTACCTTGACATAGATTGGATTTCGGACGTACTTAATTGACCAAACCCGAATTGATTTAAATTCGAACAAGTAAATCGGACAATAACCTAATATGGGTTAAGGTCCGGACAAGTAAATCGAACAAGATTTCTGTGTTTGGACCCTATTCCGATTTTAAAACGGACAATAATTTTATGTTTAGACTCATATTTCGGATATATTACTTATGTTAAAACTTAATTTAATTTAGGTTGGATAAATTCTGTCATGCAAACATGACATAGTTTTGTCTCGATAGTAGTGTTATTTCATGTTGTCCTTTGGTCTTCTAGTGTGGGGCCTGGAATTTATTTAAATCCAAATCAGAAATACCCGTTAAGAAGGCTGTAAATGCGGGTCCCAACTAAATAACGATAAGAAAAACTTATCGGCGATAAGTTGTTAACTCACTCACGAGAAACTTAAACTAGCCGTTAACGTCTCCAATTCAAATCTCCAGTAGTTCTCTCTCTTACCGGCACAGAGAGAGGGGCAGTAGCTTTTACAAAGCCCTGCAAATCAACTCCATTCCTCTCTCTCTAAACGCTCCCATCTCTGCATTTCTCTCTCTAAAGAGCTCTCCGTTTCTCTCCATCGCGCTGAAGATATCTTATAATTGGAGTTTGCTGGTGGAATTGAAGTGCCTCTCCAGGACCTTTGATTTGGGAATTCTGTAAGATTACTTTCCCTTATTTTATCGTATTGTTGGTAATATTTGGTTCTGGAAATGGAAATATTAATGAACACTTTATGGATTTTCCTTTTTGGGTTTGTTTGGATTATATGGATCGTGAATAAAAATGGAATCTTTTCAACTTCGGCGATTTCTTCGCATAAATTCTGGGTTTTTGGGCTCAAATTGAACAATAAACTTGACGGTTCCATGCATTTATCGTGATGGTGCCGAGGATCTGTGAAAAACATAAACCTGTGGCTGGATCTGTAATCCAATTAGGTTTTGGTGCTATAAAAATTCGATGAATCCTCGTATACATGCAGAATATAAGGAAGAATAGAAACTTGTTCCATCTTTGTTCTCTTCCAGTCTAGTACTTCTGTTTCGTAGGAAATAATGTTACCCTAATGAAATCAGCTGGAACTAATGTTTAGCGGATTTTCAATCTAAGGAAAAAATGAAACTAATTTTCTTCTATTTTTTTATCTGTTGTTGTGATTCTTAAGAAGATTATTTATGCTGAAGTACTTAAAAATCCATTATTTTTTCGTAAGAATAAATAAGCTCCATTAAAGCATGGTTTTCAAATCTGTTCCAATTACTTTTGAAGAACCATCATTTGTAATTTGAACTATCATGACTGACCCATGGTTGATTTCCCTGCCAGTTACTGAGATTCTAGTCGCTTCTGTTGCAAAGGGTATTTTTCGTTAGCGTCTCCTTTGAGAGGCCAAGACTATACTTCAATTAGGTCTTCTGGTTAATTATACCCACAAAGAGTAGAGTTTGAGTAAAAGATGACAGTCAGAACTCCAGGAACACCCGCTTCAAAGATGGATAGGACACCGGTTTCAACTCCCGGAGGTCCCAAATCAAGGGAAGAGAAGATTGTCGTCACGGTTCGATTAAGGCCTTTGAACAAGAAGGAGCAGTTTGCCAAAGACCAAGTAGCATGGGAGTGTATTGATGATCATACAATTGTTTATAAACCGCCATCGGACGAACGTGCGGCTCATCCAGCTTCTTTCACATTTGGTAACTTTATGCCATATACTCCCTTTTTTTTTCTTCATCGGTTTTAATTTTAGAGCACTTGCAGTTATTTGAGCTTTTTTCATTTTAACAAGCTAAAGTTGTTTGGGTTTGCTTGTTCAGATAAAGTATTTGCTCCTGGTTGTGTTACTGAAATGGTATATGAGGATGGGGTGAAGAATGTTGCTTTGTCCGCTTTGATGGGAATTAATGGTAATCCATTTCCTTCTATTTCCTTCATTTCATTATGTGAACCAACCAAAGTTTTTATTTTTGTTCTTCATATGTATAGATTATTAATATGCATTTGTATTGCAGCAACCATATTTGCATATGGGCAAACTAGCAGTGGGAAGACCTACACCATGAGAGGCATAACGGAGAAAGCTGTTAACGATATCTACACGCATATTATAAATGTGAGCTTTATTGAAACCCGATGCCATCCATTCAAGTCTTACAATTGGGTTCACAAATTGGGCTGTGTGTTATTAAGAAATTTGAATACTAAGAGTTTTGAAGATTGTGGTGTGCATTGATGTATGCTGCTGTGTTTAATTTATTTTGGTATGATTACAGACTCCAGAAAGAGACTTTAGAATTAAAATCTCTGGATTGGAAATCTATAACGAGAATGTCCGGGACCTGTTAAATTCTGAATCAGGTCGTAGCCTCAAGCTTCTAGATGATCCAGAGGTATTTTTATCTGCAAATTTTTTTTTTCAATTTTTCGAGAGTGAAGTGCTTATGCTTTTTTCCACATGCTTCTTTTGCTTTTATTACTGGATTTCTTGCAATTTCGTGGTGCAGAAAGGTACAGTTGTGGAGAAATTGGTAGAAGAGACAGCAAACAATGATCAACATTTAAGACATCTTATCAGTATTTGCGAAGGTAATTTGATGAAGCTCTTGATTTGATTTCTCTTTGCTTTTCTTCTCCTACGTTAATAGGAGATGATTACATGTTTTGTTGCATTGCTGCAGCTCAAAGGCAAGTTGGTGAAACCGCCCTAAACGATAATAGCTCACGGTCACACCAAATAATTAAGCTGGTAATTCACAGATCGTACTCTCTACTGATGTTTGTGGAAGAAACTACAAAATTCCTATGTGAAAAAGTAACATGTGAATGTACGTTGTCTCGAAATGCAGACGATTGAAAGTACCCTCCGTGAGAATTCAGATTGTGTGAGAAGTTTCGTTGCAAGTCTGGTACAATCTGGAGTTCCTTTACCTTATTTTGCTTATATAAAATTGTAAGACTAATACTTTCATGATTTTAACTTCGGGTTTAAATACCTGCAGAACTTTGTAGACCTAGCTGGAAGTGAAAGAGCTTCTCAGACTCATACAGATGGTGCTAGGCTCAGGGAAGGTTGCCATATCAACCTTAGTTTGATGACTTTGACAACAGTAATCAGGAAGCTCAGGTCAGAATTTATCTTAGGTTACAGTGTCCACAGAGATGGCACAGGCTTCATATAGATTTCTGTCATGATATCACTTATGTAGAACTGCCTTCAGAGTCATGTCTTATTGCATAATTGCAGAAAATTGTATTAAATCAAATGGAGAATCTATTATGTTATCATAAACCCGTATAGAACTAACGAAGCAGACTAGTTTAGGTTCTATATTCTACTTCCTCATGGAAGTCTGATCCCCTCTACTATGCAGCTTTTGATGTCTTTGTGGGCTTTCGAGCCATTTGGAATATATTTCTGGGATAAGCGAGACAGTAATCTTGTATTGCGTTGGTGGTAAATTGTTTCACTTGCAGTGTTGGAAAGAGGAGTGGTCATATACCATATCGAGATTCAAAACTTACTCGCATATTGCAGCATTCCCTTGGGGGGAACGCACGGACTGCCATCATATGTACATTAAGTCCAGCTTTAAGTCATGTAGAACAATCTCGAAATACTCTCTTCTTTGCCACCCGAGCAAAGGAAGTGACCAACAACGCCCAAGTCAACATGGTACTGGTTCTCTATTGCTTACTTTGTTTGCTCTCACCACTGATTCCGGGTAAAAATACACATTCAAGTTGCTTCATCTTTGCATATATATCAGGTTGTTTCGGACAAGCAGCTAGTAAAACATTTGCAGAAAGAAGTAGCAAGGCTGGAAGCAGAGCTGCGAACCCCCGACCCATCTAAGGAAAGGGACTTAAAAATACAGCAGGTAAATGACAATATGAGCTTAGGTTCATCTAAATGTATTTGAGAAAGGAATTGAGTGCAAAAAAATTGTGGTAAATTATCTTTTGCTTGCAGATGGAGATGGAAATGGAAGAGCTAAGACGCCAACGAGATCTTGCACAATCTCAGGCAGATGAATTACGAAGAAAACTTCAGGAGGAGCAGAAGGTTTCCTTCACACCACCTCCCTAGCACTCTCTCTTTCTTCCTCTCTCTCAATTAGACTCATCTTCATTTTATTTTTACATATTTTCAGAGTTCAAATCTTCTCCAATCACCTCGTCCATCTGTTAAGAAGTGTCTCTCATATTCTTGCAAACTTGATGGGAAGGAGCTAGGGTGCAATGATAAGACTAGAAGAACAATGTTGAGGCAGTCGATGATGAGGCAATCATCAGCTGCCCCTTTCACGCTCATGCATGAAATCCGCAAACTTGAGCACCTACAGGAGCAGCTTGGAGAAGAGGCTAATCGAGCTCTTGAAGTACTGCAGAAGGAGGTGGCTTGTCATAGACTAGGTAACCAAGATGCTGCTGAGACAATTGCTAAGCTGCAAGCAGAAATAAGGGAAATGCGTTCTGTCCAATCAGAACCAAAAGAAGTTGAAGTTGAAGTTGGAAGTGTCGTTGCTCCTAACAGAAGTGTCAGCGCTAACCTGAAGGAAGAGATAACGAAACTTCATTCCCAGGGAAGCACCATTGCAAATCTTGAGGAACAACTAGAGAATGTTCAGAAGTCTATAGACAAGTTGGTAATGTCTCTTCCAAGCAACTTTCAACAAGCTAACATTGAAGCAACCCCCAAGACCAAGAATCATTCGAAGAAGAAAAAGATGCTTCCTTTGACTTCAAGCAATGGCGCCAATCGGCAAAACTTTATACGATCCCCTTGCTCACTTTTATCTACTTCTGAACAAGTTTTGGAGTCTGACATTGAAAATAGAGCTCCAGATAATGATGACATTGTATCCACGGAGACTCGGCCAGAGTCTGAGAAAGAGACTCCTACAAAAAGTGAAGAATGTGGAGATATCTCATCAAAGGAAAGCACTCCGGTCTATCGACGTTCAAGTTCTGTTAATATGAAGAAAATGCAGAAAATGTTCCAGAATGCAGCTGAGGAGAATGTCAGAAGTATAAGAGCATACGTTACAGAACTTAAAGAGCGTGTGGCAAAATTGCAATATCAAAAGCAATTACTTGTTTGCCAGGTAAAGTTCATGCTTCAGTACAGTTTGCATTGCATCATATCTTCATTTTTATCTTCAAATATGTTCATTAAGTGAGGAAGTTCATCATTCTCACCTGTTATGCCACTAGGTGCTTGAGCTGGAATCAAATGAAGCAGCTGGATACGATATTGAAGAGGAAGAAATCACAAACAATACAGAAGAGCCTCAAATTTCTTGGCAAATAACTTTCAAAGAGCAAAGACAGCAGATCATTGAGTTATGGGATATATGCTATGTTTCCATCATACACAGGACACAGTTTTATTTGTTATTCAAGGGAGACCCTGCAGATCAAATATACATGGAGGTCGAGCTGAGGCGCTTGACTTGGTTGGAACAGCATTTGGCAGAACTTGGGAATGCAAGCCCAGCTCATGTGGGAGATGAACCCACAATCTCCGTGTCCTCAAGGTTTCTCTTGCTTACTTTCTATTATATCAAGGTTGTCACGTATCGTCTTTAGATAATTGAAAACTGACATATTCACTTACTCTGAATTGCAGCATTAAAGCACTGAAACGGGAAAGGGAGTTTCTTGCAAAGAGGTTGACCTCGCGTTTGACAGCTGAAGAGAGAGAATATTTGTACATGAAATGGGATGTTCCTCTTGAGGGGAAACAGAGGAAGCTGCAGTTTGTAAGCAAGCTGTGGATGGATCCTCATGACCCCAAACATGTACAGGAGAGTGCTGAAATAGTAGCAAAGCTTGTAGGATTTTCTGGAGGTGGGAATATGTCAAAGGAGATGTTTGAGCTCAATTTTGCAGTTCCAGCTGACAAGAGGCCATGGATTATGGGTTGGAATCCGATATCAAATCTTCTGAACCTGTAAGAAACCACATTTTGTTTATAACTATTTTCCATTCTGTAAATGTAATTCTTTATTGGAGTTTTTCTCCAAGTTGGTATTAAGGTTGAGAGCCACAATGCATGGTTACAATCTGAACATTAATCATATCTTTTGTAATTTTCATAATTTCAATAAAAGGATTTAATATTCATAATTTCAGTCTCAACATCAATCATATGTCTCCTTTGTTTTTTAATTACGTTTCTGAATCCAGATAGCCGAGATTGGACTCAGGTTTCGGTTTAGTTAGCGCGCGGCCATCATTTTGAGAGAGCTCATTTGAGAAACAGAAGAGGCACTTTCTTATCTTTTTATTTACAGTAGATCATGAAGGAGTTATAAGGTTGTAATGCTCTGTCATTTCTGCAGAATTCAAAACCATGATTGAAGGATGACTAGTCGTCGTTAGTCTCGAAATTCCGAAAGATGGAAAGTAAACCAGCCATGAACTCAACACTGCTTTCATTATAAATACTACATCTGCAACAGCTTCAACATAACAACACAAGACTAAAACTAGAGACATGTGGACATGTCCCTTATAATATTTCAAACACAGATAGTTCTCCATTACTAGTAGCTACTAGTACATAAAGACATACCACACCAGAAATATATAGTAAACAAAGTCCAGGGTTTCCATTCTCCATAGGGAGAAGAGATGGAATAATGGTGATCAAATGGATTTCAGCACTTGGGGAAGGGAGTACCACAAGTGTCAGCAACCTTCCTGGCATTCGGGGTTTCGATAAACTTCTTGAGGTTCGGGTTCCTGAAATAACCACAAAGGCAAGGCTTCTGCTCCTTGATCCTGCTGCAGCAGAGTTGTGATGGTTGGGAGGAAGATGTGATTGCATTCACACATGGGCTCAGCTGCACTGGGCTACAAGTTACTGCCTCTGTGACCTGGGTTTGCTCAGCCAGCAGCAGCACTAGCATTGCACAAACTGCAACATATGATGCCTTCATTTCCACACTTAGAAAAAAATTTACAAAACCCTTTATGCCTCTATATATGTGTGTGTTTGTCTGTGTGTGAAGAGGGAAGGATGTTTTCTATGGTGCCATTGCATTGCATTCCACTCAATTTATAGAGGGAGGATTAGGCTAATTACTAAAGGAAAACAATTGAAAAGTTTTAGGGTTTGGTCCCACTTCTCTAAAGAATTCGGTGCATCAATGAAAGTAGGAAAAGTTGCCCTTTTTTTTTAACCGAGGAACAACCCTTTTGGCCAGCTAAATAAATGTAAACCTCGAGCCGTCAGAACAGTCTGCACCAACTCATGCGGGTAGGGTCTCGGAAGTGGGACAAACCCATGGAACCAGGATTCCACAAAAAAATATCCCAGCTGGTTGGTTTGAACTCCAACCTCGGGCACCGTAAGCTCTAAATTCGGAGAGATAACCAACTAGGTTGTCGCTATATAGTTCCGTATTAGTTTTTGGCACAGTCACATTGATATTGCTCGGACATCCACTTCCATGGTCTTTCTTTTTCTAGTCCTCTATCATTTCCTTTAAAGGAGGAGGCCATGAGAGATGGCTTTTTATAAGTTGTGATAAGCTTGAAGATCTATGTTCTTTTGTTATTGCTTCAGTATTTCACTTGATTTACGCAGTCATGCATCTACACAATTCTTAACCAACCCAATGTGGACGTCACCTTGCTCTCTCTTTTTTTTCCTAGGTAAATGCGTGTTTTTTCCACGAATATTTGGATCGACCCAATTTTCCCAAAATTTTGTCCCATGCATAGACGTTTTCCGTCTAACAATAGGATAAGTTGGGTCAAAACTCAACATGTGGTCACAAAAATATTGCTCTCAGTGAAAATCGAACTCTTAAGATTATTATAATTTTCTATAGAATGTGAGACCTAAAGCCCCTAGCATTTCAATCATAAGCATAGGTAATTAGGCCTAACCCCATTCATCATCATCCTCCGAGCATTTATCCCAAAAGTTTGGTAAAATTTTGCCGTCTCATTTTGATTGCTTTTGACACCCACTTCTTTCATGTGATTTCGGTGATGTTTTTGTGAGTACTGTCTCTCTCTATCTCTCTCTCCTCATGCATCCACATTTTCACACCTTTGCTTATAATTTTGTGTAATCTGATCTCCAATCACTACTGATCATCATGATTCTTCTTGTTATGTAATGAAACCATGATTCCTTTTGAAGCCTTTTCTAGTAGTGGGAGTATAGCATGCTCAGCACACAGGAAGAGTTTTAATATTCATATACATCATTGGCATTTTTAATTTTCAACTACTACCTCCTTTTCTTTTTTTTTTTTCTTTTTTTAATGTAATGCAAAATCAACTCTACACTACTGAAACTATACTTTTATCTTGGATAGGGGTTAGCGTTGATGACTAAATTTAAAACTCAATCAAACGAGAGAATGAGTGATTCTCACCTTCGACTCATCTCATTCCTTCCTCAAAATATCAACCAAATGCCCTGCTAGAGTTTTGGCTAAGAATGGATAAATTAATCTTCATCACACTAGGATTCCTTTTGGAGTTGATGTTTGGTCCAAAAGGGAGTTGCCTCAAGTGTCAATAAATTGTGATAAGTTGAGCAGCAAATGACTCTATAATGATACTTTGCTCCCTTAAGCATGCCAGAAATGATTGGAATCCAAGTGGGGGGTTATAGAGAGTCCATTTCTAGGTCAAAATTAGAGTGCATGAAATCATGACGTGGGTCTTTGCAATCATGATAGATTCACATCTTCAAGCTCATGCTTACCAGATGGGTTGTATTCTATTTTGATCATGAGTATTTCACCTTACTCAGACATCTAACTAGACATAACAGTGCTATTAGTTTTACTCTAAGATCTATACAAAGATTTGCTCTCATATCTCCACCATAAAGTGTTCCTTTCTCATGGCTTTGCCAAAAGTTGACAGGGGGACAAAAACAATTAACCATATGAGTGATAATTTAGTTGACAAATCTATGTGGAGCTAATCGAATAGTCTCAGGATGACATGAATTTAAACCTTACGGACTCAGGAGGTCATGAATTCAATTCTCACATGAGCAATGCCTCGTGACCATGCCCTAAGCTTTGACCAAATTTATCCTATCGTCGGGTGATGAATTTCTGTATATGCTGGCCTAATGACCCAACGCCAAGAATTTACACAGTTGAAGTTTCAGAGGAACCATAGGAATTCAGTCTTGTTATTCAAGATAAAGGAACCATCATAAGACTTGAATAGCAAACGTTAGGACTCAAAGTTTTATGGCTCAAGGAACTTCTAAATAACTGATAATCTTCAAGAAAGAAAGTAACAACACAACAGGTGCCTCTTTTGGCAGCAAGAAAATTAGAAGGCAGGTCCATTGCCAGGGAAATTCAAGCACAAATTTCAACTGTCGCGTAAAATGAATACCCCAGGCGACGGGTATTCCTGGAAAGTGTAATTACATCATTGATCGTCTATATCTATATCTTCCAAGAACAAGCATATGCCATAGCTGATAACATTTTTTTCCTTCTTGTAGTTGCCTGCCAGTCCAGTTATTCATAGGCAATAGGCATGGTTGAAAATGATGATTATCTGGTTTCTCGAGGATTCCTACGGTGTAGAAGCAACCTGAGATTGATGTCTGCACATAATTCTAGTAGCTGTTAGCATCAATGAAGAGAATGCAATAATTGGAGTGTCAATGTGCTATTCCTCAATGACCTCGATGTGCATGTGCAGGAAAAGGCAAGAAATTCAGGTTTTCTCCATGAGAAATGGCTTGATTGAAGACTCAATTTGATATTTTGGAACAAGGGCACATTCAAGATGCAGGTCTTCATTTAAAGAAATTTATCAAGCATAGTTTCAATTTCGAAAGCTTCATACTTTACAGAATTGTCGAATTGCCAATACTCCGCATCCAAGGAAGCTTACAAACTACTACACTATCGAGGCGTAAGTAGAGAAGTTCCAGACATTGCTATTCGAATGTCTTTCATCTGATTAAACAGTTTACCAGATCACAGGTGATCTGTTCATGATTTTCCTCCAAATGGAAGGATAATTATTAAGTTTAGATCATACCGATCTTTGAGAAGTTCTTGAGGCAAGTAGATGGCAACGGTGAGAGATTAACTTACCAAGCAATATTGTCCTAGTGAAGGAAACCACCATGTCCTCCAGCATTTGTGAACTTGTAGACAGCACCAGACACTAGCCAATAAAAAAATTATCTATCACCATATTGCACAACTTAAGATCATTAACTGTCAAACCAGTATAGGAACCCAAACATCACGCTAATACCTTCGTAACCCTCAAGAAGAGGATCCTCTGACATCAAAAGGGGCGTATCTAGGTCTATGAACCTACACAGAACATCTTATACTTTAAAATAACCCACAAAATTTGTACCACAAGGTGACAAGTATAAATAGAGTGCTTGTCGTGTTTTCTTTATTTGATTTATTTCATGAGACTTACTTGAAACACCCAAGACCAGCAGCAAGGTGGCCAGCAAAGCCCATGGCGAGTCGAGTCTCAACCATACCACCAATCATCAAATCCAGCCCTGATGCCCTTGCCTCCTCAATAATTTCAAGGGCTCCAACAACGCCAACTTTGGCAAGCTTTATGTTAACAACATCAGCAAGATTTCCTTTTACTATTTTTTTCACATCAACCAGGCTCCTACAGCTCTCATCAGCTGCAACAGACACCCCATATTTTTGTTTTGCAACACAAGTAACATGCCCAAGACCTTCCCAGTCATCTCTGTGAACCGGCTGTTCAAAAAGAATGGGAGTGACCTCCATTTCTGAAAGAGAACTTTCCAGGTCAGATCATGTGATGCAGATTGTTCTTTGTCAATGTTCAGTTAAAAGGCTTGATGCTGAGGGAAAATAATCAGTGTTCTAAAATTAATTACTTACCATGTAATTTTTCAAGAACTTCAGTAGCTTCATTGGGGCTGTACCCCTCATTGGCATCCAAGATAAACAAGCAGTCAGGGTGGGCCACACGAATGGTTTGAAGAACTTCTATGTCTGACTTCAGGTTCTTTCCCACCTTAAGTTTCAAAGTCTTGAATCCTTGTTTGCAGTACTTTGCGGCCAATTCAGCAGCTTCAGCCGGAGCAACAATAGGAATCTGCAGGAAAAAAAATACAGAAGCTTAAATTTGAAGGATAAATTTCTAATTTTATTATACAAGGAAAGCGTAATAATCTACAAACTTATTAGAATTTCGTACTCTTTCATTTTTTTGTCACTAATTCCTCTACTCAGCCCCTACGAGTAAAAGAGAAGGAAACATAGAGGTGTAATAAATATGTGTATGTGTGTGTGTGTGGGGAGGTGGGTGGTTATCTATTGCCAACATCACTGAGAAAGGAACTAACTGTTATATCAGTGATTATGCTATCAGAAACTCCACCAAATAATCTCCATAAGGGTATGCCAATGCTCTTAGCAGCCGCATCAATCAGTGCCATCTCAACTCCTGCCCTGACCTTCAATTGCAAAAGGGAATTAGATGAGCCATACAACAGCCTTCAGATTTCAAAAGTACAGACATCAGCTTGCACACAACAATTGGATACTCGATGCACTTGATAAGCATATAGAACCACTGAAATGCTTAATTGATCAGTATACATCAACTGTCTTACAAAGCGAGCAGGCATCATACGTCGGCATAAGTAAAGAAGGATAGATCACCATGTAGGGATGTGAATAGAATAACAAATATATTGCGCATGAAACCTTTAGTGATTATGGAGTTCAATCCCCTCTCCAACTGTCAACCACCCATCATCATCAAAGCAAGGTCAATAATAGGCCAACAAGAAGGCACAAGCTGTAAATTAAGGGATGAATATATGCACATATTGCAGAGATAATCCAACACTTGGTCATATTCATTGCAATACATATCCACAAAGCATAAACTCTACTTTTAGGTCATGATGATTTCAATAGCACAAACTGATTTTATAAGACAAGTTAAAGACATACTCAAAGCATAAAAGAAAATTCCAAAATTTTAAATATGTTAAAGCCGGATAGGCCATGCAACATCTAAAATGCAGATTCTGAAAATGCTGAACAACTGATAAAAAAATTAAGAATCTGAAAACACGCAATGATTATCGAACCAATTACTTAGAAGTTAGAAGTTGGAACTAATCGTCTCACTAATTTTCCCTTTTCGCGTCAATAGTACCCTAGGGAAACTAAATCACCAATATTTTATTTTTCTGCAAATTTGGATCATGACAATAATATGACAAACTTCACCAAGCAAAATACTTGTATTAGATTCAGATGAGAGTACAAGACCTGCTACGACATCCCAAGCAAATTCTATCAGATTTTTTATTGTCTTGGTCTAACCACTCAAAATATCAAACTAATCTAAGCACCAAAAAATTATATAGAAATCCCGGAAAACTGTGCATGATTAACTAACAAGGATGACAACAAAGAGATAAATAATAAATCTAACTCCAAAAGCAGTCAAAAAAAGGTTTTCAATTTAACTCACAGAAGCAAACTCATGACCAGGTAAAACCCCACCAATCTCTTCCAAAACAGAACCCAACGTCATGGATGGACTTCTCTTCAGCAAATCACAAGCCTCCATGGCCTTGGCCATTGCTGTAGGCTGGTCCTCAGCAGTAACAAAGGGCAGAATTGGGGCTTCACCCCACCCCACGCTCCCATTCCTCAACTCAATCCTTATGGCCACATTATCCACCCGCTCAAGCCTCGACGTGGCAATGGTAAAAGGAGCAATCAATGGCACACTCAATGGCCTGCTTTCCGCCCTTTGCACATCCACCGTGAAAGTATTCATCAGATTCTTGAAACCAAGACTTAAACTTGATGTAGCACTCATTGCTGCCATTGATTTTCTTCAAGGGATTCTGAAATTGGGTATTTGGGTCTTATGGGTTATAAGACTTTGAGGGTTTAAAGGGCTTGAGGGGGGTTTTGGAGAGAAAGTAGCAGAAACCCAGCTGTAAGCGTTTGAAGGTGTGCTTGTGTGGGCTTTCTTGGACTGGAAATATGATTGAAATTGGGAAGGATGTGAAGAGCTTCCATTGACAATAAAGGAAGGTTTTTGATCAACGAAGAGAGCAGTTGGTGGAGTCTTTTTTTTTTAACTCGAGATGTCAATTTCTTCGTAGGCTTCTGCTGTCTCATGGTGCGTCCTATCCTATGTTGTTGGATTGGATGGTTTTTTTCCAGGTGTTTCTTTTGCAATTCTGATTTTTTTAATATTTAATAATTTACAATGGGCCCTCTAGTGGACCACGACCCATCTACTCATTGGTTGGGCTTGAAGTGGGCTTAGGCCCAATTATCTTCATTTTTATTGTTCTTTTTAGTTTTTACCAGTTATAGTGGTTGACAAAGGAAATGTTTTTTTGGAAATAAAAAATGCCAAATGATTCCAATGTTTTTTTTTTTTTCCCAACTATATCAAATACTGGGATGAACACAAATGATCATGTTATATTGTGGGCCCTACATGATCCATATGAAATTGTATATGTCCATCTCAACATTGCGTTTGGGATAACTGAGAGAGAGAAAAAAAAATACTGAAATTTATAAGATTGCTGTTTTGACAATGCAGGCATATATTTATGTTCTTTATGTAAACTGTAAATTAGAAGCGATAACAAAGCACACACAAACATCTACATCTATGATCTATGCAAAGGTATGTAAATGTTGTAGAAGTATTTAGATTCCATATTCATATAGAAAGCCTAAAATGATGGAACAGAATCCATAACCTTGTGAATTAAGTTGCTTTTGCACTTTACACACAGTGTAGCGGGCATGGGAAGCAACCAAGCTTCAAAGACAAAAGGATATGTACAAGCCATTCCTTACTTTTCATGCTACCTTTCTTTCCCATAAAACTTAGAACCTTTTAGTTTCATTCATTTCATATATATATATATATGTATATGTATATGTATATATATGTTGGTGCAGAACAAACATTCACAACAGCACATATTGATAAGTTTGCTTCTCTGAGATTAACAGACCAGCATATCAGTAGAGAATAATTAATCATGCCGATTTACGAATCGCCTGAGTCTGACAATGAAGGTTGGGAAGCGAAGAAGCTCTTCGGGCGTCAAAGGCCGATCCATTCTGTTCTTGGAGGAGGAAGAGGTACATTATAGATCAATTTTTTCAAGTACTAAAGCAAATTATGCAAATTGATAGAAACCCTAATAGGTTTATTTGATTGAAATTTTTTTGCAGTTGCTGATATTCTGTTATGGAAGGAAACAAAACTCTCAGCTTCATTGTTGGCTGTTCTGACATTGGTATGGTTCCTTTTCGAGGTGGTCGAGTACAATTTCGTGACGCTAGTCTCTCACATTTCAATCACTGGTCTACTCATAGTCTTCATATGGAGCACCAGCGCAGAGTTCTTCAATTGGTACTTTCTTCTTATTTTCTAGAACATGACAGAAATGTGTTTTGTTTCGATACATATTGAAATCTACGCACTCAATCTTCAGGAATCCACCGCGGATCCCTCAGTACTTGTTACATGAATCTACCTTCAATGAAGTTGCTGCAACATTTCATAGACGATTGAGTCATTTCCTAACAAAGCTACTTGAAATTGCTTGTGGAAAAGACCCTAGACTCTTCATTATGGTATGATCACTGACTATATATATATATATGTATGTATGTATGTATGAGTGTTCTGAATTATTCACAAAGAAAACAAGTAACTAATTAATACTTGATGTTCTTTCCTTCTGTGTTTCTTGATTACTAGACAATTCCTGCTCTCTATGTATTATCTGTAATTGGAAACTACTTCAGCTTTCTGAATCTCTTATATTTTGGTAAGAACTTGTCCTTTTTTCTTTTTCTTCATGCATCGTAAATGTTTTTTTCTAAGTACTGGGACTAATGTGATCAATTTCTGTGATTCAGGTTTTGTCACAATGTTTACGGTGCCATATCTGTATGATCGATACGAGACAGAGGTTGATCATTTTGCGGGAAGATTTGGACGCGATGCGAAGAAAAATTTCAGAAAGTTTGATTCAAATGTTCTAAACAAGATACCAAGAGGAAAGAAAGTCAGATAAATGTTGTTGAAGTATTGGGAATTTGTTCTGTTTCTTATCAGATGTTCAACATATACTTGTAAATGCTAAAGACTTTGTATATATTTATGGCTGTGACTGTAAAAAAGTTAAGACAAGAAAGGAAATTTGTTGTTGTTTGTCAAATAAGACCATCTCCATATTTTCAACATGTTTCAAATTTGTTATTCCCACAAATCCCTGCGATCATTCAATCTGCTCTATGCAAATCCACCATCTCCTCCAAACTCGGGCCTAACATGTTCACCGGACAGCTGAACTATCTAAACACGTGCCGCCAACAAAGTCCACTCCAGTGACGTACCTGAGTATCCGGAGATCTTGGGCAAACTCTAAAAAGGGGTTTTCTTAAAAAAAAAATTAAATCATTAAATGTCATATATTGCATAAATATGACTCTCCTAACATTTTGAAATGCAAAATCACTAATTATGGTTGTGTAATCAACTTTTTCCGACAAATCACTTGCGATATATGACATTTAATCATTCTTTTGAGTGAAGCTTAAACCTCCAATTTGCCCTAAATACAATGGGCTGTTTTTGTTATTCTGAAAGTTGAAACTTATGATTGTTAAACTGGTCATAAATGTTTAGATGACATGCAAAAACCTAACGCAGCAGAACGTAAAACAACCAAAAGAACAATCAATAAACAATTAATAGGCGCATTATATACCCCTATATATACCTTATATTGAACCCAAACTTGTATGATCCTTGCAGTCGCAAGCATCATCTTATCAAATCACATATCTTCTTCTTTGTAATTACATCAGGAAACATGAAGTACCTGTGGTTAATGTGTTATTTGGTCCTAACAACCATGATGATGCTTGAACATGTCGAGGCTGGTAGATACATCATCTTTGACCCTTGCAAGCGATCTGGGTACAAGCTTCCTGGATGCATCCGCAACAAACACACCCCTCCCAAACCTGCAAACCGCTGGACCCGTGGCTGCCGAAAAATCTTCCGATGCCGAGGTGGAGACGGAGACAGTTTTCATACTAAACCAGGACCAATGTCTGCCCCCGTCAGCCTATAGCTTGTGACATGTTCAAATGTTCCCAGTTCTAAAACATATCATCAACGCTTAGTATAAAAAAAAACACCAGGCAGGCTTAATAGATGCTGAATCTGGTGGCCAAACACAACTAAAGAACGATCTCGTATCTAAATCGCGATCAATCCTATATTATTGTATTAGTAACCCTTTACAAAATATGGTATTCCCTTTACAATTATCTATTCAATAATATAAAGTACAACTTAATCTTCACAAAACTTGATTCCACTTACAATGCATATGAACCTGGATTTGGAAGCGACTCTGCTGGAGAATCCAAATCCGTCTTTCATGCATTTTGCTTCTTTCTTCAATGACATGGGAATGGGATACTGAAGGGAAAACAAGAACATTGGAAATGTGTCGAGGGAAAACTAAATCATATCGTGACGATCAAGGAATTCAACTATACATGGATACACTCGATCTATTGCCTGGATATAAAACAAGAGAGTTGTTATTCAGCTCATCCATTAGTTTATGACTAGAGGAAAAGTGTATTATACTAATTAACATAATGCACTATGGAATTATGTCATGTAATATATATATATATATATATATATCATACCGTATGACCTCCGACTAGATCATAGTGAGCATAATGTGGACCACCAGGTTCTCCCAACACTCTGTACGTAACCAAATGCTCAGGAATAAGCTTCACAGTTTCTGCTCGATGTGCATCATTAAAGCCCAAGAATGAAACAAGAAAAGAAGTTATCGAAGCAAGCAAAGAAAATTAAACTACAATAAATGAGATGAAAATATAGACTACCATATGCAGCTTCTGGTGGACATATTAGATCTTGATCTCCAGCAACTGCTAGCACGGGGACATTGCTTTGGCCTAAATGACGCTTGTAAATGAAGGTTCCAGTCCTGTCACGCAACCCACCCTCTTGAAAGACTGTTCTAAGGTGCAGCAGAAGCTTAGCGGGTACGGTGCCTACAGGTTGAACAGATCACTTTCAAATGCAACAAATAAGGATGAAGATTACTTTCCCATGCTTTATTACTACTAACAGTCTTGCTCTTTCTATGAATGCCAGTGAAACTTATATTTGAAATATTTGGCATATCATTTCCATTACCAAACCCTTATTCTCAAACCTTTTTGGGCCAAATACATGAATCCATAAGAAAAATGAGCTAGAGTGCTTGTATCGGGCCATTTGTTCGCATTTAAAACAATGCTCTCTGTTAATACTATAATGTTCATATCATATTTTTATGACTTTCATTTGAAACATTAGGCACCTGACTAATGTTTCAAATGAAACTTATTTATTATAGATACTTTATAAAAAAAAAAAGTTTATAGTTCAATAAAAAAATAATATATAAATCATCCCCTTTTCTCTCCACATCCTCCCACAACCAGGTGTCCCATCGAATCTAGAGCTCCACATGATCAATTACAAATTGTAGGTGTTCGGCAATAATGTAGTTAAGAATCATGCATGTTAGGGTGTCAAATGTGTCACAATCTAGACTGTCTGTATTATAAGGAAGCCTTCATTTACACTTAAAATCATTGACGTACTCATATGTTGGTTGAGGTGATACTTATTTGTACTTACAGAAGTTGTTCAGAACAAGCTTTTCCAACAACTCTGGATGCATCATCCCCGGAGCAGATATTTGAGTTTTTAACCAAGATAAGACATAGGGAGGACGAGATGCTAGTGAATGAGCAGCAGCAATCAATGTCCCGATTGGTATGACAGGAACCTTAAAGGCTTGTGCAGGATCAACCTGTGCACCACAATTAATTAATATCAGCAAGTATTGCATTTAGCATATGGATGTATAAATAAAGACTTGTTAGAAAAAACTAGCTTCCAGATCACTTGCCAGGGGTAAGAGAAATCTTAGTGATGATTTCGAAGATCTATAGTCGAGTGATGACCCCAAAGTAGCGACCGATGCAAATCCAGGATCACTTCCTCTGAAACCTTATATAATGAAAACATTTTAGCATGCAAGAATGTTAAGAGTGAAAAACTGAATGTTCAGACAAGTGAAACAACAATGTAACATTAATGTCTCCATAAAAATGATCGAAAATGTCAGCAAATGACTCATATGCCTCACACTGTAACTTGAATAGCGCATATACAAACTCCATGACTGGACTTATAAGTAGCCAAGTTTGACATAATAACATAATAAACCATACAAAAAATACTTTAGAAAATGGTAACAGATGGCTTTAGCTAGCAAAAATAGTTCCAAAAGAGCAATACAAGGTGTGTTCCCAACATAAGTTCAATCAACACCAGGAAAACTGGCTTCATGCACCTAAAACATGTTATCAAAATTCAATGTTGCGAAAAGCCTTGGCATTGATATCGTCCAGAATCTACAGATTCAACCACTTTTAAATTGTTTTGTAATGCATTCTAATTTTGACAGTAGAGGCAGGTCCTATCCAACAATTGATAGCAACTACATACAACTTAGTACAAGAAATGAGCTTAATTTGTACTCAATATCTATAGATGTCAAGAATAAATACAAGTCTAGTGATGTTCCTTACAACATCTTGAGAGCATTGCATACAGAAGAATCCCCCCCATGGAGTGACCGATTGCGAGCAGTTTGCCATCTTTTGGTTTGCATTGAGTCTTTATATACTCCATCTAAGACAACAAAAAATAGAGATGAACAATGCTATAAGTAACGGTAATATTGGCTGAACCCTTCCATTGAGATTCTAACAAAGTTGATCATTTGAAAATGAGAACGAGGTAAATAGTACATACTAAGTCTGTAACACCGAAGAAGAGTCATCTTACCGCAGCAGGCACATCCTCTTCCAGATAGTGATCAAAATCCCAATCATACTTCACAACTAGGTCTAGTTGTTTCTGAAAATCTTCTAGTGTTGTAGAAAAGCGGTCTTGCAAGTCAAAGAAAAGTAGTCTAACCAAACGGTGACTTTCTTCAATAATATTCATAAGCTTTTGACTCAAATCCATAATTTGGCCAGCAATAGCCGAGTTTTGCCCTGCTTGTAAGAAAACTTTAACTAGTGGTGTAAAGGGATTATGTAATACGAAAAAATCATAAGCTTCATGGATCAACCTTCATGCAGAAAGCCTGAGCGCATTTCAGACAAACGCATTATATTCTTTGACAATGACTGCGGTTCACTGGATTTCAGAATCAAATCTTTGCTTACTCCT
Organism: Tripterygium wilfordii; assembly: GCF_013401445.1. Taxonomy (NCBI): domain Eukaryota; kingdom Viridiplantae; phylum Streptophyta; class Magnoliopsida; order Celastrales; family Celastraceae; genus Tripterygium; species Tripterygium wilfordii. Next base: position 3,502,368 of record NC_052247.1, read on the forward strand.
ATAGGCGAAGAAATCCTGAAATCTGCTGTAGCACAAGGTACACTATGTCAACTGTTATCATGAAGGTTCCAAAGAATCAATAAGCTCAGACATACCATTAAGTGTCTGCTTGGCACTCAACCCTGCTCCTCGAACTTCAAGAATCCACGTATCAAATCCTTGAGCAGACATGAAGCGTGCAAAAGAGTACTGGGAAAAGTCATGTTGGAAATTTATGCAGTTTCAGATTTTCTAGAATTTGCGAATTTTATATGTACTTCAAATAGTATAAATGTTTGGGTGATCTGAAAAGCATATAGGAAGAACAAACCACATGTTCAGAATTTGTGCAATTCCTTCCTACAAATACCTTTCAAGGGAAAACCTAAAAACAAGGGCCTGAAGTAGCCCTAACTCTAGTATGAATTTGGAGAGAAGTGCTCGATAGACAAAATTCTGTCTTTGAGGGAATGCTCCAAAGGAAGTCAAATTTTCCAACAAAAAGCATTAAAGGTAACTGGTTTAATTCCTGGAAAGAGACTCTCCACATATTATATTGGGGTAAGGACTCCATACATCCTGTCTGTTCCCGACCCGGAGCTTACCAACATCCTATAAAAAAATTTGAACAGTTCCATGCACAATGCAGCATCATTTGTGCAAAATGAAAAATAATCATATCACATTCTGACCGACCTCAGGAGCAAGATCATATCCAACTGCATTAGTCCCAACCCCTGATAACAGCAACAATGGGTGATTCCTCGGCTTCCCCTATCACCACATTTCACATTTAACATTTCAGATTCATACATTAAAATCAGTATATGTATACATGTGCGCAAGTGATTTTACAAGCGCAAGTGATTTTATAAGAAGAAATGTATATGTAAAACCTCGGGTGATGGCAGGTAACGCCAGAGAGCGAGTCTCCAATCGGAATTTGGAACGTTGACGTAGTGAAGCTCGTCGGCCGTACAAATCTTAGGCTTCTTGTGCACTGCACTTGCCTTCACCGGTGTCGTCCTGCACAATGCCCTCAACGTCGCAGGCGAAGGTGAGCTAAACCGGGGTTGAGACACGGAGGCCCGGCAGAGTCCTGGTTTGAGGTCGGTCCGGGCCGGTTCCCGGTAACAAAACAATGTGAATGCATTTCGGGTGACAGCGCAGCGATCAAAAGGAAGAAAACCCATGTGTAGGGTGTTTATTTTGCCTTTGTTTTAGGAAGATTTAGATTGTTTGGGATTTTATCAGATTTTGAAGGAGAAATTAATGCTTGCACTCAAAGAGAAAGAGAAGAAGAAACTCTCTACTTTGTTCAGATTTGAGATCTTGTTTGGGTAAGGTGATTTGACCTTGTAATAATTTAAAGCCCAGCAAACACACTTAACCACTTCAACTACCCAATAGTTTATGCAGTGTCATTTTTTTTTGTCCTTACAAGAAATAAAAAAGCTCTAAAACAACGCATTATTCATAGGATCAGGCTCGAGAGTAGGTGGTGCCTCAAGTGAGGAGGGGTACTCAAAACATAATAAAGATGAATTATAATAAAAAAGATTAAAGAAAAAAAAACACAAACACAAAATTAATCGTCACCGAACAACCCGGACAACGCCATATTCCATCAGATATCGTAGGAAATTGAACGATACCATGTTACACCAAATTTCATCGAGTTAAACAATCAAACATGAAAAATAACAAAAAAAGATATGGTAGTTTGAGAACTCCTCTAACTATCCATACTTGATAAACCATGATGTTCCTATAGTGTAGTCCTTATTCAACAGCTGTACATCCCTGGAAATTTTTTTTTTACTTGTTACTAGAATACAATTCTCACATCTGTTCTAGATTTGATTATATGACTGGGCTTCATTCCGAGAAACTAGAATTTTCTTGGGTTAATTTTGACCCGGTTATCTGTTCAATTTTAGGGTTGCATTTCGGATGCCAAAAAAATGCTTTAGTAGATTGTGGACAACTATTTGTTCTGTCATTCTTCTTGATATATTCTGTAAACTGGGTTTTATCAAATATGAAACTTTTTACAATGACTATGCACAACTATGTAAGCGAATGATTTTTAGTTAATCAAATGGAAATGTAGGAAATTTTTGAAACATCCATGGTTAAAAGTATATCTGTAAATGGGTTTTAGCTCTTATCACCTTTGGAGCAAAATATATGTTCACATATTAGATTGAATGTTTCATCTTCATACACTACATTCCACTTCTGTCAAGTTGTTGGACAGAGAGGGGCCTGGTTTGCTGAACAATGATTTAATCGTTTTGATATGTGTTGTGCACTTGTCCCACATCGTTTAGATGTGGGAGTTAAGTGCGATTTATAAGGCGGACTAATGCCTTCCTTACTCAGTCAACAGGTTGCTTATAATTGGGTAGGGTCTCGGGCTCGGGCCTAAGCTGGGCTTGTTGGTTAGACATGGGGTATTGGCCCATAACCTTATCATTTGGTATCAAAGCCAGCCAACTAGGTGTCTGGGCTTGTGTGCAGCTCAGGCGGCCATTTAGACGTAGCGTAAATGGCTACAACTGTGAATCCCAACCACGGGTTGGGCTTGGGGTATTGGCCCATAACCTTATCGATATGCCATTTAGACGTAGCATAAATGGCTACAACTGTGAATCCCAACCACGGGTTGGGCTTGGGGTATTGGCCCATAACCTTATCGATATGCCATTTAGACGTAGCGTAAATGGCTACAACTGTGAATCCCAACCACGGGTTGGGCTTGGGGTATTGGCCCATAACCTTATCGATATGTTTTCTAGCGTAAATGGCTACACCTGTAAATCTAGACCACGGGTTGGGCTTGGGGTATTGGCCCATAACCTTATCGATATGTTTTCTAATGTGAATGTAATGAGGGACAATTATGTGAATGTAATGAGGGACACTTGGTTCTTACTAATGTCTTAACACCTGTAACTGGCTACAGTTATATAAATGGCTGACATTTTGCTGGGATCGCGTAGTGTAAAGTCTCATGGACTCAAGGTAGCAAGAATACATATGCATGACTGGCTAATTCTTCTACTTCTTTTGGCAATAGTGGGCATCTTGAATTTCATAGAATCTTTTCATCGCTTTGTTGGTGAAGAAATGATGATAGACTTGAAATACCCATTCAAGCATAATACTATCCCCGTTTGGAGCGTTCCGGTAAGCTTTTGAAATCTAAAATGCATAGTTCATATTATGAGGTTCTTGTTTATAAATATCTTAACTATGCATCATATTTGGTAGATTTTCACCATACTGTTGCCGATTGCTATATTTTTTCTGTATTACTATTACAGACTGGATGTTTATGATTGGCATCATGCTATATTGGGTAGGCTTCTATACCCTTTAGCGTTTGGTTGAGTCGAATTATACTTTTGTGGTAACTTGCTGAAATTGTCATTCTCATCCAAGCTTAGGTATTCTGTATTCTGTGCTAATCACTGGAGTTATTACAGATGCAATCAAAGATGTTGTGGGTAGGCCACGACCAAACTTCTTTTGGAGGTGTTTTCCTGATGGAAATGGCATGCGTTTTCGTCTTTGTGAGGAAAGGATATATAGCCCTTGTGTTATTTTCTTCTCGCTTGATATCTGCTTTGTTTGTGGTCATGTCCAGGTGTTTGATGAAATTACAGGTAATGTAGCATGTTATGGAGACCCAGAAATTATCAAGGAGGGATACAAAAGTTTTCCGAGTGGGCATACTTCATGTAAGTCAGACAAGTAGTTTCGGATGACTGTTTATCAAAGTATTGCCATTATCAGAAGGCTATAACAGCATATACATGGATATTATTTGATTATGCTGATGCACATGCTCATTGTGAAAGAGATTTACATAAATGCAGGGTCCTTTGCCGGTCTGACTTTCCTGTCATGGTATATAGCTGGGAAAATTCGAGCATTTGATCGAAGGGGGCATGTTGCCAAGCTTTGCATAGTATTGCTTCCAATACTTGGTGCTGCTCTTGTGGGCGTTTCTCATATTGATGACTACTGGCACCATTGGACTGATGTGTTTGCTGGAGCTCTTATAGGTTTGTATTTTCTGGAGGTGAATAAAATCTGTAATGTGACCGAAATTTCTCTGAACAAAATGGCAAAGATCATATGTTTTTGCTTCAATGCAGGAACAACGGTAGCAGCATTGTGTTATTTACAATTCTTTCCCTTCCCAAATCATGTCGACGGTATGTTCAACTCCTACCACTTTCTATGAAGTATTGATGTTTAATATAAAAGCTAGACTTTTTGAGTCTTCTAATTTTGAGAATGCAGGTTGGGCACCTCATGCATATTTCAAAATGTTGGCAGAGATGAATGGTGATGTTCAGTCTGCAACCGCGAGAATCAACTCTCTGCGCGTGAGAAGACCAGACGCGACCTCTGACACCACTGCATATGTAGGTTGTGAGATTGACAGAGGAAATCCAAAGTTCATCTCACAAGATACAAGCCCAGTCTAGCATGGAACATTAGTATCTATGATGCTAAACTGCAACCGAAGATTAAGTCTTTGATCGAGCTTTCGAGATGCTTACGATGTGTGTAAACCCCATCTACCTTCACCAGGAAAAGATTGTACGGAATTCAGAGAAGCAAGTATTTATATGACAAAAATTGGAAAAGAAAAGAAAAGCACATATCAAGAGTACTCAAGCATTCATTAATCTTCCTTGACACATTTTCCTGCTCATGTTATTTTGATCACTTCCTTGTTAGGCATACATTCAACTCAGGTTGATGCAAGTTTGCAGACCTCCGCAACTTAAGTGTTCTAACAAGTGAATTGACAAGTGGGGTTCACCGTTTATATAAAAAATGACTAAATCTGCAAGTTATTAAGTTACAAAGGTCCGCATAAGAGAACCACTGTAGGCTTATATATATATATATAGAAAAGCTCACATACACACACTTGATTACAAAACTTATGAATTGATTGCTAACTTGTTTGAATGAGATTGTTTATACATTTTTTCCCAATGATTCTCTCAGGCCCAATGCCTATAATAACAAATAAATAAACAACCAAGACTAAGAAGTAATTTCAAAATTGGAGTAGATTAATGGCTGTAAAATAGTATTCTTGGAATATTGGGTGTATTGACTTTGAATAAAATAAAGTTGGTAGAAAAACAAACTAAAGAAGAATCACTGATTATATATATATATATATAATAATAATAAGTGTGAAGGGTATCTGTTATACCAACTTACAAGATTAAGAGTCAAATTGGTCCATTTTTTTTAATGTGATTACCACCAACTCTTTTGTCTTCATTTTTATATCTAGGAAAAAAAAAGTAGAATGTGGATGAATTGTGGAGTTAGGTATGACTTTATATCACAAGAAAGCATTACCCAAATAAACAAATGAAATAATAATTTAAAATTCATTACCGTTGATTTAAAACATGTGGGACACAAAACACTGGATCTCACTTGTTATTTCACTCATCTACATCTTTAACAAGTGTGCATTTTAAGTCCGTATAAGAGAATTCATATATATATATATATATATATATATACATATACATATACACACATTAATTAGAAGAAGTAGTAATGAAAAAAATGGGTCAAAGGACATCATCTTCTTTCTTTCATTCTCTCCTTCTATTTGCTTTGATTGCATCTGTGTTGATGACCATCCAGACAAAACAGGTTTATGCAGGTTTATACTTACTCTCCAACATAGATGATTAATTTATTTTATTTTCTTTTTGGTTTATATAAAATTAATTAAAATTGGGTTTTGAATTACAGTGAAGCTGAGGAAATTAGGTGGAAAAACCATGCCAAGTCCACCACCTCCTCCATTTCCAAACATGGGGAAGCAGCAAATTCCACCTATTGGACCACTTGTAACAGTCTTTGTACCTCCAAGAAGATCAAGATAAGAGGATTTTGTATTCTACTACTTCTTAAGAAATGTTGTTTTTTTTTTCCTTTTCGAGTAGAAAGCAATAAATCTGTGATCACACGCTGAGCTTTGTCTCAACTTATTCTGTTGTCACTTGGGAAACTTTTGCGCGTACGGATCTAATAGCTCGAGTTTTGACCCATAGCGAAATTGTATGGTCATTCTCGATTATCGAAAAAATTATTATTTTTTTCTCTTTTTGTAAGGGAAGGGATTGCAACCCGTAGAGGAAAAAAATCCCAAAAACAAATCAACATACTAAAATCCAACCCAAATCCAATCAATGCTACCCACATGGAGTAGTGCGGCCCCTTTGAGCTCTTGTTACTTGATTGTTTTGTTCTTTAGTTGAGAATCTATTTAAAAAAATAAATAGGTAATTATTGATAAAGATTTATGAATAAAAAATATATATTATCATTCTTATTAAGCAGTAGAAATGATTATAATATGATTATTTTTGTTAGATTTTTTAAATTAATAATATATAAGTTTGGAGGAACTATTATTGTGTATCTTTTGTTAAAATTTTAAATAATAGATAATTATTGATAAAAAGATATGAATACGTGCCACATGGTAAGAATTAAGATTATATGAAATATTATATGGCTATTAATACGAGATGAAGAAGAGTCATATGGCCCAAAAATAAAGTTTAGAATGAACTTTTATTATATAGTATATAGATATTAATTTTAATATTAGTTATTTTTAGTGTGTGGAAGGATCCCAACCTTCAATCTATTCGAAATTTTAAGGGACGACGACTATTAAACCAAGAACTACTTGTTTTTAGTTGAGAATCATACCAACAAATAAATTGTGAAAAATTACTCAATTGGAGTGAATCTATCCTAAGATTAATTGGTTGATCATGCACTTGAAGATTGACTTTATTTTCCTTTTTGTTATATATATATTTGGTACAACTTTGTTTTCAAGTGTAGCATAAAGAAAATACTTTATTTGCATCAAATACATAGTAGATCGATAGTACCCCTAAATGAGTGTAAAGTATCCAATAACGTTTAGCCTAGAAAAGAAGATGCACCAACAACATCCCATCACATTTGTTTTTGTGGTTGGAGTGGCTTTAATGCGTGAAGATTCCACGTTCCAATAGAATATAGTCAAAGGGCTTGATATGTGGGAAATGTTTTGGATAAAATAACATAAATGTGTTTTGCAATCTGAAAAAATTCTATTGGAATTAATATTATAAATTTAAAAAATTAGATGAGAGTGTATTCATCATACGTGATACGTTGTGATGAATCATAAATCATTATCCTTAAGACACTCGTTAATATGACCATATATATACACACACACAGAGAGAAGTAGAGGGATAGATATATGTTTGTTCAAATGTTCCCCCAACCCTTTTATTTTGTCCACACAAATATCCTTTATCCCCTCAATTCAGGGCATATCCTATCCAAAAGGGGAAAAAGCAAAGTCCTCCTTGCACACCCACTCTCCCAAATATGGCATTGCTCAATTGGTCCCACACTACCGAAAGTGTCAACACTAAGAATAGTATCATACATTATTATGTTATGTGGATTAAGTTGGGAATGCAAGATAGATATTTGAAACGCCACCCACCAATCATATTTTTCTTTGGGATCATCATGTCCCCACAATGAGACAATGTACAAGTGGGTGGATGTGGGGTGTTGACAAGTGTGCAAAAAGGATCCAATGAAATTGCGGCTTGACATTACACTAAAGTCGCCGCCCCAACCCCATGTAGTGGGAATTAAAGGTGTTCTAGGGATAAGGGATATGAGAAATATATGAGAGTGTCGCCTGTTGAGGGATGCCTTATTAGTTTCCATGTTTGTTGGGAAGTTGTAATGGAATTATTTGATGTAATATAAAGTTGTTACAAGTTTTTAGGTTATAACATTTTTAAGAATTTGAGAGAGATGAGAATTAGCGACACAGACACAGGCCATAGCGATACTTATAAAACCGTCGGTATCATTAATTAGCAACGATTTCGCCTATAGATAACGGAGGTTAAAACCGTTGCTATAGATCTATTTTCTTGTAGTGGACGAACCAAGAAGGGAGATGAGAGAGAGGTTTGTCCCAATTTACTTATAGAGATATTGTCCAATTCGAGCCTCCCATGCGATTTTATCCTTAAAAGGGTTATCTATAATTGAGAGGAGTTGGACTCAAACTTATAAATCACACCGTTAATTTTTATCTAACCGATATATATTTGTAACACTTTTTACTTTCATTGCTTGAAATAATGCCACTTCTTGTGCTATGAAGAATTTTGATTGTTAAGCCAATGAAGCCATTTTTGAAGGGAACAAGAGGATGTGATGTGCACTAAAGCAACATGATCTCTTGGTGCACCATTATTTAGATGGAGAAAGCACATGCATGCACACACATCAAATTAATTATTTGCTTGTTATATATGATGGCCCACGATTGAAACACCATAGTAAAATATAGATAGTGCATGGGGTTCTACATACCCAAAATCCTATCCTGATTCCTAAACTTCAAAGTTAGGGTTAGAGATTGCTAGCTGAGCTAGAACACTAACTTTTTTTTAGTAATTGAGAAAAACACAGCATGTTTGTCCTTTGGACAGCGCACTAAATTCAAACTCGGGATAGTTAGACACGTGCAAACTCGTCTGATAGGTTGGTTGATTTGAAACCCAACGCAAACCACTTGAAAATATCTGTGCCAGTTTAGAATCAAACTCTCGACCTCGATAACACTCTCTCTCTTTGTATCTACAGTACTTTCCAACATGAGAGACTTTGTCACAGTAATTCAACAAATTAAAGCAGACCCATTAATTAAGTGGAATCTACAAGTAGTTATAAAACCCCACAACTACTCGATCTAAAACGGATCAGAAGAACATGAAAGAAACTCATGCAGATAAACTCCAACCGTACACAAGTGGATCTATAATGACTGAATACCTACCAAAGAGTGAAAGAGATATAGCAATATCCACACTGATGTCGAATGTCATGTGGTAGGGGACCTAATTAAAAAAGGAACGGTTGTGAATATGCATGTCCCCTCCCAGCTTTGTTTGAAGAATTCAACCTTCCCTTGCTTACCTTTCAAAGACTGGTATGTATTGTCAACATATATGTATCTTTATTTTTGTGGGCTTTTATTGTATTTTTGTGAAATTAGTAGGGTCTAGCTAGCACTAACTGGTGATATATTATTGGAGAGAGGATAAAGTCAAACCAAAAATGTGTATCATAACAAACTTATATCCGAATGACCTGAGATTTTACAGCCAGTGCATGCGGGAGTTTTGAGTTTGTAATAAGAGAAAATTAAATTAAATCATGAATATCTCTTGCTCAGATCAAAAACCCACATGCCATATCAAATAAAGCTGCCATTAAAAACTGTAAAATCAATGAATATATATATATAGATTGATATCATACATTAGTACAAATATCATATAGTACCACTTCTTATCTGAATATTTATATATATATATATATATATATATATATATATAGTTTAAAAAAAAAATCCAATTGTATCATCAATTTTCATGACACCAATTAAGGAGAAACCTAGTATTATTGATTTAATTGAAATTTTGAATTATTGTGTACAAGAGGAAAAAATAGTAAAAAAAAAGGAAGTCTTTACAGGGATTCATTTTGATGGTGTGTGCGTGTATATATATATGCATGGTTTTTGTTTTCTTCTTCGTCGTTTTTTTCCTTTTGGTTTTAATGTCCCACTATTGATATTTTTATTTGGTGAAGAAGTTGTTACAAGCAAGGTACATATCCAGAACCGCCAGTGGTAGTACTAGTAGCTGATATGTGGCTAGCTAGTGCTTATAGTAGTACCTTTAGTACCTTTTTTTGTTTGTGACAAAGGAACACATTTACCCATTTAAAGCATAGTCTATCGGATTTCACCCTAATAGTAAATTCATAGGTCATATGCAATATTCACAAACTATGGGTCGGTTTAGTCTTAGGCCGAAACCAATATGAAAATAGCGTCAAATCATGCCAAAATGAGTATTAGAACCTACAATCTCCCACACACATTTGTTAAGAAGTTGAAACATACAACTTAACCATCTAAACCAACGATTTTTTATTCTACGTACCTTTAGTACCCCATAACCACCCACTAGTAACCCACCCTAGCTAGTAGCTAGCCTCATCATTCATTTCCTATAAATACATCCTATTCGCAGCTCCTAATGGGTCACCCCTAGCCTATCTCTTTCCTTCTATATCCCTTTACTTCCACACCCACATAGCTTCTCTCTTTCCTTTTATCGTTAGTCTCTGTTTATATCGATAATCTAATTATAACTCAAAGCCACACAGGCGGTGGAGATTCAGGTAGGGATATTATTTTATGAGTGGGTAGGGGAGAAGCAGTGGTGTGCTATGTTTGTTGACAGAAGATAGAGAGCACAGATGGTGATATGCTTATTTGGAGGCATCTCAATCCTTTGTGCTCTCTATACTTCTGTCATCACACTCATTCTCCCCCTTCACCCTCCTCCTTGGCCCTCATAAATTTCTTCTTCTTCTTCTTCTTCTTTGTTATATAGCATGCATGTTTAATGTTTGTGGGTATACCTATTGTGTGATCAATTAGAAGATTAAAGGGTTTATTCAAAATTTATTATTCATGAATATGACTACTTAATTTCCTTGTTAGGGCGTTTAAACCATTAAAGCTAGGTATTTCATGTTACATGGTTTGATCTAATTTAATTAGCTTATAATATTATATATATATATATATATATATATATATATATCACATAAAAGTGATATTCTTTTGAAGAAATAGGTACCCAGTTGGTTTTTGTGGCTTCTGCAGAATAGTTGGAGAACCCTTAAAAAAAATTCATTTTGCAAGCTATTTGGACCCATTTTTTTTGAAATACCATTGAGAAATTTTCTTCTCATTGGAATCGAACCTTGACACACATATATTTAACCCAGTAGATTACCAACTAAGTCACCTCTCGTTAGTATTTGGACCAATTTGTGTGTGCATTGGTGTAACGTTTTTATTTGATTAATTAGTAAAATTGTGTTCAATTACAAACTATCATGTTAAGAAATGAAAGAAAGACAAAATATATATATGGTGTAAAGGATATTGGGTATATTTAGTGAATCATGATTTCTATAATTCAGTCATTTATTTTATATACTTCTCTGTAATGTTGAGGATTGTTACCTTTGAATTGAAAATCAAGTTTCTGATTACTACTCTTCGAATATATCATATTTTAATTGAAATATGTAATTCAGTTCATGTAACTAAGAAAAACAAAAATTAAAAGATCATATTCATTGCATAACCACAATCTCTCTCTCTCTCTCTCTCTCTCTTTGTGATATATATAGAAATCCATATGCCTATATAAAGATTAATTACATTATTTAATATGATCTACTTTCATAAATAATTTATAATGTAAGAATTTTAGTAATTTTTCCATAATTAGTAACATATACTAAGTCAAAAGTAAATCATAATTAAATTCATGAGATATCCACAAAACAAAACAAAACAAAAAAGGAAATCAAATGGAGTTCTGAGAAACTGACATGGCAAGAGGATCTGGATCATTAATCCTTTATATCCATCCATTTGCATTTATGTCATAAGATTGATTTTGAAAAGTATTGTTCAAGCTAATCTACTATATAGAAGTAGTGGAAGTAATGGAGCGTCCTGTCCCCAAATCAATGGAAGTAATGGGGCATCATGTCCCCAAGTCTTCACGTCACTTTGAATCGATATACGTTTCTTGTCTTTTTTTCTCCGCTTGCGCATAAAAAAGTATATGTAGATAGGGACCACATTAGATAGTATTTTTGAGTTGTGATGATAAGGTAAATAAAAAAATGCACAAGGTTTCAATTGCTCTACAAAATTGACTTGCTTTTTTTTTTTCCTTCACCTAACAACCACCAAATTGACATTGATGTTATTGAAGAGAGGTAATGTAATTTTTGGTCATTGAAAGAGTTGACTAGGCCCAACTGAATCACTGAATATTCGAATGTTCCAACTTGAAAATCCAAATTTGAAAATTGTTTCAATATACATATTCGGGCAGATTTTCGACATTCTGGCAATCAAATTTTTGAGGTGACATAAAAAATCTATATAAGGAATTTGCCCGAACAGTGATAAATGTGCCTTGTGTGCCTATTAGAACAATTTTCAAGTTTGGATTTCCAAATTGAAACATATGAATATTCAATGATAGTGTTCAAAAGTTATATTACCCCTATTGAAAAGGATTTTCTTGGAAAAAAAAAAGTAGTTCTACTTTTCTCTCTTCTTTTTGGGAAATTGTGTTATCATTTTTTTTGGGCCCACCATTTTGTGTGCTGTTTGTCATAACGAATTGTGCCAAATGGATTGTCCAAGAGGATGATATTTTTACCCAAATTGGTCGTACAGAAAATATCCAAGTCCAGAGTTTGAAGAGAATAGAACAATCCAAAAACCCGAATTACATAAGTTTACGGTTTAGGATTTAGGGCCTAAAACTCGAATAACATTGCTAGTGTAATCCTTGACCAAAGTCAAACCAATGTGAGAATTTAACATAATAGAAATTCACACCACATTAAAAAGTTAAATAAATTTGTCATCACCGATAGATGAGTCATGTTTTTGTTGGGATTTAGTATGGAGCTTGTTTTGTGAGCGATGACTCGGCTTGATGACCCAATCCGAGAAGATTGTTGCCGATCTTGTTGAGATTTAATGTTATTTTCGGCCCAGCTGTTAAGTAGAGTTAGGGTATATAAGTATGTTGTAACCATGCAGCTGCTATCTTGTATTCTTTCTCTGAAATAGAGAAAACTCTCTGCAACTCAGAGGACGTAGGCACAATTGGCCGAACCTCGTAAATCTTGGAGTCTTGTTTCAATTGCTTTATTTTTCGCTTATCCTATGAGCTAAAGCACAGTGTAACCAATATGAATAGACTGCACATTGCAAAGAAAAAGCAACAAGGAAGAGCAGCAATATAGGCTAAGCATGCACAGGTTAATTTATTACAGAGATCAAAATTCACTATGATGATGATAAGAGCTAATATCCTAATATGCAACTCAGGGCAGTAAACAAAGCCACAATATGACCATCGGTGTTGCATGCCATGGTTAATTTAATACCATAAGTACCATTATTCAGCTGAATATATAGGAGGAATTCTGACTGGGGGTGTACACCGGGTTGAAATACCCAACACGACTCGGTCACCTGGACCGACTCGGTTCTTATCAGGCTGACCCGATATGTTTATTTATTGGGCAGGGCTTGACCCGGTCCAAAAGCCATATTATCGGTCCAGGCTTCGGGCATAGATTTTGCAATTTTCCGAGTTATTGAGTCAACCAGTTAAAAAAAAGAAGATAAAAACTATTAAACCTATCTAAACTTATTCAGTCACTAAAAACAAAGATTAAAACTATCTAAACTTATTTAGTCACTGAATTTTCAGACGTTCTAACTTGGAAATCTAATGTTGTTACCATATGCACACATGGGCTTATTTCTCTTTGTTTGGACAGATTTCTTAGGTTTTTTATTTTATGGCGCATCATCGAGTTTATTGCATGCCCATACGTGTAAATTGGAACAATTTTCAACTTTTGATTCCCAAATTGAAACTTTTGCAAGTTAGGTGACTTAGTAGAGCTGGGTCATATTTTTGAATGACCAAAAATTACATTACTCCTATCCAATCCATCTTCTCGGATTCTTCTGCTCTTGGTGATATGTTTTTACTCCTTGATTACTTTACTCTTGTTAGTTTTGTCCTATTTTGCTTCCAGTCAATTTATATTTTTCTTTTGATAAACGAATCCATTTTAAGCTTTTGATCGGCAGGTAAGATGCTTATCATTAGGGAAATTGGAATTTATCTGTACGCTTCTTCTAGTTAGGAGCCTGCTTAAGAGCAGCTAAGATGCTTAGCCTACTTTTATTTGTGTCAAGGAATGTTCAAACGGCTGCCTCATACTAGCTACTCATGTGGACTTATTATAAAAGGGTCTACGTTTGCACGGTTGCAATAGTGGACTCTACTTGACATCTCATTCATCCACATCATTAAAAAGTAATCCTTATTTTACACCCTTACATTAAACCCTTATGTAAGAATTCATCATATGTATATATATATATACATTGGTTTACCATTCCCGTGGATACATCAGACCACACATTTGTTTCCCTCCTTGGGTGTCTCACTTAATGATTCTCGAGTCCAAGGGAAAAGACCTAATTGATTTTTTTTGATAAGCGACCTAATTGAATGTTAAGGGTGAGCTTTACCCATATATACCCATCAATTACTCAACCGATGTGGGATATCTACATTGTCCATAAGAGCAGGTATGGTAAACCTAATAGTACTAGGAGAAAGTAAACGTCCTTTTGGAATGTTTTTATTCGAGTAATACCATAGCACTCCCAGAAGAACTGGGGCTGATCAGGTTGTCTCTTGGTTCAGATAAATAATATTAGATAATATTGATATCCATCCAAGACCAAAATAGCAACAATCAGTCTCTTCATCCTATAAAATCTAATCTTTATTTTGTGTCCAATTATAGATAGACAGATAGAAACGAGAACTAGTATACATGTTGTATTTGATTTTGATTTAGTTAATTGTAAACAAGAGGAGCAGGAAATTGTATCATATCGGACTTGTTGCACTTAAAATATCCATATGGGCACCGCATAACATCACCTTCCCTATCAAAGCATACTCCAACTTCATGCAACTGTAAAGGCCACCCCTCTATCGGCCTGTTGCAACGAATTTCAACTTGCTCTCCCACACGGGTTTCAATAATTGCTTTAATAACTGATGCTCGATACCCATATGAATTATCGGGAAATATATTTGCTGTTTTGTATAAGAAAATACATGGTTAAGAAGTCAAATTAATATATGTAAGAGTTTTCGAATAATTGAATAATGAATGCATATATCCCTTGTATGTAGATATAAGGAAGATTTTCCTAGAAAAGTATAAACATATAATTATGAATATATAGTTACCTCCTTTAAGAAGATCAAGCAAATCAAGTTGAGTCATCAAACTTAAACCTGTCTGAAAATATAACAAAGGTCGGTTGGGATACTCAAAACACATTCCATGCGTTTGCCATTGATATTGCCAAAATTGTTCATTTTCTGAAAGGTTATGGCCATGCTTAACATCCGGCCAATATTCATCCATATCGTCTAGTATCGTAGCCAATCGCGCCCTCTTCCCACACCAACATCAATACATACAAACAACAAGCAGCAATTACGAAAGAAAATAGGGTTTGAATATCAGAAATTAAGTATATCAGAAATATATATATATACTTACTGTAATAAATTGTGGTAAAGTTGGAGTTGTCTCTGTGCATCCAGTCTGGTTGAACTCCTTAACCAGTGTATCAAAGAAATACATTGGCCAGACACCGTGTATGGAGAAATTTGCTTTGATTGGTCTTATACAATAATGGGAACGAGCATTACAGTATGATTCAGGCCATCGTAAGATGATTTTGTAGTAGTGGTAGCTTCCCCAAACTAATGCTTGTGCAGTAGATGCTAAAAATATGATAACGAAGATAGAACCAATGATATTTCCATATGACAACTTTCTTGCCATTTTTCTTTTCAACAAACAGAAAGTTTACAACCCAAACATCTGTATTCTTAGGTGTCTCAACATTTTTTTATAGGCCTAAAATCAAGATTATTTAAGAATTTTTTTTAAAATAATGTAATATAGTCCTTGGAAAAAATGATCATGAGTTGGCATTGAGCTTGTTGAAGATTAAAATGGACTGATATTTTTAGGAAAGGGAAAGATTATATATACATATTCTAAACATGAGAAATGAATTATTAATAAAGGCTCAATATATATGACTAAATTTTCAATAATGATGATAAATAAGATTTTATTATTAATATTCATTTATTGGTTTGTAATTTGTATTTATATGATATTTTTTATTTATTTTTGGCCATACTCAAAATTATCTAAAAGTAATTTTCTTTTAAAAAAATACAAGAAATTGAAGTTAAAATCAATATTTTGCGTCTGAAAGAACAAACTTAAATAATTTCTTAGGCGACTACTTAGTCTACATATGGTTTTAGACATATGGTATTAGTTTATATGGACATGGTTGGAAGTTTATGTAATAGAATCACTCTATGATTGTCAAGGGTTTTCATTTTTAATGAAAAATTTATCAGTATCATTAGAATTATTTTATTAATGTTTCTATTATATTGTCCTCACTCAAAATTGAATACAAATTGCCGACCAATATTTAGAATTGAGCATTTCTATAATATTTTTTCATAAGTATACTTATAATTTAGTTTTTTTTTTTTGGTGTGGCACATTCGAGAATAATGAAAGGCGTATGTAACAACAACTAGAAA
This sequence comes from Tripterygium wilfordii, assembly GCF_013401445.1. Classification (NCBI taxonomy): domain Eukaryota; kingdom Viridiplantae; phylum Streptophyta; class Magnoliopsida; order Celastrales; family Celastraceae; genus Tripterygium; species Tripterygium wilfordii. The sequence goes on from NC_052247.1 coordinate 3,518,810, forward strand.
CACAAGGATAAGACACAAACGTGACCACGAGGATCAACACCGCTACTCAACTCCAAGAGAAATTGGTTTGGGAATATTTGGCCGTCCATACATTTTAATGTGTAAATTATGTCAACAACAACTAGAAACACAAGGATTAGCCACAAACGTGATCACGAGTATCAACACCGCTACGCAACTCCAAGAGAAATTGGTTTGAGAATATTTGGCCACCCATACATTTTAATGGGTAAATTATGTCAACAACAACTAGAAACACAAGGATTAGTCACAAACGTGATCACGAGGATCAACACCGGTACTCAACTCTAAGAGAAACTAGTTTGGGAATATTTGACCGCCCATATATACATTTTAATGGTTAAATTATGTTAACTTTTTGTATTGGCTTTGACCCAATTTACTTTGTCGTTAGGTGAAAAATTTATATGGCGTGGGTCTGATGACTCGAGTTTAAACCTATATCAGATTTTCAAATAACAAACTTATATGTTGTTGTTTTCGGTTAAAAAAAAAAAAAGTGTAACACTTTGCTACTCTCACTCATCAAGATATTGTAGTAGTTTTGATAGACCAATCTATAAGTTTATGAAGATGTATGTTAGAATCAACAAGAGAGAATTGCATCCGACAATGGGCCTAAAATGGCCCAAAATGAGGATCGATATTAACAAAAGTCGATAAAGCAAGAAAAGATAAAAAGGTACAAGTGCAAACAATTGGGCCTAAACTCACACGGCCCGGGAACCTCCTTCTTGTGCAATCTACGCGCCTCTGAGAGCCCCAAAAGCCCATTTACTTTCAGTGGTAGACTACCCTCGACCCAGGAAAAGACTAAGCCCAATCCAAAGGCTAGTTAAGGAGAAGGAAACATTAGGATCTTTCTTCTTTTCTTTTCTTTCTTTTTTTTTTTTTTTTTTTTTCCTGTTTCTCTTTTACGTTCTCAGAAAACATCTTTTTCTTTTTTGTTTTCTATATTTTAAGTGATTTTTTTTTTATTTTTTCATGTTTTTCAAAATGACAATCAAATGTGTTTTCCATATTGTTTCTATTTTTTGGAAAATGAAAACAAAAAACGTAACAAACAAAACATTATTATTTTAGATCATATTTCAATCTTTGTGTAATTAGATTGATTTATCAATTTTTTCATTAATTATTTTTCAAAAATTATAAAGATCTCAGTGATAATCATCCCAGAAGCAGCCCAGTAGTGTGTGACTTGCATTCATTGGATGTGGTTTTCAATGGGTCCCTTTGCTATGATGTCACCATACTCAATGAATGCATATCACACACCGCTAGAATGCTTCTAAGATGGTTATTACTGGGATCCATAGCATTGTTCGTGTCATGTTTTTATTCCAAGTAACACCATGGCATTCCCAATAAGAAGAAATTGGGTTGATCAGGTTGTTTATCGGTTCCAATAAATAATATTAGATATCGATGTCCATCAAGACCAAAATATTTACGAGTATGCACGAGTTTTCGTAGTTATGCTCGCTCACGTTGGGCTTTGGCCTAATTTACCCTATATATCGTCATGTGAGAAATTTTTATGCTTGTAGGCCTGACTATTCGAATTTAGATCCATATCGGATGTCCAAAGAACAAGTTTGTATGGTGTAGTAATTGGTTACCGAAAGAAATATGATGAAAGAAAATTAAAAAAAGAAAAAAAAAAAAACTCATAAAATTCTTCATTTTTTCAGTGAAGATTTTGGTTATTTATTACAAAATTAAGATACTTTTTTTTTTCTTTTGATTATTTGCTTTTGATATTGTTTATTATCTAAGAGCCTTGTTGAAGGGAATGGATCTACTACCTTCTCTTCATCTTCTCTATCTCAACGAGACTTTGTGATTGTAAACACTAGACTCATGAGTTCATGGCAGATCGATCTGCCAGGGCTGAATAAGGAGGAAGTGAAGACCGAGGTCAAGGATGACAGAGTGATACATGGCACCGCGTAGATTGCAGTAGCGATAAGTTCGTGAGGAAGTTCTGACTCCGTCAAGGCTTCAATGGAGAATGGTGTTCTTACAAGGGACTGTGCCTAAGGAGGATGTGAAGAAGCTTGATGGTGATTCTGTTATTCTCATGGACCAAATTGTTCAATCTAACATATGGTGTGTGTTTCTTAAAAAAATGTCGGGCCCACCAGGCCTGGCTTTGGGATACTAAGTGGGCTGGCCCACGAAACTTACGGCCCTCCTTTGGGCTGGCCCGAATTACAGTCGTCGTGATTTGTTACCATCAAGAGAAGTCATATATTATCCTGCTTATTTCAGAACCCTTATTATTTCAGAATCATCGCACGCATAAAACATTATTATTTAGATCACATATTAATCTTTGTGCAATTAGATTGATTTACCAATTTTTCCATTAATTGTTTGTTGATTTTCCTTTTAGTTAATTTATGTTCTGAGCAAAGAAACATAAATTTACTCATTTTCAGTGGAGATTTTGCTTATTTATTACCAAATTATGATACATTTTTTTTTATTTGATTATTTGCTTTTGATATTGTTATTTTTGATTATTTTTATAATTGTGTCACTTTTTTTAAACCCATTGTTTGCAAAACCCTGAATCACAGAACGTCTCAGGTGATCAAGTATGGTGAAGAGGAGCCAACAATAATCTCTCTAACCTAAAGGTCATGAGTTCAAGTCTCGAGTGCTCCTTTCTTTAAAATTTCCCAATACTTTTGAGATTGGAAGAAAAAAAAAATCGTTTCTCAAGGATGTTCATTTCTAGGCGTGTCAATCTATTGGAGTATAAGATTTGTGATAAGAGAAAATTTTGCTCATATCCATTTGTGAAAGAGTATAAATGAATGAGACAGATAACAACTTTTGAAATGTTAACAAAAAGGAAAAGATAATAGAAACAATAATTAGGGAATTGGATTTCTTCTGGGTAGAAGCTTAATGACAACTAATTGAGATGCTTATAAAGTTACGAACATCCGCATATGAATAATACAACGACAATGTTTCTTTATTGGTGTCTCCAAATACGGATAGATAGATAGATCAATGAGAACAAGTATATATGTTGTTTTGGTTTTCATGTACGCAAGAGGATCATGAAACTTTATCATATAGACTCGTTGCAGTTAAATTATCCATGTGGGCACCGTATAACATCACCGTAATAACATTTCGAGGTATTGTAGTAGTTTTGATGGACAAATCTACCAGCTTATGAACGCTGATTATTACAATCAAACCATGTATGTTAACAAGAGTTGACACAGCAAGAAGAGAGAAAAAAAAAGCTATAAGTTCATACAATTAACAAGAACAAGGATCTAAGTAATGTTAAAGATGTATTATTTGTAGAGTTTTATTATCATTACACAAGGACAAGTACAGGGATACTCTCTTAAACAGGTCAGCTCTCAACAACAATCTAAAATTGGCATCGGTTCCGCTGACGCAGCCTTTCATGTGGTTTTGCTGGTGGCGGTTTTGCCCAGAGAAGTGAAGTTTAACCTGCAACCATAACGAGAAAAAAGAAGAAGCTATCTAAGTCGTCGTAATCTGTTACCACACAGAGAAGCCATATAATTATCCTGCTTACTCGTCACAAATTACAGACATCAAGTAAACGATCGACACCTGATAAGAGGCTTTTGTTGGGTTGGTGGTGCAGAAGTAATCCCATTAGGGAACGGTGCCATGAGCTCCTCCACCTTAACAAAAGTAGACACAAAACAATAAGAAACAAGCAACACATTAGTCAGAATTGCCAAGTGAAAGAACAATATTATGCTACTATCCATGGAAAGTACAATAATATAAGCAAGTTATGCTAACATGACTAGAAAAAGATAAAAGGGAGCATTGTAAGTAATTGAGGATTGAAGGTCAAGAATTTGAAGCTATGACAAAGCCGAATTCAATGTTCAATTATTCCAGTTTTTCTTCTTCCATAGTCATAAGCCATTTTCATATGCATTTAAAGGTTTCATCAGGATGCACTCTGAGCATTTCAAATATAGCAGATATTATAATGGACATCAAAGAATAGTTTTCCAAAAGTTAAACTACTAGAGATTGTTCCATATTCGTCGTAGCATATTCCATTTATTCAAAAAGTTTTAAGGAAACAAAAAAAAAAGAGCAGCTAAACAAAGTATATTGCAGAAGAAAAGTCATGGAGTTAAGGGGGTAAGACCTCAAGCTCTTCTGAGCTCCCGTTCGCCTTTAAGCCAGAGGGAGGACCACCATTGGATGTTTCTGGCACTGCAGCTGCTGCATTCTCTGCTGAACCTTCAATGGTGCAGCCTTTATTGTTTGCCCCAGAATTTTTGGCTTGATTTCCATGTTCAAATTCATCGGCAAGCTCTTCAAGTTCTCGGGGTAAAGCTTGGTGGGAGACATATGGACCAGACATAATTTTCTCAATGGCCAGTTTCTCGGCCTCTTTAGAACTTGAGGAATCAGCAATGGAAAATGGATCTTTATTATCAGGATTGCACCCACCAACTAATGCATCATCAACGCCATTCTTCAAAGAAGTATCTGTAAAATTAGTTGAACTTCTAGAGCTATCAATTACGCTGTCTTTAACTTTTCCTGCTATGCTGTTTGTGTCGTCAAAATTCATGGAATGCGAACCACCATCTTCATTAATTTCCCCACTGGAGGAAGGTACAACAGTAATCGCATTGCCTGAGTTAATATCAGCATCATCATCAATCCGCTTTCTCTTCCTTCCATGACTATCAGAATTTTCTGCTTCACAACTGCCAGAAACCTTGGTTTCCAAGGCCCGCTTACTATCCCAAGTCAATTTAGATGGACGCGAAGAACGAACCCCTCCAGGAAACACAAAGGGAGGAACATTCTTCCTTCTAACATGGGTCACACGAATCTCCATACCAGGCTTCCATGATGTGTACACATTAACAGAGTGCTTAAATTCTTCAACAGTTAACCTTATATCAAATTGTTCAGATCCACTTACATTGACTCCTTGTTTCCGCTGCAAACCCATGAAATAAGAGCAGTGAAAAGGTCTGGACTTATCTTGAAAATCACCAGGGTGTGGGTGGCACTGAAGCATATTGCCTGTGTACTTCTCAATCTAGATTTGCCAAAAGAACAGTTTAAACCCCAGTACAGTAATACTAATACTAATATAAACTAATAAATTAAACATTAGGTATTTCACCTTTAGCGTGAGCTGACGAAGTCGAGACGCAACCCAGCCTTTCCACTTTCTTAAATCATCGGCATTCTCTGCACAGATGTCTATCTGCAGAAAATTTTTATATGCATCGAAAAAGGAATAGGGTTCAAAAAGTGTATCCCATTCAGCCTTGTTTGCCTCCATAGCCTGCAAGGACTAGCAACAATTAGATCATGCATACCAACAAGAAGCAGCAAATGAAACGCTCGAAAGGACAAGCACTCCAATAGCCCATAACCGACAAGAAAAAGGAAAATGGGTGAGATCTCACATCAGAATAACATGACTCAACTTTCAAATTTCAAACGGAAGCATAAATGCTCAAGTAGCCACATAAAGAACCTCAATTGAGAAGATAATTTTGAAAGACACAAAAAGATTCATAGAATACATAAGGATAAAGTTTTTGTTTATTTTTGGAATGTTGGAGGGGCAGTGTACTCACTAATTTCATTGCCACATCATTGTTTTGAGATACAAAAAACAACAAAAAAATTTAGAGACATGGTAAAAGTATTATGTTAACCTTGGAAACCATTAGTGACTGATGACCGGGAAAAAAAAAAAAAAACCAACAGCGCAAATCTAAGTTCGTGGAATCTTCTCAGCTATAGTCAAACCTGCTATGGGAGCTAAGACATGATAAACCACAGAATCATACCTCGCAAATTTCATACCCCCTTCGAAACTCTTCTTTCATTATACGTAAAGTATTTGACGAAACGTTGTAACTGGAGTTCATGCAGGGATATGCAGGAGTGATTATGGGCATTAAATGAAACCTATCCTTGGGATTTCTTCTAGGGTCCCAAATTTGAAGACCAAGGGAGCCTTCTTCAATTGGACACAGCATGACCGGATTAGGCCACCGCCACTGATTATATACTCTAAAAAATCGAGAGACTAACATATTAGGAACTGCGTTGGGATATAACTGGCAAATGCGAGCAACAAGCAATGCCCAATTTATTCCACCCAGAAAACCAGCAACCTGCACGAGGGAGGAAGGGAGGGAATTTAATAATAATAAACAAGGTGCTTGTAATTTACAAGTTGTAAATTGTAAACCCTCCATACATTAGAGTAAACCCCACGAAGCTTCGCCCACAACCTCATGCACCTTAGTGTCGTGCGGAAATTCTGCATTAATTTAAGGATATAGAAACGCAAATCAGAGGTAAGATCCAAAAAAAGAGAAGAAGAAGAATATAACAAAATGAAAATCCATACAAACACACTCACAGTCAGAGACAATAGTACTGCAGAAAGAATTCAAAAAAAGAAAGCTACATGCATAAAAATTATAGAAAACAAATCGCACATGGATATTTGGTACCAAACGCAGAATTTGGTCAGTCACTCTGCAGCCATTAAGACTACGAACGGTCTGTTCATCTGTACTTTGTAGTATGGAGTCTTGTGAAATATCCAAGTCCTGCGCCAAAATAAAGCATACATCTAAAGAAGTTAGAGCTCTACAGAACCTTTCTCATAACAACTAACAAATACTAGAAAGAAAGTTCGCTTTTTTTTTCCTGCGAGTATTTGCTACAGGAAAGAGGGTGGTTGGGGGACATACTAGAAAGGAAGTCAAAATGACTAAATGCATGGTGCCATGGTCTAGGAAAGAGCTAAACTCAGTGTAAAGGACTAAGAGACATATTCAACCTTCAAAAACGAACTCTCTCATTAACTAAACTATTCAGAAATCAAGCCATTATCCAGGAATCATTAAGTCCATCTTACATTTTTGAACAATCATAGACTCGGCGCCAGGGCCGGCCCTGAGCAAGGGCGGGCCTGGGCGACCGCCCAGGGCCCCCAATCTGGGGGGCCCAATATAAATATATGTAAATATACATAAATATACATATCTGTCAAGGCGTGATGGCCTAGCCTCCCAGATTTGGGTTCCAGCCATCAAAAATTTCATGTGTTGTATTTTATGTTTATATAAAGGGCCTCCAAATAATTATATGCCCAGGGCCACCAAAAGGGCAGGGCCGGCCCTGCTCGGCGCATACTGCCTCAAGCATGAAAATTAATGAGTTTGATTAAATTTACCCATCATCTATTACCACCATGTCAACATGTTATACTATCATCCCTACCTTGTCCACAACAGAAGGTATGTTATAAATAATATGAATAAACTAACACTAGCAAAAGGTAAATGTCCTTTTGGCATGCTTTTATTCAAGCAACACCATGGCACTCCCAAAAGAACTTGGGCCGATCGGTTCTCTATTGGTTCAGATAAATAATATTAGTTATTGATATCCATCCAAGACCAAAATAGCAACATGTTACTGCCAGCCAAACAGTCTCTTTGTACTATAGAATCTAATCCAGATTCCAGATTAGCTGCTCAACAAAAAATCATAAAGATTCCAAAGTGGAGGCAAGATCGGGAAGGACAAGATGTATGCAACCTAACCCCTGAATATGCTATTCCCAATATTTGCACTTGTGGCCCAAGGTTGTTTCCAGGATTATATGCATTAAACGAAAAGGGCTATAGTTCACAATAAAAAGGAAAACAGCACAAATTTGTATTTAATTTCTGAAAACACATAAATGATTAAATGATACACAGGGCTAGGGCAACATATGTTAAACAAATAGACATCAGTATGTTCAGGAAAATGGCCAGAACTTACTTCTGGAACAACCCATAGTGACAGTTTTGCATACAAAAGATCTATTGAAATCCCATTCAATTTGAATTTCATCACTGGGACATAAGCATCAGGAACAGGGTGCAACTCTGTCACTTCAGGCATCTCTGATAGCATTCTGTACAGCTCACCAAAAAAATCTTCCTGGAACCAATTTATGGGAGAACTGTCAGTTTCATTAAGCAACAGAAATGAAATAGAAGTGGAACTTACACAATAAATAGGTCAGAGCTGATCGTACATCGCGTGTCGCATGCCTAGGTCCCACACAAAGAGTGTCAATATCCGCACCGGGGCCATGCACCTGAAAATAAAAGATGAAGACATAATGGACTTCATTTAACATAACATGACAACAAAAATAGAAGTATAAACATCAAAAAAAAAAATATGAACATGATGTAATGATGTTTCTGGAAGCAAATTGACCAGAATAACCAAGATATCTACTGTACATTACAACCGTCTATTTATTGGAAGAATAATAATTGGAGAACAATCTTACTCTATTTCTTCTGCATGATTTTTTACTTTGAATGGTTCAATATTTATTGAAAAAGCACCAAGGTGCATGGAGAACATTGTTGGAGTGTAAAGAAGCTCCGAAGTCGAGACTAATAAACCAATTAGCAATAGAACTATCAAAGGTCTCTGTTGAGTTGAAGATTCTTCTGTATCTTTCCATCCAGATCAGCCACATAATAGACACAGGTACTAACTTAATCACCTTTTGCTTGGCCTTATCCTTTGAGATAGAAGCATAAGCAATCATCTCTTTATCCACAGATAGACTACAAACCCAGTGCATCCCAATAAGTTCAAAGCGGCAGTGCAGGAGACGGTGACTGTACAAGCATTTGGCAACATAGTAACATGCTAGAACTAATTTGACCAGAAATTTTAATTACTCGCATATACCCTTGTACAAAGAACAATTCACAAAATTTAATTGAAAGCCTAAGCAAAGAAGGGATAATTTTGAACTAAGCGATCCCTTCAACTATAAAATGTAAGAACACTAACATACCCCCAAACGATAAGAACCAGATGTGAATATCTTAGCATTTGCTTCGTGAACCAATTGCTCATTCAATCCTTTGGCACGGCTTATAACTTTGACCCAGTTCTTCACAATCTGTTTTCAACACAACATCACAATCGGCAAATGTGGATTTGAGGATTTTCCATCAATCAAACCCAAATAACAGAAACTACCACTTAACTAGGATAAAGCAATTTCTTGCTCAAGAGAAATATAGCAATATAACAATCAGCATTTTTTTCTCTCCTTGTTTATACTTGAAAAACCAAAATCAGTAAAGCAACACATCTATATAAAAGTAAACCTGGTCTAGTCTTCCAAGCACTTCCTCCCTACTTACAGCCTCCTCCCTGCTCTCATACAATCCTGCATCTTGCAGATACTGAACACAAACACATACTCAAATTCAGCACAATGTTGGAAACTCAGTATTCATTACTTTGCATTGTAGCAAACAAAATTCACAAAAAAACAGCAAGAGAAAAAATAGTCAAGACCTTCTCAAGTTCACAGGTTTTGATCAGATCGTACTCGGTTGGTCCACCCAAAGAAATGGGATCTGTAATGCCTAACCTCTGCTGCTGCTGCTGACCATTATACCCCATTTATATCACCAATAGTATTATTCTCAATTTTTCTTTTCTTTTCTTTTTGTTTGTTCTTTTCTTTTGATATTTTTTTTTCCTTCTGTTTTCTTTCAAAATGGGGCTTTTGTGTGGAACTTCCAGAATCTTTCACTGATTTTCATTAAAACTCAAGATAACGAGCAAATAAAACACAGAAAATAAATGACAATGGAATAATCCTCGATTGTTTACAAGATTTACTTGAAGCTACAGATAATCAGAACAAAAGATAGCCCTAATGAAAGTAAAAGTATAAATTTAAAGAGAAGCTAATCTTCTTTCACTTCTCTAAGCAACATGAAAACAGAATACATGGCAAATTAATTCGCCACGATCAAAACCCTAACCCTAGGTTTTCAATTACAATGGTTTCCGACCGAAGCGAGAAAAAGCCGAAAGCCCTGAGATCAATCCTCCACCTTTTTAGGTTCCTGCAAACGAAAATTCAGATTCTTGAGCAACCACGATTCAATTGAACGATTAGACAATCAAAAAGAGGTCGAAAACAAAAACATAGAGAAACCCTGCAATTAAAAACGGGGAAAAAAAAAAGATTTGCAAGCGAAGGAATCAGAAAGAAGGAAAGAAAAAAAGGGAAGAGAGAGAGAGGGTTCTTACACAGAGTCGAGAGTGGTAGCGAGATTATGAGGTGATTTGACGATCGTTGATTGATAGTGTGTGTGATTGTCTCTTAATGTGTACAAGTGGTGGCGGTATAACATACATGCGTGCGAAGCCAAACATGTCTTTTGGCAGAGCGATTGGGTTGGTTTAATTACTTAACATGTGGGATCCCCGCTCAAAAGGATTAAAAAAAAAAAAAAGTTGCAGGTCCCGTGTCCAAAAACTAAACGCTTTGAAACAAGCTCCTTTTGAGAGCTTTTGTTTTTTCTGGGCGAGATCGCCCAGCTTATATGGGTCATTTGCAAGGCGGTTTTGTGGGACCAGCTCAAAAGGATTAAAAAAAAAAAAAGTTGCAGGTCCCGTATCCAAAAACTAAACGCTTTGAAACAAGCTCCTTTTGAGAGCTTTTGTTTTTTCTGGGCGATATCGCCCAGCTTATATGGGTCATTTGCAAGGCGGTTTTGTGGGACCACCTCACCAAACAGAGTTCATGGTCACAATCTTGATGCTCCACGCTTATGATTAATCTTTTTAAAATTAATATTTTGATTAACCATTTACATGTACCCTCTTGTTGGTTATCTTCCATCTCACCATTTTGACTGTTGAGAAAGAGAGATTTGTGATGTTGGATGACGAATTTGTAAGTGTGTCAAGATTGGTTGTCAGCCTAAAGGATTTGATAGGATGGATTCTGCACCGAACCTAACCTTGTACCAAACGGACTGTGCGTAGTTTAGAAAACACAAGAGTGTTGCCTTGAGGTTGTCTTTTGGAAAAAGGATTGAAAATGCTTAGAGTGTCAATTTGGAAAAAAGCAAGAAACAGAAAACTATCACCGGAATGAAAAGAGGTTATAGTGAAAGGAAATGAAAAACAACACATTCTTAGAATGCATTAGGATTTTCATTGAAAAGGGATACATCATTAGATGTAGGCGTGCTTTACAAGCTAAAATAAAGACATAGCCGCGGGAGCTGAAAAGATAAATCTAAAGACTAGTTGGCACGGAGTCATGCTAAGTAAAAAGATAAGTGGTCGAAGCCATGCTTAAGAAAGCAATAAATGATTGAAGACGTTGGGTCTGTGTTTGACGCGGGGTGGGTGTAATCTTCTCTTCTTTCTTCTTTTATAGTGTCAAGTGATGAACATTTCTTCTATTGTTCTTCTTCACATATCTGTCATGGGACATCATTGGGATTGTGGTAAAACCACCTTCTTGTTGCTTGTTGGAGTGACGGGTTAGTAGGCTTCATAATCGCAACTCTCTCCTGGATATTAGGATCATGACATCCTCTCTCTGGACATGCGTCTTCTTCAAAGAGGATATGGGCACTCTTGGAAGTTGTGGAAGTCTTCACCTAACTGGTCTTCAGACTTTAAGTTCGGAAATTTGGGAACATGGCTAACAGCAGCCATTATGTTGATGCTTCTACACGAAAGATTGTGTAAAAATGTCTTCTTCTTTGATATACAGGACAAATGTGACTTTGATCTCGTGGTGTAGTGTTTTAGCTGAAAACGTTCTTTGAGATAAATCAAGAAAGTTGGGCTAACAGAATTTCGTTTTCCCAACTCTCTTTTGGATGAGTTAGCTGGAATCTCGACATCCTCTTAACAAACTAGTTTAAAAAAGAATATACCCTTAAAACAAAATGTTTTATGATTTGTAGCTTGGACATTGGATTTTTGGACAAGCCTGATTTGTAGTAACTGAACCCTATATTTCATGCCAACAATCAATTAAAATTCTGCAAAATGAACAAACGTTAGTATAAACAATTTCATAACTCCGCCACGTGTCACCAAGAGATTGATCGTTTTTTGCAGATTATGGGGTCCGCCTTATCACATGTTAGTTGATGCGTACAATTTAGTTTTGGTACAAACACCTCTATAATATCAAACAAGTATTTTAATCACTTACAGCATCTTTGAACTCATCAGGTAGGAATCTAGCCCTTTCACCCTTGTCTCTACCAATAATAACAATCACAATTTATGAAATAAGTAATATATATAAAAGTAAAATATAAATATTATCAGTAATATATACATAATTAAAATTATATCAATACCGAGCGGGCTGGATTTCTACAAACTAATTTCAATATCCGAACTCGTTGTTTTTTCTTATAAAAGTACTCCATACTCATCCCTACCATTCACTAAGAGTGTGTTTGGATGGAGGGATTTGGAGAGAAGGGAAAGGAAGGGAAATAGAGTTTCCTTTCAATTCTCTTATTTGGATAGTTTATTAAAAATTAAGGGGAGGAATTTGAGGGGATTTGGGAGGAAGATTTCATTAAATTTTTGTAAAAATTCTTTCTCTCCAAAATGGAGTCATTTTGGAGGGAAGAGATTACTAATTAAGTCATTTATAAGTTAAATATCTATTTCACCCTTGTACATAATATTTTAACATAAAAATAAGGATAAATTAGTAAATTAAACAAATTTTCTTTTCATCCTTTTTTATCGATCAAAAATGGGAGAGGGAAAAATAATCCCCCTTCCCCTCCCTTCCCCCTAAATCCCTCAATCCAAACACACTCTAAAGAGACATACCCGTCTAATTTGAGCGGGTACGGGGTACCCACCGGCTAGTCTTGTAGTGAGGGGTGGTATGGTAAATCCAACTATCAATCAACATGGTAATTTCCCTACCACCCGGCCCGGGCCAGCGAGGTAGCGAGCAATTGTCACCGTGTTCCACTTTGCTCTCTCTGACCCTCTGTAACTTCTATGATGTTTAGGAATCAAGAAAATTGAGTTGTGATTCAAATGGCAGTTGCTTGTCTCCGTGCCGGCCTTCGAAGAGGTTCTTCGCTTCTGAAAGAGTCGACTTCCGTTCCTTCCTCCCTCAGGTACTTTCTTTTCCTCACTCTCTAAATATGGGGATTTATATGTACACATCGTTAAACCATTGTTTCGGTTTGAAAGGAAAAAAGGAAATTACCTGGATTGTAGAATATTAATCATGGAGACGCATGAATTTTGGGTGAATCAAGTGTGCCTATGTCAATAAAACGACTCTCTCTTCCTCTAATTGCACCCCAGAAATCATTTGCATCCTTTCGAAGTAAAGACACAATCTGACGAACAGGAACTTGAATTTGGGATTTAAACTGGCTTTAGATGATTTAACAATACGTATAAGAGGGAAATAGGAGGAAATGTATAAGAAAATTTGGATACTTGTTTTGTGTCTTGTTTTCATTTACTCATGAATTGGTTTCCACCATGTGGCTGTTGTTTCTCTTTCTCGTTTCTTTTAATCAGGTTGATTTCTTATACCCAAGCATCAATTCTCTCGCAACCTAGACACTCCACTGCTCCACTCAGTGTATCAAAGCCTTTATGGGGTTTTAGAAACTTAAGCCATGGTTCGGTGAACCTGGTGATATCACAAGGGAAACCCAAGTTTGAAACTCATGAGGTCGATCCTCCAAAGAAGGAGAAATGGCAGACAAAAAAAAGGTTTAAAATGCAGAAGTTGAGAGAGAAGCATAAGAGAAAGGCAGCTAATAAGACGGACCCACGCAAGCTTAACATTAAGGGAAAGAAGAAGCAGAAGTTCGCTAATGCAGAGGAGAGAATCAAGTACAAGCTTGAGAGGGTTAGTCATATCTGACCTGCTTTGTTGGTATATGTTCTACTTGTGAATGTTGGTATAGGTTGGAAGAATTGCATTTGTCAAAGTAAGTCTTTTTTTAATCTAGGTGATAGTATATTTATGTTGTTTGTGTGGGTAGGTGGTAGGCCTTGCATTTCTTGTTGGAAATGGACCCATAGTGTTAGTATTTGACAGTCTTCCGGTGATATTGCAGATTCTAAGGCATTTTAGAGTATCATTTTAGTGCAGTGGTTTTTGTCATTCAGTTGATTGGAAGTTGAGTATGTTTTAGAAGAACAGATGGCATTGTTATATCAGTCTTATTGAGGAAAGCATCACATCAATCTTTTAGGTAAAGTTAATCTGCATTTTTCCGGCTGCTGAGAGTTATACTTCGGAATTTCTGTCTGGCACTGGTCAAGGAGAAGTTACTTCTGTTTCATCAGCAGCCTAATTGCCCATGATAAGATGGCTTTTGCTTTCCCCCAACACTCGCATCCCTCTGAAAACGGGATGAAATATTATTTTCTCCTTTTATATTTCCTATCTTGCTTTGAAACACCTTGTCATCTCCTTTTCTCTTTTTCCCTGCAAATGTTACTAGCTGTTGAAGATCTCTATTCTTATTTTTAAAGTATTGATACTCATAGGATGTCGTCATCATCATCTTCCGAGCCTTGTCCCAAACCGTTTGGGGGTTGATTACATGAATCTATAAAAGAAATTATTTAGAATCCATTACTTGAATTTGTTGATACCCATGGACATGGATCAGGAAAAGTTTAAATAATTATGTAAGAGGACATTAGCGCCTGTTTCATACTGCAGGAAATAAAAGTATTTCATAGACTGATACAGCTCTTAAATAGTCATTCAGAAAATTTTCAGAAATAATATATCACCAAAAAAGTAAGAGGTGAGGTGAGGTGCTTTTCTCCAAAAGGGGAAGTATCTCACCATCTGCAGAATTTCTCGTGCTTTGTATGGTCACAACATTGAATTGTTAAGGACAGGAAGGAAAGAAAACAATAGCATCATCCACAAAAAGTAATGTACATGGTACACCCTATCAATTGTCTTTTTCAATTTCTCCTTTTCTCGGTCGCCTACTTAGGCTTTGAAATTTTATGTAAGAAATGGACATAGTAGTCAATGTCGATTAAGAGCCTCATAACTGATTCTCTCTGATTCTATGTGGAGCAGAATGCCTGATGAAAATGGAAGGAAATTTCTTTGCAAGAAAAAAATTGTTGATCTCAGGATTTGTTGATATTGCCATTGGCTACATAAACTTTGGTCAACATACAATGCAAAAATTGTATATTTTTGTTGAGGATCTGGTTAAGAATCCCATAATTGTATGTTTTATGTAATGTTTTTTTTTTCTTCTTTCCATTGCTTTATGATTTTTTTTCATTGAAAGACGATTATCGATCGATTTGAAAATAGGTACAGGATTATGAATTATCCTTGCTGTTTGCACTAATGAAATGATAAATACCCAACAACAAAATACATAGGATCGATGGCAGGGAGCTGCTTTGAAAAACAATCTTTGTATTTTTAAATATACAGGGATAATTCACTTTCTTAACTGTATATGCATCTGAAGACAATCTATAGAATGTTTTGGTGTTCTCGACCTGATTACTGACGCTGTGAAGTACTTCATAATTCCAGTTATTGTTTGAAGCCCTATACCTTGTTTAATTGCCTTTATGTTGCTTTCCCCATTATCTCAGGCCAAAATTAAGGAAGCCTTACTAATTGAAAAACTCAAGCTGTATGAAGTTCCTAAAGCTCAAGGTCCTGTTGTTAAACCACATGTGCTTACTGGTGAGGAACGGTTTTATTTGAAAAGGATGGCCCAGAAGAGGTCGAATTATGTGCCAATTGGCAGACGAGGAATATTTGGAGGTGTCATTCTTAATATGCATATGCATTGGAAGAAACATGAAACTGTTAAAGTCATTTGCAAGCCCTGTAAACCTGGACAAGTACATGGGTATGCTGAGGAAATTGCGAGATTAAGCGGTGGCATCCCCATTCAGATTATTGGTGAGGACACCATAATATTTTATCGCGGAAAGGATTACGTGCAGCCAGAATCACAAGATATGTCACCCATTGATACATTGTCAAAAAGAAAGGTTCTACTTCCAACTTGTAATCTTTTTCAATTGCTTCATATCTTTTTGTTTCTTGAACACAAACATTAAGAGTTAGTTTGACGAAATTCTCTAATTTTTTATTTCAGTTTTGTTTTCTGAAAACAGTTTTCAATCCTTCTTTTAATTTTTTTGTGACAATGATGTGTTTGGTTTATAGAGCTGAAAACAACTGTGTTCCATTTTCTGTTAAGTTGGAAAATCGAGTTAAATATGCTTCACTATGCAACTTATAGGAAAAGATTCTTCAACTTCAAGCACCAAATAGTGACTAAGCAGATGCCGGAGATGGTTGCAAGTTGAGATGTCATATTCAGTAACTCATAGGCGGTGTTAAATAACATGTGGAACTTGTGCAATGTTAACCTGTAGGCTAAGGATGATCTGATATGGTCTGACATGCTACTAAATTTGCTTTTTCAATAGAACCACCCACTACTATTTTGAGGATTGAGTCTTAGTTGAGTTAAAAATTTATAAGGAGGGAGGATTATTTGTAGGAAAGTGAAGTAGGATCTGTATGGAACACTTTCCTTGATTTTTTTTTCCTTTACGGTTATCGTTGTCGATGTTATGGAGGATGGCATTAAAATCTTTTCATCACTTCTTGTTATCTGATATAAAACTAGTTTTTTTTCCCTTCTATTTTCAGGCACTCCAAAAGTCGAAGTATGGGCAATCACTTGAATCTGTGAGGCGCTTCATTGCTATTGCGGAAAAGGAATTGGAGCTCTACTACAGGCACATTGCACTTTATGGCGATCCAAATACTCGGAACCCCATCTCCATCTTGGACAGTCCAAAAAAAGGCATCAATGAATCTGGGAAAGCTAACATGCTCGAAAAGGAAGACCACAAATCAGCTTACAATGGTTTTTCAGGTCTTTTAGAGATGGAAGATAATTCCAAAGATGAGGGTTTAACCGAAAGCGAGTCAGATTTAGAAGATGAATCTGAAGATAACAGTGCATCGAATTTTAATGGAGAATGCGAAGATGGTGTGTCTACGACGCTAACGAGCTCCGGAGGCTTGGGTTCATCATCAATGTTTCAGAGTAGATTGCAAGTTGATGAACTAGATTTTGTAAGACAGAGAAACAAAAATAATATGATTCGACTTTGAATGCCTTGAGAAGGATTTGCCAGACTTGTTACTGTTAGACCATGGATATACCATAGATTTAAGAGCTTTATGAGAAGGGTAATGAGAAACCTCTCCATATAGAGTTGAAAATCTGTTTGGTTTTAATTTATGTTATTTTAAATGGTTTTAGAGGTCGAATGGATTTTCTTTTTTCTTTCATTTGACAGATAAAAGTAGGGGTGGTAAGAAAATAGGTTATGGGTTGGAAAACAACACATGTTTATGAAATATTTATATGTCTGGATCCTAATTTCGGATTGGATTTCGGACGTACTTAATTGATCATATCTGGATTAGTCTAAATCCAGATAAATAAATCGGATAATAATCTAATATTAGTTAGGGTTCAGACAAGTAAATCAGATAATATTTTGTGTTTGGACTTAGATATTAGATATATAATTTATGTTCAAACTTGATCTAATTTGGGTCAGACAACGGGAGGGAGTTTTGGGATATAAGTATCTTATTGACAAATAAACTAATTTAAAATGCGAAATGACCGTTACGGCGTTGCAAAACAATCCGTCTTCGCGATGTTAGGGTTTTAACTTTTAAATCGTTGGCGTTTTACCTCTGAAAGAAAGACAACTTCAATAGTGATTGTTCAACGAAACGGTGCAATCGAAAATGAGGGAAACAGAAAGCACGGTCAATCGTCTTGCCGAGAGTGATGAAAACCCACCGCAAGACATGGAGCTTAACCGCAAGCGAGAAGCGGAATCTGAGAACCCCGATTTGGCGGCTGTTAAGAAGCCGAGAGTCCACGCGGAAAACGCGGCTGAGAAGAGTGATTCGGATGTGAAAGATGGGAAATTTCTGGGAGAGGGATCAAGTGAAAGGGGCGAGCGAAATGAATGTGCGGAGGAAGATATGAAGAAGGAGACGAGCTTGGAGATTGAAGCGGATGCCGCTGAAGATAAGGGGTTAAGGCACTCCATGGAAGATGCTTGGGTGGTGCTTTTGGACGCTAGTCTCGGTTCTCCAGGCAAATTGAGGTTTTTTTTTAATTGAAAAATATTTGAAAAGGTTTACGTTTTTCTTGTTCTTTTGTTTTGGAGATTTTATTTGACATATTCTGAGGTTTGATGGTGTCTAAAGGTGTGCGCATTTTGCGATATATGATGGGCATGGAGGTCGGTTAGCTGCGGAGTATGCCCAGAAGCATTTGCACGAGAATGTTCTGTCAGCTGGCTTACCACGTGAGTTGGTCTGTTTTGCTTGGTCTAATCTTGTGTTTGTTGCTTTAGTGATGCATCTGCTTGAATCTGGATTTATGGGTGACGTTGTGGTTTTGTTGGTTCTCTTGCATTCTGTTTCTTGAGCAATCAAACTATTTTATTTGTGACTAATGAATAAAGTAGTTTATTGCCATAAGGGTAGATAGGAAGAAGTTATCTAACTATTTTCAAGTATCTAAAATTCAAAAGGCCTATTAGCTCCTCGTTGACATTTTTCATAAACCACATTAAAATTTGAACCTAGGTAGAAATTAATTGCGGAAACCAATACACGTAGTGAGTTCCCGTTATTTTCTCATAAACTCATGTAGCCGACCCCAAACTTTTGGGATAAAGATTCGGATAATGATGATGATGAATCATTGAAGGTGTGTAAGCATGTGATCCAGGTATATGTCTGTGCTTTGGACTTGTCTAGTTATCACAATCTTTAATGCATTGATGCTAAGTTGGTTCAGGTCCTTCAGGATTGCTAATGCGTGACTTCTATAACCTTATTTGGCTTGTAGCTTGTTTGTGACTATTAATAAGTTTGGTTGCTTATTTAAAATATCAGATGTTATGTGCACTTTTTTTTTTTCCTGTTGAAACAGGTGACCTTGCTTTCTAAAGCTATATTCGACTTGTTTGGATTGTATTAATTGTGTTGTGTTTCATGATGGTGCAGTTGGATGTTAAAGCTGCCAAGAAGGCCATACTTGATGGTATGAGTTTGTTTTCTGCATCACTTATTGGGCATATCACATGCTGCTCACCTAGACACCTAGTGATGATAAAAATTATGAACTATCATGTGTTCGTTGCAACATCGTTTCTATTTGTCTTCGTAGCTCGTTATGATGCATTGTTTCTTGGTCCAAATTCAGGGTTTCGGAAAACTGATGAGTCACTTCTTCAACAAAGTGTCTCGGGTATGGATTTGCTATCTTGATCAGTGGTTTCAATTCTAATGCTTTTGGAAATGGCATTGATGAATTTCCAATGCATTATCTAGATTTTCCTTTCCAGAGCTACAGCCTACAAATTATGTTTGTTTCGTGTAGCTTTTTGTTTGGATAGGATGTCGGCTCATGTAATTATGTTACCAATGGTTAATGCATGGCTATGGAATACTAATTTTATTCTTCCAATTCAGTTTTCAATGAGGATAGGTTGTTTGTCATTTAGTTTTGTGATGCCTATATTTACAAACTACTAATAATCAATTGGAAATTTTATGTCAAGAACAATTAACTGTAACTAGAGACCTAATATGGTGCTCATAATATATTTGGCAATATAAGGGTAACTCTAAGAAGTTTTCATTCTGAATTGACCTGTTTATATCTATTTTATTCGAGATAAGTTAAATTTTTTATATTTCCATGTTCTTGGAAGTCAGTGTGACTACTTATGATCTTAAAATGTAAATAGAATTAATATTGTATCCCTTCCACTGTCAATCGTCCTGTCCCCTCGAGCCCAAGGTGAAATATTATATTATCTTTCATGGATAGTTGCACTATAGAATTTGCTGTGGTGTGTTTGTCTGGGACCCTACGATTTGTATTTTAGATATCAGGACGTTATACTCAAGCTCATGAGTCATGAAAAGGATTGAATCAAATTAGTACCATAGGTTGGCTTGACAGGCTTGGCAAGTCCTTGGAGCTGTCAAGATAACGATTCCTGTGATGTTATACAAAGAGGTCTACCTTTGTTCAACTTTTCAATGTAGGATTTTTGACATCTCAATCAAAAAGTGCTCAACTAATTTGTACTCTTACTGGCTATAATATTTATAATTATTTTACTACCCATGACTTCTAGTTTTTCCCCTTTTTTTAGTTTACTATTACAAAAATAGAGTTGAATATTAACTAATTTATTAGCTGTATTTAAATAATTTTCTTTGACAATTTGATATTATGTACCTTGTTATCAGGGGCTTGGCTGGATGGTGCAACAGCTGTCTGTGTTTGGGTATTGGGACGAAAAGTAAGCTTGCAACTCTTCTATTTTTTTTTTATTTCATTTTAGTTTTGAATATAATAATGTTTCAATTAGTGAAAATGCTTGGGAATTCTCTTCTTTATATAAGATATGTGCTTAGGATGCATTCAGCAGTGGTGCATTGTGACTGGATTTCTGGTGGCATTATTGCTTTTATCTTTGTCACCGACTCATCCTATCATTTTCTGCTCGAAATTCTTTTAACATGTAGTTATTGATGGATTTTTTTTTGTTTCTTTGGAGTTCTTTAAATTTGACCCTTTCTGGAAGTTATAGGTGAGCTTCTCTTCTAACAGGTAAAATTCTCGTGATGGAATCAGAACAATTTGTTTGTCTCCTAGCTTTGTGATGAGTGAGTTGTTGAACTTCGTAAGAGAAAACGAAAAGAAAAGAAATCAGTTACATTGAGTACTTCTTATCAGGATGATCTTGAAAATCGTGGTTCTTCGGAGTAAATAGGGGAACTGGAAAGGGGCAGATATGGATGATTCTGAGGGTTGATGTAGATGCAATATTAGCTATCAATTTAGCTCTTGATTATACTCTAAATATGTTTATCCTTTTGGCTTTTCGATGAGCTTATGTCTCGCGATGTTGTGTTTAGGTTTTTATTGCTAATATTGGGGATGCAAAAGCAGTGTTAGCACGATCTTTTGCTTCTGATGGACTGAATCATTCTGACGGAGCTAGTCCATTGAAGGCCATTGTTTTAACAAGAGAACACAAAGCCATCTTTCCACAAGAACGCACTCGCATTCTGAAGGTAAGGGTGATCATACTCAAGGTCATATCCTGTTCTGTTTATTGTTTACTTGTTATTTCTTATTTGCATACCGATGCATATTAAGTAGTTTTAATTGGATGCTCACTCCTGTTAAGTAGTTTTATGCTCCACTCTTTCGAATATGTAAATGGAGCTATTTTTTAAACATTGTTGGTTAATAAAAAGAGTGATGGGGACCATGCTTAATCTAATAAAAGCTAAGGACGGTATTTTAAGCTGGACTGTCAAGATGAAGTGTGATATTCCATCTCAAGGAATCTCCAGTCATTGCATTCCAATTTGTTACTGATATATGTTTTATTTTCTGAATCATATTTTTGAGTCGTTTATGCCCTTCAAACCTTTATGATTCATTGGAAAACATGTTTAACTATCTTCAGGCTGGCGGGACTGTGACAAATGGACGATTACAGGGGCGCCTTGAAGTTTCTCGGGCTTTTGGTGATCGCCAATTCAAGAAGGTTTGTTTCTCTGTTTGTGCAGTTCTTGTATGTGTTTCATGTTTCCTTTGTCTTCTGACCTAAAAGTTCATGTAACTGTGTCTTGATAGGACAGAAATCACGTCTCATTCCCATTTGTTTAATATTGAGAGCATTCAGGATAATTTCTTTTATTATGACATTTGTAGCTTTGGGTTATGGGATGGTTGAAACTGGCCTTTCTAGAATGCTGGAAATGTAATACGATGTTGGACAATAACTATCTTGTAGCATCACATTATTACTCATCCCTGTTTAGCTCACCACCGGAACTGCTATGTGGTTTTGAGTGTTGGGCTATTAAGAGACAATGTATCAAAAAATGTGTGTAGTAGAAATGTGAATGCTTCTTTGGATTTGTGGCCTCACGAGGGAATCTAGGATAAGAAATTAGATTATTAGAGCTAAGGTATGAGTAGCGCCAATTGAAGATAAGTTGCGAGAATACCGTTTAAGATGGTATGAACATGTATAACGTCAAGATAGCAGTGCGGCGGTGAGAACAATCGAGGGAATTTGTATAGGAGGAAGTACACAACAAAGAGAAATAACTAGAAAGACATGGCTTGAAGTAGTAAGAAGGGATATGAATTCAAGAGGAGTGGAAGAAAGTATGATGCTAGATAGAATTGAATGGCGGAAATGAATACACATAATGGATTCTTGTTGATTTTCCTAGAGATTTATGTAGCTTTTATCCCAAACTGTTGGGATAAAGGCTTGGATGATGATGATTAGCTACTTGAGCATGGACTTGTTTTCATTTGTTGTCCTACATTGCATATGAATCTGAAACTTGCTCCAAAATCAGCTTTCAGTTAAACCCTTTAGGTTTTAGGTGTCTTGTTGTATCCTTTCCTCCTATTATTTTATGGTTAAAGTTGACAAATGGCTAAATAATTTACAAATCCAGTTTAAGTTTGCAATGACATGGATCTGAAAGATGACTGCAAATTTCCAGGTAGGGGTGGTTGCAACTCCAGATATTCATTCTTTTGATCTTACAGAGAAGGAGCACTTCATAATTCTTGGTTGCGATGGCCTCTGGGGGGTATGTACTATTATTAGAAAAAACATCATGTAATATTAATCCAGGTTTTATTGTTGTATCTTGTTTGGGTCTTGTGGTGGTTATGAGATTGATATTTTTTTTTTGCTTCAGGTATTTGGACCTAGTGACGCTGTTGAATTTGTTCAGAAATTATTGAAGGTTAGAGCAAACATTTTCGGGAATAACTAACTTTAAGTTCTTGCGTGGCATGAATTGGTCCCTTTGTTATTGCTTTCATGCAGATAGAATAATTTGAACTGTGTAGCAGCCTGCCTCTCTGTTGGTCCCTTTGTCATTGTTTAACACAACTGGTACTGGACATTTTTTGTTTTACTGGTTTTTGGTCTGGTTAAGTGAATGTGAAGATGCTTCCACAACCTTCCCTGATAGTATCATCTCCTAGCTATGCTAGAATATGTGTCCTCACAGTAGTTAGTCGTAAGAAGATGGTTCCCATGGAACACCTCTGGGTTAGTTTAATGATATATTATTCTGTTATAGTTTGTAGCTCTGTCTCAAGCTTATTTGGTTGGTTAGATTTTTTACTTTTTAATGAAATTCTGTTTTGATGGGTTGGATGGCATGGGAATCGTATCTAGTCTATCTTATCATTTCTACCTGTTATGTCCATCTTGAACCATGGAATTTGATTCACAGTTTCACACAGTTTGTTGTTGTTTGTGCATTATCATAAAATTTCTTTTGTACTGATGGAAGGCAGATATTCCCAGGTGTTGCTTACATGTGGAAGTTAGTTTGTAGTGTATTGTATATGTATGCTGTTGAACATTCGCAATTGACCTTCAACAACATTTTGTATTCTTCAATAAATGATTATATAGAAGGCTAAAAATACTTGTTGACAGGAGGGCTTGCCCGTTAAAGCTGTTAACCGTCGTCTGATTAGAGAAGCTGTGAGAGAGCGGCAGTGCAAAGATAATTGCACTGCAATTGTCATTGTCTTCAGGCGCGATTGATTTCAGACGATGCTGGTGTTTCTCGGAAGGAATGTCTTGCTGCTAGATCCATTTCGTAGAAGTTCGATTTTTGTTGGTTATGGGAATCCCCACCGTTTATACGGATATGCAGAAAATGTAAAAAGATACCAAGATTTCTATCCTTTTTCCTTTCCTGGAGACATGCATGCTATTGACCTAAGTTTCTATTTGCTTGGGAAGCTAAGAAAGAGAAGGTGTTTGATATTTGAAATTGAAGGGTGTTTTTTCCACCCAAGTGATTTTTTAAAAAAATTAAGAAATAAGAATTGTCTGCACAAGTAATGAAATTGAGACAACCCCATGTTAGCCAAATCATTGTTCCTTTTTTAAAAAAAAAAAAAAAACCCTTTGTGACTGCACATAGGGTACTGAAGGAATCTGTGAATCCTGAATTGTAGTTTTGTTTAAGCTTAATGTCATACACCCGAGTTACTAGTTGGAATGGTAAGAAGGGTGTGTATCATTTTCCTGATCAGGTTTAATGTCGTCATGAACCTAGTTGTACCAACAATGTGGAGGATTCATGCATGATGCAGGATATGATCTTTCATTAGTTAACTCTGAACAAGTCAATTTGTGTTTAATATTGGATACCCTTTTTAACAGCATCTTTGTGACAGTGTTTTTTGGGATACTTGTCATCCCAATATTTTCTAGTTGGTTGTTGATTTTGTAAAGATCAGACATGTAAACAAGTTGTTTTATGTTAGATTTTTGTCTCAAATGTGCTCAACCAAAATGACTGATCAAATCAACTGAGAAGATAGTCTACAAAGCCTGACAGGAAGTTATATGTAGGTAAACCATGATGATGAATCATAACTATTGTTTTGGTTATGATTTGGTGGATTCAAAAGAATTAATTTTTATTTTTAAAAATAAAAATTAATCCATAACCCATTAAGAAATCACAGCTTTTTTATATTGTCTACATGTGCTTTGCTTCTACTAAGATCCTTTTTGTCTGTCAACAAAGTTTATATTATAGCCAAATCATTAGGAGAACCACATGCCATTTTGATTCTTTTCCTTCTAACAAATCACAAAACTACTTAGTGAGAAATTAAGAGGTGATGCAACTTTTGGTCACCGAAAAGTTTACTTGGTTCAACTCGATCATCACGTTCCAACTTGAGAACTCAAAATTGAAAATTATTCCAATATACACACTTATAGACATATTTTCAACTATTCGGACAGTTAAACTGCTCATGGCATAAAAAAAATCACTATATAGAATCTACCCGAACAATGATAAATCTGCCCGTATGTATATTGAAACAATTTTTCAGGTTTGAATTCCCAAGTTGGAACATTTGAACATTCGATGACTGAGTTGGAAATTGACAATCTTTCACTAACAAAAAGTTGTACTATCCCAAGAAATTAACACTATTACTACTATTTCAATTTTGATAGAAACTTTTAAACTTTGAAAGAATTACAATGATATGCATGTAGTAATATATGGTGTGAGACAATAGTCCTACTCATGAACATGACCAATAATGTAAAAAGAGATTTTATACTATATGTTGACCCATGAAAAGAAAATGAGGTTGGCCAATCTCTAACCACCTGCCTAACATGTTCTACTCAGCCTTGTCTCCCCCAACAAAACTCAAGTCACTAAGAAAATTGAGATTTCATGTAACTACTCAAGAGAGATTACATGAATCTAAAGCTCTCTCCAATTCAAAGAATATTATCTGTTATGAATGCAATTTGTAATAAACTAATAATGGTCAAATTGCCATATGTTCTTGAGGCTGTCTGTTCAGTCAAATAATACACTCACAATAATGCTCCCTTTGTCTCTGTGTGTGTGTGTATATATATATATATACCAATATGATCATTGTACTTTATTCAAGGACCAAAAGTGGGAAATTAAGAGAGAAAAAGTAAGCAAAGTTATGGCAACTGAGAGAATTAAGCTTCTTCTGGCATTACTTGCATTGCAGTTCTGTTTTGCTGGCTTTCACATTGTCTCTAGAGTTGCACTGAACATTGGTGTCAGCAAAGTTGTTTATCCTGTTTATAGGAACTTAATTGCACTGATTTTGTTGGGTCCTTTTGCTTATTTTCTAGAGAAGTAAGTCTTGAATTGATATGTTCATTGTTCATTTTGTTTTGTTCTTTGTTTTGGGATGGCATTCAAGAATCTGTGTTTTCTTTTTCAGGAAGGAAAGACCACCTCTCACTTTTTCTTTGTTGGTTCAATTCTTCCTCCTAGCATTCATAGGGTAAGAAACATAGATAAACTATTGTGGATGCATTTTTTGCGTCCAAGGTATACTTCTACTACTTGGTAACTTGGGTACTCACTTTCCCGAACTAAAGAGGTTATGGGTTCAAGTGGGGGAGGCATGATGATTCTCTGAAATAAAAACCGTGAGGGGAGGGTAGGAATGTTTGTAGAGGGTACCCCAAAGCGGACAATCCCTTGGATGCAAAAATGCATCCACAACTATCAATACCTACAGATTATAACTGTTGTTCTCAGTTTTACTTAAAAATGTCACTGCTTTGGTTTCTCACTTTTAGATTCTCTGTGGTTGTAGAATTACAGCAAATCAAGGTTTTTATCTGCTGGGTTTGTACTACTCATCTCCAACTTTTGCTTCTGCAATGCAAAATTCAGTTCCTGCAATCACTTTTGTCATGGCTTCCACTCTTGGGTATTTCGCTCTTTAACTCTAAATCATTGTCTTTGCATTCTTTGATGAGAACATCAACATTAACTTCAATCTCTTTCGTTTTCGCAGAATTGAGAAAGTTAGCATTGGAAGCAGAGATGGAATGGCGAAAGTTATAGGCACCATTGCTAGTGTAGGAGGTGCTACTGTAATTACTCTCTACAAAGGCCCTCCTCTTTTGCATCAGTCACAGCAAGGGGAAGTAGAAGAAGGTTTATCCTTAGACAAAATGCAGAACTGGACCTGGGGTTGCATTTACTTGATTGGACATTGCTTATCATGGGCAGGCTGGATGGTCTTTCAGGTTAGTCCATTGATTCTACTGTTTGTGAACAGATGCAGATTGATTCAATTAGAAGTTTTTGAGCTAATGTAAGATTTATAACAATTTTTTTCAGGCTCCAGTGGTGAGGAAGTATCCAGCAAAACTGACACTAACTTCATTCACCTGCTTTTTTGGATTGATCCAGTTCTTAGTCATTGCTGCCTTTGTGGAAAATGACCTGAATGGGTGGATAATAAAGTCAGGAGAAGAGCTTTTCACTATTCTATATGCTGTAAAAACTTCAACTTTGTGCTTACTGCAACTTCTTAACATTCAACCACATAGTAATAGTTCATAGTTCAGTTGGTTGTATCTCTGGGCTTTGGTTGCTAAGGTCGGGAATTTCACCAACTAGGAGTATTTCCCTAAGATTTTCCTGATCTCGTGAGTTTTAAGCCCCACTTCTAGGCCCGTATGAATTTCGGCCTAAGATTTACGTTCACTTAGCTGTCCGATAAGAAAACACAATGTCCGCTGCATTTGAATTAATCCTCCATAGAATTAACCGAATAACTGTTTTACTGATTCAGGGAATTGTGGCATCTGGGATTGTCATTTCTCTCCAAACCTGGTGTATTCACAAAGGTGGTCCTGTATTTGTTGCTGTCTTCCAGCCTATGCAGACAGTTTTAGTTGCTTTTATGGCATCTGTGATTCTTGGAGATCAACTATACTCTGGAGGGTAAATGCACTTGATTTCCAATTATCAGAATTAAGACTTCTACAAGACTTATTTTGATGAATCTTCACCATTTTCTTTGCAGAGTTATTGGTGCAATTCTAATCATGATAGGCCTGTACTCAGTTCTATGGGGTAAGAAAGAAGAGAGAAGAATGGAAAACCAACACAGTGAAGAAACACTGAGAAAGCACCTTCTGAATGATGAAGCTTCAGATAAAGGAACTGACACTGTATCAGACATACCATGAAATAGGGTTTGGATTTACAGAAACAAGAGAGCTCAGATTTTCTGCTGAAATGAATGATCTACGTAAGGATACAGTGTTTTCTGCACTGGGATGAATCAACATCTTTTACATGTAAATTCAATATATTTTTTCAAAGTAAATTTGAATTATTGTCAGCTAAGCTGACTTTGCCCCCCAAATTATTGAAGATGAACCCCCCTTTCATTGACATATGGAAGGAGGAGGTCTGATGTTGTCGGTTGGCATGAAATCCGAGTATCAGAAAACAGCCGATCATTGAAAGTGTGGCTTCATGAATTGTACAGCAACTCATTAAAGTCAAACTACACTATATATTTCCCTGGACAACCAAAGCCCCCAAGCATTCCAATATCTTGTTTACTTAATTGTTTCATCTCGAGTTCGAGCCCCCACTCCCGCTTACCTACCAAAAAAATTGAAAGGGCTCATATGACCATGTCTATGATGCAGTTCATCAATAGTAAGTTTCCCCCATCCTATCCAAAGGGACTGTCAACCAACTATAAGAAGATGCATAACCAGTACAAACTGCAAACATTCAGTCATATCCATATCTTTTATTTGTAATTCAGTACAATCACAAGTAATTCACGAAATGACTCCAGTGTCTTTGAAAACTTCAAAAGTATCCATCTCAGAACATAGTTTTTTAGGAAACACAGTAACATATGATCTACAATATTCACACAAGACCAAACTTCTCACACACCGAAAAGCCTCCAATCCTAAGAAAAGCAAGGCAACAAGAATTACATGTTAGCTGTCTAGTGCTCCTAATCACCAATATAATTAGTAGTCCAACTTACAAGGAGGTTTAATAAGGCCGGCCGGCCAGCCAGATCAAATAGATAATTCCTCATAGAGTTTAACAGAGCACAGCCTAAATGGAAGGCTTCTCACATACCCAACTGGCTTTGCTAATATATCTAGCACAGGAGACAGCGGCATAAATGGATGCTTCCGCCTTTTTTTTGCCAATTCAAAAGAAATCACAGAGAGAAAGAATACTTCTATAATTTTGTAATTTAAAACAGTGCAGCCACAAAAATACATAGAGGCTTAAAAATTACAACTTTGCATGCCATTCAAAAAAATATCACTGATTAATTGTGGGAACAAAATGACAAAGTTTAATAGCAAACAAAGCTTAAAATAAAACTTTGCTACTAATAGAAGGAACTAGCAACCACTTCACAAGCATGGAGATTTATTGGGGCATGGAACACAATTTGCATACCATTACACGTTGAGCCAAGATCAGCAAAAAGCCAAAAAATACAAACAAAATATAGATCTCATAGATGAGAATGAGATGCATCATTCTGAAGGCACAAACTCAGCTGCAACAAAAGATAATGAAAGCGAAAGCAAAGCCAGGTTTAATCACGCCCGTGCGAACACTCACAAAGATTGACCACTAAACTAATTCCAATGTTATTTAATACTTTAAATGGCATGGGGAGCTAACAGTAAGAAGAGTCTTAGCTAAAGTTTTCCTCCAGTTTAATCAAATAAGTGATTTTAACTCCAATCATCTGCCTTGTAAATCCAATACATCTTCTAGAAAGATTTATGTACTCATTATCATACTGACCATTAATAACTAATATGAAGTTTCATTGTACGGCACAAGGGGTATAAACTCACAGATTGTCGTAGAACATTGAAAGAACTTTAAATACACATAAACAAACTAATACCAATCAAATCCACAGAAATCATCAAATAACCAAAGACACCTAACATTACCTATAAGTTAAAGGAAAGGAAAACTCAGGGAAATGTATATAAATAAGTAAACATTAATACAGCCCTAAAGTACCAGGCAATACTCCAACTCATAGAAAAACCGAGGCAATAGATGCAGCAACAACAAAATTCCTTAACCAACACTAACCAGCATAGACCACCACCCCATGTAGTACACACAGGGACATAAGATCACTAACAAACACCACAAGTTTCACAATTCAATTTCAAATCTACCTCACGGTAACAATGTCATCAATCTTCAAAATCATCCGCACACACTCTGTTGCCAGTGTAATAGCACTTGTGCTCACAAGCAACGGCTGCACTACATTCTCCTCCAAGATGTTTGTGATCTGACCCTTCCTCACATTGATACCAGAATTGATCTCTCCTTGTGCGTGCCTGTTCCTCAGCTCAGTAACAATAGCAATGGGGTTCAACCCAGCATTCTCAGCCAGAGTATAAGGAATAACCTCAAGCGCCTCTGCAAAGGATCTAACACAGTATCCCTCCATTCCGTGCAACACCTTCGACCATGCACCAAGCTGCCTTGACAGCTCAATCTCTGGGGCACCACCGCCTGCAATCAAAAACCTTTTGTTCACCAAACACCTAACCACACACAAAGCATCATGCAAACTACGCTCTGCCTCATCAAGAACCAACTGGTTTGACCCACGGACAAGCACTGTAGTCGTCCTTCCCATATCCTTAATCCCCGTTATCTTTACAATCTTCCCATCTCCCAGAGAAACCTCCTCAACAAGAGCAGCCTGCCCAAGCTTCTCAGCACGGAAATGCTCAATATTGGCAATAGGTAAGCAGTCTAAAGTCTTAGTAATAAACTCAATCTCATCACGCTCCACATCCTTAACGACCAAGATCTTAGCTTTAGCCAAATAATGGAGTGACAAATCAGTGACTGCATCCCTCAAAATACTCTTCTGGATCAATAAAACATTACACCCAGTTGCCTTAATCTTCTTAATCATCCCCAAAATGTAATTCCTTTCCTCCTTCAATATCCTATCCATCTGGGTATAATCAGAAACTATTATACTCTGCTCAATATCAGTCTTGGGGGGAGAAATCTGGAACTGAATCACTGCAATCTTGGCATTCTCCATGCGGGTTGGCCCACCAGCAGCATGACTAGCCTTCTTATCAAAGACCATCCCTTTAACTAGCTCTGTATCGTCCACAGTCCCACCCAGCTTCTTCACGATCTTGATATCCCGCAGATCCACCAAATCAGGCTTTTCAGGGTCCACCACCGATAGAACAGCGTCCACCGCAAGCGGAGCCAGAAGCGTAGAGTACTGACTCACTACCTTGCTGTTCAACGAAGTGCTAGCAGACTTAACCAACGATTCACGATCGGAGAGCTCAACGGGGACAGCCATTGCAGTAAGCACATCGACGGCCTTAGTAGCGGCTTTGTGGAGCGAATCTGATATAACAGTAGGGTGAATTCCGTGGGAAAGGAGAGTGAAGCACTCTTTGAGGAAGGCACCGGCAATAACAACGACAGTGGTGGTACCATCGCCAGCAGTGGCGTCCTGAGACTTAGATAGCTCGACGAGCATCTTCGCGGCGGGCTGGAGAACCTCCATCTTGTTGAGTATGGTGGCGCCGTCGTTGGTGATGATGACCTCGCCGTTGGAAGTGGAGATCATCTTGTCCATACCCTTGGGCCCAAGACTGGTCCGCACCGCATCGGCCACCGCACGCGCCGCCAAGATGTTGGCCTGACGGATATCCTCCTTGCGCTTGTTGTCGATATAGGATTCAGTCTTGGAGGAGGCGCTGGGCTGAGCGACTATCGCAGGTGCTACCGCCATTGAATGGTAGTGATTCAAAAACTAGAAAACCGTAACCTGACAGAACAAAAGTAAGAAGAAAGGACCTTCGACGACGAATCGAGAAAGTGTGAGATGGAGTGCGTATGGAAACCCTAGTAGATATGTATAGTGTATACAAGGGAAGCGGGAATACCATAGGCTTTTTATTTATTTATTTTCTATGAGTTTCTTAAATGATAAAACCTTTTAAATTTTTAAAATCGGAACCGAGACAGGGTTATTCGGATACATTTCAGTATTCCACGGTGTTATTTTGGTATTTGTTCTTCAGTTATTTACGGAAACCCTAGTAGATGTATACAAGTGAAGCGGGATGACCAAACCCTTTGGATATTCGTCTACCATTTAATTTTTAATTTTCATAAATAGTTGAAAAATCGTTTCTAAACCCATTAAGTATTGAGTTTATCTCGAGATAGGGTTATTCGAGTACATTTCAGTATTCTACGATGTTAGTTCGACATTTGTTCTTCAGTTTTGAAATTCCTCTACTAGAGTTTGTGAATTTTTAAGCTGCTAACGTGACATTAGATATAACGTTTACTATTATGGAATGAAGTATTGGTTTTAAACCTTTTTCAAAAAGAAATAAAAACAATACTTGTTTATCATTTAACTTTTAATATTTTTTATTTTAATGTACAACCATTTCCAAACCGGAAACTTTCTAAATTTCATTTCATTTAAGATAATTTTAAACATGTTTCTCTATTGGGAAAATTTTAGAAGGTAACATTTTCTGTTTAATTTATGCCTATTTTCATATTTTGTATTCTAATTTTACCTGTATTTTGTTCAAGATTAAAAAAAAAGAGAGAGAGAGAATAAAATCCCTTTGTTAGATTCATAAACCTTAAAGCTACTATGCCTATGCTCCTCTAGCTTACATAAATCTTGATCTCCCTGATGCTTCTTTTCTTGTAGAAAGAACAATAAGGCTGTTTCTATACTCCACCCCACCCTTGTCTTCTAATCACAGAGGGGTCTACCAAGACTACATTGATCAACTGGTTATTCCAAGGACTTGTATGTTCATGTCCTTTGCAGGCTATCTAAAGTCACCCTCTTGCCAGTCCTTCAAACCCTCCAAATGGAAGAAATTCTTGTATCAAGATTGCATTTTCAGGTAGGAAAACCATGTTAGTAAGGCCAGCTCCATGAGCTCCCACAATAACATCACAAGAATCACAGTACTCTAGGATATATAAGAGGTTCTTAAGAAATGGCTGAAGTCTTTCATGGAGTATGTATATGGAGATTTAGAAGAATCAAGGATCTATAGTCATTTCTCTGTGACTTTTAAGGCCAGTGATTGCACTTGGAAAGCAACGGATCTCCCTTTTCTCTGTCAATGTCGATAAATTCGTATTGAAACTATCCCATTAGTATTGCTTGAAGCTTTGAAATCCAGAAAATGAGAGCTGGAAACACTGTGATTTTGAGAGCACTGAGGGATTTCTTGGTGACTCTTTAATCTTTATGAACTTCACTAACCATTCTGTCATCTTCCTCACCGCCGTCTTATCTTCCTTTCGAGCATACGGTCTGATACTCCACGGCTTGTCATATAGGCCTGTTTGAGATGAAGTAATGAAAACAATGGAGGATTTTCAATCAATCCTGACATCTCCATTATTCTTGGGAAAAAAATCTGATATTGGTGCAATGCAAACTGGCTTTATCTTTTCAGCTTAACAAATAATTGCCCGGCAAGGCTCAAATTGGGTCATTTGCTTGCACTGATGGCAAACAAAAAGATAAACTGAATGATTTGTGTAGGGAAGAGTGTATCATGAATAGGTATATATCCTCCTATAGAAAGAAACAAAAAAAATCTACTGATGCAGAAGCTCAAGGGCTTTTAACAAAGTTGGTCTAAACCTATTGACATCAAGCTTTACATTTTGTTGCTCCAAGTACACTGACTTCCATGCATTCCACCCCTTTTTACCAATTACAGAAGGGTCTCTGAAGACAGCATGATCAAGTGGGTATTGTTGGATCAAAGTGCTTTCTTGTTGCTGTATCTCATAATCTAAGTACCTTATGTTCATATCCTTTGCAGGCCATCCAAAGTCAGTTCTTGCCAGCCAGTTGAATCGCCCGATTGGGAGGATTTGGATCAATATTGCATTCTCAGGAAGGAAGACCATGTTAGTAAGACCAGCTCCATGAACACCCAACAATACGTCGCAAGAGTTCACGACTTGCGCAACTCTTGTGATGTTTGCATCTGGTTCTGCAACAAGCACTTTGTATCCCAATCTCTTAGCCATTCTGGCAATCTCACCTGAATTTGTAAACGCTCGAGTTCTTCTTCTTGAAATGATCAGAAGCCGGGGCTTTCTTTTATCAGCATCTCTCATTTTGATGGCAGTAGCTTTCTTTAAGGAATATGAGCTTCTTAAAAACTGCCTGAAGTGTTTCATGGTATGCGGAGATCTTGAAGAATCAATCCCCATTTCCTTGTGACTTTTAAGGCCTAAGATCAAGCTCGGAAAGCAATGGATTTCCTCTTCTTTGTCGATGTTGATTAACTTGTACCGCGATAGCCCTTCAAGTATTGACTGGAACTTGGTAGTCCAGGAAGGATAACTGTTGCTGATAAGAAATTTTACTTCTCCATTGAACTGTTGAGAAGTCAAAAACAATGGAATAATGACATCAGTGAAGGCATGAAAATGGTTTCCTGCATATCCTCCAATGGAGAAAAGAATGGCAGGAACATTGTGATGTTGAGAGCATTGGGGGATTTCTTTGTAAGCTGGTTTAATTGACCATTTTCGAACAATATTCATCGCTGTTTTGTCTGTTTTTCGAGCGTATGGTCTGATATTCCATGAAGTACTGTTTTTTGCCAAGATGCCTGTTTGAGATGAAGCAAAGAAAACTGTTGAAGACTTTGCATCAACCCTGATATCTCCATTGATCTCGCAAAAATCTGTTCTGGGTTCCGTAAAATTGCACACTGGCTCCATCATTTGTGCTGCATTTTCTGCATCAACATGA
The DNA here is from genome assembly GCF_013401445.1 of Tripterygium wilfordii. Taxonomy (NCBI): domain Eukaryota; kingdom Viridiplantae; phylum Streptophyta; class Magnoliopsida; order Celastrales; family Celastraceae; genus Tripterygium; species Tripterygium wilfordii. Next base: position 3,553,060 of record NC_052247.1, read on the forward strand.
GAAGAAACTAAATTAGACTCAACTGTCAACTTACAATGCCTCAAAAACTAAAATAATTCAAGCTTACCCTGAACTATTTCCTGTGAGCTCTCAGCGCCATTGACCGACAACAGTTCATCACCTTCAATCTCTCTAGACCTGCTAGTGTCATTTGCTTCTACCATTTCTTGACCTTCAACCTCCTTAGACCTGCGGGTACTTTCATTCCCTGACAGCATTTTCCCATCTTCAATCCTCTGAGACCGGCTTGCAGTTTCATTCACTGATATCATTTTCTCACCTTCAACCTTCTGAGACCTGCTTGTTTCATTCCCTGATTGCATTCTGTCGCCTTCAATCCCTTCACGCGTGATTGCTTCATTTACTAATACCAATTTGTCATCTCCAATCTCTTGAGAACTGTTTGTTTCAATGACCAAATTCATGTTCTGACTGTTTGGATAATTGATCCACTGCCTTATGTGACCAACCATGTGCCGAGGACTGATTGTATCCATCGACAAACGTAAATTCACTGCAAAACCAACAGAAGTAGACAGAATTAGCACACCATAGTTGGCATTGAACCTACAAACCACATATTCAAGGCTAAAAGGACTTACTCATTGGAATATTGGGGCCTAAATAAGGCTTAAACACAGTGCATATGCTCAATGCCAGAAGAAAACAAGCAACCAATGCTCCATAACCCAACTTCTTCTGCTCATGTCTGCTAAAGCTTCTAGCAAGTATCGAATCATACATCATTTTCGCTCAAAAAACGAATCAAAAACTAACCGATCATGAAGCAGATTTTACGCATGCTTTTGTACACTTTGTTCATGTATTCAAAACTATCAGCAATATATGGACTGCAAAGCTATGAGACTCTATATATATTGCTTCCCATGAAAATGATCATGAACAAGGCCTCTTATAAACTGATGTTATGACTAAGTCTCTGAAATGTTGGGTTAGAAAAAGACATTGTTGTTGACTGTAGAGACAATGACCTCTGCCTCTCTCTCTCTATCTATGATTAGTTAGGTGAATTTTCTTCCATTAAAACTGAGAAAGATACGCCGGCCGGCCTGAGGATTCCAGCTTGAGATAGGTATAGCTTAACTATAAGCTTGACAGAAAAAACAGAAGCTTCTTCTCTTTTTTTTTTAATCCAAAGCAGGAATAAGAACCTATGATCACTGTCTCATATAGTTCTGAAAATAATCATTCTATAACCTTTGGTTGAAGATTAGTCTCTAACAACTAAAGTCATAAATCATTACTTGATATAATTATTACTATAACATGGAAGTTTCACCTACTCTCTAATCAACACTGAATTCTTTCAACAACTGGAGTGATAGGTTGACAGCCTAGTGTTGAACTCGGACGGTGACGGTACTGAGTTCAATTCCCACTAGGAAGGAGCAATACCAAAAAGAGTTTTATCGTATGAACTCGGACGGTGACGATATTGAGTTCAATTTCCAATGAAAAGAAGCAATACCAAAAAGAGTTCGATTCCCACTAGGAAGGAGCAACACCAAAAAGAGTTTGAGTTTGATCGTATGAACTCGGACAGTGACAGTACAGAGTTCGATGGTACTGAGTTCAATTCCCATTGGGAATGAGCAATACCAAAAAGTTCGATTCTCACTGGGAAGGAGCAATACCAAAAAGAGTTTGAGTTTGATCGTATGAACTCAGACGGTGACAGTACTGAGTTCGATTCCCATTGGGAAGGAGCAATACTAGTTCGATTCCCACTTGGAAGGAGCAATACCAAAAAGAGTTTAGAAGCGTTACCTAGAAAACACACAAGTCCAATCACTACCGACACATGGTCTAGTTGTAACCAATAAACCCAATTACCTAGAAAACTTGTTGGCTGATCAAAAAATATATTTGCGCTCCTTATCAATTGATCACAACTCCTATATCTAAGTAATGTAGGATATTCGTATCAGCATTGGTTAACAAGATCCTTTGGTTTTACTTACCGTTAACAACAGTTTAATGAGTTTCAAATGGAACATGATTGAACAGGGTTAGGTAACATGTCAAGTGTCAAAAAAAAAATCCAAATTTCTCTACCGCGAATGGAGTCAACTGAAGAGAGTAGATATATGTATATATGTATATCTATATATATATATATATAGATTGCTGGTATAATCAAGACATTTGGTGGGAATGGGATGCATAATGTTCTTAAAATATTTATTTTGCAGTACGTGTGTGCCTTGAACATACTTGTAAATTCTAGATTTTTTTTTGATATTTCTCTAGAATGGAATCAAGAGTTGTTACACAAAAATAATAGTTTTCAACCAAAAGTTTGCCTACATTGGCTTTCTCCCTACCACCCCCTCCACCGCTCCTGTTGAGGGGTTTGACATTCTTCACAAAATTGTTTTAATTAATTAATCTACTCAAACATGTTTTAATTAATTAATCTACTAATTATTACTGATTGCTAAATTTTGAGAATAATTGTGCCGAATTATGCTAAACCCAGAATCTGTGACTTAATCTTAATTAATAATTACTATCCTAATCACCACCTTAAGTCCACGTTAGGTAGCAAGAACGTGCACTAGGATTAGGGTTACCAAATTAACCATAATTTTTTTTAACCGTAATCGACACAATAAAAGTTTGTTCTTTAGACACCCATATATGAACCTAAACTCAGGCCATTAGATCCACACATACAGAAATTTTACACCTGACGACAGTATAAGTTGAGCCAAAACCCAACGCGTCACTACAAATAATACCTAAATAATTATATATGTATATACACACATACCTAAAAAAGGGTTAAAAAAACTAAAGGAATTATATTGTTGAATGGGGCCATAAAAGATTTGTAATATATAGTTAGTTGTTGATTAATTAAGCAGCAAATAGTGAAGGTCCATTTGGAATTATTAGGTATTACTTGTACCCTCATCACATACCTATAAGACAAAACCAATAGGGAAACTTCTTCATGTAATACTTCTTAGGGTCCCTCACTAACTAAACCTGCTCTCAAGTCAATTTTGGTGTTCATTATAATCATAATTTATAAGATTTTTGGGCAAGAGGATTTTTCAAATAGAAAATAATTTCTCTTGATTTGATTATTCTTCAATTATGCAATGCTAATTATGATTCAATATTCTAATTGTTTGTTGGATTGTAGTTTTTTAAAAATACATGAAATTCCTCTCAAAAAAAAAAATACATGAAATTGTAATGTCATGGAGAAAGACAGCCAAAACATCCCCTATCAGCCAATTTATATATAGTTAGGTGAGTGAAGACAAATAAAGACTGCCATGGATGATTACTTCATTGAGACTGACCCTTCTCATTGTCATTTCTAAACCAGAATAAGTCAATAAGTTACCCTTGGAATATAATTATCGATCCACTTCCTTGGTAATGAAAACAACTCGGTAGACGCGTGCTTTTCAAACAACCCAAACTTAGGCCTAGCTAGACACACACAAACAGATAAACTTGCCCGACAGGTTAATTGGGTTAAGGCCCAGCGCAAGCCACTTTAAAATAGCCACACGAGCTTAGAATCGGATACTCGACCTCGACAAGATTCTTTACACCCTAAGTCTGGAGAGATAACAAACAAGCTAGGCTATCACCAAATGATTATCGATCCGCTTCCCCCAAACCCTAAATAATTATTCATAAAGTGGTTTGAGTGCTAATTATCACAAAATTGAGCAAGTGATCTTCTTGCACAGGCTTATCACAATTCACAAGCATCATTCACCTGTGACTCCCATAACATGGTTGGTGGTGGGTTGATTTAGACCCACCAGAAACTAAACCACAGGATTAGTGATTAGTGGGCTGTTAATCATCATGATTCATGCTAAAAATAGGAGCAAAAGGCCCCATAATGTTGTCCTTTGTCTACGATATGTGTAAAATGTCTTCCACTGAGGACCACATCACAGATTCATCCAAGAAAATTTGAATAATAATACCCAGAAACTTAATAGCCACCAACCATGTAGACATCCAGAGTTCAAAACTTTACCAAACTTTGAAATGGCCTCAGCTAGAACTTGAAACAAGGTTTTATATCTCAAAACCTTCCCTCTCATAGTCTCATAGCAGAGAGTAGCAGTTGAACACTCAACGGTATCAAAAGAGGATTGATTATTCAGTCAAAGTTAAATCTTCTGTTGCATCTCAAAGTGGCAAAATGAACCAATAAATGAATGCAAATGATTTTCAAGCACAATCCATATATTCAATGGCTTCCTCAAGCTTTTAATGCTGCATACACTAACATCTTTCCCTGACATGGACAGATGCTTCTGAGAACTAGTTGTTGTAAAGCGTATCAGAAAACCTAAATATTACTCAATTCCTGTCAAAAGAAAGGAGAAGCATACATGGAAATAAATCCAAATCAAGTGGAATGCATTGAAAGGGATTGGATCACATTTGTTAGATCTTGCTTTGTTTGGAATAGCTGTGTATTATGACAATTGAACAAATGTCATGCATTTCAACGTCAGAAGGTACCCGCTAACTAAAATTTGTTAGAAATAATGATTAAAGAAAAACATCATCACTGTGTTGATTAGTGGCTTAGCAACAGCAAGTCAAGCTGATAAGATATTATAGGTGAAATCAAATCTTGCAATTGTTGTTTACAGAGTGCAAAAGCAGCAAAGACCATAAATTTCTGGAATCAAATTAAACCACTCAGCAAGTATGTACCTCTACTTGCTGCGTTTAACAGCACGTCGTCCTTGTCCTTTCTTGGGAGGTCCTTTACCACGCCGCTTTAACATTTCAAGTTTGGATACACGTTCTTGTTCTTCTCGAGCCATGACAAGAGGGTCATCTTTAGTAATGTCTTGCGGATACCATTCTGCAACTTTCTGGCCAATGAGCTTCTTGCGTAAAATCTTGTGAGGAGATCTCTGTCCTGTAGGGTTAAGTACATGCCCAAATATCCTTGCCCTAGCCTCCATCACTCCCGCTAGGACTGCTGTAGACAACAAGCTCTTCAGGCTACCCCCACTCATCCTCTCTACCGATTAAGGTAGAAGGTTCTGCTACTTTAACCCAGCCTTCACCACTAAAGTATCATAGATGAGGAGATTTGTCAAAGTTAGAAGCTTTTACAAGCTAAATTTTGAATGCAGTCTCAATCCAAACATAAAACCAAGAAATTTCTGGTGTTAATTCAGTAAATATGTATTGGCACTAAATCACTTCACATGGGGATCAGAACACAGTACACTGTAAAAGTATACAAATTTACATAGTTCGAGGAACAAAAAGTTATATTTGTTGTTTTATCATTTCCAATTTAGAGCGGTAGATTCAATTCTTTTGATCTGCGAAGAATATCAACCCGAAACATACTTTCAGAAAACCCGAAATGCTTCATATGTCCATTTCTTTAATCCCGGAAAGATCGAAGAACAAACCCCAACTTGAATAGATGTTACAATGCAACAAAACCAACAATATCATCACAAACAAAATAAATCAAAACTAAATCTTTCAAACTAAAAAAAATAATAAAAAAGAAACATTAGGGAGAAAACGAATACCTCTGTTCAACTTCGTTTTAACCGAACGGTCCGCCATAGGATAGAGACGAAGATTGCAGAGAGTTGAGGAAGGCGCCTTGGCGAACAGGGGATTTCGTTAGATTTTTTCATTGAAGCCCTAGTTTATGATGGGCCTCAAGTTAAAGATATTAATGGGCCTCTTGGGTTATAAGGATTTGTAGGGCCGGCAAACAATATTTTTGGCCCAAAAAGCTATGGCCCTGGGCCTGAAAATAAACCACCTTATAAACATCCAAATCATCTAATCTTCCCCAAAACAATAGTATCTGCAGACATCTTCAACCTATAAATGATGAACAAAACAAGGTTGAGAATTCAACAAGATAATTCTCAACCAATCTTCTGCAGAAATTACCAGATATATATATATATATATATATATATATATATATAAGCTTTCTATTGTTGCTGTAAGTGTCTCCACACAAAAAGAGGGTTTTTTTTTCTTCATGTCTTCGCATACATAAACACAAGGTAGATTTCCACCAGAATTTATGCTGCAACAAAATTATTATCTGAAACAATCGCGACACTGATCTCCAGCACAAATACCGTAAAAGTGCCTCCAAAATTTTAGCCTTCCAAGGGCTACCGGGCTAGTGTACAAACTCTCTTAAAGCGTCAACAAGGATCACCCCTCTCCCCCCTCAACCCATTTTTCACAATTACTTAGAGCCACAATACATGAATAATGATCTTGTTCATATACAACACCACTTGTTTGTTCCTCGTAAATCGTAATAAAGAAAACGAGAATAGCTAACAGTCTTGCACAACCGAAAAGCATCAAAGAGCGTCTGCCTACCTCGGAAATGCATTCCCAGCAACTATATAAGTATAACCCTTGTACAAATTCCGAATCAGGAAATGAATACTTCTTGTATTGCTCTTATTCCGGACGCTGGAATTCAAGATCTAATTTCCTTTTCAGATGAAATCTGTCAGCACTGCAGAAGCAGAAGACGGAGAAAAATTTAGCAATTTCGACCATACAAGAAAAGAATCAACCTTGTCTATTATTGAAGTAGGAAATAAGCCAATGCGGAAGGCAAGACACATTCCACCATGTTAAAAAAAATCCCTCTTCCCACCACCACATTAGAACCATTTCTTTCAAAATTAATGAATCAGAACTAAATGTCTATGTTAATGCTAATGGCATACCGTATCAATACTTTGCCCAGAGTAGCCCAGAGTTTAAGTATTAGATTAAATTAAAGTTTAAGAACCACACAAAATTATAATGCACTTTAGCTTACAAAGATAGTTAGGCAATTCGTAAGACGATACTATGAAATAAATAAATAAAAACAAAATAAGGAGTTCATGCAACTTCAGGGGAAAAAAAAAAAACACGAATGAAATTCTCAAAGATGCATAAAAGTCCATTTTTTTCGCCTAATTAATCCGATGAGAACTTTTGAAGATAGTACAAAATATATAGTAAAACTTCAACAAATATGTCAGACTTCAATGTAATAGGGCTATTCAGGTTTGGCAGTGAGTCCCTCGCTCATAATTAACACTCAACAATTAATAAGGTGAGATTAGAAAACAAATACAATTCCTGGCATACTTGTCTTATGCCTTGTCACCAATAACTGATATACCAATCTAATGATACCCATACCCATGTTTACAAATGGTCCCCGCGTACCAAATATGCCAAAAGTTCATAAGGCACGCATAGGGCTTGGTTAGCTTCTTCACAGGCATATCCTATGTTTTAATTCCATGATCCTAGCACAGTGCCACATGACTGGCATTTATATAATTGAAACCATCCCCTGGATTCAGGATCAAATAACTGGTAAAATATATAATCTAAATTGCAATCGTAACAATTAAAGAAGCAGTCAAGCTTGCCTACTTTAAGAAAATGAAAGATGGTGGTGCCCACACCAAAACTTACCTAAGATCAAATATAGTTATCCACATTTGATGTCAACCGCTTATCATAGAAATAGAGCACAACAAACAGCAATAAAGTTAAAACGTCTCTTACGAGAATGTCCGCTGAAAAGGTTAGCATATATTGGATAGAAGCAATGAAGCATGCATGAATTAGCTAAGGAAATAATTGCAACCATAAAAGTTTCCGCAATTGGTTACCACTCCATTCTACCATTCAAAAATAGATGAGTTGAACCCAAAGTTTTAAGAAAACAAGATTGCTATTGAAATGCTGCCAGTCCAGGTTTGGCAATAACAAGTTATTAGGCTTTCACTACATGCGGTCACTGCTGGCCAAAACCTGAAATCATATTCTTACTTAATAATGAAGAGTGGAACGTTCTCAACTAACACTCAACTTGACCTAAGTGATTGAGCAATTTCAGATTAGAAAACAATAGAGCACAGCCTAAGGAACTCTGTATAAACATAAAATTAAGACTGAACAGAAATCCCCCACTCAGATTTTCCAATTGCACATTCCCAAAGATAAATAATGTGTGGAAGATGAGTTTAGTTTTAGATCACAACTTTACACTCCAAGCAGCAAATGGCCCATGTAATCATTATTCATTTGAGTATTTGACCAATAGGAATGGCTAAAGCATAAGTGCAATACACATAGCATATCACAAGACATTTAGCCCCAAAAATTCATTGGACTCCAAAACCACCAAGACAAGGTTGATGAATCCAGATGGCTTAAACCACTTAAATGTGAAACACCAAAGAATCTTCTAGCCAAAACCACAAAAACAGATTGTAGTTGACACCACTCTAGTACAATCCACATCAACGAAAAAGTACTAGGAGACCGTGTATAGGTATCCACATAACAAATCCAACATTACATACAACTGAAAACTCCCTCATAAAGTAGTTGTATTACTACCTGTGCCATAATAAGCCCCACTTAATTGGTGCATTAGCACTAGTTTTTACCTTTCCATTATGATTACCATCAAAACATACTCAATTGAAATAAACAACTCCTGTGCACAAAGCTCATGCGATGGTCTTGGGGTCAGCGAATGGCATAGGGACACAAGCGGACAAAACAGCTAAAATAAACAAATCTTTGCACCTTATATCACTATAGAAATATGCTCATGATGATAGCTGGTGGAAATTCGTCAATCATTTGCATCAAGCAAGAAAACCAAATCATGTCATCTGAAACTTCACCGTTGAAAGTTTCATGAATGAAAGATTCAACTTGATGAGGGTAAAAATTTAATAAGGTTCACTCTCGTGCTCAGATGCTCACAAACCAAATCCTCCCATTTGACTCTTAGACATACCTTTGACTTGTACAAACTTAAATTCCAGCGTAAGGAAGATACATTTCCAACCAGTCAAGTCGTGTTATTCTATAATTTTAACCTGATTCAAATGTAATGATGATTGATGACAAAAAAATGACTTCATTTTCAACAACTATTTTTATATAGATGAGTCAACTATATGCATGTTTGACAAACTTACAAAAGGTTTAAAACCATTACAAAGCAATTGTGCCAACTTTTACCTGTTAATTGTAGGTCTATTTGGAGGTTTTGCACCAAAGACGGAAAAATCAACTGATGATGGCACCTGATCATTCCTGCCTATATGTCCACCGGCTACCTGTCTGACTTCACCAGCATCCTCATCAATCCTACCACCTTGGTTTGCATCCCCATCAAACCCATCACGTTCTGGCATCACTCTCCTTGTCTTTCTTGGAGGAGATAAAACAGTAGGAGCCACCTGAGGATTAAAATCCGAAGCCCTAGAATTGACAGATTCCCGCTTAGGGGCAGGTCTTGGGAGCTTAGCTGGATCTGTAGGAAGAGGTGCTGATGAAAAGTACCTAAACAAGGGAACCAAGATGAGAGTAGGAAAACAACAAATAACTGTAGATTTTCAAATATTTAGGTTTTCTGGACCTGTGTTCTAATGCTTGCTGTGCCGAAATTCTAGCCTTGGGGTCATAGGTAAACATCTTTGATAACAGATCTAAAGCATCATCAGCAGCCATTGGGAACAATGAACGTAAAGGAGGTGCAGGAACATATTGGTATTCCACATAATCAGGAAGAAATACCAAATCAGGCCATTGAGAAGATGTTGGAGTCCCAAAAGCTGCAAAAATCTTTCCTAATTGATCAATGTCACTTGAACCCTGTTAGACATCAAAATATGGACGTATCAGAGAGATCACGTCATACAATGAGAAATAGTTGAAAGCAAATCCAATTCAGTACTCAGTAGTCAATTCTAGCTCCAGGGGCAATCGCGATTGATATTAGGTTTATTCCTAGACCACAAAATTAAAGTGAAAAAACTTTCAAAAAAGAAACCAGGTTATATAAGCAAACAAAGGGACGGAGACATTGAAAACTGAATCAAGAGACAAACGAGAAAGGCCATAACAAGCATGACAGTGTAAACTGCGAAAAAAACAGAGGTCCAATGTATGTCAAAAGACTCAAAACGCACATCAGATCAGACTGAAGAAGGTGCCAAGTAGGTTAACCTCCCATCAAACAAGCCTTCCCAGTTCCATAAGCACTTGTTCAGCATCAAAATCCTACTCTCCAACTTTCTCGGAATGTATCAGATTCTGCATAATCCGACCCAAACCTCCTTCTTTATTGTTTTGTGACAGAATACACATAAAATTGTTCTTCAACTAATTGTTTATGACAGAGTATGCTCGCAATTGAACTTTTAACAGATAACATCAAATATTCTAGTTGAACTACACCAAAGAGGTCAGGCAGTCCACAGCAAAGCAGACAGTTGTCCAATTGTAAATCAAGAAATAGGACAAGTTTTTGTGATCAAGAATACAAAGCTTGAGTAGAAATTTTAAATTAGCTAGAAACTTATTAATGCATACATGACAAAAAGTATAAAAAGTGGATAATCAAAAATCACTAGCGGGCCTAAACCCTATAATTTCTTATTTCCATTCAAATCCATATAAACAGTAACACATATAAGTAAAGGGGAAAAAAGTTTTTGAATATGTAGTTCTTAAAAAATTCATATGCAAATCCATATCATTAGTGAAATCATCAAAAACATAAGCAAGAAATTTTGAGCAGAACATAGTAAGGGTTGACAATCTAAAAGACCTGTAGAAATGGTCGTCGGAGGAGAAGTTCAGCAAATATACAGGCTGCAGCCCAGACATCAACTCCAGCACCGTACTGCTTGGTGCCAAACAACAGCTCTGGTGCTCTATACCATCGAGCAAAGACCTAAGCATGAGCATAATGGGCTTTTAAGCTCTGAAGTAGATATTCTAAAACCATGAAGATAAAGCATGAAAAATCAGGAAAGGGATGAAACAAGTATGAAACACTATAGACTCCCAATACAAGAGTCCAAATAGATGCTCATATACTTATCAAGAACAGAATTACCTAACCTATGAAGCTAATGCATGGTAAGTGCTGTACAAAAATATTACAACAGCCACAAACCAATCAAGAGAAGCAAAACAAGAAAACGGAAGATATGCCTGGAAAACAGTTTGATAACCTTCTCATCCAACTGCAATATACCTGATGACTTTGCTTGTTCATTGCCATATATGATGAAACTACGATAATAACAGGAATAGAAAAGCACCAATAAAGAGTACAAGAGCAAGCGTGTTGACAACAGCAACAACAATTATTGTCAACTTGCAGTTGCTAGCACGTGAGAAATGTAATAGCTAAGCATGTACATCCCATAATATCCATCCAACAACATCCAGCACACAACATCCTTTATTCTGATAAAATAATTTGATGACTAATTCCCCAGCTGCCACAAAAATTCCAGCAAGCCGTCATACATAAATTCACTCTATTAGGCTAACCACCATAAATCTATTCAAACCACCCCAACAATTCCTATGAATAAATCACTAACTTTAAAATATGCTAAGACCCTTCTATTCCTAAGAATAAAAATTCTACCCTAAAATCCTTGAGTTCTCAAACCCCACCCAGTCTGTCAGCGCATTACTTGAATTTATGCTATCAAATAAGGCAAATGAGATTATCCACCATCTTTACATGCTACTTTACACAAAGCATACCAAAGAGTAGCCTCTTAGTTATGATCAATCTCTCACATGTCATAACCCAGACAAGAGCTAATAAACACCAAGCAAGAATCATAACTCTACTAAGATCTATAGCTCGTCCACAGAATGCCCTGAGTAAATAATTGTTACTAAATCCGGACAAATATGGATTCTATATCAACTACTTAGCAAAAGTCTGCAAAGAAGCTTATTTCTGATAGCATTCAATAAAATTGGCATACCAAAATCATTCCATACCAAACACTAGCAATTTCAGACATGACAGAAACACGTAATCATGCAAGAAGTATACCTGATGAGTAAACTTGCGATCTGGGCTACCAAAAATACGTGCTAAGCCAAAATCTGCGAGCTTGAGCTGTCCATTGGATCCTATCAACAAGTTGTTTGGTTTCATATCCCTGTAAGCACAGGTGTCACAACATCAATGACGAGACGTCGACAAGTAAAAAACCTTTTAAAGTAGCTTCTCAACACGGCTGCAATACCTATGTAAAACCCATTTCTTGTGGCAATAAGCAAGCCCCTTCAGTGTCATCTGAAGGTATGATTTTATGTCAGCAGGTGAAAGAAATATATTCCGGTCACGAATAACAGCTTCAAGATCAGTCTCCATGAACTCAAACACAAGATGCAAGTTCCCTTTGTGAGGGAAGGCATCAATCAATTCAATGATATTTGGATCTTTAATCTCTTTAAGCACTTTAATCTCTCTAAGGGCTGTAAAATTCACCCCTTCCTTTTGCTTCCCAAGACGAATTTTCTTAATGGCGACCGTCTGTCCAGTCTGTGCAGACCAAAAAGCGATATCTTAGAGGGGGAAGAAAAAGTCAGAGCAAATAATTCTCTTCCCCATTGCAAGTTCAAAGAGAAAATGGATACCTATCTCCAAATTCAGTCAACAATGCAGGAGACCAAAATTTTAAAAATTCATAATTTAGGCTACGACTGGAGGAAGCGTACATAATTACATATACAAATTCAACCAGGCTCATTTACAAGTCACGAAAGTTTCCGGCAACAAAAATAAGGGCATTGCTTAAGATTAAAAAAACCGAAGTTTTACCTTTCCTTGATTTTGCACTCTTCATCTTCCTCAGATTGACGGGTGATTGGAACCATAAATACAATATGCTACCTTGGGCTCTCAATTATAATCTGTGCATTGTTTAGTCCAGTTTTAAAGGACAAATTTGACATAAAAATTTAGAATAAATGAAGCTTAACTATTCCTTTTAACTGTGTTTCATTCTGGTACCTAATTCAATAACAATGGATTAAACAAGATAGGAGGGGAGAAAATCACCCCATATATTTTTCTTCATTATTCTCCCAACTTCTTCTTTCCTCCAAAATTTCTCGGCAACCGAACACAAAGACACTTCAAATACTAAGAATATCATTACCCATCTCTAAAATCAAATAAGACATACATATATTCACAAATAAAATATATAAAAGAGAATCAATCAGCATAAAATTAAGGATACCTGAGTATCAATGGCTTTGTAGACAACTCCATAAGTACCTTCCCCGAGTACTTCACGCTTGAGGTATCTATCAGCGACTTTCTTCGCCGGATCGTGCTCCGGCATTGTTCTTGCTGTTTATTAATACGATTTGACAATCAAAAATTTGATTTATACGTCTATCGAGAATTTTCTCATGGAATGATGTTTTTCTCGAGAAAATCCGGTTCTCATCGAGAAAGAAAAAGCGACTATGAAAGGAGAAGGAGTGCGCGAATAAAGCAGGCCTACTGTACTGTCAATTTGACAAAAGATGAGGGGTATTTGGGTCATAGACGTAAAAGCTCCAACGGGCTTGAGAATTGCAAATAAAACAAAAATAAAATAAATCTGTTTTTTTCTTTTTCTATCATCAAAATAAGTTGGTCCAATGGGCTTCAACTCTTTTACGGGCTCGATGGGCCGAGCTAGTAAAGATGAAGACAACTCACCCCCTTATTATGTGATCCTGTTGGATCTCCTCAATTGATATCTGTGAGACATCTTCATCGGTTTGATGCGCCACGTGTCAATGTGACCGGTGGTTATTTTGGTATATTGGCATCCAATTTACTCAAACCATCTAAATGAAGCTGCTATTGTTAAAAAAAATTGCAGCTCATATAATTCCTCATTCATGAGGTATACAATATTTTTAAAATTCCTCAGAAAAATAAATAAATAGAAAGTATGTAAGATTTTGGCCGTTAGACTCTTTACATCAAACGGCTTGGAACCACTCATGTTTCTCGTGCATTTTTTAATTAATTCAACAAAAAATACAGCATCATATTCAAAATCATTGATATTTATTATTTCTTGGAAATTGTTTTCCCATAAATACATTCTCTCTGAAAAGAAAATTATCTCACGTACATATTATTCCAATATGAATGGACATTAACAGAAAGTCCATCATCAACAACACATACAACTTCAATATTGGCAACTTTCACTTGCGTTTAAGCAAAATGAATAATAAAGTTCGATTGAAGGAGAAGGAGTCTTGAATTTTCTTAGCATGCATGTCGAAAAGATCGTCTAAGCAGATGTCATCTCCAAAGTGTTCCTTCAAGAGTCCCTCCAGAGAGGCCCTGGTGTGAGCGGAAATCATTCTGGCAGCAGCAAACAAAAGATTGCTACCATTTATAGGCTTTCTTTGAGGTAGAAGCTCCATTGCTTCTATGCTAAAACTCCCATTTCGTTCCACTGCTGCTTTCATTTCTTCACAGGATGCTGCATATACAGGTAAGTTAAAGGAATCCACCTTCTCCTCATCGATCAATCCCTACATATCAGTTTCCAAGAAAAAATTTCAGTTCATTTAGATTCATTAATCATATTATAAGATATATTAACCTTTAAAGAAACAGTTTTTCACATGATATCGGAGTCTAGCCACTTAGCCTAATTGGTTATCTCTCCATACGCAGGGCATACTACGCCTGAGGTTGGAGTTTAGGATTTTTTTTTTTTGGAATCCTAATGCTATTTGGCTAATGAGCTTGTCCATTTACAGGCCCTTACCCGCCTGAGTTTTGACCCAATCTTACATGTCCCTAGTGTGGTGCGGGTTGTTTTGGCATTTAGAGGTTTACGCCCACTCAGCTGTACAAAAGATATGTTGGGTTGTTGGTATCTCCGTCTGGTGCTAATGGGCTTGTCCCACTTCCGGACCCCTACCCGCATGGGTTTCGACTCATCAGCGTAGTGTGGGCTGTTCTGTTTTTTCGAGATTTACGCTCACTCAACTATTCAAAAAACTAGGATTGGTGGTTTCTCCATTACCAAAAAAAAATATCGGAGTCTTAACCCTTCAACAACTCTAGGTTCAATTTAAAAATAAGTAAAGCTAAACTCATGAGAACTTGATAAGCTATTATGTACCTTTTGAGCCATGTCCATTAGACAACATCCAAGAAGATAGAAGCACAAATTGACAGAAGATTCAGAATGAGTAGTTTTTCCGTTAGGACGGGCCGGAGCGAAAATCGTCATCAACCCACCATGGACAATTTCTTGTGCTCTTGCTTTGAAGAAAGTCTCCATGTCTTGTTCAAATTGAGCTGAATAAGCCTCAACAACTTCATCTCCAGCATTACAATGACTGATCCTCCCTTTGTTCCAAGCCGGAGAGCTTTTGTCAGACACCGATTTAGGAACACTAGAGAGCCAATTGAGGGCATAGTAAGTGTACACAAAGTGAAGAGATGAAGTAGGAAATAATCGACCATAGAAAGAACCCGGTACTCCCATCGCGCAGTATTTCCTACTAGGAGGGAGAGATTTGAAGAGCTTATTGAAATCATTTTCAGTATGATCGTTGAGAAAGACTTGAAATTCAGGACTCTCAAGTCCTTGGCTTTCATACTTGACCTCTACAGCTTCAAGTATGTTTTCCACTGCAATGAATGTATTAGGCCCAACAGAGCAACCCAAATCTGCTATACTGAAAGTGTTTGCCATGGAAAAGTTGTCAAGGTCAAGCTTGTCCATTATCATTGTTTTGATAAGTTCCTTTGTGTCATCTGTAGCTCCTCTCTGTAAATGGTGGGAAAAAAATGTATCAGCTATTTTGCCAAAAAAATGTATTAGCTATTTTGCCAGGATTCAGACGTATTTATCATGGAGAAAGTCTATGATACGGGAATCCCACATTGGAAGTGAAGGGGTTCAATGTCTAGTTTATAAGTTGGGCAAACCTAATTTTAATCAATCGGTTCTCTAGTGGATAGTTAGGTCCAATCTTGCGAGCTGGGCTTGGGCCTGGGGATTTACCCCCTCTCCATGTGGGCATGTGTGTTCTGTTAGTGGTGTACCCACCTTCCCTTGGGCCTATGCGGGCCTCGTTGCATCATTCTCTCGCCTCCCCCACTAACATACTGTTAGGATCCCTATCATACTACTAGTTGAGATGCTAGGATGAGTACCTAAATATATTTGCCTCCCCCACTAACATACTGCTAGCTGAGATGCTAGGATGAGTACCTAAATATATTATCGAAAATGATATATAAAAGATCCGAGCAGTTCGCCTCCCCCACTAGAATCAATGACCTTGACCTCCAATAGATTAGAGATGAGAAAGTGAGTACCTAAATATATGCTAGTTGAGATGCTTGGTTCCCTATCATACTGCTAGCTGAGATGCTAGGATGAGTACCTAAATATATTATGCTAGCATGAGTACCTAAATATATTATGGAAAATGATAAAAGATCCGAGCAATTCGCCTCCCCCACTAGAATCCATGACCTTGACCTCCTAGAGATTAGAGATGGAAAAGTGAGTACCTAAATATATTATCGAAAATGATAAAAGATCCGAGCAGTTTGTATCCCAGTTATCCCAACTGCTAGCTGAGATGCTAGGATCCCTATCATACTCCCAACTGCTCGCTGAGATGAGTACCTAAATATATTATGCTAACATGAGTACCTAAATATATTATCGAAAATGATAAAAGATCCAAGCAGTTTATATCCCAGTTATCCCAACTGCTAGCTGAGATGCTAGGATCCCTATCATATCCCTATCATAACTGATATATTATTTTTTGTAGTTAGTCACTTGGGTATTGATACTTGGGTACTCGCTTTCTCATCCCTACGAGATCGTGAAATCTAGTAGCTGAAACAGGAGGCTTCCTCTGCATGAAAAAAAAAAAAAAGAGTGATGTTTGTGTTGCAAGAATAAGTACCTGAAAAGAGGAGTTGTTGGTATAGCTGTGACTGCCTTCACTGTTCATTGGATGTGCTGCTGCTACATCTTTCCCCATTTCCTTCTCTCTTTGGTTCAAATCAATCTCTGATTTTGGTAATGAAAGTGTTGAATCTGCAGCAAATATATATAGTGAAACTCCCAACAAGAGTTGACGTAATCAAGTCGTGGGATCTTTTTTTCTTTATTAAAAGTCCTGACCTTTTGTTTTGACTGGTTGTGAGCCGTCCGTTTGTGGGATCTGAACGGCTAAGGCTTTTTATTGACACAATCAACAGTTGATTTCGCTGACAAAAAAAAAAACGAACGCTAGTAAAGAAAAAATAATAATAATCGTCGGTACTATTTATTTTAGAGATAGCCGGGGCTGACCTTAAGGACTTGGTTGGTAGGGAGTATGCCTAGCGTCTCCGTCAGCGGGGAAACAAACGCTAGTGAAATGAGAGTATTTTTATACGCTGGGCTTTTTGTCTCCTTGATACCTGGCATTCCTTCCTCCATTGTTAGCCGAGTCTCACAAGACGAGAGAACCCAGAAGCATACGCGAGAGCTCTTCTCTGCATTTGCTTGATTACATATCAATGAGAGATGGAGAAAAAGAAGGTGAATGAAGAGGAAGAAGCCGATGTTGTTTGGGTCTTGGAATGGAAGTTGAGGAGATAGACAAGATTGTCAATGAGCGGATGAGGTTTGTGCCAAGAAAGAAAAATAGAGAGAGATTGTGAGTTAATGGACTACTGGACTCTTATCTTGTGAGTGAGTGGCTGAGATTTGTGCCATAAAAAAAAATAAAAAATAAAAAAAAGTGCCAACTAAAATGATACGTACACTTAACGCGATACTAATTGGCGTGATAAGAATGATGTATATCACCCCGATGATCAGGGTTTAAATCCTCATCTCTTTTGTGTTATGGAACATTGTAATTTTTTATTAATTTTTGTTTATTCATTTTATTGTGCTAGAGTATAGTCAAATATTCATAAATAAATGAATATCCATATAATTAAGACCAAGAGATCATGGATCAAAACCCCCAATGCTATTACTCATTCTTAATACTTTAATGTCCATATTGATAAATTCACAGTTTATACTCTATATAGTATTCAATTTCACCAAACACCTACACAACCGTTTGACGGAACTGCAGTGCGGTTCTGCTACACCAAACGGTGTCATGGCTATAGCGAAACCGCGGGCTACATGCCAACGATTTCGTTGCAATTTCAAAAACTGTATTTTTAATTATTTTTTCAATTGTGGGGCTCACGTAATCATTAATTCTTTTATTTTTATAGAAAAATTAATGTGTGCCCCATAGTTTTAATAGTATATATTTAATAAAGTAACTAGTTTATAAAACAATTTTTTGAGAAACAGTATTTTGACTGTTAGTTTAACTTATATTTTATTTTTCTAATTAATATTATAAATTAAATTTAATATTTATAAAAATTAAAATTAAATATAATAAAATCTCATATAAATAAAATGTAATGATAAAAAATTTAATATAATTTTTAAATTTGATATTTATCATTTATGCTTAGAATTAATCTAATAATAAATAAATTTATTAGATTAAATTTAATAAAGAAATTTATCATAAAAATCATTTATTATAAGGTTTAAGATGATACTTTTATTCAACAGGTTATCCGCTAACATCAGCTTTAGTTCGTCAAAACGTCAGTTTTTAGTTCACCAAACATCTCATAACATATTTCACAACTTTAAACTAAGATTTTTTCCAACAGTTTTTTTACTAGCATTGAAAATCATGCAAACCCCTCTACCAAACGGATTTTATAACATATACTCTAACATAAATCGACCATAAAAAGAACCCGGTACTCCCATCGCGGAGTATTTCCTACTAGGAGGTAGAGATTTGAAGAGCTTATTGAAATCATTTTCAGTAAGATCATTGAAAAAGACTTGAAACTCAGGATTCTCAAGTCCTTGGCTTTGATACTTTAGCTCTACAGCTTCAAGGATGTTTTCCACTGCAATGAATGTATTAGGACCCACAGAGCAACCCAAATCTGCTATACTGAAAGTGTTTGCCATGGAAAAGTTGACAAGGTCAAGCTTGTCTATGATCATTGTTTTGATAAGTTCTTTTGTGTCATCTGTAGCTCGTCTCTGTAAATGATGAGACAAAAAGAAGAAGGTATTAGCTATTTTGCCAGGTTCCAAATAAAACCTATTTATTGTGGAGAAAGTCTCACGCCTCCCCCACTAGAGTGCATGACCTCTTAGAGGTGAGAAAATGAATAACTAAGCATAGTTTTTAAACCCGTATCATACCAGCGACTCAATCGGTTGAACCGCTAACAGTGAGGTTCGACGGTACGATACATCTAAAATACCATTTAAGCATTCAAACTATCTAAACCGTCGGAATATCATCAAATCGTGAATATACCGTGAACCCTTTAAACCTTAAAAAATCCGTAGATTTTTTTTAAGCAAGGAAATGACAACTTTGTGTATAAAATATCATTTAAACTTTAAACCCGGGTTTAAAAGCCGTTTAAACCTTAAAATATCTCTAAAGTTACTCATGGATGATGTAGAAAGTTACTCATGGATGATGTAGATTGTAGATGATAATTAATATAATTTTATTTTTTAATTATGTAAAATTATATATTGGTAATATATTATATATATTATTACTACTTATAATATAATTACTACATTATATACTTATGTAGTACATAGTTATAGGGTTTAGTGCATATAGGTCACTGAAAGATACCCTCGTTTGCAATTAGATCACCAAAAGAAAAAAATTTCAAATTAAGTCACTCAATGTTCTAATTGTAAGCAATTAGGTCATGAGGGTCCAATTCTGATCAATTACTTACCGGAATTTGCTGACATGTCATTATTTTGCCACATTGAAAAATTAATATCTGACGTGCATTTATAATAAGTTAATAACAAAAACACGTCATTTAAAAATTAAAGAAAATTAGGTGGAATTTTTAGTGTGAAAAAAAACTAGAAAATAAAAACAAAAAAAAAACACTCTGCTTCCCCTTCCCACCAGTCGCAGTCTTCACTCTTCCATTGTCCTAGGGTTTATACCTTTCAACTTCTGTAGCAGAATCCAAAGGTTAAAGTGACGAACTGATGGCGTTGCAAGGCCTTGTTTTCGAAGCTCAGATCTGGGTGCTGAAGTAGTTTGGTTCTGGGATTGATTCATTGAAGGTGATGAGAGGCTTAATCTCCGACTCTTTGTAGGACTTTGGGCTTGCTTTATTGTGGCAAGGGAACCAAGGGAAGTCATCCTCATTAGACAAAGCAAGAGACAACCGCTGCTTCCAGATGAACTTCACGCCTAGACTGGAAGGAAAGGAAGAGGTTTAGGGAGAGGGAGAGGGAAGGGGAGCGAGAAGGAGAGGAGTCTCTTCTATTCAGTAAGGGAAGTCATGTACTCTGCCAAGGCAAGAATCGAAGACTACGGCTTGGTGATCTTTGGTGGAGATGAAGATTAAGAGGGAGAATGGAGGCGGAAAGAGGGGACAAAAATAGATTTAGGTTTTCAATTTTTTTTAATCTTGATGACATTTTTTGTTTTTTTAGTTTAAAAAATGATGTGGAGTTGCCACATCAGCATCATTTTGGCACATAAATGACATATCAGCAAATTCCGGCAAGTAATTGATCGGAATTGGATTAGAGTGACCTAATTGCTTCCAATTGCAACATTGAGTGACCCAATTTGAATTTTTTTTCTTTGAGTGACCTAATTGCAAATGATGATATCTTTCAGTGACTTATATGCACTAAACCCCATAGTTATATATTAGTAAGATAAAGTTCCTGATGACAGGATACTTTCAGAATAGCTAGGTGCGTCAGCATACTTGCCTAAGTATGTGAAACACATATTCTCCACTCTTTTCCTTCCAAGAATCCCAAAAAAAAAAAAAAAAAAGAGAATCCATGACTAGAATATTATATGGTAAACGGGGAGAAATTATAATTATTAATTATTATGTTACTTGAGAAACTAACTAATTGTAGTGACTCGAACTACAAGCCAAGATGGGCCACCAGCAAGTAACCTGCAAAACACTTGTAAGTGAAAGACAATCGAAAAAAATCTTGGCATCAATGGAGTGTCAGTCAAAGAAGCTCTGACGGTTTAAGTCAGTAAAAGCGAAAGCCAAAAAGAGAGATGCAACAAATGCAATGGTGCCTGGGACCTTGGAAGGTGGCGCGGTGGAGGAATGTCACGAATTGTGGCATGTTCTCTGCGATAGGAAGAACGTCGAGGGAAGATTTGTACTTGGTAGACTCCTGAGGTCGACTCTGGCAGTTGCTGCTAAGGCATATGATGAAGGCAAAGTGAAAGAAAAAATTGGCCGGCAAATAGCCAGACTAGAAGATGATATGCACAGTGTCTAGTCATGCACGTCATATAAACAGTGAAAGTATAGTGTCTAGCGATGTCATACCTGTAGCAAACTGTGGGCTTACTTGCAGGTAAAATAAAACCTGACTTCTCCAAATCTGCTCTTGGGTTCAATCTGGGTTCATTCAAGGTGATCGAGGTTTGATTAACAAGGAGTAGGGACTTGATAATTCCCTTTTTTATCTAGGTCAAAATATAACCGCAGAAGGAGAGGTTTGTCATCGACAGTTGCAACTTCATGGAAAGATCCACGGAATCTTCCCTTGTGTTTCATATATAATTACTAATTAATTATTAATTTATAAGTATAATTACTAATTTATAATAATCTATATTATTAACTTGTGTAAAATATAATATCAATACACAATATTTAATATAAAGATTAGGACCCACAAAAGAAAAAATTATACAAATTTGTAACTTTTAGGCGTGGGACCCATGCCTTTTTGGCGTTAATCCCACTTCAAACCCAAAATCGCTCAACAAAAAGCTCCTAAATGAAGCTTTTTGTTTGAGGGCGACACCATCCTCAAAAATATGTTGTTTGATGAGTTCATCCCACAAAAAGGGACCGCTATCTATTAAATTTGAATTGACAAATACCTAATTGGTTTGACTAACTACACCAAAGCACATGTAATGTACACGGAACTTAAGTTAAGGCAATGCATGTCAAGGGGAATTAATTACATCCAAAGAAAAGTCAATAACTTGTAAAATCATTATCGTACTTAATCGATGAACGGCCGACAAGATCGAATTATATCCAAAGAAAAGTCAATAACTTGTAAAATCATTATCGTACTTAATCGATGGACGGTCGACAAGATCGAATCGTATAATAATGATTACTATATAAATAATTAGCATAAATATTCTATATGTTGCCCTCCTCAGTTAGTCTTATAATACATCCATCAATATTACCTAAAACGACTTATGTAATTCATGTAATTATGAATTTAAGCAACTATTAAAATGGAACTCATAAATCAAGACACAAGTCATGTAATTGTGAGGCAAAATTAATTAACCACAGCACCTGTTTCCAAATTCTACAATTATCATAACCCCAAAATTAAATACCCACAATTTTAGAATTTAGTCCTCAACCAAACAATAAAAAGAGGAATTTGCTAATCTAAACCTACTGCCTCTCAAATTCTTTCTTACATTGCCTATGAACTGGAAATAACAGTGAGAAAGCAAACCATGGTTCCTAATCTACGAAATCGGAATGTTTGAATAAAGGAGAGAGAGTGAAGAAAAGTTCAACATCGGGTACGGTTTGGATGATCTGGACAAACCGGTTTTTGCTTGTTTCATAAACCAATGATGGAGCCAACTGTACAATCCTTGGAAGAAGTCTTGCCAGGGGCATCCCAGATGTTACGCTGCCTCCAGATTGAACCCCAATATCCTCCATCAGTGCACCCACAACTGCTTTCAATGATATCTCAACGATATTTCCAAACTCGGCACTGCAGCAGAACATAAATGAGTAATTCATATGATGTACGAGTGGAAAACTTGTGTTACGACGACGCTTAAAGACTCCAGTTTTCAGTAACCATTAAACTCAACAGTGGCCTTTTAAAAGCATATTCGAGACATGGTACATGAAAAAATATGCAACATGGTTTATGTAAAGATATGTAGAAGGGAAAATAATCTTCATTTACTAGTTGCACGACGTGCAGTTGACGTTATATGATTCTACCCTCTTCACTCTACACTCTAGGAGCCTTATAAAACATAAAGTGTGTAAACCAAGCTTTAACGGGGATTACCACGCTCCGCTGGAAAAGATCATGATACTACTCACGAGAAGTAGTTCAAGCAGTTACATGAAGTTGACCAGGTAAGAAAACCAGTCTCTCAGCATAAAATAAAAAATAAAAACACTTCCAAGCCTTGGTGAAATGCAAGTGATTGTCATACCCCATGGTTTATTATAGCAGGACTTGAAAATTGTTTCATCAGAAAAGAATTAAAAAGTGCCTTTTCTTGGCAAGTTTAATCATCATACCTCGATAATACTTCTCGGGTCTTTGTCATGAGTTGATCGAATTTGGTCAAATCAGAAGGAACAGTGTCATCACTGCTTGAAGTTGTTGCTCGTTTGGACAACCTATCATCCTCAGGCATCATATATTCTATCCAGTGACGGGGACTTCCAGAGCCCATGAAAATGTCAAGTATCCGTGAGACGGTCTCATGAAGCTCAGTAGTGTTGATGACATCCCTCAACTGTTTTCTGTACATTATAATTTGCAAACTATCTAAGAAAACCTGCAATGGATGTGTTTAATTTATAATCCCACACCACTTGCAACAGCATAGCCTTTGCTTGGAGACTAGGTGCCGAAATGTCATCATTTTCACTTCCAAAAATACTAATTAAGAACACATTTTGGTATTAGCTTTGGCTCAGAAGCCTGCTCGAAGTTTGTTCTGAAGCATAAGGATCTAGAAAAGATGATTCAGAAATGCATACAACACGCACCCGCTGAGAGAGAGTATTTATGAGTACTGATAAGTGATAATGTTATTCTTCCCAATGGAAGAGCACTTTCCAGTGTCAACATTATGATGCTCCAAGTAACAAGCATAGCCAAAAAATTAAATACAAAATCCACTATTTAGGAAATCAAACTTGGATTGAAACTATGGGTGAGTCATATGCAAGCACCAAATTAGCACACACCTATGACCCATACACTACGCTCCTCAGCAAACTGTCCTACACCTTTAGGCTTTATCATGTCTTACTTTTCCCTCATTTAGATTTAATTTAGAAAAATCCTTCTCGATTTGGCAGTAATAAGAAAAACGACGGTGACGCAAATAACATGTGAATGTTTTAAAGGGTGAGGGAGAACGTACTCCTTGAGATCTTCTGCCACTACAGCCTGCATATTAGAAATGAATACCAGTACACCATTACTAGCTAGAAAATCAGCACTAGCCAAAAAATTTTGTTCATTGTCCCTGTCAATGAAATCAGCATCCTCCTACGAACGGGAATAAAGGGCATATTTTAGGTAAGTGAAAAGAACCATAAGGGCACACTGAAGAAATTTACACAAGCTTACAGATGTGATGTGACTTTATTATGAATCTAACTAGAAAAACAAAATATTAGCTCAAAAAACTTTATCCACCCTCAAGGCAGAATTGCAATGATAAAGTCAAGATGAGCATTCACTTAAAAATAACCAAAGTTGAAACAAACGAAAAAAATTGACCACGGGAATGTAATTTTGAAGACATGGAAGGCAAGGTAAAGAGATCTTTTTCCATGAGTTTCCAATATTTAAGAGATCATGGATAAGATTTTATGTGTCATGAAACTGCTGAAAGAATGAGCAATCGTAACACTTGTCATCGTAAAATGAGTAACTGGAGCCTTGAGGGTGGATAAAATTTTAGCACAGTCCATGTAAGAAAAAAAAAACACTTTAGTACAAAGCAATCAACACTACATATCTAAATGTAGATTCATCATACCATTCTGCAGCGATTTTCATCTCCATGAACTGATTTACGAATCCTGATAAATGACTTAGCTCTTCAAAAATTTAAAAAAGATTCAAAATAATGCCAAAATAAAGGTCATATGTTGTTTATTTTATTTTGAAAAAGAGATAATGCAAACAACCATACAACTGATCAAGGCAACCCAAGTATTTCTGCTTCTATTAGAACAGAACCTATATTCTAATGCTACGAACCAATGGAATCATAACCAAGTAGCACTAAAGAAAACATAAACCGGCTCAACTAGACTAAATAGATAGAAAATGCAAAAGTATAGTATGTAAAGATGTCCAACTGGAATAAAAACAACCGCTTACAAAACACAGAACCTGCAATGAATAGCCATGACTAAATTCAATAGGTTGGGAGATATCATAGTGACACGACCATTCTTGTGAAACCTGAAGAAACCATATCAGCCATGAAACATAAAATATTTCCCAATGTGGTAACCTAGTCATTATATGGTTTAAATGTTACAAGTAAATGTAGAACGTAAGGAAAAAAGTAATGGGTTCATACTCAATATTTTGAGTCTCTCCCATAACACCAGTTTCTCAGAAGATGACAATGTATTTGGTTGACCCTTCCCTTGCAGTAACCTTTCAGTTAGATGTGAGAGGTTCAATTCTTCCTCTATCCGACTACTCAAATAGTGCATTGCATGAGGCAATGTTGCAGTATCAGCTATCCTTTGTATGTTTTTGAAATGAGCTTGTAGCCTGTGCGATTAGCAGTCGAAAACAGAAAGTATAACAACAAAATAAGTACAAAATTCTCTAAAACATAATTCAAGTTACCCACAGAACAAAAATTAATTTAATATTTCTCTTAACTGGGCCTTAATGAGTTCATCATTTATCCTCTGACGCTCCATCTTTTTCTCGAGATCAGCAGCCCTACGTCCATAATCACTGTATAGTTTATATAAGAAGTATCCACCTCCAACAACACCAGCTGTAACCAGAATCTTCCTCCTATGCCTTCTCCATAAGTTCCTGTATTGCAAGTGTAACACATACAAAGATCTCACATACCCAATTACAAAATAAGCACTAGCAAGTAAAGGCATTTCAAAGAAAAGAAAGTGTAAATGCCAACACTTGCAACACACCCAGAAACTGAAACTTACAATTGAAGCACAAAAACAGCAATTTGTCAGAAAATCCAAATATTAACTAAGAAACACAAATAACCCAAATATGAGGAAAAAAAAAAAAACAACTAAAGCAAGGGGCGACAAGCGAGAAAACAGTGCAAAAAACTAACCTCAAAGAAAGCATCTTTTCATGCTAGGGAATCACCCAAAAACACATTATCAAGCTTCCACTTTCTGCAAATCCATTCGAAGTGAAGTACCAGAGGAAAAGAGAAAGGAAACCGATTGGGAGAACAACAGTAGAGAAGGCTCGAAATTATATCAAATCAGAATCAATCGACGACCTTCAGGATTCACCGAAGCTAACACAGGCAGGCTTAGAAAAACCCGCCCGCAGACGATAAAATAGGCTAAATAAGTAAATATTGGCTCTTTCTATATTAGCAGTGCAGTTGAGGTTTTAGAGAGGGCAATTTGAGCGCGTTGAGGGAGAGAATTAGAAAGTACTTGAATATGTAGATTCCAAGCCTATTTACTCCTTTTCTTCGTTACTTCATTCCTTTTCTTTTCTTTTTCCTAGGCCAAATGTTATAGATACCCTTCTAATTGAGCTGATTTCTACATACATCTCTCGTTTTGAATTCACAAAAATTATATCCCTATGCTTTGATTTCTTGTCATCCCAAGTTTTTCTATCGTTAATTGTCATTTGACTAAGGGATGAGTATAAAATAACATTATTTTTTAACTTTATAAAATTTAGAAAAACTCAAATAAAACACTATTCACTTAAATCTCCCAATCATTACTCTAAAAGACTAAAGCAATCCCAAATGTCGTTTGTCGTCTCCACAAACCCAAAATAGTGAGACAAGACCTCTCCTTCTCTTCTTCACCCTCTAAACCCCAAAACCCTTCATTTTCTCTGCAACTTCTCTCCAATCCTCTCTACCAGAACCACCTGACTTTCAAACCCAAAGCGCCTTATTCCCCACCCAAACCTTGCTCTTTCAGGCCAAGACACTTGTCTCCAAGACAGCGTCTGCTGTTTCACCGACTGTAGCAAGAAGTAATGTGGCGGCTCCTCCCCTGGTCGCATTGACGATTGCAACAAAAAAATTTGTATGCGCAATGGGACATGCAGTCACTACCATTCGGGACTACTCGGATGTGCACTATCTAAATTCATCGGGCCTGCATATTAACCCACAAAATATGCATGTCAAGTAAATCTACGAAAAATTCATTGTGTAGTTTAGATATTTGAATATGTATGAATGATGTCATAGTTGGGACACGTAGGATTTATAAAAATCTTGAACTGGTTTTTGTAACCATTGAATCAAATAGATACCATGTAGCCATATGAAGAATCCAAATGAACATGCCAAATCAGCGTGATATTCAAATAGTGGGCCTGTCTTTAGGCCTGGAGGGGAAAATCACAAGACAAATAGTGGGGGATTACATGTACAAACAAAAAGCCCAATTTGAGCCCAAAGGCCCATCTTTCGAGCTTCCATGAGACTCCACAACCGAGAAAAACCCTAGAGAATACCAATCGCCATCTTCACTTCCGTTGTGCGCTCTAATCTGCCTGTCACACAAACCCTAGCTCCTCCACAATGTCAGAGGCTCTGTACCTTCGCGGCACTATGCGTGCCCACACCGACACGGTGACGGCGATCGCCACTCCGATTGACAACTCCGATATGATTGTCAGTGCCTCCCGTGACAAGTCCATCGTTGTCTGGAACCTCACTAAGGAGGAGAAGACCTATGGTGTTCCCAAACGTCGTCTCACTGGCCACTCTCACTTTGTTCAGGACGTTGTTCTATCGTCCGACGGTCAGTTCGCTCTGTCCGGTTCCTGGGACGGCGAGCTCCGTCTCTGGGATCTTGCTACTGGAACCTCCGCCCGCAGATTCGTTGGCCACACCAAAGATGTCATGTCTGTTGCTTTCTCTATCGATAACCGTCAGATCGTTTCGGCATCCCGGGACAAGACTATCAAGCTATGGAACACACTTGGTGAGTGCAAGTACACCATTCAGGACGGAGATGCTCACTCTGAGTGGGTCAGCTGTGTGAGGTTCAGTCCCAGTATCCTCCAGCCTACTATTGTATCCGCCTCGTGGGACAGGACCGTGAAGGTCTGGAACCTCTCCAATTGCAAGCTCAGGAACACATTGAGTGGTCACTCTGGGTATGTGAACACTGTGGCTGTGTCCCCTGATGGATCTCTGTGCGCTAGTGGAGGGAAAGATATGACTATTCTTCTGTGGGATTTGGCGGAAGGGAAAAGGCTGTACTCACTCGATGCTGGTGCAGTGATCAATGCCCTCTGCTTCAGCCCCAATAGGTACTGGCTCTGTGCCGCAACTGAGCAGAGCGTCAAGATTTGGGATCTGGAGAGCAAGAGTATTGTTGAGGACTTGAAGGTCGATTTCAAAACGGAAGCAGAAAAATCTGAGGATAACACCGTGACCTCCAATAAGAAGGTATTTTTCTTTTCTTCATTGATTGCCGTACGTGTTATATTTTTTCAGGAGTTTGTTTTTTCAACTGGTTATAATGATCATAAACTGTAGTATCTGTTTTCTGTAGATCTTTAAATTTTTGTTTTTGATTTGTTCTCACGAGGTGACTGTTCTTCTCTTAAGCAATTCTGTGTTTTTATGTTTTGATATATTCATGTATATAATACAATTGTTCGGAATTAGTGTATGGTATGTTCTTGCTTCTATGCCGAAGTGTGGCTTCTAAGTAAATTTTGTTGAATGGTTTGATAATCTCGTATTGCATGAAACCATCTTTCATTGTTGTGGTTTGCTGTTGTACTCTGATGTTATTTAAGTTGTTTCATTATTCTATATGATTTAGTGTAGGACTGTAGGTTCATGTTGTTATGGAAACAGTGAATGGATATGCAATCCAAAACCTTTGATTATACGGGCTTGATCAGACATTTCTTATGCTTGCATTGAGTATGAAATTGGAATGGTCAGTGAAGAGTTCTTGATGTACCTTTTGCTTCCATGATGTTCACAATCAAATCATGTCATTTATCAGGTTGTTATGTATGTACGGGTTCTCTTTGAGGAGAAATATTTTTCCTGGAAAACAATGTGATTGATATGTATGTTGATGATGGTTTCCTTATGTTTATTGATTACCATATGGTAATTTGACACTTGTTGCACTCTATAGTGTGTCAAAGTCTGCTCTTTGAACATATATTGTCATTGTACTAGCATTAGCATTACAAGTTTTTTTGAAGGGGGAGAGATTCATTAAACCAAACCAGGAAAACATTCAGAGATACAGAGAGAATTAATAGAATTAGGAATGTCCTCTACGAAAACACAAGGAGAGGAGATATCAGAGAAGCGGCCTAAGGATGCGAGGGCATCTGCTACTCTGTTCTTGTCCCGAAAGACATGCACAATTTTATGAGTTATCTACAAGTTATAACTTAGTTATCTGGTATTTTAACTCTTTATGCCGGGGTTTTGCAGGTAATATATTGCACAAGCTTGAGCTGGAGTGCTGACGGAAGTACATTGTTTAGTGGTTATACTGATGGTGTAATTAGGGTTTGGGGTGTTGGGCGCTACTAGAAATCCCCACGACAAAGGCACGATCGTTGCCCACTTTGGCTGCCCAGTTTGGATTCTCTCGCCTTGCAACCCCTCACAACACTTTACTTGGTTGCCCAAGTGAGTTGCTGAAATCCAGTTCCTTTTCTTTACAAAAGTCCAGTCTCTTTATTTTTCTGGCAGTTTGGAAACGTGTTTAATTTTGAATGTTGGAGCTTTGAATTCCGAATAAGTTGGATATTTAGATGGTTTTGAGGCCAGCGCTATCTTGTTTGGATGTCTGTTTAGGTGTATTGATTTGAAAAACGATATCTTATCGAGTCCGACCATTATAGACCATGTCATGGTCCATGTTAAATTTCAAATTGAAAAATTCTCTAAGCTCTGCAAGCACTGAAAAATTATGCTGCAATACAAAAAGGTTTTGAGACTTTGAGCTCCACAGACAGTCAATTTGGTGAACCTTTCCCGTCACCAACGACATGAAAAATCAAACTGCTGATTCTGCAGAACCATTTCCGACTTCGACAGATGAACAGATAATCACGATCGAAATACTAGCCAACTTGTAGGCATATTCCATCCAATGCAAGCCAAAGTCACAACAATCAAATCCAAGAAAAGATGCAGAATGTTCACCAAACTTTGTATACTGATATCTGCTCACCCTAATCATTTCCCTCACTGTGAGCATTTAACCGCCAAACACGAACACAAGCATCCTCACCTGAGCTCACGACACTGTTGTCATCAGTGAAAGCTAATCCATAAACCCCACCCAAGTGAGCACCCTTTATGGTTATCCTGCTAGATGCTGGCTTGTCAATTTCATATACAATTACACAGGTGTCAAGTGATCCAGTAGCAACCATGGTGCTATCAGGAGACCATGCAAGGCAGTTTATGCGGGCAGTGTGGTACAACATGTTTTTAAGCTTCACCTGCAACAGACCAGTCATCAAAGAAGCTGATAAAGAAAGTTAAGAATTTCCTTCAACGAAATCTAATCAGTACGTTGGTTCCATTTCACGTGGTAACCACTGCATCTAAATTAGTTCACTAAACCCACATCAAAAGGAATTCGGAAAAGGTAACTGATATGTTCATTGGTCAAATAAAATCCTTCAAATGGTAAGCCATATTTAAATCTCCCAGCAATGCCTTATAAAGACTGTTAATTTTAAGAACTATCATCATAGTGTAAAACAAATTAAAAAGTTTCTGGGCAATGACTCGAAAAAATTTCAAGGAATAGACTCAAAAAGACGGCACTAGCACATTTGAATGCAAGAGAAACAAAAACTAAAAATTTAGATAGGGACCAAACTACCTCTCGTGACACCCGATCCCACACGACAGCTTCTCGGTTAGTATCACCGGATGCAAACATTGAAACATCTGGAGAAAAGCGTATGACAGAGACAGCACCTCGATGTTTCTCAAGAACTGCCTCTTCTGTAAGTGTGTCACCTGTAATACTATAAATGTGTATTTTACCATCCTGCCCACCTATGATGGCTTCACTTCCATCAGGTGCAATTGCGGATGCTGTCACAGTAAAACCAAGATCTGTACTTGATATTACTTTATTACCATGGAGCAAGGTAACTCCTGAATCAGTTGTGACCAGAGCAAGTTCAGGAGAGAGAAGCGCAAGGCTCAAGTCCTTTGGCTGACTACCAATGTCAATGGAATCTGCATCTCCGCATTCAGTTCCATGTAAAGGAACTCTCCATATCTGGGTTTCATTTAGAAACAGCAGCAGAAGGAAAACATTATTTTAGGAAACATGCAGATCAGTTTCCCTAATAAAGCAAGAATATTACATTCTATACACACACACACACACACACACAAAAAGCAACAAAATTCAAAAGTGCCATTAGGACCCAAAATCATCTTTTAAAAAACAATTGCATAACTGTTTAACAAAAAAGCCAGGAGCATATAGGTAACTAATACACATCTGATGGGAATTCAATTTTGAAAAAAGATTTGAAAGAAAAAGCGATCTCTTTGCAGCCTTAATTCCAACAATATCTGACAGGGGTAACCTCTAATTCATTGCACATCATAGATCCTTTCAACAATAAAAGAACTTTGACTCATAAACGAATAATAATGTGCGGCAAGAAATTAATGTCATATGATATGAGAGTGGAAAGATGTAATCACATCAATTACCTTATTGTCAAATCCAGATGTCACAATTTCTTCTTCAACAGCAGCAAAACATTTAATTTGAGAAGTTTCTTTCCTCTGTAATTTACCACTATATCCAATGCCCTGAATCCATTTAACTATTAAACCATCATAGCTACTGGAAAGTATTGTTTTTGGGTCATTTTGTAGCACAACTAAGGAAGTAACATTTTTCATGTGCCCAGATATTTGCAATGGACTTTTATTAAGATCAGTTGCTGAGAATATGCTAATTGTTCCACCAAGAGAAACAGTTACAAGATGATTGTTATGCCAAAGGCAACCAACTAGCATGTCATCTACTCCACCTGAGCCAGGACAAATCAGAGTTTTCTTCACTGTACCATTACCATCACCTGAAATCTCCCACACTTTTGCTGTCTTGTCAGCAGATACAGTGATCACCTGAGAATTGTTTTACATCAAGAAATCAGAAATTGGGAACCATACAAATTTCTGATATGATAAGCGATAAAAGAGTATAAAGAAAGTAAGAGAGCAGTTAAACTGATAAAGTTAACTCCAAAATACATTTATTCTGCATAAACTCTATGCATGACAATACTGGTCACATCTTAAATAAGATAAGATACAATCAAATTGCCAGAAATCTGCTGTCCCCAAGTAAATTGCATCGAAGCAACGAAGGCATAGACTATGCCGCTTAGACTACACAGGGAAGGATAGAGAAAAGAGTTACCGAATCTAAGCCACTGAATGCTACATTTTTTTCCGCCTAGGGGGGCAGGGCAACCATAAGGGTCACCAGGAAAAGTGGGGTCCAAATTCACAATCATTGATAGTGTAACCATGTAGCAATAAAAAGAAGTATGACAATCCTCATTGGCTTCTGTTCCTTTTTTGAAGAATTTTTTTTTTGAATGGAAAAAAATTTCTTCAAGCATCAAGCTGTTGCAAAAGGGAGGATAACAAGAAGGCTAAACAAAGGGTCGTACCTCATCAAGTGAGTATATAATCACACAACGAACCCATAATTTATATAATCTACAACAGGATTCCTACCAGACAACTGTCCACTTTGTGAGAGTGTCAACATCCTAAATCAACTTCCATGAAAATGAATTTCTAATCAAAGCTAGAAGCCCAACACATCCAACATACTAAAATCAGGACCCTACATATTTTCTGTCACACACTAAGGGTCGATAAACCTCCAATACTCCTGTTTTCCCTCTTCAATATTAATATGATACAAATGCTTTTTGAGACTATTTTGCCCCATTGACCATGTTCCAAGAACAACAAAATCTTCAAAAGATCAAATCAGTTGTTGGCACTTGGCACTTTTGATTAATTTAGACTCAGATGTGACAAATTTTGTCATCAGAGCTTCATGACAGTCAATAGATCTTCGAGAGTCTTGGCACAAAATCAAACATAATATTTACCTGCTTGCTGTCACCACTCCAGCTAACAGCGTAGATGCTGCCTTTGTGACCATCTTCAGAAGAGAGCTCTCCAACCTTCTCTCCACTCTTTCCATCATATACTACGCCTTTCTTATCAGAGCTTACACTGATGAACTTGCTGCCATCTGGAGAAAACCTTACACAATTTACAAAATTTGAATGATCCCTGCAAATCAGTAACCCAGAATGCCTCAGTGAATACAGTATTGTGTGCAGCAGTACAACCATCACAGTTGCAGTGATGATGAATTAAAAATAGAAATCTTTGCATTAGTCACTCAAAGAACAATGTTAGAATTTGGCGACTTCTAACCATTGGAAGGTCAGTGAAGATTTCAATGAAAGTTAAAGAAGTTAACATGAAACTGCAGGGATTATAGCATTTCAAAATATCAGAGATGAAATGCCAAGCAACAAAACGTGATTTTCCCTATAAACATGACCACTCGATCTAGTCTCGCAACATACGAGAGCGAGTATACTAAATCTTTCTTCAACAGATACTCCTTAAATTTGAGTATACATAGTCTATTATACCGACATACATAGTATATTATACTGACCAAGAGCACAAGCAGGTTTGTTTGAGTTAGATCATATAGTTTTGTTTGCCCTTCTTTTCTTCTTCTTTTTTGAGCATAAACTGTCATAAGTTTCACATAGACATTATATGCAAGGTTGTTTACACTTGCAGAAGCCAAACCAACCGAAACCAAGTTACGTCCATAGTCTCTGCCTGACTCAACATGATCACATGTATCCATTACAAAAAAAACAAAAATCTTACAATAAGCTGTAACACCATCAACTTTATTATGCCAAACCTGAGAGACAGCTTGAATTTAAATGGAGGTCCTTCGTAAAAGTTCACCAAAAAATCCTCTCCACATGTCACTATGCGAAAAGGCCTTGTTGGCTTGAATGCACAACTCAAAACTCGTCTTGAATGGCCATCAAACTCTCCAACATTAGTGCCTGAGTCCCACCTATATAAAGATAATGTTCATCAACCACAATGCAGTAAGTAAGTATTACATAATCATACAGCCAAAAGCACGAAATTGTAACAAGAACATTGCGAACTTCATGACTTCATTAATGTTGGAAAAATGACAAGACAAAGATCCTAGCACAGGCACAATTGAGATTGACCTAAAAATTGGCAAGGTGTAAAATAATTTCTGTTCAAGTATAACGAGGGATAATGAAAACAACAAGAAAACTCCAACAGGAAGATCCACCTACTGAAGACAGTTACTAACTACACTGTCCAACAGTATATTCGTACGCAAACTAATTTCAAATATCAAATTCTCTGATCTTCAATCAAGCTTCCGCTATCCTCATTTAGTCATTTCTAACAAACCAAACACCAAATCGCGGTGAAGAGAAAACAAGAAAAAAAATAAAACTCACATGAAAGCGCGAACGAGGGATTTGCCCTTCCCTTCTCCAGAAGCGACGATCCTCAACCCATCGGGAGACCACTGGAGATCGTCGATCCGGCCAGAGAGGACCCGGAATTCTTTCTTCAATACATGATCATTGTAGGACCCCCAGATCCTGACGGTCCCGGAGACATCAGCCGAGGCGATCCATTCTCCATTGGGGGAGAATCTCGCGACAGTAGCGGGATATGCGTGCTCGCCGTAGACGGTGATGTCGAGCGGGTTGTCGAGGTTGAGGAGGATTACGGAGCGATTGTTTGTGTAGAGTATGGTGTTGGATTTCGGACTCCCGGAGATCAAGATCCCTCTACCACGCTCCGTCGACGGTGCGCACGCATAGGCCTCTGCGAGTTCCGGCATTTTCTGGTTTTTTGGAACCGGAATTGGATAAAGGAAGAAGGAGATGTTTGAATGGATTTTTCTTTTATATTATTTTTGGAATCCGCGAGTGTGATCGTGCGCGCGAGTCGGGCGGACGATTTGGAAGAGTAAAATTCGTGGGCCACCACTTGGGTTGACCGGGTATCGGGCCCAAGAGAGATATGACTATGGGCCAGAATATTGATCCGGCCCAACCCTCAGGTCGACCATGTTGGAACCTAACATTCAAAGATATTATTGTTTTTTTGAAGAATTTCCTTTTGTTTTTTTATGCTAATGAGCAAACAGAACTCAATGTCCGACTACAGAAGCAAGAAATTAATGTAAAGAATATTTGGTCATACATTATTAAGTTCTAGTGAAGGAAGATTTAATGATATTTGTTAGAAAATCCATCCAAGCACTATTAAGGAATATTGTCTGCTTTGAACCAAAAGCCCATACGGCTTTGTTCTTCTCGAGTCATTGTCATTGTTCTTAGGTCCAGAAAATGAGTTAGTTGTATGAGAGAGACTGGACATTTAATTATATTTCGCGCTGAGTTGGATTATGCCTAACCGATTTGGAATAAATTCTTAACACTCCTCGTACCATGGATTGGATTATGATAGACTACTTTTATATTAGTGTGATGGCGGTGTGGTGTAATATTGGGGGTGACAAAAAATTGATTCCAAGTCGGATAACATCATGTGTTTACGAAATATTTACATATCCGAAGCATAACCTAGATTGAATTTCGGACGTACTTAATGGACCAAATCCGGATTGGTTTAAATGCGAACAAGTAAGTCGGATTGGATTATGATAGACTACTTTTATATTAGTGTGATGGCGGTGTGGTGTAATATTAGGGGTGACAAAAAATTGATTTCGAGTCAGATAACATCATGTGTTTACGAAATATTTACATATCCGGAGCATAACCCAGATTAAATTTCGGACGTACTTAATGAACCAAATCCGGATTGGTTTAAATGCTGACAAGTAAGTCTGACATTAACCTAATCCGAGTTAGGGTCTACACAAGATTTATTTGTTTGGACTCAGAATTGGCCAGATTTCATAAATATAACTTATGTCCAAACTTGATTTATTTAGATTGGACAAATTCGATCATCTAAACCGGACAAATTCGATGACATGTAAATGTGAATAAATAATGAATTGAAGGCGAGCTTTTCAAAAGGTCATTTTTTGGACACAATGATGCCAATGAAGAACATCGAATGCTATATAGTTAAAAAAAAGAGGCTATGGAGTATACTATGCACCAATCGTAAAATCACACCTGGAAAACTGTAGAACAAGACAGTTGGGTTGGTAGTTGCTAATTGCTATTTAGGAATTTAAGAAAGTGAATTTTGCTGGATATTTTTGAATCATGCATGCAAAGCCAGGAATCTAACGGTCAAACGTATATGGTTTGAGAGCACGTGACTCTAGCTTACCCTCCATGACCTATGCATGATTTCATTATTTGTTTTAGACGGGAGAGGGGATTCCAACCCTATTCACCAGACCTATGCATGACTGTAGCCACTCCAACTAGTGGCTCGAGTGTATGCATGATTTCATTAACAAGTTGACCAAAACGAGTATCAGATCCACTAGTAATATAAAAACGAAAGATTTTATCATTTATACAAGTTCGAGCTTTTAGAAGAATTTATGTTTTATATAATATGAAATTGTTAAGTCTAACGGCAAAGTTGTGGGTTCAAAACTTACCTCTACTCAATTAAAAACAAGTAAAGATTGCACTTTTTATGCCTCCCAAAAGAGTCAATGTTCGACCTACAAGTGATGGGGTGTGAAGACTATTTTGTTGGAGGCACAATTAAAGGAGATTAAGGTAATGAATAAGAGAATGCTTGAGATTAAAGGATTAAGATGATAGATAAGAGAATGATCAAGATTCGAGTTATATAATTTCTTAATTCTGACAATAATGTACTTACTAGATCGAATAAGTACATTAGATCAAATATAATAGAATAAGTACATAGATCTAATAGAATATTTCATTGTATCTAGATTAATATAATCTTTGAATCCGTATTAATTTTCGAATACCTACTTGTATGGTATCATTCTCATCGAGTCTCAAATACGTTGATAAGTCTTTTTACTTGCGAATATGACAAATTGAGGTTTCATCCCTACTAAAAAAGGGAAAAAATCTCAACTAACTCAAATAAACTAGCTTTTTAATTACTTGTTAACCGATACAATGTACTTTTGAAAATCTTTGTTGTTAACTAATATCCTTAAATTTACCCTTGCATGCTTCCAAATAACTCACAAACACACTTAATCGTTTGAGGGTGGCTGAGTTGGCTAGTGATGAATCCTTCCAGCCGAGAGATCTATGTTCAACTATTCATATATAGCAACATCAATATATACGACTTATTAGGTACTTAAAGAGAGTGAGGCGATCTAAGCATACGAATATACATGACATAGGCAAAGGCATGATATCTCGTCATAATTTTTTTTTTTAAAACAACAACTAACCCCACACTTACCAACCCCCACATATGATATGTCATCTGGTTTCCTCAACTATAAGTCAATACACCCCCTTCTTGTAACTTGTTCTCACTCTCCTTCGTCATCCTCTTCTTCTTCTTCCTTTAGTTTTATACTCTCTCTTGCGTTTTCTCGCTATCTCTCTTTGATTTCATATCTTCAATGAGAAAACCTTGTTGTGAGAAGAAAGAAACAAATAAAGGAGCATGGACTAAGCAAGAGGACCAGAAGCTCATCGACTATATTCACAAACATGGTGAAGGTTGCTGGAGCTCCCTCCCTCTGGCCGCCGGTACATATATATCTATCTATCCATCCATCTATATATATATACATATTAGTATCCTCTCATGCATCTTCTTCGATTCTTTTTATTTGATTTTACTTTGTTTGTGTAGTATACATATGTTTAACATAAATGATAAATGTAATTGTTTAACGTTATATATATATATAGGATTGCTTCGATGTGGAAAAAGTTGCCGTTTGAGATGGGTAAACTACTTAAGACCAGACCTCAAACGTGGTAATTTTGGTGAAGATGAAGAGGACCTTATTATCAAGCTCCATGCACTTTTGGGAAATAGGTAATTAATTAACACATATATCTCTTCTTAATTTCACAACTCAATTATATATATTGAATCTTTCTCGTTTCAATTTATATATACATATACATACATATATAATAATAATAATAATAACTAGAATTTAAAATCACACAACTTCAAAAACACACATACTTCTCAACCCCCATCATCATTACAATTGTGCACTAAGTAGAAAATTAGTCTATTTCATTATAAAGAGTTTTAGATTTTTTATTTTTCACAATTACTTGTGCGAAATTTTGATATATATATATATAGGAAGATTGGACAGTAATTTATACTGAATTTTTTTATTCAGGTGGTCATTGATAGCTGGAAGATTGCCAGGACGGACTGATAATGAAGTGAAGAACTATTGGAACACACATTTGAAGAGGAAGCTTATGAAGATGGGAATTGATCACCCTGATAATCATCGACTGACAGCAGGAAATAATCCTCTTCTTAATAAACCCATTACAAGTAAACCAGCTGTGATCAGCTTTACTAATCCTACAATTAATTATGGTGTCGAGAGCAAAAAGACTGCACTGTGCATTGTCCCTGACCTAAATCT
Source organism: Tripterygium wilfordii (assembly GCF_013401445.1). Lineage (NCBI taxonomy): Eukaryota > Viridiplantae > Streptophyta > Magnoliopsida > Celastrales > Celastraceae > Tripterygium > Tripterygium wilfordii. Next base: position 3,591,755 of record NC_052247.1, read on the forward strand.
TGATCTTACTATAGGCCCTCCACCTCTCCCATAGTCCCATTCACTGCAGTTCGACTTCCATGCATTCCTGCTCATATTAGTTGCAGGACATGTTCAACTTATCTAGTTGTAATTTGCTTCTATATACATATACATACATACATACATATATCTATATATTATATGTGTGTGTGTAATATATTCACTGCTCTTAACATATGTGTTATGTTTTGTTAATATTAATGTTGATGTTGATGTCAAACTTCTTCGGCATTGTCTGAGAGTTCAATCAGAGTATGTGCATCATATACACATATATGGATAAGATATATTAAGGACCATAAAGGTTTCCACATTCAGTTTAAAATCAACCATGGAATTTCATTACTTAATTAAATTAAACCCAACATTCAAAACCAAGATTTGTGGTCAATTCATTATTCCGACCATGAGTTAAGGATGTAATAATACTAGTACTACTCAATTAATTATATATACAAGAAGCTTGAACGATTATTAAATGACACCTTTGATATGGGGGATTGTACGTGCTAAAGTTGGGAATAATCGGGTGATACGTCTCGAATTTGGAGGCTCTACAATTCTTTAGACTTTACAATTCACATTTAATAGTGGAGAAAAGTCGAACAAGTTTTAAAAATAGAAAAACAAAAGTGTGGTGTGATGTGGAACACCTCCCAAACCATTGAATAAAATTATACTCATATATTCTAAACGAATTGTGAAGCTCCATATCCAGAAGTCTCAAATACTCTTGTTAGAAAAAGAAGCCAACTATTGTAGGTCAAATGACCACATGATCCGATGCCTATATTTCAAAATGATATAATTATGTGCACTTTCAACCTAGTCAACTTCTTATAGATAATTTGAACAGTCATCAACATATACATATATATATATATATATATAGAGAGAGAGAGAGAGAGAGAGAGAGAAGGAGAGGAATACTGTTACAAGCATGCTTAAGCTTCTATCTGCCATTCAAGACCTACCGTAAGTATTTAGGTCAATTTCCCCTTTTTCAACATTACTATTGTCTATTGGTATGAAATGTGTTTCTATAAACAGCCACTGGATGTGCATCAATAACTTCTCAATCTATGAAACCACGGATATTTCATATATGTCTATAATTCACGATATTGCCTTGCTGGATAATGAATCTACTTATATATCTATTCAGATCATAGGACTATATATCAAATACAAAAGAAATATTGATATATAGGACTACATACATAAATCCCAATTCGGTATATATAAATACATATATAATATGTACGTAGAAGAATTTTTCAGTTAGGACATCATTATTATTGGGGTTTATATAAGTACATCTACTTTTAAGTACCTAAATTTGACCAAATGACTAGATTAAAGTTGATTTAGGTTTTACGGATTTTTAGTGTTTAGGATTTAGAATTTAAGTTTTACTATTTGGGGTTTAGGTTTTAGGTGTTTAGGGCCAACAATCCCTCAGTCGAGATAGTTAAGACATATATTCAAATGGGTGGTACCCAAGTTCAAGCTATCACTACCGTACCGCTTACCTACCCAAATTTTTTTTAATGGTTTTAGGGTTTAGGAACCATGGAGCAATAGCTTGGTTATATCTTTGAGCTTAGGACGGATGCATGTTGCTAAGGTGGGGAGTTAGAAACAGTTGGGAGTATTTTTCTTGGGCTTTCCTGGTCTCATGAGTTTTCGGTCCACTTTCGGGGAGGGTTAGAAGCCTTATTTTCGTCCGCATAGGTTTTGGCCTAGTGTTACCTAATGGCATCATGGTGCGGGCTGTTATGATAATCCGAGATTTGCGCCTAGGATTGTTTGCTCAATTTTAATCTCAAAATTTTAGGGTATAGGGATTTAAAAGTAGAGGCACTTATATAAACACCAATAGAGATGAACTTATTGAAGAATGCAGCATATATATATATACACACACATATACATGTATATATATATATATATATATATAAATTCTCTTTTGCAGACTTAACTTACGAGCCTATTGTTTTCACCGTTGATTTGGAATATGTAAAACCCAAAGCATTGGGCCACACTTGTTGTTTCACTTTTGAAACACTCTCAAAATGTGGTCTGTATTTTAAGTTCGCCTAGGAGAATATAAAACCTTACTTGCATAAATATTGCCTTAAAAATTTTGGGTGACATAGGGTTGTACAAAATTATCGATATAAAGGTATCGATCAATCGGTTATTTTTTTAAAAAAATTACATATTTCTTTAATAGAACCAACGGAGAATTGAAATAACTTACTGATCAGTCGGTTAATTTCATGTCAAAAAATAGACCATTTATACCCCCAATTGATTGGGTTTATACCTAATTGAAGGGGATTTGGGCACACACGCACGTGGCCAAAAGATAAGTTGGAACAAAATCTTAAATACGCTTTATTGGTTAGGAAAGAGATTAGGAGCATGGAGACATTGTTGGATAAATTAGTTGTGATTTTAATTAGTTGTTTTATTCCAAGTCCATCTAGCAAAAAATCAAAAAACTTGCATGGAGAATTTAACACTATATATATATATATATATATATATATATATATATATAAAACTGGTTAATTAATACAGATATATACTTTTTTGGTGGTTCCACTGTCACATAATAAGGTTTCTGACTTGTGAGGGAGATTGATGAGAGAAATAAAGGGGTAGCTGCTGCAGATAGAGCTCGTGAGCTATCTATGGAACACACACGAGCACATCTAACCCCCTTAAAAGTCAAAAGTACCCCCTCCTTCTCCTCCTCTCTCTTTGTGTGTGTGTGTACACCTGCAAGTCATGAAATTGCTAGCTACCTACATCTCGATCTCATCATATATATATATATATATATATATATAGAGAGAGAGAGAGAGAGAGAGAGAGATGATTTGCAGATTGATTCCTCTCTCTATGTGCATGCAGTTTATGATGATGAGTGAGTGATGGCCGTGCTACCCTTGTCAAGTGAACAGTATTTCTTGATGGTTATCTGCATCTCATTGTCTGTTCGACCCTGAACTACTTCTTTTGTGTGTGTGTGTGTGTATATATATATATACACGCACACATATACATATACAAGGTCGGAGAGGAAATGAAATAGAGGTAACAAGCAAGAACTGTTCGCTTGACAAGGCTTTTGCATGGACATTAATCCACTAATCCTTCCTCCCTTGCTCTCTGCACCAAATTAAGATGAATAATTCAGAATTTTTTTTTCTTCAATTTACTATTGTTCATATGATCAAAAGGGGAAAGTACGCATTGTTGCTTCATCATACCTTTTTTCTTGAATATTTTTCTTCAAAATTATTTAGAATACACTTTTATGTTGCATCCCGTTTGATAGAGCTTATATATTATCAAATTAATCGCTAGCTAATGGACTGTGAAAAATAAGTTAGATTATAAACTAGCTATAAGCTATTTGGTGATTCTTATAGCTGACGCTAGCTAATAAGCTATGAAAAAGTATGCATATTTTAGGCAATACTGGGTCATTGTACTCGCTAACGGATAGACTTGCTTATGAAAATCTTGACATGAAATACATTCCGCGCTTTTAACCCAACTCAAGCTGAAGAAACTATACATTCCGCTCTTTTAACCCAACTCAAGCTGAAGAAACTTTTTCAATGGTTAATGTCAACCGCTTTTGATCTCAAATCTTTGGGGTTGTTTTTTCTAATAAACGTTGGTTACATCTCTTTATGTTATTTGTACCAGTAACCATATAGTGGTAATATATGGGAGTTTACTTCTCTTAAACGAAATTTTAAAACATTTTAACTCTCCAAATGCATGTTAGATATTTTTTTTAAAAAAATTACATATTCAGAATCAGCATATAAAATTTTTTCTAACAAGATCCATTGTCGATGAGTTTTATCGAGTAAATCTTAATTCAATTGTTTTTTTTAATGGAATTTCTTAATTCCATTATTTTTTTCAATGAAATTTCAAAAACAAATGAATTTAGAACTAAAACAATAAATTATATATTGTGCTTTAAAAAATAATATAATATATATTACGACAATAAAATTTGGACAATAAATTTTGAGATGAAAGAGTGAAAATAAAATTATTTAATTGATTAAATCAATTGGGTAAACCTGTTAGGCTCTCATGAGCTATCAAACTGATGGACTACATGTAATTTTGGACATGTAACCGATTTATTGATAAGCGCGAACCGATTTATTGATAAGCGCGGTGAAGGATTGGCAAACTCACATTATGTTCTTTACCATATAGTTTTTTTCTTGATTAGCTTCAATTGTCAAATATAGCCAGCTTGTCAACCACATGAACCATAGAAGATACAAAAAAAAAATAAATATCAAATTGTCTTGAGACGCTGACATTCCAATAATGTTCTCGTGACAACACAACTGTCATGGAGGTCTCTCCAATACACAATGCCATCCAACAAGCTAAGACAAAACATTCTCTCTATGGCACATGCTATGGAGACCCACCTCATGCACATTCACAACACCTTATCGGCTTTATCCACAAACCCTAATCAATGAAACAACGATACAAAACAGGATGGTGATGATACAATGGAGCACATATATGACAAGTATAGTGAGACAATGGAGAGTAAAACAGAGCTGCGACGGATGGTCTTTGTCGAAGATGAGCGACCAGAGAATTCAGAGGAATCGACAGCCAAGGGCAATCCATCGCTGTCTAGAGTGCAGGACTGAGGATTGGATCCATCGGTGCTCATCATAATCGCGCGTAAAACTGTAGAAACAGTGTTAATATAAGCCGTTCGATTCTCCGAGAGGAGCCAAGTGAGACCCATGAGTTGGCAGTCTTTGTTCTGTATCTTGGTGGTCCTGTCCTCCAATTTGCTTGAGTTTGAAGTATTGTTGCTGTTAAGCTGCATCATGTTGTGTAATCGTCAATTAGAAAAAAAAAATCAAACCACCAAGTAAGGCACATTGTCTTCTGATTGGACAACAACAAATGTTTGGTGCATATGGAAGTGTTAACACTAAACATTAATTTGGTGCAACATCACCATCAATCAAACAATGTTATTTATAACCTTGATTAATCAACAACATTCCCACAAAGTAAAACAACAGTAATCTAATCAATGAAGAAGTCACATACTAAGTTCTGTGAGAGTCTACTAACCAACAATGGTACTATTGAATACATAAAAATGAGCTTTTGGTAAGTATAAAGGAAGAACAATTGCATAGATTATGTATGAAGTAAAGAAAAAAGTCTCAATGAAACCAAATATGGCAAAGATCAAAGCAGATTTTGAGTTGTATAAATTAACCCTAAATGATGCATAATCAAAGAGAAAAGGAACAACTTTCCCAAATTACCAAACAAGTAGAAGAAAATTGGAAGAAACCACAAATTCTTGTTCAAGCTTCAATCTTGTTCCATACCCATCAAAGCATGAATCACAAAAACAACTGAGAACCCATTGAATAGAAGAAATTTCTAAGAAAATCAACCAAATCAAATAGAAAGAAGGAGCAAAATTTTACCTTGTAAAGGCTGTTCAAGCACCTAGAACAGCCACCAAGACCTGGCAATTCATCAACATTGGAACTGCTACTCAAGCAATCTCTCTCCAACCTCATCACACTCTTGTCCCCAACAATTTTTCCTCTCTGATTTACAGAAAAAGCTTCTGGACAACTCAATGGGTGCAATCTGATTCCACAATAACAAGACACCAAATCACAAGTCTCATTAGGCCTAACCAAGTCAATACCTTTATCCATCAATGCCTTCCCCAAATTATCCACACAAGTCTCAGAATCATCCGGAAGCAGAGGCATGTCGTAAGATTGGGTTTGACCCGAAATTGCCGGGCCAACTCTGGCAGCCCCGCCGAGTGCGGTGGCAGAGTAGGCTGAGTACAGCCACGCCGCCAGAACCGGGCAGCAACGGTTGTGTTTGAGGTGGGTTTTGCCGCCATTGGTGCCACACGCACCTTTTATGGAGTGGAAGAGCTCGTCCGAGAGGTCTAGAGGACATCCGGCGATGTTTGATTGCTCCGGGAATGCTGGGATTGTGGCGGATGGTGATGAATTTGGTAGAAATGGCTGGATCGTCGCCGGGACCGGATGCGGGTCGGGTAGGGACGAGAAAACCGGTGAGAAAATGTAGGAAAGTGAGAGAAAAACAAGGAAAGGACGATTTGGTGACATGGGTTTAGTGTCTCTCTATGAAAGAGGAAGAGTAAAGGTGGATATGGAATGGTAATGCACCTTCTGGTTATGGTTGAGAGGACAAAAGGAGGTTGTGGGTTTGATGGGGGTTTTATGGGATAAATTAGGCTGCTTTTACTTTGCTCTGTTTTTTACTCTGTTAAAAAAGTACGCTATTTATGTATTGATAATTGTAAAGCTAGTGGGGATTAGTAAGACAGAGAGAGTATCATGAACAAATCATGAAATAATCACAGTCAAATAAGACAATGGAGGTGGGAGAGGTTGGAGGTTGGAGGTTGGAGGTGGAGATGGCTCTGCTTTTAATGGTTCTGTCTCTCTCTCTCTGTGTCAATGAATAGAGATGTTACTCCATTGTTCCTATTTGATGTTTTGATCGTTTGTAGGTGTGGAGGATGGAAAGTCTACTTTGCCAACAATGGCGAATGCTATTTACACAGTAATTGAGGACTCTTTGAGGTTACTAAAAGGGCAAGCGTTAAAAGATCAATTTTATGGCTCATTGGAGACATACGATGTTGAGAAAAGTGAGAATTTGTGTCTAATATTGAAGGTATTTATGGTTGAAGGCAACTCAACATTGATTAATGAAGAAGATGGAGCCTTTTAGTTAGTTGGCGATGCTAAATATGAATACATTGTTTTAGCTTCTTTTTTATTTTAGTTATTGTAGGTGCTCGATTTACAACCATAGAGAAAAATCAAGGCAAAGTCACTAGCAACCTGTAAGACACATGAACAAAAGACAATCGAAAGAGAGTTTTGATACCAGGAGAGCCGGCCAAAGAAGTTTTCGACAATCAAATAAGTAAAGTAAAAGGTCAAAGAAGGGTGCTATGAACGCACATGAGAGTGTTGCCGATCGTAGAGGGGGCGCGGCGGAAAGGTGTTTCAAGGATCAAGGAGTGGATGCTCGAAAGGTAGCTGCGATGGTGATTCTCATAGATGAGACTAAGTGGGTTCCGAAAAGTCCCTCTCTTCAAGAAGAAGAGAGAGTATTTATAGTTTATGTGAAGTGAAAGAAGATGACCTTATGCCATGTAAGGATAGATCTCAAGGATGATCTGTAACGAAATGATTTATAAATGGTGTATGTCATAAAAAGAGGCGAGGCTGAGGTGATTGGTGAATAAAAAATTAGGTCATTTATTACAACTCGTCATTTAAGATAGGATGGGTGCAAGTCTCGAGATTGTTTGAGGTATGTAACCTAGTAACCTTGAAGCTAACCAAGATTGATGAATGATGAAGACGAATTAAAGGGAACAAGTGGGGTGGCAAGTTAGCCCAAGTCTGACGGTTTGGAAAGAGTGTCATGTCATGCACATGATATGAAACAATAAAAATAAGAGTCTTAGAGCAATTTCAGTAGTGTAAATTTGCTAGCCCAGCAAAAATTTATATTGGGTCCCACTTCTATTATATAAAAAGTCAAGGCAAACACGTTTCTCAATACAACCATACCAACAAAACACATCTCCCAATATAACCATACCAACAAAACACATATTCCTATATATTTTCCTTCCCACCAGACATGGTGGCCAACAAATTCTCATACCCTTCATGTTGTCCCCAATAAAACTACACCAAAACACAATCTTTCAATATAAAACACATCTCCCAATATAGCCACATCAGCAAAACACAAAACCCCATACATATTTGTTGGTCCAGACAAAATAACACCATTGCAAGTGCTCTTAGTTATCATGCATGTCAAGGGCCATGGACGGATTGCAAGGCCGAATCTCTTGATGGAGGTCAGAGGTCACGATGTTGGGCCGAACGCCTGACTACCTAGGCTTGGACCATTTTTATCCACCAACTACAATCATGTATGCTCATGCTATGAAAGAATTGAGTATTTAGAAGTTTGTGTTCTAAATAAGTTCAGGGATTATAAGTAAGTAAAAATTCTCCCATAAGGACATAAAATAAGTAATTTTTAATCATTGATTTAAGTGAAATGAGAAATAAGGTTTATTGTTTTGAGTCTCATATGTTATAAATCAATAGTCAAAAAATTATAATTATTTTATGTCATTTCTGTATAAGTTTAAGATCCACTAAAGTCAATAGATTCTCTTCATGATCTTTGTGGGAGTGGGACATTTGTTCAAGACGACTGTTGACTGCAAGGTACTGGTTCAAGGCCCCTTTAAGGACATTTTCTTTCCATACTGAATTTGACTTTTTTACCATTCTCCTGATATTTTTTGAATGTGGTTTCCTGACAAAAAGGGCCAAAGATTACAAGAAGATGGCCAGCTGCGATCACATATGTTCTTTTTAAGCAAGTTGTTCAATGGCACTTCAATTTATTAGATTAAGATGTGTGGATTATTCTTTCTTTATAAGGAAAAGTTCATCTTTTTACAATCAATTAGATTTTTTTTTTTTCTTGATGAATTGGGTTTAACTCACTTGTTAGGTCATAAAGTAACAAATCCGTGAAGGTAATTCGATATATTCACGAGAATCGAAATCTTAAAACGAACAATATAATTAATTGTATAATGGGTGTAGATAACTAAAAGTTAGAAGTAAGGCTGAGCTTGCACGCATTCTATGCCTAAGCTAGCCAGCAGCTCAAAAAGATCCTTTCCCTACTCCTACAAACGCTTTTGCTTTTCACGGATAAAAGCCTATATGTCTTTGGTGCCACCTTTTCCTTATTCTTCTTGTTTTTCTCTCATCTTTTTCATATTTTCAGTGCCGACTATTTCCAACACTTCTACTTTTTGGGGGTCAGAAACTAAAGAAGAAGAAGAAGAATCTGAATGATGATGGGAACTGCACTGAATTAAGGTTCTTCTTTTATGCCTTCAAAACCAAGCTGATAAACCATGGTGTTTCACCTGAACTTCATAAACTCATCAGTGTTAAATGCATACATGATCACTGGGACAATTCTGAGCCAATAGTCACAAGTAAGGTTAATTTATAGCATAAATACACTCATGCATTGCATCTCCAATCTCCATTGATTCCATGGTTTTCCTGTGTCGAAGAGCAAAAAGTAGCACATCGGTTCGATTTAAGTCTACCAATGGATATATATAGACAAAGCCCACTTCTAAACACTAACCGTCTGTTTGGAGAGTCGCTGTATTGTTCCGCGTCCGCTGCACACATGACAGCGGTTCCGTTGCAATTTCAGAAGCTCCCACATGGGTTAGAGTAGGCGTTTAATGTCTTTTTTTTAAAAAAAAAAAAATTTAATATGGGGCCCACCAAATTGAAGGAAAACTTTTCGGACATGTCAAATTATTGTGGGGCCCATGATTGTTTAAATAAATTAATGGAACCCACGTTTTGGCTTACTCATATTGTTTGCCTTAAATAATTTGTTTATCTTAACACTAGTTTAATTAATTTCAAATTTATATATAACATTAAATTTATGATTAAATTATTATAAAATCATAAAATTTAATATTTATTATATTAATCTTATATTAAATTTAATATAAAAATCATAAAATCAATATTATAATATTTTAATTCAATCACTTTTCCGCTAACGTCAGCTTTTAGTTCATCAAACACCTCACATCATATTCTACAGCTTTAAGTTTTGTTTTTTTTACAGCTTTTCCGTTGGCATTGAAAATTCATGTAACGGCTCTATCAAACGGACCCTAAGTATTTTCTCAAACTTAAGTGAGTTGGGCTTAACCCACTTGCTGGGGTAGGGAGGAACAAACTTGTGAAGGTAATTCGATGTATTCATGGAAATCGAAACCTTAATGTAAATAATATAATTGATTGTTTGGAGTATGAATTTCTGATATATTTGTATATTTGTCAAAATTTGAAATATTCAGTGACCTAATTGAAATTTTTTTCCGTTCAGTGGTTTAATGGTAAATATCTCTATATTCCAGTGATCTATGTATATTTTACCCCTTTTTCATGCTCATATGGGCCCTGAAAATATTCACTTTGGATCAATGGGCTGGGCTGGGCTGGATGATTTGGACTTTCACACACTAAACAAAAAAGGCGGGCCTTTTATTCTGTCTCTATGAAGGCAGGTAGTATTCTTCATTTCAATACAACTTCTATACAGATGCGCGGGAGTGTCCGTGGGAGACAGTTTCACAGCAGCTGCTTGTTTTCCCAGAAAATTCAGCAACCCATCAGCAGACTCCAAGCCACAGAAGGCTCAAAGAAAAACCCGTACCCGTCAAAGAGAACGTTAGCCCGAAAGAAGAACAAATTCTTCAAAAGCCAGTCGCAGGCTCGTGTCGGATCTGACACAAAGAAATGGAACATGGTCATCACCACCCACATGCGCAATGGTCAATACGACTCTGCTTTTTCCGTATTCAATACGATGCCACGCAGATGCTCGGTTTCCTACAACGCCATGATATCTGGGTATTTGTTAAATGGCCGTTTTGATCTTGCAGGAGATTTGTTTGATAAAATGCCTGAAAGAGACTTGGTTTCTTGGAACGTAATGTTGAGTGGGTATGTGAGGAAATGCGACCTTTCCACTGCACGTGCCTTGTTTGAGAGAATGCCGGAAAGGGATGTTGTCTCTTGGAATGCTATGTTGTCTGGGTATGCTCAAAATGGGCTCCCTAATGAGGCAAAGGAAATTTTCAGTAGAATGCCGGTTAAGAATGACATTTCATGGAATGCGTTGCTTTCAGCATATGTGCATAATGGAAGGATAGAGGAAGCACGCAGGTTGTTTGAGTCGAAGAATGATTGGCATGTGGTTTCTTGGAATTGTTTAATGGGTGGATATGTGAAGAGAAGTAAGTTAGTGGATGCGAGGAGGCTTTTTGATGGGATTCCTGTCAGAGATGAAGTTTCATGGAATACTATGATCACGGGTTATGCCCAGAATGGGGAGTTAAAGGAGGCACAAAGGTTGTTTGAAGAGTCTCCCACAAGAGATGTGTTTACCTGGACAGCAATGATTTCAGGGTATGTACAAAATGGGATGTTAGATGAAGCAAGAAGAATTTTTGATGAGATGCCAGAAAAGAATTTGGTTTCCTGGAATGCAATGATCGCAGGATATGTGCAGTCTAAGAAGATGGACCTGGCAAGGGAGTTGTTTGAGGCAATGCCTTGTCAGAATGTTACTTCTTGGAATACGATGGTCACAGGATATGCTCGGAGTGGTGATCTTGCTCATGCGAAAAAATTGTTTGATAGGATGCCTAGGCGTGACTCAGTCTCCTGGGCAGCTATGATTGCTGGCTATGCTCAAAGCGGTTATTCTGAAGAAGCTTTACATCTTTTTGTGCAGATGAAAAGAGATGGGGAAAGGTTGAATAGGTCCTCCTTTATCTGCTCTTTGAGCACTTGCGCCAATATTGCTGCTCTGGAAATGGGTAAGCAGTTGCATGGGCAGCTGGTCAAGGCTGGGTACGAGACTGGATGCTTCGTGGGCAATGCACTTCTAGTTATGTATTGTAAGAGTGGAAGCATAGATGAAGCATACGATGCTTTTGAAGATATAGCAGATAAGGATGTTATCTCATGGAACACAATGATTGCTGGTTATGCGAGGCATGGGTTTGGCAAAAAGGTTCTAATGGTTTTTGAGTCAATGAAAGCAATGGGTATCAAGCCAGATGATGCTACTATGGTACGTGCCTCAGACTCATTAGAAGGTTCCTGCCAACTGTAGATGTTTTTGTATTACATTGACAGGAGAGTTTGAGCTGATCACTAATGTTTTTCTTAGTTTGCCAAAAAATTAGAAGCAGTAGATGCAAAACGTCTAGGAAATATTCTTCAAATTAAAAAATAAATTTTTTTTCAATGGTCATCTATATGCTTTTCATTGCTCCATCTAATGGTTTTGATTTCTCCATGTGCTTCAGGTTGCTATTCTATCTGCTTGTAGTCATACTGGCTTGTTGGACAAGGGGAGAGAATATTTTTATTCAATGACTCGAGATTATGGAATCACAGCAAACTCAGCCCACTATACTTGCATGATAGACCTTCTTGGTCGTGCCGGCCGCCTGGAAGAAGCCCAGACTTTAATGAAAAACATGCCTTTTGAGCCGGATGCTGCGACATGGGGTGCTTTACTTGGTGCAAGTAGGATTCATGGTAATACTCAATTAGGTGAAAAGGCTGCTCAGGTAGTTTTTGAAAAAGAGCCCGATAACTCAGGAATGTATGTTCTCCTGTCAAATTTGTATGCTGCTTCGGGTAGATGGGATGATGCTGGCAAGATGAGAATTAAAATGCGAGACAAAGGTGTGAGGAAAGTACCAGGGTATAGCTGGCTTGAAGTGCAAAATAAAATTCATAGCTTCTCAGTTGGGGACTGCTCCCACCCAGAAACGAAAAGGATATATTCCTTCTTGGAAGAGTTGGATTTAAAGATGAAGAAGGATGGTTTTGTATCCACTACAAAGTTAATTTTACATGATGTGGAGGAGGAGGAGAAGGAGCATATGCTCAAGTATCACAGTGAGAAATTAGCTGTGGCATATGGAATTCTGTCTATACCGGCTGGAAGGCCAATTCGTGTGATTAAGAACTTGCGGGTATGTGAAGACTGTCATAACGCAATGAAATATATATCCAAGATTGTTGGAAGACTAATAATCTTGAGAGATTCTAACCGTTTTCATCACTTTAGTGGTGGATCTTGTTCTTGTGGGGATTACTGGTGATGAAGTGGAAAAGCTTGCATGTCTCCTCTCCAAACCTGTCAAACCCTTTTATATCAACTTGCATTGAATTTTACAAGGGGAAAAAAGAGTGGATATTTCATCCATAAGAAACGGAATCCATATATTCTATCTTCGGAAGGATCAGTTTGTGTTTACATGAATTAACTGCTGACAGTTGAGTTGTGCAAATTTCTTACGTCAAAGCTTCTGGCATTTGAGGGATGCCATAATATCTTATGTCCCCCCACTGGGGCCTTATTCTGCACAGACCAAGTAATTCAACATGTTTTGGGAGCTTCGTTTAACAGATGGGGCAAGATGAGACTTCGTCTGCATAGAATTTCAGAAAAATGTGAACATGGCATATATGTTTCCATTGCAGATGCCATACCCCATGGAGAAGGCAAGTCCTTCCTGGCTTCACCATGGTTTCAAGTTTTGTTTTCAATTCCTTGCCAATAACATCTGGATGTCCAGAATAAGTTGAATACATGTTTCTTTAAACGATTCAGGTCTCTGCTATTGAGAGAAGAAAGATTATCCTTGCATCTTGGTCTTTTAAACTTATATCTGCCAGTAGTTTGAGCTATAGCCAGCAACTTGAACAACTCAGAAGAGCATTGAGAAAAATTCTCTTGTTCCACCTGAAAGTGTAGGATTGTGCTGCACAAAGGTTTAATGTACCATCTTTTATCGCTATGAATTCCTGTTTGAATTCTCTTTAGCCATTTTTTAATGTTTGTGCTTCAGTGTCATTTGGCTTTAGGTATTTCATGTTCAGTTCTCCTTTCAATTTTAAAGTGCTGTCCGGACAGGAATTCATGCTATCCGGACAGCAGGCGCAGATTGAGTTTTGCAAAAGATAGGTTTTATTTTGTAGGTTTTTATGATTGAGTTGTAAACACTTGTGAGAGCCGAAAATAGAGAGAGTGCTTGAGAGAGCAAGATAGCAATTAGGGTGAGCTTGTTCTCCTTGTGATTGGTGAGACTCTCAACTTGTAATCTTCTCCAACATAGTGAATACTGGATCTCTGTTACCTGTGGATGTAGGCTTTTGCCGAAGCATGTAAATCTTGTGTTCTTTAACGTTTAGTCAATCTCTACAATTGTTCTAGCTTGGATTCGTGATTGGTTTAGTCAATCTCTTGCGTGCATAGTCTGTGGGTTTGGTTTTGCACAACATTCTTGTCATATAGTGTCTATTTGCTATGCTTTATCAATTTTCTCTTTTCAAAAATCCCATATTCAAAGGGAGTTCTCATTGCACTCGTGTTCCATGACATTCAGTTTTGTTGTGCCTAATATTGTTGTTAAATTGAATAGTTAACCGCAACTTGTTTTCTATAGAGGTAGCTTGTACAGATTACTTCACCATCCTAACAATCAATTACATGAGCGGAGACGTCTGAGGATGGCATTTGACGCTGTGTCATTATGTTTTACTCAACATATTTTCCAATTTTATTTGGCAAGGATGTCTACTTGGTGATTTCAGCGAGAATGACGTTTGTCTTTCTACAATTGTTTTTTCAGGCTCGGGGTATGAATTATTTGTACAATTGCACTGATTCATATTTTTTACGTTGTTGAATGCATTTACAGTATCCGTCATTTTGATCCAACCTTGAGTGTATTGTTCCTCCTGTCATTTTAGATATGCGATTTTGGATTGTTATGGATGAAGCACAGCACGTTTTTATCTTCAAGATCAATGGCCGGGACATTCAGCTGTGCTAAATAATTATCTGCTTACTCCCTTGAAATTCAATTTGTTGGAATGTTTCTTTGACTGGATAATTGGCTCCTGGACATGCAAGTAACTATGTCTTGGATAACTCCTCTTCAGGCATAGTGGATGGCTCCTTAAGTGTTGAGAAATGAACCTTCAGATGAGAAGTAAGCCATTTTCATCGCAGCACAAATTAACATTTTGTTATCGACTTCTGTAATTAATTTTATTGATTGTATCATGCATGTGGCTCTGTAATCTATATACTAATGTGATGTTTACAGCTTCGGGTGGGTCGTATTATGAGAGCTCTGTACATTGTGCAGTAGGATTTCAACATCGCAGACTTGACATTCCAGAGTTTATGGATCCTGCCGTTGCAGATATCATTAGGCAGTGCTGGCGGACGCGAGTATCTTCGACTTGTTTCCTTCTCTTCTATTTCTTATCTTCTGCTCAAACCTGTAGATTTACTGCCTTAAATTACCTTAGATTATGCATGGTGAAGCACATAGATTGCTGGGAATGATAGTTGAGCATTTTAACATGACAGGGATCCAAAATTGAGGCCGACTTTTGCGGAGATCATCGCTGCGCTGAAGCCAATACTGCAGAAGCCGATAACAAGTTCACAATTGCATGGAACAAGTGCCAGTGGACATGATAAAGGACAGCAATCTCAAGCAGCAGAAGACCTGGCAAGCTAAAGTATCAAAGCACACAGGACTCTGAATCTCGGCTTATTCGTCAGAATTCGCGGGAACATCCCGGTTACTGTTTGGATCAAGTGTGAGAAAGAGACTTGTCCCAGATCATGACCCAAAGCACACTTCAAATTAGATGATGTGATTCTTTTTCTTCACATTTTCCTTTCCCCTTCTTTTTCATGTAGCCATCAAAGGTTGTTTATTTCATATGGTTAAATGAAGCCACATTAAGTTGTACAAGGATGCGATTCTCATGGATTTCTCCTCCAACCAAACAGGAGAGCAAAAGAAAGTGAAGGAAAGAAAAATACCCACCAATTAAATCCCATCAAACAAGAAGGATAAGGTAGGGGATCAACCCTACCCTTTACATGTTGATATCTTAACAATATTATATTTTTCTTGCTATTTTTTTTCTTCTAAAAATGGCTACCTTCTTTGGGTCTCCACCATCTCTCCCACCCAACACCTACCAAGAAGACTTGGTGACAAACATATTGAAGTTTGGCCAAACCATTTGTAAGTATTGATTGCTTCGGGCCTAAGGAGGGCACAACTTTGTCCTTATTAAAATGGGTGTTGTTGGACGACTTATAAATAACATCACTTGATACTTTGAAATCGACGTGGGATATTGTCATTCTAACAAAAAGCCCATACGAAAACTTGACGAAAAACGAAAGGCTATATAATCATAGATCATGTGTAGTAGAACTCAAAATAATAAAAAACCAGTGGGAAAAAAAAGTCAAAAACTTGATCATCAAGTTAATTATAACAACAATAACCTACTTGCTTAGTGGCACTAACTTCATCAATCAAATTAATTTCTTTTCCACCACCAAGATTAGACGTCGTTCTCGTTGATGTGGTTGTTGTTGTTGTTGCTTGATTAGTCTTAGCATCTAAGCTCTTCTGGCTCATAATCTTATGAATATTAGCAACCATTGCCAAGAAAACCTCCTCAACATTAGAGTTCTGTAATGCAGAAGTTTCCATGAAACACAAGCTCTCTAGCTCAGCAAGACTTCTCCCTTCTTCTTCACTAACTTCTCTAGAGTGACCCAGATCAGATTTGTTGCCAACAAGAACAATAACCATGTCAGAGCTACCAAATTCTCTGATCTCATGTAACCATTTTGTCACATTTTCAAATGATGCTCGCCTTGTTATGTCATAGACTAGCAATGCACCAAGTGCTCCTCTGTAATATGAACTTGTAATTGCCCTAAATCTGCAAAAAAAAAAAAAGGAAGAAGCAAATGCAACAAATTAAGGCCTTTCATAGTACACCCCATCCTCTGCACTAAATAACACGTTGTCCGCTTTGGGCTAGTCTGTAAGACTTTGTCTTCCCAAACGTAACATCAACTCATACTAGTTTGAACTCAGGAAAAGTGCTTGTTACTAGTTTAAAAGTTTGACCTATTGTATTATGTACTTCACATCTTCCCCTTAGTGATATAGAATAAGAGACTTAATTAACCTCATTATCACTCGGTAGCTTGCTCAATACCGCCAAGCTTGAAACTACAAAGGTTCTTGTGGCCCCGCACACTCGAACCGGTGCAACATTTCAGCTTATAATATACTCAATCCCCATCACAAGAGTTTCTATATGAGATGTGCACAAAAACCAGACCTTGTACACATGGATATTATGATTAGGTGAAGTGGGAAATCATTGACATGCTCACACTTCCTTTGTCTTATAATATAATCAATCCCCATCACAAGAGTTTCTATAAGAGATGTACACAAAAACCAGACCTTGTACACATGGATATTATGATTAGTTGAAGTGGGAAATCATTGACATGCTCACACTTCCTTTGTCAAAGAGAGGCAGGTAGATGGGAGAGAAGGTTCATTATGAAGAAACCTTCAGCATTAAAGCTTATTTGGATTAGACTAAAAAGGCTCAGCTAGGCTATCCTGGGTCCCACCTTCGTGGAATTTTCTTACATCTTCTTCTTCATACTTTATTATAAATCATAATCATGAACCATAGATCACGGATGAGCAGTAAGAGTACTCTTCTTTTTGATTGATTGATTATTAAAATAAAATCATGGATTAGAACTTGGAGTTGTACATATCCAATGGATTTTATCACAACCCAACTGAATCAATACAAAGTTTGTAAAAGATTTGCAAGTTTTGAATGAATTTGATCAAAAAGAACTAACTCTGCCTATTGATGATCTATATGTGTGTGTGTGTATATATATATATATATATATAGTTTGGAATGAAAGAACAAAATCAGATGAACCCGGAAAAGGTTGGACAATATATATACATAAGTTGCACACACAAATACATACCTTTCTTGGCCTGCAGTGTCCCAAATTTGAGACTTGATGAGCTTGTCACCAACTCTGATATTCCGGTAGGCGAATTCGACACCAATTGTTGGTTTTGAATCCAATCTGAATTCATCTTTGGAAAACCTTGATAGAAGATTTGATTTCCCAACTCCAGAGTCTCCAATCAGAACTGCTTTGAACAAGTAATCACACTCTTCTTCATATGATGAATCTCCCATATCTAGCTACCCAGTACTAGTAGAACTCCACTTCTCTCTCTCTCTCTCAAGAAAAGTGAAAAACTACCTCATAAGTTGTTGAAAAGATGAATAGAACACAAGCACTAAGCCATGGTTTCCTTGTTTATATATGAATATATCCAAATCAAGTGCAAAGGTAATTCTTTTGGAATTGGGTTTTTGGAGGGTATTGAGTGGTAACATGTGAAGTATTGATAAAGACATGATGGATGTTTTGTGATGATATCAAGGGCCTGTTGGTGTCATTAACAAAGAAATTAAGAAAGCTAAAAGGGTTATTCCTTCTTTGATTAGTTTCAACTCTAACTCTTCAAACAAAAATTCTAGGGATCCCAATAATAATCATTCCATAAACATCAGTGTGTGGCATGCATTAATTGGGTGTGGTCATGACATCATAGCAAGGAGCCCATTGAAAACCACATCCAATGAATATATGCCACATTACTGGGATGTTTCTGGGATAGTTATCATTGGGATTTTATCATTTTTGCCCTTCAAAAGATGCTCCAACAGATATAAGGAAATGGACATATGAGAGGTGTGGTTAATGGAAGATTCTTATTGGTCAGTGATTGATCCATTGGTCACCAACATGTTAATTTATCAGGGTCAAAAACTTAAATATTTCATATTTTTCATTGGTTGCTTAAAAATAAATAAATAGTACTACTTTATGTATTAGGGTTAATCATTCCTTGTTTTATTTTAGTTGGAAACTAAAGTGTGTTTGGTTTGGATGTGACAATAGGTTGGTGGTGATGTTCTTATGGGTGCCATTTGATTCTGATTAGGATGTGTTTGGTAAAAATTAACAAAATACTGTTCCTTTGTTCTTCTACATAGGGAGTACCAAATTCCAAGCCGGTTTTAGTAGAGCTTGACTTTCAAATTAGATTTTCTATTATTCATTACTTTGGAATATTTTTTATTCCTTCCGACGGTTTTATCGATTGACAACATCAATACAACGACGATGATAAAGATGATGATGCTAATGGTCGATCTCTTTCAATCTATGTTCGAATCTGCCTCTTCTTCCAGATCTGCTCACCTGCTGCCTCAAATTGTCATATTTGTTTTGGATGTACTTCAAACTTATAGATCTAGATCTGCAGATGCAAATTTGTTGTCTCAATCCTATCTCAGTGTGAAGACAAGAGTTTTATGTTTGTTTTTTATATTGTGTTTTCGTTTTATTTCTATAGTCGGGTGTTCATGACGGTGTATTACCTTTGGTGTTTGTTTGTATGGGCTGGTTTAGTCAGTTGTGTTTTTATTTTGTAGTTCTCATGTTTTGTGGATTGTATTCTACTATTTCTGCTGGTGGCTCGAGTGTCATTTGATCTCATATTCTCTTACCTGAAATTTGAGTATACCAATACACTTAGATCTGTCACCTTTCCAAAAAAAAAAATTATGGGGCAAAAATAGGGTGGAGGTCATTGCATATAGGACAGAGTAAAACCAATGAAAATTTTCAAGGAATGGTGACATACTGAGATGGGCTTGGTCCAAAACAAACTGGATATATATATTCAGCCCATGCCAGTCTATGCACAGAGGGGATCTGGCCCATTCAAAAGGCCCTACCTTTCTTTCCTTTATATGGGCTTTATTTTTTATTATTAAGTTTGTCTAAAGGCTTTTTATGGGCTTTAACTTTCTGAAGTACTCAAATAATGATATTACGCCTTCGACAACTCCAATTTTATGATGGTGTTCTTTATTTATTCTCTGCAGCCATGCCTATGACAATATTTTCATCAAAATAAAGTTATTATGATTTCTAAAGATAATAATGTTACTATTTTAGTGCCCATGGTCATACAACAATGAGTCAATGACCCGCACCATCTGTCCTTCATCAATTGCCCAACCCCCCACATCATCACCCCTGCCAACTACCACTCCCATTGTGGTAGAAGACCATCAATGGACTTGTTCAAGATTTCTTTCACAAACAAACCAAGAAACATGAAGGAGAAAGGTAAACTTTTTGATGATTATTTAACCAAGCTTGCAAATGACTACACCATATGAATACAACTTCCCTTTTTTACCCAATCAAACATCTTTATTATGAGCTTGCACATGAATATGTGATCCAACCAATTCATGAATAAGTAATACAGCATAGATAAAACCAATAATCAAGCAACTTCACAAATACTCAACACACACTTCCAGTAACGTCAAGGTCATCTTTCTAAGACTCCAAATGGAGAACCCAAACCCTTTTTGTGTACCGAAATGGTTTATCAAAAGTCTTATGAATCTCAATATTTTTTGTCCCGAATATCTCAAATGTTGAGATAGATACAAAAAATTCACATGGATCATGTGTATCCAGGTCAACAAGGAATAGTTGAGACAAAACACTAGGATGTTTAACATTTTTAATGGTGTTGCTTGAACTGGATTTAGTGGAAGGCTAAATTTGAAGTTCCTTCTGACCAAACCATTAATCAACTCGCATTCGCATACGCTTATACTATTAATAGCAAAGTTGCCTAACATTGAGCAGGATCCGGATCCCGTTTTCAAAAACCACTACTCAATCGCTATTTGTTACTGCTTTATTCTCTTTTTCTACGCTGTTTGGTTCCCAAGAAAATTTTGCATCCTTCCATAGGTGATTTCTCCTCGAGCCAAACAAGAAAGTACACATATTAGACTAATAAGTAATAGTAACAGCGTAACTAGAGAGGATTAGGAATGAATATTCTGATTTTCCATTTCAATATTCATACGAATCAGTTGATTCAGGTCTAATCAGAAGAAGTCAGACAAAGTATTTATAAGAAACCTAAAGGAAATAGAACGATTAAGCCCTAATATCTGGACATTGACGTCAAGATTTATAGTTCCACGAAAATTTACAAGAACAAAGGATAAGATGAGGATACCGTCTGTGCGCGCACAGATCCACAAGTCTCCATCACAACAAACCTAGAATCCGGATCCGGATCCGGATCCGGATCCGTTGGCGAGCTTATTGGACATCATCTTCTCGAACTCCTGGAAATTGACATTCCCGTCGCCATCAGAATCAACGGAGCGGATCATCTTGACGCAGTCGTCAACGGAGCATTTGATGCCGAGGCGGTTGAGAACGAGGTGGAGCTCGGAAGAAGAGATGAGTCCGTTCTTGTCCTTGTCGTACAGGTCAAACGCATCGAGTAGCTCCTGAGAAGAGTTGGAGGTGGTGCGGCAGAGATGAGCGAACTCAGGAAGGCTGATGAATCCGTCTTTGTCACTGTCAATATCCTCCATCACACGCTCAAGCTCGCCCGGGGAGTAAGACGACCCCATCACCTTCATCACGTCGCCTAGCTCCGACAACGAGATCTTGCCGTCTCCGTTGGCGTCAAATCGGCTGAAAACTTTCTCTAGCTCTTCCATGTTAGGGAGGTACGATTTCTGATTGGAATCAGAGTCGGTGGTCATTGGCGCTTCTGCTGTTGCCATTTTGTGTGGATTTGCTAGAGAGAGAAAGAACGGAAAGGAACTTTAAGACGCGGTGAGTGGGTGGATAAGGAGGGGAAGAGTTGGTTATAAGGCCGAGGGCATGTGGCAATAATCAAAGCGTGTTGGATGCGTGGAGGAAAATGAAATTTAAATGAATGAATCGGATACACGATCCTAACGTCAATTTCATTGTTCCCCCGTGTGTCCCCCCTTATATTTCTACACGACTTTGATCCAACTTACACTCTGATCAAATGTGTGAAGAGGATATATGTGTGAAGAGGATATAGGTATGACAATTCGAGTTTAGGGATCTAGGTAGGTTTAGTGTTGAAAAATATTAGACCCAATTGGTGTACTAGTTTGGTGCACCAAATTTTCTAATATTTAGAATGACAAATCTAATGATATTTTGTTTTTGAGACAAAAATTAAATTTAATATTAAAAAAATGACAATTTTATTTCATTGGATATGAACTCTAGAATTTCGATTTTCTATCAAATGAATTTGATTTTTTTTGTTGATAAAAAAATATATTGTTGGATTTATTATATTAAATACTACACATTTATAATTTTTTCATAATTTTTTAAAAAATTTTGATGCACTGTTTTGGGACCTAATGTTTTTCAACGCTAGACCTCCCATCAATCCCGAGTTTAAACCTATATCATATGTTCAAATAATGAATTTAGGGGCTCCGTAAATTCTTTAAAAATTATAATTCACATCTAATTGTGGAGAAAAAATCAGATAAATTTTTAAAATGATAAAAAATATGGTATAATGTGACACATCTCTCAAACTATTGCATTCAAATTATAGATTCTATAATTTTAAACAAATTACAAAACTCTTAAATCTTCAAAAACAAACTTGTGTAATATCATTTTCGATCCCACTTGGGCAATCTTGAGGTTTGATCCCCACTAAACTATTAAAAAAATAGGACGCTTACCAGTCGCCACGTGACGGGTGGCTTCTGGCTTTTGGCGCGTTTTTCTGCAGTGCCAAAGTGAAAAAAATAGTGGATAATATTTAAAAAAGAAGGGTCAAAATAAGTCGCTTAGAACAGCCGACAACTGTTGATGCTTCAACATGGCAGAGAGCTCGTGATCTGTGAAATGATAACCTTTTGTACTCTAATCGAAGAACACGCAAGTACGCAACTACTCAGGCATGCTCCTTTTGATCCTGCTGAGAGCATTCATAATGGGTGTTCTAGAGTGTTTGAAATTATATTTTTTTAATAAATTTAGTGTTATATGTTTATAATTGATCTATTTTGACACTCCAAAACATATGAAGAATTTATAACTACTTTATATTTGGAGTGTTTTTTGGTTCATGAATAGTGAAGAAAGATGATGAAAAAAAAGAACGAGGTACTGAAAAAAGAGAGAGAAGAGGGAGAAAATGAATAAAGTGTTGACTCAAGTGTGTCAATTGTGGATATATTGGAATGTAACAACCATAGACCCTCGATTCTTGCTGAAGTATATCTGACGGATAATGTTAGAGGCCCAACTCTGCTCGGGAAGGGGAAGGCCCAGTGATCCATTGCAACCCTTCCTCTCGTGAAGAAAAGGTAGGAATTCGACTAACTAAAGTCTCACCAATGCAGGCCACCACTTCCACAAATCATGTCGCAGGCTCTCACACGTTTAGGGAGACCTTAGGACAGCACCCCTCCGAAGTGCAATGGAAGTCACTGACCTAGGCCATGGGCCTTCTTGATCACCCATTGAACATGTCCAGTTTATAGTCATGAATTAATAGTTTCAACCCTTCATGTCCATAGCTCAGGAGTCACCCAGACTGAGTTTTAGCAAATACGGTCCCAGGAGTCACTCGGACCAAGTTCGGTTAAGCAACGTCGAGTGATGGAAGACACCAAGTCGCTTCACCTACACACAGTGTAGCAAAGGATACCTGTCAACTTCAAAACAACGACAGAAACAGGCATATTTAAGATACTACTAGCAAAAACTTAGATTAAATAGAGAGACTAGTATTGAGAGATTTTATCGTAATATCGAACAATCAGAAAGGCATCATGTGACCCAACACTTCATTCATCGGGAAGTTCGACTGCTTATAGTCGCCAAAGGTGTTTAGAACACCGTATAACGAAGATGATAGCTTAATTACTTTAGTACGACAAACCATTAACTAAAGACCATATAGTCAGGCCAACACATTATTTGAAATACTTAAAAAAGCAACTCAAGGTACATATTATTGGTACTGTTATTATCAGAAACCACTTTTCTTTGCGATAAACAAGCCCCATCTTTGCTCCCCAGATGAACTCCTGAGTAGCTTTGATTTCCATCCACCGACTATGTCATTATAGTCATCCTGGATATTTAACAAACACAAAAAATGAGTATTCACAGAAATATAAGAATGAAGCCAGACAAGATTGATTTATTATAGGAAATCATTGGAGCACGTACTTCGGAGAAGTCAACAATGAATGCATCCTTTTCCTTCTCGATAGCATTAAGCTCCCGCTGCAGAACTTCAAGGAACTGAACCATACTGACTTGTTTTAGACTCGGAAAGCAATTCTATGCTAAACGAACACAAAATGAAAACCATTGGGTTCATGCAAACCTGATTGGTTCGATCTTCTGCAATGACCTCATCGAATCCAGCATCCTGAAGCATCTGTAGAAAATTTGACAAATGAATACAAAATGGGCTTGAAGCATCAGAAATAAACAAAAAAAATATCATAAATTGAAAGGAAGATATTACTTCAGAAGGAGAATATACCTGACCATATGCTTTTACATCATGAAGATCATATCCTCTCTGCTTAATATATGCCGCAAATTCCAGTGATGGAGTTCCAGCACTTTTGCAATAATCAGTAATAAGGACTTTACCTCCTGGCTTCAACCACTTGTAGAAGGACTTGAATAACGCAGGTTTGTCCTGATCATAAACAATGGAAGCATGAGATACACAAAAGGCACTACCAAGTCATACATTTGACTGACAATAAATGTAAAATGATAAAAGAAAGAAAAAATAATGAAAAAAATGCTTTTGATAGAAAAGAAGAGCAGTTTTATACAAGAATTTGTCTTACTTGAATGTGAAGAATGGTGTCACGGCTGTAGATGACATCAAAACTGTTGTCAGGGTATGCTTTCTTGGTACAATCAGCAACTTCGAATTCAACAGAGCATTTCAATCCAATAGCACGCTCAAGAGCAAAGGAAATCATATTTACGGAAAGGTCAATGCCAACCACATGGACATCAAAGTTCTCAGCCATGTAAAAATCACCTCCCCCAATACCACAGCCAACATCAAGGACTTTCTGGCCAGGTTTAAGATCCAGCTTAGCAACAAATTCTTTTGTTGTTTCTATTCAAAAGAAGAAAAAAAAAACTTAAATGTGAGATATAGCAGTTGGAACTGCCAATTTCATCAGCAATATGGGTTAAATGTAGCATACCAATTCCTCCTGTGCTAACAAAACCTTGTCCAAAGACACGCTCATAGCGTAGTATGCCATTGGTTTTATACTGAACATTATCCAAGAACTGTTGGAATCCTTTATCATCCTCTGAACTGACTTTGTGCCATATCCAACAAATCTACATCAGGCGACACCCAGAGTTTTTCAGTTAATCCTTTCGAGTAATGTAAATGAATTAGATAGAATATATCCAAAAAATTACCTGGTTTTGGTTCTTTTTGTTTCTGACATAAGCTCCAATGCACTTGCAGCCTATAAGAGACAGCTCAAAGGAGTTTCCAGAATTATCACGCATTTGGCACTCTTTAAAGACCTGCAGTACAGCATAATCAGTTATAGGTCTTCAATTGAACAGCAGACGACAGATGGAGAACACCATCCAATTCAATACTTGCACAATACAGTACACAGATTTTGAGCAAAAACCATGGGAGCTAATCTCCAGGAAAAACGGCCGACATATAAGTTATCACAACAGAAGACCAGCAAGTGGGACTGTCACTAGAAGGTATCATTTAGCATATGATGTTGGTTACGAGAACTTGCTGTGATACTTAATAATCTAAGAAAAAGTCCAATTCAGTCCTTGATATAATCAGATGGAACATATGAACGGCATGTACAATTTAACACTTTCAATTAAAAACTTCAAATTTTGCGAAGCACACACCAAGAATGTTGCAGATAAAAAAGTAACCTTTGTGTAAAATCTGGGTTCTCTGTAGTGAGTCGGGTTGTATTTTCGCTTAGAATCTCCTGATTGATGGAAGCATGACTCTCTGAAAAAGATAAAACCACCAGGCTTTAACCATTTGACCATCCTTTCTGCCAAATTTTCCACCTGCAGGACAAGAAATATAGACATATAAATCCCAAGTCCGTGGTCACTCAAAATGCCCACACAATTTGCCAAAACAAACAGAAACAGGGTTGCAATTAATTAACCACAAGGAGCAGCAACAGAGGAAACTTGTACCTCTTTATCTGACAAATACATAAGAAGCCAATTGGAGAATATCATGTCCACTGATTCATCAGAAATCTTCAGGTCAGGAGATGTCACATCAGCACACACAAACTTGACATTTTTGTAGCTTCCATTGATGTTCTCGTTCTGAAAATGGGAGGAGATAAAGAAATAAATCAGAGAGTTCCCGTTGGACATGTATAAACAAATGAATTTTTCAGCCAAAACAGAAAATATTTTACTTACCTTTCTAATGACACTCTCAATGAAGTCCAAAGCAATGACATGACCAGCCTTCTTTGCTAGTTCACCGGTAAAACGACCAATACCAGCTCCAAGTTCCAGAATTGATTTCCCTTCATATGGGGGAAGCATAGAAAGGACCTGCATGTTCTCTGGTTTGTTAAATACAAAACTCCCACATAAAAAATCCACATCCAGAGATCAAACTAAACGACTCTAAGAATTTAAAATGTTTTATGATATTTAGCACAGTATGAATATAGAACAGTATTTAAGCAGCAGATTGCATCCATTTGGACAGGTAGCCAATTTCGGAGAAAACAACTATTACATGGAATTACTCACAAGATTAATGTACTCCATTTTTTTAAGATCAGATCGAAAATTAGCATGCGCTATTAATTTGGATGAATATTATGTAACTCGGATCTACAATACAGAACTTTTAAATACAAGAGGGTATATACACAATTATAGTAAAAATATCAGCAGAGATCTGAAGACATTTAGTTAAACAAGTATGCTATTCTGTTCAAGTCATTGATTATTGTCAATGCGACAAAACACATGCAGCATGGATTCTAGTATAGTCAAGCATATTAAACAGGAAACAAAAGGTTAATATAAAAATTGATCAACTAGAGCCCCTCAGTGCATTTAGGCAATGTCAGTAATTTAAATCAACAATCAGGGAACAATGTAGTCAATAAATACACATATATGTATACATCAAGGGAAAGAAAGTCAGAGAGAATACTTCAGGTCGTTCTTCCTTGTCAAGATCGGCAGCTTTGGAGTCGAGCATCATTGCCTCCACGGAAAGATCCGATGAATGCTCGATCCAGTAATTCTTTTGCATCTCACGCTCTTCACCAAGCCAAAAACATCAACACATCCACATCACCACAAATGCACTCAAAAAGAGACCAAACGAAGAATACGAACAGAGGAAATGCAATAAACAGATATCACCTTGCACAGCAGCCATTGTTAACACAGAGGTAGCAACACAACCGCAGATCGAGCGACAGAGATTTGAAATCTGTAGATAAAAATGATGAGAGCAAAATGACAGGAAGCTGATCGCTAACAACCTTCAATGGCAATACGAGATCTCGAAAAGCTCCTAGATCTGCGGTTGTACAGTCTCCCTTTCTGCCGCATCAGCCAACGCAACTCGCTTCTCTCTCGAACTGTATGGCTGTGTTTGCTCTGCAATTTGTCGGCTCAGATTTTCGGGGTTTTTGGCTCTCGCATTTATCGAAAGAGAGGGGAAGTGAATCTGGACTACGTCGATTGGGATCAAGTAAGCCAATAGTACATTGCCACGTGAGAAATTTGCGTCATCACTATAATTATAAAGTTTTTTGCCAATATACCACTCTCTCATAATAACACTACATCTATTCATCATAACGTGAATGGTATATAAAAACCAGTCACGTCAACGTAATTGATGTAACTATTAAACTTAGAAAGGTCATGCCAAATTTATTGACCAAAGGTTGGCGAGTTGACGTGACTATTAAACTTAGAAAGGTCACGCCAAACTCATTGACCAAAGGTTGGCGAGACCTTAAAAAGAAAAAAAAAAATTGCATTAAGTTTAAGCTCCAGCTGCACTCAATCAACATTTTCTGCAGAACCTGTGATCGAAGACTCTTTTTTGCACTTAATTAAATTTCAAAACGCACCCTTATGATCTCGAAAACAAAATTCAAACCAACATTTTCTTATTTGAAGCGAAGTAAACCAAAGAATTGCAATACCCACAATTAAAGATTCTAACTTTAACACTCAATCAACATTTTCTGCAGAACCCATGATTAAAGACTTTTTTTTTGCAATATATTAAATTTTAGAACGCACCCATATGATCTTCGAAACAAGATTTAAGCAAATATTTTCTTATTTGAAGCAAAGTAAGCAATCCACAGTACCTTCGGCCGACGAAGAGTGGGGCTTAAAACGAATTGCCTCTGGAGCTGGAACTTGCTGCCGCGGTTAAAGGAAAAGAAGCACGAGAGCTGAGGAGATACAGTTGCAGCCGCTGCTTCCATTGACGAAGATCGATAGCTGATCTCGATCTCGATCGAAGAAACACAGACAAGTTGATTGAGTGCAACTGGAGCTGGAACTTGCTGCAATTTTTTTATTTTATTTTTTAAGGTCACGCCGACAAGCCAACCGTGTTTGTAAATCCAATAATCACGCCAACGTAATTGGCCTAACTAATTTTTATATACTATTCACGCCATCGATAGTAGTGTGAATGGATCACGTCATTTGTAATGGCATGATCATTTAAAAATTATAAAGAACACGTCATTGTCAGTGGCGTGTAGTGCTATTTTAGGAAATACTTTCACTCAGGTGTTATATTGGGACATATTATGAGAGACAGTGTTATATTGGCAAAAAATTCACAATTATATACATTTAAAGTTTTATATTGGGTTGCTGGACAGGCGCCCCTGTGTGAATCACGTGGATATTTTTGAATATATATATTATTTTTCTTTAAAACAGGGTTTGGGGAGGGGACAAGATTCAAATCCATGATCTAATGGGTGGTCAACCAACCAATCACTTGCTTCAATATATTTTTATATATATAATTTAGTAAAATAGTGTTTTTCGAAGAGATATGTCACCTATCAAGATGTAATACGAGCCAAGGGCCTGTTGGCTCGGAATGGCCCGTCCATGCTAGGCACGCCCAATAGTTTGTGATGTACTTGGCCGGGCCACAAGAGTCGACCTGGTACAATTTGTCCACTCGATTTAAAAAATTGTTATTTAACAATTGGATAATGCTTGAGACACCCAAAAGACCGTTATTTAATGTGGAGTGTTGGATATGAAGTGAACCCTACATGAATGACTATTTTAATACCATATAAATTTGGGGAACTTCTGATGATATTTTGAGTCTCTAACATTGTCCTTAACAATTACATATGAGAATGGGTATCACAAAAGATGTTAAGTACCACATCATTCGATGGGGTAATTCATTCCTTATTTATAAAGACAATCCCGTTTCTTTAGATACTAACGAAGCATTTTCTTAACCCAAGTGAGTTGGGTTTTGACCTATGGGTTTCAGCTCTTAATAGTTGGGGCTAAGGAAGAACAAAGTCATGTGACCCCGATGTATTTTCGAGAACCGAATAACCTAGTGTGTATTGGGGTGTGGATTTACAACAAAAGATGTTGTATTGTAATGGTTAATCATGAGTTTTACACTCTCGCTTTTTACGTACTTACTGAGCTGTCAAGCTCGACCCCTTGCATCAACACAAAAATCGGGCCGAGCTAGCTATTTGAGATTTCACGGGCTGGCTCAACCCACGAAACCTCCGGGCCTAAATGTGGGTCGGGCCTGCCACTTTATGCCTCTATTCACCTACTCCACAACAATCTAGGTTTATGTAAGACTATAATTAGGCCTCAGCTTGATCCAACTATCTATGTACATATCCAAATTTTAGTAGACAATTTTGCCGGCTTCATATGTATTGATACAAAAAAATGCGTCGCATTATGTGTCCCTTGTAACAGATAATGCGACACATTTTTCGGAGAAGCATCAGCTGAATCTGTCTGTTTGAGTCCCCAATGATCAAAGGTTGGGAATGTCGAAGTCAAGTGAAAAATCCGACTTAACAATGGAGAAAGCACAAGAGGAGGTGAGAAGAATAGTTAGAGACAGAAGCGCAAGTAAGAGAATTGTTGATGTTTCAGTTGATTACAAAGGCCAACATAAGTAGCCAATTCATTCCACTTGGGGCTGAAGGGAGAAGCTTCCCCGGTACGTCGTTTGCGATCGCAGTAGCTGAATTTTGTGTTGGCTAATCTTTTATACTGGTTCGACTGGAAATCGTTAGATTGTGCAACTGAGAAGAAACTCCCTCTTCGATCTTCGTCTTGTTCAAATTGTTCATTCTCCTTCAAACTAGCACTGCTGTTTTCTTTTGGGCTCTCTCTAGTAGGCCGAAGACACCCTTTTGCTCATTATTGGCTTATGGGCTTTTATCTTTCTGTTGCATTAATGGGCTGAGCCGAGAATAAGAACATAATTTGGCCCGGTAAGGCCCATAGAGGTTTACATTCCTAGAGTGGTTGTCTTGGGCTCTATAATTGGGCCTGAAGCCTTTTTTATTATTAATGTTGTTTATGATTTTATTTCTTTTGAGAAGAAAAAGATATTTCCTTAACCAGAAAAGAGATTACAAGACTGAAGCTGGTCCCTCCTAATCAGAGAGTCAATTTCCGCCGAGTAACCAGTCGACCAGTCATTCTCGCAAGAGGGTGAGCTACAACATTACCAACGCGAGAGATATGAAGACAATGAGTAACACCAATACTCAACATAATAGACGTAGTTTCCCTAACAAAGACACGTATTCTAGAATCAAGATAATCATCTCCTACTAAAGCAAGCATGGGGTGTTTATGAATTATTAGATTTCATATAATAATTGAAATAATTGTTCAAAGTGGGGTCAAAAGTACAAAACATCAATCTTATCCTTTCAAATTCAATAGGTCAAATATTATTGCACCACAAAAGTAGCTCTATTAATTGTTGGACTAGACAAACAGAATGTTAGTGAGAGTTAATTTCCAAGAAGCTAAGTACATGGGTGATTTTGTTTTTGTTGAATGTGATATAGATATAGTAGCCAAAAAAACACCAATATCTTGCATATATTTTATCAAATTCTTGATAAGATATGTGCTCACAACTCACATGCATGCATGCATGGCTAAGTAAACTTTAAATCTACCTTCTGTCTAAAAATAAAATTGAAAACAATTTCTTTCCCTAGCCACTAGGAGTTAAGTATAGCAAAAGAAATAATATTATATAAGTTTATGATGGAGGAGAAAAATAAAACTTAATTCACACGTGAAAACATAAAGTTGAAAATATATATAGACTATATACATGTGATTGGTGTTTCACTTTGGTTGGTTAATTATGAGAATATAGAGTAACATAGATAAATAAAATAAAATAAAAAACCTTATCTTTTTTTAGTGTTTGAGTCAACTTGGCCACCTCTGAATGGTTGGATTTAGATGAATATACACAAATTTTTTTTTTTAATCGAAATCGACAACATATAAGATTATCCGGGCATATAGAAGTTTTTCACTTAACAATATGATAAGTTGGGGCAAACTCAACGCATGACTATAAGGGTATTACTTTCAATAAAAATCGAACTCAATATTTTTCAAGTCCATATGATTTGACCTCTAGATAAATTCATATACATAATAAAAACAAACAAACAAATATACGTGCATACATCCATATATCCCTAGCTGTATTAAATTAAAAGTTAAAAGGGATATGCATTGATTGACTCAAATAGATTCACTTTTCACGTGCAATGGACAACATGTGTTGATGAGATAGAGGTTGGTCATTTAACTATATATATTTACATATACATATATGAAGTTGCTAATGAAATCAATGTACGTATATCGAATATCAATGTTTGATAATAAAGAATTAAAAGATAGAGAGAGATGTGTATGTGTGTGTGTGTGTAGGCCTAGTAGAGACGTGACAAACCCACAAAGGGTTGTCTATTGAAGGGCCGACCCAACACAAGTTAGTGGGGGACAAATACAATCCTATATATATATATATATATATATATCACTCTTCACTCACTCACTCACTATAGTCTACTGATAAAGACAACACTGACGTTGCTGGCCCTCTCTTTTTTGCTTTTGTGCATGCTTGTGTTTTGCATTTTGTGTTTTGTCTCTCTACGGATCAATTTCACACTTCTCTCCCACTTTTGTCTACAAACGCATGCAAGTGCTTTCATACTATGTATTCCTTAGTTTTGTTTTCAATTAGTTAATATAAATCTTGTTGAAATTAGTGTTTTAATTTAAATTATTTTTCGGTCCACTAGATTGGTAATGGTAAGGGTTTGGCTGTCACGAGTCTTTTCAACTCAATTCAAGTATTTAATTAAGGGAGAGTGACTGCTCGAACTTGAGCGTCGTCCAATTCGAATATATATGTTAACCAACTCGGTTGAACGATTGTTGAGCCTAAATCCTAAATATCCCAAAAAAAAAAATTTCGGTTTCAAGATGATTTATCAATCCTTTATCAAAATTTTTTTTATCATCTCTATCTTAGCAAGTACTATGCATGTGAAGTTTTGCTGAGTATGCATCAACGAATTAAATATAGATAGAGATACATTGGACATATATGAAACACACGGAATTTCAAGTCATATTTTTTTTGTTTTTTCTTTTGTCCTATATATCTTGTTTGATGCTATACTTTGATAAGACACTAGATTTTGTAATTAACCCAATATATATATATACATACATATATATATATATATATATCCCTCTTATTGAGATTTGAGAGAGAGAGAGAGAGCTAGTTTTTCCTTCAATAAAATCATTTGTTATGTTAAATTTTTTCAATAGGCCAATAATGACCAAATTTAGTGTTGTTTTTCTAATGGGAGACAAAAAAGAGTTCTGCATAAATTGTGTAATGAAACAATTAGAATTTTATTAATTAGTGACAAAATATTACTAATTGTACATGATAAATACAAAATACCCATATTGAGTTTTTTTTAGCCTGTATTTGGGGCTTTAATTTAACAAATTTAAGGTCGCATAAAGCTTCAAATTACCTTCTTAATCTTATCAGTTAAAAATTTTCAATTGTTGTCCCATGAGACATCAACTAAATTAGGTGAATTTTTATATATTAAAGAACAAGATGAAGTCCAAAAAGATTAATATGGATAATTAAGTTGATTAATTAATAAAATCTCCTCAGTGGCAATGCCATGATCAGCCCAATATGAAAACCTGGAGGCTATAAATGGGGACGGCGGCAAAGATATACATACATACATACATATATATATATATATATAGGAATTCTCACATAAGGGTCTAATGTAAGAGTGTAAAATAAGGGTCTATGTTTACACCATTGATTTGAAATATATGGGACCCAAAGCAGTGAACCCCACTTGTCATCTCATTTATCCACACCATTAAAATGTAACCCTTATTTTACACCTTTACATTAGATCTTTATGTGAGAAATCCTCTATATATATAACAATCTCATAAAACTTGTGGATTTTAAATATTAACTAGTCTCTTTTGTACATAATTACTTTTGATATTTAATCATGGGGCCCACTAAATTGAAAATGATATGCATTATATACATATAGATTTTTGCAGGTGTAAAATGCGAATCACTTTTTCACTAATGATTTGGAACATATGAGATTAGAAACAATGGACCTCATTTGTCATTTGATTTATCCACACTCTACCTTTAAAAAAATAATCCATATTTTACACCCGCATATATACACATATTTATAGATTCCATAGGTTCTTAGTTTAGCTCAAATAAATACCTCTGTTTTTAAGCCATTGGTCCAGACCAAATTACTGAGATTAAGCCCTAAACTCAATTCTAAGCCCTAAGCATTTTTTTTCCTAAACCATATATAAAGACTAACTCCAAAACCTTAAATCAACTTTAGTCTCAGTCATTTAGGTAGATCAAAGCAAATAGAAGTATTTATTTTAGATAAAATAAAGACGTCCTTACTGAATAATTTATGATCTATATATGTGTATATATATATACCAAAGTAGCACTTCAAGTAAGTTCTAATAGGAATCATGATTGATTTCGTTATCTACTACAATGTTTTTGTTTAGATTATCTAGTAGCTTAGTTAATTAATAATCATTTAACTATGACATAAGCATATCTTATTAGAAAACTAAGTTTAAATTTCTTTTAGATTATGGAGTACAACAATGAAAGAAACGACGTCTCAAGGTTATCTTCTACTTGTTAGTTTCATAAGCACATATATAGATCGTCATCCATGCATATATAACTATCTCTTTCAAGCCACACCATACATTAATTTGTTAATTATATATAATTGGGTTGTTATGATTCCACTAAACGTTTAAATAATTACATATTAATCCCCATTTCATTTCAATTAAAACATGAGGATGAAATTGCAACACTAATCCAAACTTGATACATAGTGCCTGTCTGGCACAACGGTATCGCTAGCAGTTCATAAGCTTTAAAGTGAAATTTACGTCATGTTTTTTCGTTTTATTTTTTTCATTAGTTTATTTTAATTTATTAAGATGATATTACAAACTATGTTATAATCTTTTTAAAATAATAATTTCAAGTTTAGTTATATAAAATATCTTTTAATTTATACTTAAAATTAATTTTTACAATAAATTATACTTATACTTATAATAAATTATAATACCTATAAATATATAATGAGTAGTAGAAATTTAAAGATTTTACACAACAAGTTTTTTTTTTTTTAATTTTATAATCTGATGAATTTAATTGAATTGGAAAAACAATAAATTACAATCCAAAACTGAAAGACCCAAAATAGCGGTACTAACCCACAGAAACAAAACAACTAGAGACGACAATCTCTTCAAAACAAAGGTCAAAGACATTAAAGAAATCTCTTCGCAGAAAAAATCATCCAAACTAGCAGTAACAAGGAAAGGGCCCTCAGAAAAGAACATGACGAAAAGGAGAACCACCCAAAACACAACAAAGGGATCACAACAAGTTGAGTTACCCCAAATCAATTCAGAGAGCTTCAACTATAATTATAATTTAGAGTCAGCTATAAATTTCCTAGGAGTGTTTATAGTCGGTTTTTTTTTAATTCTTTTACATAAATTAAACGAATCAAACGGTCGATTTTTTTTTTCAAGCTTTTTGTCGGTTTTTTTGGTTCGATTTTTAGTAGAGAATACGTAAAATTTTTAAGAAAAAAACCGATCAATCAATTCGATTTCGGTTTGACGGTTTCTTTTTTTTTTAACAACCCTAAAATTTTTTGACAATTTATTTCATAGTTTATTTTCCATAGCTTACAATGAAAATAGAAACTCTATCAAACATGGTCATCCAAGTTAATAATTATGTATCCAAAACACTTTATTTTATTTTCAAAGGTTCATTGTACCATGGGAGTTCGATGTAATAATGATTAAGGTTACAATATTGGTGTGTAAAAGACCAATTCTAGATCAATAAGGAAGGTGAATCTTTACTATTTAAATTATTTTCGAATATATATTAATATATTATAATCTTCAAAATTCAAACACCCCAAACTTTTCATTTACTTTATTTTCCAGCCGTATATGGTTGATGTAGTAATAATAGTCAATAGGAATATAATTCTTTTTTAGAATCTTTAATAAAGATTTTTTCTGTTTCAATGAGAAAATTCAGGAAAAGCATATAATTCTTGTCTGCAAATTTAGGGAAAGATTCCTGTCCTAACAAGAAAATTCTTGACCATGGAAATTGATGCAATAACAATTAACATTGAGAATTTCCTGGCCCCAAAAGGAAAAAAAATCTATGATCTTTTTTTTCAAAGGCAATAGAGAGAGAGGAATCTTGACAATCCAATAAAAATGAATTATACCCTAAGTTTTTATTCCATACAAAATTAAGTGTGTGTGTGTATATATATATATATATGTTCATCAACAATACGATTAAAATGTTTTGTATATAAGTAAAGTGCATATAGTACATATAGGTAAATCCAAAGACCTAAGCAATATCCGCAAACCACGTGTGCATGTGATGAGAATCCCACATCGAAAGATGCTAGACTTGAGCTCCCATCTCATGTGACGGGTATTCATCAACATGTTAGCACATGATTTCATGCACATACTTAGTAGAAATCGAACTCACGAACTCCAAAAAAAGAAGACTCTCTTGATAAAAAATGATTCCTACATGTCCTATGATATTCACGCATCTATTCAAGTCAATTGTACATAGTACATTGGTCAAAAACATCATGAAAAACTCCAAGGCTGCCCATGGGGAGCATCTTTTTAACTGGTGTTTTCACATTAATTTTGTCATTTCAAACAGGAATTAACTTTAATATTTTTAGGTCCAATAAGAATATTATCAATCTTTGAACTTCTGACTATGTAAGAATATAAACACATATGTATGAATAGACAAAATATAATGAGGGACAATGAACCTACAAGAGCTAGACAACAAGAAAATGTGGCATATACTGTTGGGGTTAAAAACTAGTTGTTGACTGAGTTGGTTTTGGATTCCCTCCCCTAAGCAAGGAAATTTATAGTTAAATGGGGAATACAATAGAATAATAGACAACACAATAATTTTTATAATGGTTCGGGATACTCGGCCTACATTCACTTTCTAAAACTATTTGTCGCTACATATTCTTATTGTTTTAGTTCTATATAGAGGAGGGGATATCTATTTATAGGGTTGTGTGAGTCAGTGAAGAAATCAATCAATCAAATACAAAAAACTTTATTATGCAATATTATTAAAATATAAGAATTCGGAAAAAGCAATTGTAAACATTTTACCAAATTTATGGATATGATTTTTATTTTTATTTCAATGTTAACAAGTGATATATATATATAGAACCATAAAAAAACTTTCGGCCCACACCCCCACATAAAATTCCGCCCCCCTAATATTGGATGATGGTTTCGTATCTGCATTCTATCAATATTATCTAATATTTTTCCCTCAAAAGTCAAATCTAAGCTACAAAATTTCCAATTTGGATTTCAGCCCTTGAATAATGTACTCCTCCTTCATCTGGGCAAAATAGTCTCCATACATGACGATGGTACACTTGACACCTAGATCTCGTGCTCAGAGGTGTCAATGTGCTTGTCACGGTTTGGTGCTCAAAGGATGTGGCAACCCACGATGGTGGATAACAGTAACGATTGGCGCCCCTTAATCGGCATCGATGATGATATGTCTTTATAAGTTATAACCCACTTATAATTAGGATCGAGCTATGGCGCAAGTGAAACCGCTCTGATACTATAATGAAATTTATAATTGAAAAGGGAAGACAATAAAATATATAGCCAATAGCACCCCAACGCTCAAGTAAATAAAGGATAGTGAGAATCATAAGAGAAGAAGTTTAGACAATACTCTACGGCCATGTTGTCATAACATTAGGCAAGGGCGTGCCCGTTGAAATTGATATATAGGATGATAAACCAATCAAACTAAATTCTACTAAAAAATTAACAGAAATGATTTATATACCACATGGTTTGATAATACCAAACCAATGTATTATTCTTGACACTTCTCTTGATCCCATATCCTATCACCCACTTGAACTCATCTAGGAAGCAAATTTTTAGACTTTTGAAACAATATTTAGATTGGATCAAATAAAAATAAAAAATAAAAAAGAGAAAACAAAGATCACAAAAGTTAATGCTTATTCAAAAAGATGTCATACAAAGCAAAAAACATGTACCAAGAATGAAAATGAAAGATGTCAAAAAAAAAAGGCAATAGGTGGTAATTACTAAAAAGAATAAGGAGATT
Source organism: Tripterygium wilfordii (assembly GCF_013401445.1). Classification (NCBI taxonomy): domain Eukaryota; kingdom Viridiplantae; phylum Streptophyta; class Magnoliopsida; order Celastrales; family Celastraceae; genus Tripterygium; species Tripterygium wilfordii. The sequence goes on from NC_052247.1 coordinate 3,629,322, forward strand.
GGAGAATGTTTCTCCTTTCTCTACCATTTGTTTTTGTATAAAAAAAAGATTCTTCAAGACATGTTCGGAGTAAGACTAGGTGTGCATTATCCACCATAATCCCACATCGCTTGGTGATGTAGTGAGTATTGTTTGGGTTATATGGCGCTCCGTGTTACCCAAAATCAATCAATTTTAGAAGTAATGGTCTGTCCTGTCTCTGAGTCTTCCTCTTTTTATTTTAAAATTATGTGCATATTTTGTGTGTTTTCAATTTTCACAATGTAAAAAAGGAGAGAGATTGAAGGGAAAACAGAGAGAGAAACAAACAAACAAAAAAGTTGAGATTGAAAGAAAAAAAAAAAGGAAGAGGAACATTAGATGTGACTCATGTCTCCGAATATTGGGAACAAGTACTTTTCAAATCAAAGCCACCCTCTTGTAATGGGGGGACCCTTATTGCACTTCCTATATACCTATCATTTATACTACATTCTCAACAAAAAAAAAAGACATATATATAAATACTATTTATTACATCCTCAAAACCACTTTTTAGCTCCTAATTTTGCGAACAAACCAGAAATATTACACAAATCAGATAATTAATCAAATCATTTACAATTTGTTTGTTTTTTGTGTGTGTGTGTGTGTGTATATATGAATATATATATATATATATAATATGTTTGTTTCATTGTTTGGTAACATGTCATGATGGGCAAACAAGAAGAAACAGCTTGAAAATCCACTGTATCTTATACATTCAAAGCCACTTTAAGATTCTTTTTTTTTCCCCCTTTCAAATCAATAAAAAAGTACCAAAAATCAAGTGGAAATGTAAAAAAAACCCAGCAGCCATTTTGGACAAATATCAAAACCTAAAATGTAGTAGGAGAATATATATATATATATATATATATGTATGTATGTATATAAGCTGAAATACACTAATTTAATTAATTAACTAGGGGGAAACATTCCTTTTTGTTATAAATTGACTACAAACATGGATTTTACAAATTTACTACAAAAGAAAAAGACATTTCAAAAACAAAAGATTGATGGTGGACTGGACACTGGACTCTGTCCTTCCTCCCTCTTCTTGTGTCAAATTTGCTTTGATGCACTACCACCACCACCCCCTATCACCATCTTTAAGTTTCTTCACAAACCCAATAAAATGTAGTAAACCAAAGTTATAGGCAATGCAATCAGCATCCCAAATATCACACTGCAGGAACAACAACATAATAAATGAAGAAAAAGAAAATACAACAACTTCACAATAGCATAGTTGATTATCTCCGGACTTAAAGCCTGCGCGGTGGAGGTGAGGAGTTCGAATCAACTAGCTCGAAAACAAAAATAAATAAATAAAATAAAACACTTACCCTGTGCTGAGAATATCTGGGTGTACATTGTATTCCTTAGCAAAGACAAAGGGGACAATTCCTTGTGGTAGAGCTGCCTGTGTGTTTTTGTTTGGAAAATTCAAGACAATTGTTAGTATTACTGGTCACAGATGCTTTTTTTTTTCCTTCATTATTAGTGTAACCCAAACAGGATCTACTTTGATTTAGTGCTCTTTTCATGTAAAAGCAAAGTTATGTAAGTGTTGATTGGTTGTGTCAGAGGATGGAGAGAGAAAGAGGAAAGAGAAGGGGGACCTGGACAATGGCAATGTGTAAGAGAACACCCTTTAGACCAACAGCAATAGAAGCAGCTGCCATAACAGCTGGACCTGTAAGGAATCTCACAGCCATTGTAAAGGCAGCAATGGAATTCCCACAAGCTATCATCCTTGGTTGCAAAGCCATGAACAGACCTGTAAAGTAAACATAAGGGTTTTATTATGTTATGTAATCACATCAATCAAAAACCATGAAACCTTTTATCATAACCTCCACCACTGTATAGTAATATACCCATCAATACAAGCAAAGCTTGGAAAAAAAAGTGAAAAAGTTATTATAGAGCATATTTATGATCATATAGATTACTGTGTGCTTGCCTTTGTTATAACAATAATGATGGAAAAGTAAAGCAGGGAGAATCAAGAAAGATTTGTCAGAGGGAGTGTTTTTCATTATACAGATACTGACCAAGACTGAACATGGCCATGCCAAGACCTGCATCTGACAGTATTGAAATGGACTTTGCTATAATGGCAGGCATCTCTACATGCCACCTGCAATAGAGAGACCAAGTAATGAGATAGTTAACTACTGGAACCATAATTTTTAAGCAAAAACAAAGAGAACCCAGAAATCAAAGTTGATTTTAGTACAAAAAGGCAAGATCTTTGAGAGATTTTATGGCAGAAATCTTACTTGAATGAGACTAGGGACCAGGTTAGGCCAATTAAGCTGGAGTAAGTGTTGGGATTTCTGATAAGTTTCCTCCAAACCATGATCAGTATTAGCCTTGTCATTACACTTGTTGGAGGCATGGTTTTGGGCTTGCTATCAATCATTTTCTCTCCTCCTCCTTCATGATGGTTATTGTTCTCTAATCCTCCTCTATTTCCAAAGCTGAATTCATCTCTTTCCAAGAAATCCTCCTGATTATTGTTCTCTCTTTGACCAACTGAAGAACAAAAACAAACACTACCATTAAAATCCAAAACCCAGAAAGAATTAAAACAACTATTAACATGGAGACTGTAATACTGTAATAGTACCTTTTCCTGGTGAAACAGCCAATCTTACATCTTTTGGGTCATTGGCAGCATAGTCTTGACCTCCACCAAAAACATCTGATACAGGAGAAGCACTTGAGCTCCAAACAAACATATGAAGATCCCTACCACCTCCTTCTTCTGGTTTCTGGCTTTGAGCTTGTCCATTTGGCTTTTTTGCATTAGCAGCAGTCACACCTTTGGACCCAGTAGGAGAAAACATTCCTGGGTTCGGAGCCGGGTATTGGGTCGTACCACTTTGTGCCTGGTAATGGTATCTTGCCTTGTTACCCACCCCATTTTCATCCTCAAAATTGGACGGTCTTGGCGTCGGACCACGGGACGCAGATAGGCCATAAACATCTGCAGAACCGAAATTAGAGTTCCGGCCGGCAGCCATCATGGAGTAGAAGTCAGTGTGGTTGAAACTAGACCCTCTGGGAGTTGGGTTTCTCGATGATTGCAGAGAGTATATCTCTGCATTGGTCAGATTTGATGGCCTCGGGGTGTTCGACGAAAGTCCTTGTGACCTTCTTGAGAAGATATCTGATTTTGAAGCATTGGATTTTCTCACAGTGACATGGAGCTTCCCATCTTCTTTGATTTCAGCTTCAGTTTCCAAAGGGTGTCTTCCATCAAGTGACATGATATCAGAATCAACATGGATGGAAACAATAGACCCAGCAGTGTCAGGGAATTGCTCTCCAATAAGCATTCTAGCTCCTCTGTATTCAAACAAGAACAACATCAAAGTGTACCAAATGATACATTGAAGAACAACTATTTGAACCATTAAACTCCCAGATTCTTCACCATACATCCCTTTAAGCAAAGGAATACCCATAACAAGAGTGTTTGGGAGAGTTGATACCGAAAACAGAGTAATAGCCCATTCTAAGCAACCCCTTTTGCTTATATTGGACCAAACTGCAAGAACCGCAAGGACTATGATTTTTTGGAGTGTATCAGCAGCTATGAAGCGAAAGTTCATGGTGTAAGGATTGTTAGAGGAGATAAAGTGGAAGGAGAGAAGAGGGACTGCAAATAGAGCAACAAAACGATTGATTCCTGAACATTGATCAGGAGTGAAGATCTTCCACCATTTCACAGAACCATAAGCCAAAATCATGGCCACATAGAGTGGAACCATTGCAGTCATCACATGGTAGAAATCACTTAATGTGATCATCTTTGGTTACTTTTTTGAACTAACCCAGATCAAAAATTGAATCTTTAAACTGAGGAATTGATCAAGACTGACTGAATCTCAAAGAGGAAGAAGAAAATGGTTCTGGGTTTGGTTGTAGAAGCGGTGGCAGTGGTGGTGGTGGTGGTGATGATGAAGAGGAGGAGAGTAAAGTGAAAAGTGAGAGGGCATGTGTTTTTGGGTTTATGGGGTGTGGTTTGTGGTGGGTTCTAATTGAACAGAAGACAAAGAATTCACTAGGAATCCACACAAATAAGGCTGTGCTTTGAGAGTTGCAAAGCAAAGCTTGCACACTTGCATACCCCAAAGCACATGACTTGCTTCTTCTTTTTTCAATTTTATTCTTTTGTATTTTTCTTCTTTGTTTTTGAGTTTTGTTTGGGGAGATTTATATGGGTTGGCTCTAGCTTCTATGAATGTAATGGGGACTAGTGAGTGTAAAATAGCAAAGCAAAAGCATGGTTGAGTTGGGTCATGGGTGTGTCTCTAAGTACTTGTTTGGATAGCCTTTTTAAGAACCTCCCGCCCACCTCTTCTTTTTTTCCTTTCTGTCTTCTTGGATTCGCCTTTTTAGCTCATGGTTGTACTCGTTTGACCTAATGGCCTTTTGTATGTATATATATGTTTTATTCTTTCCATACAATTTATCTTCTTTTTTCAAGAGAAAAATGGGAAAATAAAAAGATTATACACAAATTGTACATTCTCACTTTTATTAAATTTGAGATATTAGATCGATCTATTCTCACAAACTAAATAGAATAGATCAATGTAGAAAGTCAAATTGTATTTATGCAAAAAAAAAAAATCCAAACTTTAATTCAAAATTCAAAATTCCACAACTTAACCACTATTGTACACATTTTTACATCCAATATATTTTCTGTTCTTGGGTGTTTTTACGGAAATTCCTACCATCCACCTTAGAGTTTTATTTCAGAAAATTATTGCCCATAGAAATATCATGGAGGGACAATACTTTGGATGCAAAAACGCATCCACACCACTCTATGCAAAGTTTAACTCGAAATGATTTTGATAATGTATTATTATGGAAAATTATCAAAAGAAAAGTACTATCATGTAGTTTGAGGTGGATTTTTGCCTATACTCTTGTGCACTTCTCTAATCCAATGGCAAAATTGTAATATACATATATATTGAAATTCTCACTTAAGGTCTAACATAAGGGTCACTTTTTAATGGTGTAGATGAGTGAGATGACAAGTGGGGGTCACTGTTTTTGGTCTCACATGTTTCAAATCAATGGTGTAAACATAACCCCTTACTTTACATCCTTATTTTAGATCTTTATGTGAGAATTCCTCTATATATATACATGTATATATGTTCTAAATTTTATTAAGGTGCACCAACAAGAGATGACTCGGTTGACAATCGATTGAGTTAGACACATGTGAGTTGAAGATTCGATTATAATGAGAAACATATTTGTCAATGGTATTTTAAAAAAAAAATCTAATAGGGTGCTAAAATTGGAGAATTAAAGAAGAAGAATGAAGGTTCACGTGGCCCCTAATTTGTCGATTACTAACCATAACTTAGTTGGCAGTTTCAAGGGCTCCAATTGGTGCTTGATATTTCAAGTTTGGGAGGCTTTATGTATTTATTGTATAAACCACTTGAGTTTTATCGTTTTCTCATGTTGGAGATACTCTACAAAATAACTCCAATCACTTTCAATCAATTGATTTATATGACTTGTTTGGATTGAATGATACAATTAATGTTCTTTCATTAATCATACCCTTTGAGAATAATCTTCCTATGAACTATGAAACTAGTTGAAATATTTATTAACAAAAATCCTAATTTTATTAATAAATATTTTAGCCACCCAAAATAAAATTATTATTAATTAAAAAAAATAATGGAACTTGTCTTTTGCCAGCTTCAATTTTTTGTGTATTTATTTCCACAACTACTAGTTTGAATGAATGAATTAATCAACCACTTAGAGGTAAATTTTTTTAGGGTCAAATCGTGTTGACTCGAAAGGTGTTGAGTTTGATTCCCATTGAGAGTAATACTCTAGTGACAATGTGTTGTGCTTTGACCAACTTACCATGTCACCGGTGAAAAACTTATGTGCACGTGAGTCTGACAGCCCTAGTTTAGGCTTGTATCGGGTGTCCAAATGACAGACTTGTATGTTATCGTTATCGGTTACCTAAAAAATAATAAGTAGTTAATCACAACATTTTTGACAAAGGATTAGTGTCTACATAGAAATAATTAAAAAAAATATAGGTTAAATTCCTTTGGGACAAAAATATATATATATTGTAGCTATCAACTTTAGGTATATATACTTTTTATCTTAATTGCTTTGGAGGCGAATTCTCATTTGATTTTGAAAAGAAAAAAAGTAGAGGAAGACTGCTAATTTAACTACACAAGCAGTATATGCTGACTTTTACCATAAACTTTGCCTAACAAATTAAAACTCTTAATCACTTTGTTAATACACACTAATGTAAGGGAAATAATTAATTGGGAGTTTTAAAAATCATGATGATGTGTGTGTGTGTGCAATTATGTTAATAATTGTGAAATGGTGATTACCAATAATAAGAAAAACATAAGTTAGACATATTGTTAATTAATTGCTAGAATGCCAACATCCATTGGTCTGAAAAATAAATATATAATCTTAGTTAGATTAAATGTTTTCATAATTGTATGAAGAGAAGAGACATCGATATTGATTTTTTAAAATTTAAATTATAAATTGGAAATTCTAAATCTCAAATTCTAAACCCTAACATCATGAAGTCTAACCCTAACCCTAATAACCCTCAATTTTAAATTTTAAATTTTATACTCTAAACCCTAAATTCTAAAACACAAAACCCTAATCTTAAATCTAAATTCTTAAATATTAAGTATGATTTTTTTTAGAAAAAATATAACCCATCAATTGCAAATAAGGAGAGAATTGTAATTTGAGCAAAGACAAAATTACTAGTTTCCACAAAAGTTAAAATTACTCATTGAAAACACCAAAAAGTAAAATATTGTCCACTATAAAATACAGTGTCCTAAAGTTAACAAATGCAATAAAGTTATAAAAAAGTAGGGTTTACTATTAATTTGTGATATTTAGGCACATACACACGTGTCGATGAGTAGATCAAGACTCACTTTAATGGCCCTCAAATTAAGGAAGAAAAAAAAAAAAAACAAAGCAACCCCCCTTCTTAATCCTTTTATTTTTGGAGTCCAAGGTTTCCAATCTAGAACAACCAACCCTATAAAGCAACCCAAGATTAATTATCATGAGTTAGTTGAAATCAGCAATTGTATATATTCATGTACATATATATATGTATATATATATGTATGTGTGATGCAACATTATAGCAAGAAAATGTATAATATTTGAAATGGTAATACCAACAATATTTTTTCACAAAAGAACAACGAGTAACTCACATGACACTCATGTGTATGGTATCTCTTAGAGATCTCGAATTCTAGCCTCTCCATCCCCTTCTCCTGTATTCAAAAAAAACAAAACAATATTTTTCCACCAAGTTTTGAGATTGCATTAAGGGCCCATGACTTAGTTTGGGTCCAATCAAAGGGCCCATACAAAGTAACGTCCAGGCCCATTTTCTGTCACTACGACTTGGAATACTATTATTTTTGGATCTTCCAATATCAATAGGTTGATTCTTTCGCTCCTGTATCTTCTAGAAGGAAGAAAAAATTTTCTCCGAGAGCAATTTCTTGCAAGATGAACATTATTTACACCCCATTTTTTATTAAGTACATCCCATTAACCCTTTAAAAACACATTTTTTACAAAGTACGTCCCATTTACCCTTTAAAAACATACTAGAGTGGGGTATACTTAGTAAAAAATAGGGTACAAATAATCTTCATCAAACTTTTCTTGGATCCGAAAGAGAGTACTTGAGTTCTCCCAATAATGAAAAGTATATTATGAATCTAACTGGAGTTCGCGGTGGTGGAGGGTGAAATAATAGAAGCTAATAAAGCAAAATCAACTTTTATACCAACAAAGCATATACAGAGACACCAATGCAACTTATGATTCTCAATAGCATTATACAAGGGAAATTTTGCACTTGTTTCTTTGTACAGCCCACCATGTTTTCTTCTGCAAGTATATACGTATAGCAGAAGTCTTCATGATTACATCGATATAGAAAATTTTCCAATCCTACATAATAAGCTACAGACCTCATCCGATAGGAAATATTCTTAAAGCAAGCCCATAAACAAACCACCCAGCAGCATATTCACTATGCATAACAAATTAAGCAGGTAAAAGAAACCCTCATTTGCTTCCTAAACCTTTGGAACCAGGAAGGTCAATCCATTGCAGTTGGACCTCAACTTCACCGCATTCCACATTTCTTAGTCTAAGGCAAAGATGTTGGACAACCTTACCATCGGAATAGGTGATGCAGCTCTCTTCAGCCAGGAAGTTTTGTCTGCACGGTTGTACTCTAGCGAGTACGGTGCCACTCGGGAGGCATTTAGGATCCATCCTTAAGGCCTCTATATATGGTTTAATATCGATCTCTGCGTCTCCCATTTTGTCATCTTTGCTAAACATGTCATGGTCATACACAGTCTGCAAAAAGAGAACCAACCATAAACATACCAACATTAAGAAACAATAAAAACAAATGAAATTCCTCCGTGCGTGTGTGTCAGTGGAGAGAGAGAGAGAGAGAGAGAGAGAGAGAGAATAAGGAAAGTCGTCGATGATTTACAGAAAATGTCATTTGCCATAGATGCCATTAAATCAGAATCAGCTTCAAATGTTCAGGACTTTAACTCATTGGAAAAGGATGGTTCCTACATAAATTGGAAGTTCCTTTTCATTTGCATATCGCAGAATGTTGAAGCTATTGAATACCTCCACTATAAAATGTTCTTTTTCACAGGGTGAGCTAGGACAGGGCATTCATTTTTCAACAGGGACAGATGGAACATCAAAATTGGCTACAAAAACAAGGTCATGCACACATATCACCAAAAAATGCCAGTTTCAACATTATGTTTTTCGATGCACGCAGAAGAAGACAAAAAAGATCTTTAACAAATGAACAAATACGAAAATTCAGATAAGCTAGAGTCAAAACATCATGATATTTCCTTTCATGGTTCCCCACGTCCCTCGAGCTAAACTGCTAAAGAAACTTGACGACAGACATTTCTCAAAAGTTCCAGGTAGGATATAACAAGAGGTCGCACAGAACATAATTTTGAGGCAGAATTTCATTGTACACACGAATACTACAATGCGGTGCGCAATGCATTTCCTAGTCAACAACACTCCAAAGAAGAAGTTCACTTGTTTAGCATTTTAGGCTCATGGAAGGCCAGACGTGGAGATACTGGGTCTGCAATTATGTTACATTTATAAAGTAAATGCATTAAACCAATTTAGCAAAACTTCAGGCACCTCATAAGTATAGAACCTGTCACCTATCAAACCAAAATTGGCACACATGACTGGCATTTGAACTCCTCAAAAAACACTAGACTAACGTAAAAGCGATTGGTCATTTGTACCATCACCATTCATCAGACATGTAGACATTATTCATATAGTACGGTTTTATAAGTTCTTGTGGCAATAAACAAAATCCTTACCAGCTTGACTGGTTGATTAGGGTCTGTAATAGAAAGAGTTAAATCTTCATTCCACTCCGGATTAACATCCTTCTTTATTACGCGAGTCTTCAGTTTCTGCACCAAAACATTTCCATAAATGAATTAGGAATGACATAAGTACTTATTACTGCAGCAGATATATAGTAATCGTACGAAATAAGAATATTACGAGCAAACATGCTATTATAAAAGCTCTGTCTTCCTTTTTAGGTGGTCAGATTGCAGTTGAAACAGAATCTAGTGAGCATTGGCACAGTAGTAAAAACTTTTTTGCATCGACAGTTGGTGTTTCTATTTCCAAAAGGCACCAGGAGTGCCACCATAAGCAGAAACAGATGGTGTGAACTTGGTTTCCTAGTTATGGTATGAGCATAAAGGATACTTCAACTATTAGGAAACAAGGAAACATCACGAGAACTTAACCTTCGAAGATAAATAAATGGAGTGCAGTTAACATATTAATGAAGGCGTTGATGTTGCATTTATAAATGGTAGTAAAAGATAAACAACTCCAGTGCACAAGGCCTTCCACAGTGGGCAGGGTCAAGGATAGACATTCATAAATGGTAGTGACAGCTATATATTTCTTTCTGGAAAAAATAGATGAAAATATCTGAAGTCGCGGCCCTAGATTCGCTGGTTAATCGATAATTGAATTTATTCAGGAAAATTATAGAAGTAGACATCAAATCACCAATACCCAACACCTGCCAGTAAACATACATTAAGACAGTTTGCTAAAAATGTGTAATGATCAACAGAAAGTAATACCATTTCGAAGCTATGTTAATGTTTTGCACCTAAACATTCATAATAATAAGGAATCGTAAACAGAACACCTTAAACAGAACACTTATTTACTGTCCCATCGAATAATCATATAGCAACATAAGCACATAAATTGTTAAGAGAATGATCAATTACTTCCTCTGCGTCCTTTTTAATCAAAAGTTTCCTTACAATATGCATTACTCTCAAATGTGAAGATTCTGTTTTTATGGTTTGAATCTGTGATGCTTACACACCAAGGGGCTCCTAGAATTTCAGAGACATTTTACGCAAATATCATTAAGGACTGGATATAGATTCATGCATACAAACACTCTCAAGTTAATAATCAATCATATGAATGTTGATCAATTGACCAATCACAAACGAATAAACTCTGATAAATTGAATTAATTGAGAACAGAGTGTTTTATAAGGGTATCTTAGGAAGGTCAAATCTTATATAAATTGATCTTTTGGAGAACTGTTCAAAATGTGAAGTTTACATTAATAAAATCTATCTCCATAGGAATCTATCAGATCAGTGCTCAACAAATTTACGATCAACGATTGTCAAAACACAGATAAAGAAGAAATGTACGAACAATCTCAAAAGAATAAGCTACGAAGAAGCATAGACAATTCCAATACAGAGCTCATGGAAATGAGAAGGAGACTCGAGTGAGAGAGAGAGAGAGAGAGAGGACCTGTTTGCCCATTTTGACGACGATGTAAGGATCGCTACTACGGACGTCGCGTACAGCGAGATTGACGCCCCGTTCGACGCGGATTCGAAGAAGGCCGAGAAGGCTGTCCATCAGCGACGAAGTTGAAGAAGCCGGCGACCGACCTTCTCCAGGCGTTAACGGCGAGTCCACCATTGCTTTGGTCTCCCTACTTCGCTTTTATAGAATATCACCAGATCCCCCCTTCTCTGGATCTCTCCCTCTGCCAATTCTAAACAATTTTAAAAAATAGTAAAATGAAACAGATGCTACCGGTACCAGGTCAAGCTCACTGCCTAGCTCTATTTAGATTTCTCCAGAAAAGTAACAGAATAAACCGTGTTAATAATAGGAGATTTCGCCTTTTATTTATTAAATTTTTTTATAAAATTTTAAAAGAAGAAGGCACTGGGAATGTGGTGGTTGGTGGCGGGAGTGGGTGAATTGGGAGGCATGAGGATATGAGAGTGACCGGGAGACCCGGTTGTCAGTGGGAGGAACGATTGGACGAGAATGGTTTGTGGTGGATGTGCGGAGTGGATTGTGGTGGTTCGACTTGTTTCCGATACGGCGGCGTGAAACACGCTTTTCTCTGAATTCCTAAATCACACAAAGGAGAACGTGGACGTGAGTAGTGGGACCCGCGTTGTGGTCATGAGATCAAGCACGTGTTTTTAGTAAAAAAATTTTAAACCCAACACTTCATTCTATAACAACAAATATTATACTTAACGCAACATTATCAATTTAAGAATTTATAAACTCTAACAGAGAAATTAGAAAGCCAAAGAATAAAGCCTAACTAAAATCAGGGAACACCGAAATGTACCTGATTTTTTTTAGTAGTCAATAGATCAATAATAAAATTTTTTTTTTTACCCAATTTACTTTATTATCAATTGAGAAATTTCTATGCGTATAATTGTATAGGTACGACAATATGAGTTTAAACCTATGTCTTATGTCGTCAATTAGCAATTACTATAATTGCTTCATTTGTCTGGTTAATAAAGGCAACACAAATCATGCAACACCATCTTATGACACCATGTGCAAGTAGCCAATCCAAACGTGACATGTAGCATGCACAAAAGACGTAAATGCTATACTTGAAGATCAATCAGAATGCCACTTAGTATGACTAAGAACCGAGGATTATCTCGGCTCTGAGGTGATATTTTGAATATGAGATAATTATCTCGGCTAAGCATTGTCTTATCTGAACATGAGATATGATCATTCTCATCTCATAACCAAGATAAACATCATCTCACCAACCGAGATAATGTTTATTTGCTCTACAAATTCCACCCGGTTATTATAACACGACTTCTACTATGACAAGGAGAATAAACAGAATACGTCTCACAAATCATATAGGAAACATGAGTTCAACTCCTACACAAAGAAAGATCGCTCCAACTATATAAAAAGGTATCCTTCACAAAGTAAAGATTCATTCACAACTTTGCATACTTTTCGTGCTAAGAGCTTTTCAGCCTTAAGTTCTCAGTATTCGCCTTCCTATTTTATGACTTAAGTATCGGAGGGTCTTTCCCAAGGAAAATACCTTGGGTTTGCCTAATAGCTTTTCAGTCAGTCGCGCTCCGCCTAATTTGATCTATTTGAGACGTCCGATAACTCAAGATAGATTTACTCGTCATCACCATCGTTTCTTATTCTACAAACGTGGATATCATGGTCATCTCATGCATAATTATTTCATTATATTTTTCTTTCTGAACAATTCTTTAATGCATAATTTCAATTACAAAACTAAATAATAATATTAATAAAGTGAAGTTGAATTGGTACCAAAAGTGATTGCAGTTAGACCAAACGAGAGATGGCTCAGTTGGGTAAACATATATTTGTTAAAGGTTCGATTCCAACTGTAAACATATTTATCAAAAATTTGTAGAAGAATGGACCGGCTAGGCCTTTTTATAGGATTTTCAGGATTTTCAATTCACATTCTCAATAGAATAACAGATTGGGCCCACAACATGAGATTAGAAAACTTAACAAATTTTTTTTATTACAAACGAAGGGATGAGAGAGGCTTGAACTTGAGACTTCTATGAAATACCATACACATGAGTGTTATCTTAACTACTTGTGGCTCTCCGGAAACTTACCTAAGTTCAACTTCCCATTAGGAGAAAGCTTAATGGTAAAAATCATTAAAACGAACAAAATTGGATTATAATTGCATATTCAAGGGAATAAGAAACAGCCCCATCACAAAAATGGTCCTCAGATCATGAAACAAATGCTTTTCACAGCTCTAAACCTTCACAGACAGGCTTAGCTTCTAATCAGCGCAAAGCCCAAAGGTATTGCAAGTAATGCACATTGTACACAATGATGATATTATTTCACAAACAATGGTTAGAAGCCTTAAAAAAAAAAATTCTCTCACAGAGAGAGCTAAAGTAATCATAGTTACATCCTATGGAAACTCAAACAAGAATGATCCTGCCATCACTATCATTTATCTCATATAAGTGGCCAAAAATTTTTCCAGTAAAAAACTTTCTCCTTTCATCTGCTAAATTTGTTCTCTACCGCAGAGCCCGTAAACTCATGGTGGCAGAGAGCATGGAGGGGAATTTCAGTCTACGCCTTAATGCGTGAAGGCTCTCCCACTACCCCTTCCATTCTTGTATACCAATCTCCTATTCGAGTGTTCTCCACCATATCTCTACCAGATCTCAGATAACGGATTGGCCTTAGCACCCCATAAACAGCGAGGTCGGCCAAGTTGGGCTTTGTTCCTCCTGAAACATGATTAGTGAAGAAATAAATAATTCAGTCACGAATACAACTCTAAGTGTGCAACACCAATGATAGAGCCATGAAACCAAGTGTGGTCCCCATCCACCAAGACTTAGAACTGAAATTTTTTATTAGTTCCATGGACAAACACAAACAGACTAGGGTCGATTTTAGATTCAATTGTTTTCCTTTTCCTTGTCCTCCTGTGTTTTTTTTTTCTTTTCTTCAAATGACGTACTTTTCCAATCCTAAGCATAAACATGTTTTATTAAATACCTAAATATTGCCTAGAGCACAATCAACTTTGCATAGTATCAAGTCTATAATTTTTGTTATAGTTTACAATCTAGCATAAATACCTGATTCTTAAAGTACAACTTATTAACGTAGAAACAACATTGGTTATACTAGCTTCTGCAAAGCATATATTCCCAGATTCTTTTTCTAAACGCATCCAAGCATCATTACTTGATTCTTAAAACTCTCTCACAAAACCTCATTAATTACAAGGGTTCCACTAATTATCTGAAAGAAACAAGAGTAATAAGAAAGCTTTAGTAATTTATTCCACTACCAATATCCTCTGCCCGCCGTCTTCCATTTTTTTTTTAATTTATTTTTTCATGAATGACAATTCATTTGAATTTATCTAATCTAGATAATGATTTGCGTAAGACAGACAAATTTGAAACATACAATCAGGATCCCACTTACTTTTTCTCTTGAATATTATACAATTTCTAGATACAAATTTCTCTTTCTAACTATCAGGTTGAAAATAGGTAACATTGAATTTAGAACACTATCTATCTCACCTCACAAGTTGATTAAAACATTCTGAAGGGCCTCGTGAATTAAATGAATTAATATTAGTTACTATGCGACAGCACCAAATTACTGGTGCAGGTAAATAATGGCCCCATGTCACAAAAATCAACAAGAAAAGAATGCTACAAACTAAGTATGAATTTAAGAAATCAAAATAGCATCTGAAGTGCATACCTAGAAACTCCGAACCATTTAGAGCATCAACCCATGTTTCTACAGCTTCATACAAGGCAGCACGCTCATCAGTAATATTATATTTCTTCTTCAAATTCTTGGACACAAAGTACATAGCTGCAGCACCAGCATACTTCACAGAAATTTTTTCGAAGAAGCTAAAATTACCTGCAATTATTGGACAGTGTCGACTCAAGAAACTGCAGAATCAGCTAAATTATACTGCTACTACAAAAGGATACGCACCTAAAACCAGACGTAAAACACATACATAAGAGGAAAAAAACGACAGTCGCAGAGAGATAGAACTCCAAATGTGGTGACATCATGGATTCAACCTATATAAACATAGAAACTAATGCTTCCTGAAAGATAAAAAATCATAAAGATGAAGAACCCATAAAGGCAATCAACTGAAACAGAAAACTTATGGTCTTGATCTTGTAAATCTCTTGACATGACAAGAATATATTCATTCATTGACATGCATGAGCAGATATACTACTCTGGACTCCAGAGTGCACTAGTAAAGAGCATCTACCAAAGTTTTCTTTAAGAGAAAACACTCCCTTTCTTTCGTTCCTTTTTACATGAAAAGTTCATGACTCCATTCATTTCATATATATGTGTACATGTGTACATACGTCAGTTACTATGCCTCTTCAATCCCAATCTCGAATCCCAAAGGCCCTATGCAGATCGCAACTATAGAGATGACTTAATAAGGTAATATTTAGTTTGAGGTTCAATTAGAAGCCCTTGGTATGCATGAATGACCCACGGAAATATTTTGGCCCTAAATCCAGATCTTCTCAAAACCAACCCAGCCCACCCCAACAAAATTCAACAGAAAAAATATTCTGCCAGCGTGACCACACAAACTTCCTTCCCCTCATGCCACACAGGGAAGTCAGGATAATAGAAAGAAAGATAGGTCAAACCATAGGAGCCCCAGGATGACTCTCTGCACTGCCATTCACTCTCATAAGAAAACACAGAGACCCAAATGTCACAACATCATCAATAAACTGGATTCATCTTCATGGGACCAATTTTTGTTCTTCTAACACGAACAATTTTTAGCTAGCAAAATTTGAAACTTGATTAAA
This sequence comes from Tripterygium wilfordii, assembly GCF_013401445.1. Classification (NCBI taxonomy): domain Eukaryota; kingdom Viridiplantae; phylum Streptophyta; class Magnoliopsida; order Celastrales; family Celastraceae; genus Tripterygium; species Tripterygium wilfordii. The sequence continues at coordinate 3,645,246 of NC_052247.1, forward strand.
ACTGCCCCCAGCAGTACCTTTACACATTATCGTTATGGAATAAGGCTCAATATGATCTTCACTCAGCAATGTTATTCATAGCAATCCCCTCCGATCGAACCCTTATAAAGTAAGACTCTACAACCCTTGTTAAATATAAAAAACACATAGCTATCTACCAATGGAAAGGATATTGTTGGAGAAGCAATGGGGGACATTTCTGAGTACTTTGCAAATGGCTTTGCATCGGCACTAATATGCAGAAACAAGAATAAACACACACAAGAATCTAGATAAAATTAGCATACTGCATACCATACAAGGCAACATAGAAACAGCCTCTCCACATAACATGTGAGGGTAAGGTCAGTGTACACTTTGCCAGTCTCCGACCCCGCCCACTACAGGAGCATTGTGCACAAGATTTGTTTACCTTTTTATACAAGGCAACATAGATATGGAAGATTCTCACACCATGTCAGAATTAAATTGAGCAGAAAATTAAAGTAAATCCTAGAAGAATTTACAAATAAATCAAGACATCACAATCATATTGCAATATAACTATATAAGTGGTGATAGGACCAAAATAAAGGATGTGTTGTAAGTCTTTAGATTAACACCAAATTTACATGCGCCAACACTTGAGCATCAATATACCATATCCACAGCTTCTCTTACCATTGCTTGTAATATAGTCAAATGCCTCAATAGCTTCTGAAGTATTGCGATATATGTTTGGCGATAAGACATGCACCAAGTGGCTGTCAACCCACCTAAAAAGTGAATGCACTAATAACACATCAGAGGTGACAAAAAGAGAGAGTCTTTTATGCAGAGCAGACCAAATAGAGATATTATCAAGCGATAAATTACATCCTAGAACTTGATATAATGGCAAGTACTTCAGCATAAACTTACAGATCCTATTAGCACCGAGCGAGCAAGGCCGAAATTTAGTGCAGAAGAAATTCAAAAAATTGCAATAAGCACTAAATACATTATATGTACAAACATATGTACTCTTTCTATGAGTAATAACTTCGTTATCTAATAAAGTACAAACTTTAAGAGTAGCTATTCCGAACTAAAGTGCTTGAGATTAAATATAAATTTGAAACAATCATTCTCAGAGTGGAGACCTTCCCCTTTCAGGTTCAGAACTCTTGGCTTGGGAATGCTCAGCTTGAAAATCAATAAAGGGTTTGGTGGAATGATTCCTAGTGTCATCGTCATGCTAGCTTTGTTCTTATGGAAAACCTTAAATATCTTACAAAGAAGTTAATTGTCTGGGCCACGGAGGTTTATGGTTATATGTAACTCAATATCGATCTCTAAATCAAGAGATTGCTATGTTGGATAGGATGGTGGTTGAGTGTGGCAAGTTGAGTAGTGAGGATTAGGCTGAGAGGAACAATTACAACGTTGAGCTCTCAACTCTCCAATCTATTGATGGGGGAGGAGTTAAATTGGAGGATAGAGTCCAGTAGCTAAAAGCAGAGGATCATAACACAAATTTTTTTTCAATAAATGGCCTCTTCGCGTAGAGAGGGAAATTACATCATCCGCATCACTATTCATGGTTCCCACTTAACTAAGGCTTCAGAGGTCCATTGATTATTATAAAGATCTCCTCACAAAATCTGAATCTTGGACACCCTCCTTTGATTTGAACTAAGCATATAAATCATAACAAGAAAAAATTCACAGAAAAGTACCCAACATATAAGCACCTTACCCTCGCCACTTTTTCTCTTCATTATCTTCATCTGAGGCAATATCAACTGTGTTCTTAGGAAGTATCTTCTCACTCAACTGATCAATTATAGCTGCAAAACATCAGTCACACAATTTTAAATACAGTTCCTTGAAGGAAGAAGTTAATTGACTAAAAAGTTCAGGAATATTATTACTAAAACTCAACAACGATCTAAGAAAATTTATTGGACAGCCACAACAATGGTAACAAGAACCTGATGAATCAACGAGTCGTTCGCCATCAACCATCAATATTGGCACCTTCTTGTAGTCGGACCATTTGATCTCTTTCTTACTAAGGGGGTTCACTTCCACTACTTTGTAAGGAATATCATAGTAATCCAGGAATGCTGCCAGAAAAGTAAACATGTAGATATAAAAAAAGTAGGACCCGGATTATGCACCCAACGAAAATATAGACCATAAGTGGCTAGCAATCTATGGAACAAGATCAAGAAGCAAGTTTCAACTAATATTCAGATTAAAAGAATAGCGACCACAGAACCCCTACATTAAATAATTCACTATGACAAACAAAACGTAAAAAGAAACACAAATGATCAATTTAATAGCAAATTTGAAATTTCATCTTGGAACTTGAGAAACCTTCCATCTGTATAGCTTTGGTATGATTAAATATAAGATTCAGTCTCTCTTGTTTCAGAATTCCAGAAGAAAAAATTTGCTCTCTCTTCTCTTGCAGCAAAGTTACCAAGCGACCATATATAGTTTGCCACCCTAAGTGTGATCAAACCACATTCAATTGCAAGTCAAAATTTGATTATTTAGAAGTATCTTGATCATATATTTCCCACCTTTCCTTGATGATAAACAGAAAGTAGTCGCAATAAGCAGTTTAAATAACTAAAAATACAGGCCAATCCTCCAAAAGTTCTAATCTAAGCACTTGGATTAGGGCCATCAGGCAAAAATACAACATTAAAAAAACATTTTTCAGAAAAGTTTCAAACACCACATCGAGCTACCGTGAATGATCATCATATGTAAGCAGTATATTCTACAAAACTGAGTACCAAAATGAGATCATAATATAATAGCCGACCACTAAGACAACAAAAATTCAATAGGAATACCTTTAACCTTATTGCAAAAAGGACAAGCCTCATACTGATAAAGAACAACTTCCTTCGGCATGAGCTCCTGGCAAGGCGGTTCCTTGGCATAAACCTCTTGGGACATAGACGCCACAGTTGCGATCGAAGCAAGAGCCCCAGCAAAGCCTACTGACGCAGCGCGCCCCGATAACGTAGAGGACCAACGCCCGGGAGCATGGGAACTGCCTCCGCTGCTGTTGCAGTAGAGCGCCACCTGGATGAGCCGGTGCTGGACGGCGCTATTGGGGACAAAAGCGCCATTGGAAACAGTAGCAAGGGTTCGGGAGAGGATGGAGGAAGCGAGAGTGGAAGCTTTTCTCATGTTGCGAAGGTTTTTAGAGAGAGGAGCTAGACCTATGCGACCTGGTTAGGTTCTATATCAAAGTGAGGGGTTTTATGTGCGGGTTTGGAGATCATTGGAGAACGAACGATCGTGGAACCACGAACAGGTGTGCGCGTGTACTTTTTTTTTTATTTTTACAAAATGTAACTTTTCGTCCACGTGCTTTGCTTTCATTTTCGTCCTGAATTTTTTTTTTAATATAAATACAATATACAACACACAGATGGGTTGGGCCTTAGGTACTGAGTGATGTGTCCTCTTATTCTATCAATGGTATCGGAGCACTCGTCCTGCCCTGTGGAGAGCTCTGGTATTCATGGGCCTTGTGCCTCTGGCCCTTGGGGCCGCGTCCGCGGAGTGGCCGGCCTTGGTGTTCTGTTATATGGGGCCGAAAGGATAGGGTAGGGAAGGGTCCCGAGTCCTGAGTCTGAGTACTCTGCCATAGTAGGCCAAGGTGCTCGACCAACGTGGACGTTGGTCTTGAAGGGGTGGGTATTGATAGAGTCTCACATCGGTTAGGAGAGGGGAGGAAGTGCTGTATATAGATGGGATGTAATACCTCTCCTTAGTACATGGGGTTTTCAGCCTAAACTGGGCCTCAGATACAACCCCTGCCAGCACATGGGCTGTATGGTTTGGGCCAGGCTATGGGCTGGTAGATGGGTTGGGCCTTAGGTACTGAGTGATGTGTCCTCTTATTCTATCGATAGATCAAGCCTATGAAAGTATAGGCCTCAACAAGCCCCACGCAGGAGGCACGAATAAGTACAGGTGTCAACAAGCCCCAAACAGGAGGCACGAATCAAGCCCATACAGGGGCAGACTAAGCCCAGTCATGGACATACAAAATCATTGCCACTTAACTAATGACTCATTTGCATTTTCGTCCTGAATTTAACTATGAGAATGATCGGAAAAATCATGTGTGGCATATGTGACATATAAGAGAAGTTTTGTGACAAATTTTGAATAATTTCAATGATATATCCCTTAACTATTAAAGTGTGATACTTTTTGTCCCTAAAATCATATTAAGCCATACAAAACAAAACCCTAAATTATCAACCCCCAATCTATCCCCATTGCTACTCATCATTCTTTACAATCGGTTATTGGATAGGATCCTTCTAGCCTTAGCTGAGTCCATCGGCGGAGGAGATTTTAATTCCTCGTTGAATTCGACCTCTATTGCTCTACATGCTCTCTGGAGATCCAGATGATTCATTCATCTTCCTCATATTGACCCATCTCATATCCAAACTAACCAGATCTATAATGTGTTCGTGAGGATCTATTCACCTTTCTTTTCATTAAAAGCAGTTCAAGAGTCAATCACCATTGACCCATCTCAACCGTTGGTTTCCCAATATCTACAACCCTCAAGTTATAGCAAGAACAACAACTATAACTCAAAGCAGCCCCTAAGTCGATTTCTTAACACTTCACAATCGAATTTTTCGTCACTTAGCAATTGATTGAATGGAATTTGAAATTGATTTTATTATTTTCAAAAAATCGAGTTTGATTTCTTCTTCTTTTTGTGTAGAAAAATATTGAAGAAGAAATAAATTTTTTATTTTTCATTTCACATAGGAGTGTATTCCACATAAGATACTCCAGTATGATGTCACATGGATTTTTTATTTTAAGTATGTCCAAGTGTGGGACTTATCAAAAAAAATGTCCAAGTAGGATGTCACATAAATATTTTCTCGTTGTCTAAAGTTTTTTTTGAGACAAATAGAGTATTTTGACTATTTTCCCTTAATTATAATTGAGGGACGAAATTGAGAGAAAATAATTTAAAGGTGAAAATAAAATAGTTGATAGAGTAAAAGTTATAGTAAATTTGACCCTTTTCCCTAATGCGTTCAGCTGCCGTTAATTCATTGGATCGAGAGTGAAAAATGAAGGGAAAAAAAAATATCCGATATTGCTCTACTCGCCTAAAACCCTGCAAACAGTCGTCTGGCAATGAAGCCCCCTGCGTCTCCTTTGGTTGCCTTGAAGTTACTGGCGGCATCAAGATTTTCGCTATTCGGCTCTGCGGCACTCTTCCTTCGTTCCCGCCAACCCCTAATTCTGAAATCTCCATGTTTTTTCACCAAGCCCTTCTCCCTCAAGCACCTACAGTTCTACCTTTACAGTTCTTCCACGGCACTCGACGCGGTTTCCACTGAAACCTTAAGCTCCCACCACCCATGGCCGGAATGGGTGACCTTCGTCGACCACTTGAAGACAAGGGGATACTTAACGGAAGCTGCCCCCTTGAAAGCCGTGAGTGAGAGTGGCTCTTTCGGTGACAGTGATGCTGATAAGAGTGTTTACCGAAACATTAATTTGTTAAAAGATCCTTGCCTCAGCTTTGGCCGTGATCGATATGATATCTTCAAGTATGATTCTAATTTAACCCCTTTTTTTCTCTGTTTGGTTGATGAGAAAATGGTGGAACTGGTATGATAATAGTTTCTTATGCTTGGAGTTACTTGAATTGACCATGAGGCCATCAAGAATTCAAGATACTTAAATATGGTTTTCTTCTAACATTTCTTGTTTTCTCTAAATCAGATTTTTGTCTATGCAAGATGTTCAGACAGTTGTAGAGGCTGGATGCCCTAACCTTATTAGGAAAACTGTTAATTCCGCGAAAAGGTTGAGAGCTCATGTGCGACTGGATGAAGGGGATGTATGCATTATTGCTTTTTCTTTCATATTTATCACATCTACCTATGAATCGTGATGCATTCAGAAAGTGGCGATTGGAATTATTTAATTTTTTATGTTCCAAATTACTAAATAGTTAAAGATATTAGGAGGCATTTCCATGGAATAAATCTTCAATTTGCTTCTGGTCTGACTAAACTTCAATATTTAGGTTTGCAGTGCTTGCAATTTGAGAGGTTCCTGTGATAAAGCGTATGTGATTGTAGTGGAATCTGAAGGAGCTGCTCGAACTGTGGATATAGTGCGTGTATTGTTGTTCTACGCACTTGATCCACTTGTATCTTCTCAGGAGAAGCCTCCCGGTAGAGAGCTTGTTGAAGAATCTGCGAGGAAATTATTATCCGAGTTGATTGTATTGAGTGAGAAATCTGCTGTTCCTACACCACCAAAACCTGCTTCAGCTAAAGCTTCAAAACAGGAAGAAACAGCTATTGACATTGTTGATGATGAACTGCATCCAAATGTTGAGATGAAGAGAGGAGATTGGATATGTCCAATGTAAGTCATATAGGAACTTCTATGATGCTATTGACTTTGCTAAATTTCCCCTTAAATTTAATATCTGGAAATTGCTGGGTGATTTGCATGGAAAACCTTAAATTTTGTGAAGTCCTCTACAGGAAGAAAGGTACTTTTGACAACCCTTGTTTTAGAGGCAAAAACAAATATAAAATGTGAATATCTATCTTCCAGAAATGCCATAGGCCAAGTCAGTCACAAAGTTCTTTCTAGGTATCATCCTATGGGGAAGTCAAGATATCATAATGTATTGATAGTTGTAGATGAATAATGAATCACCTATGTATGATTTGTTGAATAAGAGGAATTATTAAGAGGCACCAAGAAGGTGAAACCATATATATAGCATATATTATTTTGTAAATATTGAAATATATATGTGCATGGGAAAGACTAATTTTGCATAAAGTATGAATATGCATCAACATAATCACTCATAGTCAAAAGGAGGGAAAAGGAACTTTGCTCTGCTTCATCGATGTTTTTAGAATGGTTTTTATTATTATTATTATTTTTTTCCCTTCAGAACTGCATCTGTAGACTGGACATGATCACAAGGGTAATGTTGTTTATACATTATTTAGTTTTTTGGCAGACACCCTGGATGTGAAGTAAAGTAATGAATAGTGTTTTGCATGCTTTGAGACTTGAAATGTTTCCTTGGATATTCTGAAGATGTCAAAATCTGGTTTTCCATTTTTCTTTTTTCTTTTTTTATTGCCCTCCTTATCCATCCCACGGTCCCTTTAAGGTCACTTTCTTTCACCTTCATTTGTTGAATTCTTATTACGTCACAGATGCAATTTCATGAACTTCTCAAGAAATGTACAATGTCGACAATGCAAGGAAGATGGCCCCAAAAAAGTTGGCAGTGGTGATGATATTGAGATGAAGAAAGGAGACTGGATCTGCCCTGAGTAAGTTTTGACCATTTTTATTTCCAGTATCTTGTAAACTAACTCCAAAGTTTATGGCTATATCTCTGTTAGCTATATCTCTGGCACTGTTAGGTTGGAGAATCATCTCTTCCGTGGCAGTGACACTGTAAATTGGTGATATTATCTGTCCTTTTCTTGCAATTTGGGTGACTAGGTAGTTACATGACAGATGTAGAAAGGTATAGAATATTCAAGATGTTTTTGATAGGGAGAATTTTTTTTAATGCCAAAGGAAATTTTATTGAAGGGTGCCAAGGGGGTGCAAGTCCTTATAATTTTCTTCATCAAGGCTGATAATTTTCCTTACCAATTCATAGAAGGAAAAAAAGGAAGGGAAAGAAGACTTTGCCTGCCTTTGTTATGCATAGCACCTATTCTTATGCGTCATTTCCTTCCGTAGTTTAACTTTTTTCCTTAAACTATAGTTACAGGGAGACATCAGTTTCCTGTTTTCCAATTCTTGCATGTTATTCGTGTGACTTGTATTTTGTAGTGAGATGATAATATACGAGAGTGCGCTGCCATTCATTTCATTAATCTAATATTATTAGCAATCTTTTGCATTTTAAAAATGTTCTTTTCTTAGTAGTAGCCCACTCACTTGTGCCCTGCATTTATATTGCAGATGTAGTTTCATGAATTTTTCTAGAAATATTACATGTCGATTGTGTAAAACAGAAGGACCAAAGAGGTTTTTTACAGACGAAGTAGAGATGAAGAAAGGAGATTGGAATTGCTCAAGGTAAGTTTCTATTGCTTTAATACTTGGCAGCCTAATATAAAAGCTTATTGGTGTAGAAACGATATATTCTTTCTCCTGGCGCACAACTTTTTCTCTAATGATATTATGTTTTAGACTTGTGGTTTGTTAGCATGGTGCAGTTGAGCAAAGAAAGTATTAAGGGCTCGATAGTTCTCTCCCACTGTTTCTTGTGGGTGTTGAGCGAGGATGTGTTTCAGCGAGCTTTTGAGTTTGAAACATTAAATTAGAATTTACCAATATCAGTTAGCTATATGATGATTAGCAACTTGTATCATCAATGTGCATTGGGATTGCCATGGTTCCTATTTCGTTTCTTACCTTCTATTTGCAGATGCAACTTCATGAATTTTGCCAGTAACAAAAGATGCCGACAATGCCAGGAATCGCGGCCCAAGAGGCAGTTGAGTCCTGGAGAGTGGGAATGTCCCTCGTGAGTCTTCTTTTCCTCATGATAAAGGTTCTAATACTTTTCACATTTTTGTTGATGATTTATGCTTAAGATATGAATTGCTTGCTGTAGATGCGATTTCTTTAACTACCGGAGAAATATGGTCTGCATCAAGTGCAATTGTGAGCGGCCCAAAGAAACAAGAACCGATTAGGAAGATCCATTGGCGAATGCTGCTGTTGTATGATCATTCCATCATGCCACCTTAGGAAACTTATGTTTCATGAAATGAATTTTGTTTGGGCATCAGCAAATATGTTCTTTTAACAACTTGGCATTAACCTAGTGGTTATTTCGCCGGGCTTAAAGATGAAAGATACCTTAGGTCTAATGTTCGAGTTGGTGGGACATAATTCCTTGGGTTTCTTGGGTTCCGTGGGGTGAGAGTCGATGGCGCGAGTATGCTTCCTAAGAGGGGGCCTTTTAAGAGCCCAATTTTGAGCCTCTCTTTAGTCTTACTCATGCACATGGTTCATGACTAAATTGGTGGCCTATTGTGCGCATGGAGTGACTATCCCGGGTTCAAAGCTGAGCCGGTCACAAAGTGGCCGTTGACCTGGGGCATTCTCGATAACAAAAAAAAAGGTTCTTCTCTCTTTTAGTTTTCTTTCATTTTGTTTCCAGCCGTCTCTAGGATATTGGGCTTAAAATGGAAATCACACAGTACAATAGGCCCAAGCCCGAAAAACTTCCACACGCCGATCTGTTGTTTGATGTTTTTCCGAATCCAAATGGGCCTGATCCACTATTTATAAATTGTCACACTTTTCCTCATTGTCAGTCAGTCCCGGCAGAGGTATGGGCGAAAGTTCAAACCTTCCAAAACCCTAGCCATTCCCTCTCTCCGGACACTCCCGCAGATCTATCATTTTTTAACTTTGAATTTGTGAAGCTCGAAACCTACGAGAATGTCGATGTCTAAGGGCTCGAAGATGCTGCAGTTCATCAACTACCGGATGCGTGTGACCATCCAGGATGGTCGTCAATTGGTGGGCAAATTCATGGCTTTTGATCGACATATGAATCTCGTTCTAGGCGACTGTGAGGAGTTCCGGAAGCTTCCGCCAGCCAAGGGCAAGAAGAACAACGAGGAACGCGAGGACCGACGTACTCTTGGCCTAGTCCTTCTCCGTGGCGAGGAGGTCGTATCCATGACTGTCGAGGGGCCACCGCCTCCGGAGGAATCGCGTGCGAAGGCCGTCTCTGCTAATGCCGTCGCAGGCCCTGGAATTGGCCGCGCTGCTGGACGTGGTGTGCCTACTGCTCCCCTTGTGCAAGCTCAGCCAGGACTTGCTGGCCCGGTCCGTGGTGTTGGTGGGCCCGCGCCAGGAATGATGCAGCCCTCGTTGTCTCGCCCTCAACTATCTGCACCGCCGATGACTTACCCTGCCCCTGCACCTCCTCCTGGGTCAGGTGCTCCTCCGGTTATCCGACCGCCTGGACAGATGCCACCTGGCGCTGCTCCCTACCCAGGCATGCCTCGTGGCCCGCCTCCACAAATGCAGCCGCCACAGTACGGAGTTAGGCCACCACAGCAAGGTTTCCAGATGCCAGCACCACCACAGTACGGGCAGAGACCCATGGGAGTCCCACATCCACCGCAGAATCCCATGATGAGAGGACCTCCTCCTCCACCACGACCTGGAATGCCGGGCCCTCCTCCACCACGTCCTGGGATGCCACCTCCCCCTGGTGGTGTTCCTGTCTATGGTCCACCTCGTCCAGGTATGCCGCCTCCACCAAACCCTCAGCAGCAGCAAAATCAGCAACAGTGATAACATGGTAAGCTCCCTGTTGATAGATTGTTTTATGTGGTTATTTATTTTACTGTTTATAAGTGATTGGATTATTGATTAGGAACTCATATATCCTGTGTTTTTCAATAACAATTTCTTAGCATAGTCGCATATACATCTGCATATGCACATTCACACACGGTTATATTCCATTAATATTGAATGGAGTTGTTGCGTGGATCAATAGTATTTATCCTCAAATCACTCCGTGTGTTTTGGTGTTTTTTTTCAACTATGTTTGTCTGGTTGGTTAGTTTTGGTGTTTTGTGACTTAGAGGAAGTAGGTCATTTTTTTTCCTCTCACAGGTAGTAATTTGTGGTCGTGTAAATAGGTAATCGGGGACATCTTACAATTCATCTATCTTTGATAATCCACAATATGGTCAGGACTTATGGGTTATGGCTGTATCGTGGCATTCATATTGCGCTTGCTGATTCACGTTTCTCAATGCAATTGATGAGAATTTTCTGATCGCTGTTTCGATTAAATGAAAAATCTTAATTGGGGAATTATTGTGCTTCATTGAAGAAAATTCATGCACCAAGAGAAACATGAACTAGTGGATAAAGGATTTTTTTTTTTTAATCTGGATGTCTACAACAACCACCCAAATCACACTGAGCATACATATATCTAGAGACCTATGGTGTGATATGCTGTCATTTGTAATTTTTAATAGGGCAATTCTTGTTGTTATATCACTTATATAGTTATATGTGGCATGTTCCAGCAGCATAATTTAATACATAATACTAATGTGAGTCACCTATCTTCGGTTTCTTTTGACTCAAGTTGTAGGGTTAGCCCCCATGGATTTCAATTTGTTTTCTGAAGGCAAGGAAGGTGATTTAATCGGCTGCTGACAGTCTATGTAAAATGTTTTTAACGGAATTGGTGGTGTGTCAAACTATAGGCTCAATAAAACAAAAAAGTTGTATAAAATTTCTACAGAAGCACCCATATCTCCAGGTGATGCTGGAGTAATCACAATTTGGTGTGTTTGATTTAGCGATGTCAAGTTAAATATAACAGAATTTAATCAATGTGGAATGTGTTTCAATTTTCTATTGATTGGAGTTGCGTGTTTTATGATACTAGGAATCATCTTCTGTACTCCAGATGTTTTTCTCTACATATAATGTGAAGGCATATCCATATTGGTAACCTAGAATGGAGAGTTGTACATTTGTCGTCATTCTATTTTTGAATGTGTAGATTGAGCCAATAATTTTCTACATGTTTTGGTTTTAAATGAGTTTATTTGCTGCATGAATAAGATACCAAGATTGTAAGTGGGATGTTGTTGGTTATTTACTCACTTCATTTGCTCGTAGAAATCTCCAGAACTATACATTTTGGTCTAAAGCAATATCTTAAAGTTTCACCAAATAAGCCTCGTGGGGTTCATCTTAGAGCACAAATCTCTCTTTATTCACAACTTGTATTGTAGAACTCTATTAGGAGACCCGGGTTTATGGTACTTTTTAAAGAATCATGCAACTTCTTTATGCTCTACCTGGGTGTATGGTACTTTTTGAAGAATCATGTAACATCTTTATGCTATTCAGAACTCATGAAATGCCCCATCTATTATAATTTTTTAAACTTGTATGTGTTTCAATCTTGTGTTTGTCAATATTTTTGTTTGTTTGGAATGTTGCTTTATGATCTACACTGATTACGTGGGGTAAATCTGTTTATATCCCAGTTGCAAATGTGTGCAGGATTGACTTGTAAGTTTTTCTGTGGATATGACTAATTGCTTGTATGCTTTCTGTGGCACAGGAGTGGGGTGCTGATCAATTCGTTGGGCCATGGCTGGTACTGAGCAACCTTTCTGGTAAATTCAAATGAGTACAGTTCTCTAGCTGGGGTGTTAATAGATCTTATTATCTCGGTTTCTCGCAGTTTGCCTGTGTGCGCTTATGTAACAATTAACATAAACGGAGGGGAATGTTAAGTCTTTATCCTATATTGGATTGACATAACCTAACTAAGTGAACATTCTTCCTCACACGTCTATCGCGTTTTCTGAATCAATAGTGACAGCCCATGGAAAACAAAATCATTTTAGATTCAAAGTAGATGGTATTGGTTTTTTAATGCATGGGTTGTATTTTCTAATGGTCCATTTGGACATGATTTAGCTTACAAGTGCGGAGGAGTATTAAGCTTTTATATCACATCATATTGATATAATTCAACTAGTTGATGATAAATAAACAAATGTTTAAGTCCTTTCCACACATTTATTGTGTTTTTTGGGTTTAAGAATCAATGACGAAAGTACTAGAAGAACAAAGTTGTGCTGGCCTGTGATTTAAAATGGATAATATTGATTTGTAGTGTTTTGAGTGGGATTTTATAACAATGATAATAATACTATAATTTTTTGAACTTGACATCGTTATCGATCTTTTATAATGCTGTGGGCCTGGGTCTGGGCCTCAACTACTTTTGGAGCTAAAATTATAACGAGTAAATCTACTAGGCTTTCAATGTATACCATTCAGTTTTTTGTTTTTCCGTGCCCGGCCCAATTGCTTTACAGGAAAGGACAAAACAAGATTCATGCGTTTCTCTAAGAAGCCACATTCTAGCATTTTTTTTTTTTTTTGCCCTTTCTTCTACACCCCTTGCTCCCCAAGTAATTCAACAGTCAACACCCCCTTGCTCCCCAAGTAACACATACAAACAAACCCATTAATATTGTTCAGACAGCTTGCTGTTGATCAGTAGTTCTACTTGGTTCTTCTCTATATAAGGTCTTGCATTCCATTTCATCCATACAAAAGAAAAGAAAGAAAGCTTTTACAATCAATAATCAAAATGGTTTCACTGCAGCTGCAGAAGCGGCTAGCTGCCAGTGTACTCAACTGTGGTAAGGGTAAGGTGTGGCTTGATCCCAATGAGTCCAAGGATATCTCCATGGCCACTTCAAGTACGTCTCTTTCTACTATCCCATCTCTCTCTCTCTCTCTCTCTCTCTCTCTCTAGGTTTTTCAGTTCAATAAAGTAGTTTACTGACCATGTTAATAATCAATCATGCAGGGTTGAACATAAGAAAGCTCGCAAAGGATGGTTTCATAGTTAAAAAGCCGAGCACAATCCACTCTCGATCGAGGTTCAGAAAAGCAAGAGAAGCGAAATCGAAGGGGAGGCGTTCAGGGTATGGTAAGCGGAAGGGTACGAAAGAGGCAAGGCTACCATCGTCGCTGGTGTGGATGTGGAGGATGAGAGTCATGCGTCGCCTCCTTCGCAAGTACAGGGAATCCCACAAGATAGACAGGCACATTCACCATGATATGTACATGAAGGTGAAGGGCAATGTCTACAAGAACAAAAGAGTGCTAGTGGAGAGCATTCACAGGTTGAAGACTGAAAAAGCTAGAGAGAAAGCACTTGTTGATCAATTTGAAGTCAAGAAAGCAAGGAGCAAAGTGGTCAAGGAGAACAAGATCTTATGGAGAGAAGGTCATCTGCATAAACCTTTAAGCTTATTGTACTAGCTAGTAATTAAATAAAAGTTCTTCCTTTGAGGGACTAATTCTTGTTATTTGTGTATCTATCTATGTATTTTTCCTAGTTCTGCACAGTTTTTCTATGTATTCAGCTTGTTATATATCAAAGTATTTGGATGAAGTTTATTTTTAGTAAGAAAATAATGTTGTGAGACTTCAAGACTAGCTCGAACAAACCAACAATGACACCATACAAGTTTGTCATCTGGATATTCGATATGGGTTTAAACTCAAGCTATCAAATCACATAAGTTTTTCACCTGACGACATGGTAAATTATGTCAAAACTCAACACGTGGGTACAAAGATATTAACACTTTGCATATACCAAAGTTACATACTGAAACTTGTGTTTGGGAAAGTGAGAGAGTTTATTCTACTAATTAGCTACCTAATCTTTGAAATCTCCAATAACCTCTCCGGGTTGAGTTTGGCACTGTTTAACATAAATATGCTTCCTTTTAAAGGGTGAACATAAATTACTCTTATATTAGGCTTTATACCAACTAATGATGTAAATCACTTGGGTGATAGCCTAATTGGTGAATCTCTCCTGGACAAAACAGTATGAACTCGGGAGGTCCTGAATTTGATTCTCATTGAGACCAATTCCTTGTGGCCGTGCGTTGGGTTTTGATCAAACTTATCATGTTGTAAGACAGAAAACTTACGTACGCACGGGCTTGACGATCCGAGTTTAGACTTATATCGAATATCTAAATGAGCAAACTCTTATGATGTGGTTCTCGTTTAAAGAAAAATAATAATGTATTTTTTTCTTCTCTTTCTTTTTTTTTTTTTGGATATTATATTATATCATGTTACAAGATACCAAATCATGATTTTGTCCATCCTTTTGTTTAAAGAATCTCACAACATATAATTAGGTATAAGACTAGGGAGCTCATCTAATGAGTGATCTATGGTATCCTAAGATGTCACACTATTCTCCCTAGTCTAACCCAAAACATTATAAGAAATTGAATAGTCATATGTTAGGCATGTGAATCTCACATTTTTCCCATACAATGTTTTTCTTCACAAAGTAACTTCATCATGTCATGCCCAAAGGCTTGTGGATATAAATTTTTTTTAAAAAAAAGAAAATCATGATGGTACTTTTCACAATATCTATCACTAAAGGTTTTAATTATTCATCATATAAGGTATAAAACCCATTTTCAATAATTAAATTTATTGTATATAAGAAATGTGGATCACATAGCTTGGTAATCCTATTGGTTATTGGCTGCCATTGTATTAAAAAAAATCAGCAAATAAATAAATGCAAAAAACGAAAGGATTTTGGGCTTTCTAGCTCAAGTTTGAGCAGAGTTATTGGACTCCCAACTATTTTTTCTGGGCTTGCCCATTTCCAGGTTTGGCCCATTAAGTCAAGACAGTTGCTACAATATTGATCTAGGAAGTACGAACACTTCTAAAATAGCGACGTGTCCGTGTTGAGCATCGACATTGCTCAGAAACTTGTCCAAGTCGAGTCTTGTTTTTCTTTTAATCGGACACGGCAAGACACGTTTTTCAATCAAACGAATTTTTTTTTTCCTTTTTATGAATTTGTGATCTCTAAATCTAATGAAGAAGAAGAAGAGGAGGAGGGTATATGTTGCTTCGCAATGTATACATATATTTATAGTTTGTGACTTGTCATCAAAGCTTGATGTAGTTACTAATTCTGTGTTGATCAACCAGTTTTTGATTCTCTTTCATTGCTTCACAGAAGTTATATATGAAGTTGTTGCGAGCAAAGAAGTACATAAAACTATATAAGAGGTTAATAAGACAATAGACAACTATATGTTAATTTCTTATGTATAATATATATTTATGTATACGTGTCCTTGTCGTCTCTGTGTTCTCTAAATTTTAAAATTCTCGTGTTATAGTTAGGGCTACACAAAACCCGTTTATAACCCGACCCAACCCGTCAAAACCCGAACCCAACCCGCATGATTGAGGGTTATATATGGGTTAGAAATGTCTAACCCGAACTTAATGCGGGTCAGGTGAGGTTTTGAATTTTCTTAACCCGTTTTGACCCCGACCCGACCCCATTTAGGATTACACATAGTTTATACTTATATAAATATACCAATATATGAATACCTTGTTTAATTTTATTTAGTAAGAATGACCTTCAATGTTTCTTGTGTAGTAAGTATATCCTTCAATGTTTCATGGATTATTTTATTTTCCTTTAATTTTTTTAACCATTGTCTCATTGGTAAAATAAAAGAATGTATACACTAAGTCACTAATTAAAACGTGTGTTATGATAGGCAACTCGACCCAACCCCAAACCCGACCCAATCTGTTTGACTCGACCCATAATCAAATGAGGTTGGTTAAGGGTTGAAGAAAGTCTCACCTGACCCTATATGGGTCGAGTGAGGTATCACCCCAAACCCGACCCATGTTCACCCTTAGTTATAGCGTCCGTATCGTATCGTGTTCCGTGTCAGTGTATGTGCTTCCTAAATATTGATTAATGGAGGTCATTAAAAAAGAAATAAAATATTAGATATTTGTAATTCTTATTTAACGATAATTCACACGTCCATCAAAAAAACGTCTCTTCTCGGTTATGTTTGTTTCACTCACCTTCGCAACTTCCGATTTGTTAGCCATGGCGGTTTCTCCTTCCTCTTCAATCCCTCCCAAGCCTCCCTTCTCTCTTTAAAATCATCCCCTCCTTCTCTCTTTCTCTGTCGCTCTCTCCAATTTCCCTCTTGATTTTCTGATTCCTTTGTTCGTCATCCTCTCTTTCGCTCTGTAGTCTGTATTGTATATACACGCATAAATATACGTATCATATCGAACCCTGACTTCATTTTCCTTCTGAGATTACTCAGTTGACACATTTTTTCAATAGAATTTCGTATTGGTGTATCTGTATATTCGCCCACATATGTCTCTGTGTGTGTGTGTGTGTGTGTATCAGTGTATGTATGGACTAGGTGTCGGAATTTGAATCAGGAAATCCTTGCTGTAGAAATTAGAAACCCTAACTGATTCGACGGAGTGACGAAATGGCGTCCATGATTGTCACCGGAGATCGGTATCTGGATAAGCTTTTCAAATTCGTGGAACAGAATGCTGGTCCACTAATTGAAGGGTCGGTGGTGCTGAAGCTCAACCCGGCGGGTCTGCACTATGTTCAGTCGAGGCTCGAGGCACTACGGGAGTTGGAGCTGCTTCTAGCCGGTGCACCGGTGGATTACTTGCGCGCTTATGTCTCGAACTTCGGAGACCACCGCGCGCTGGAGCAGCTTCGCTGTATTCTGCGCCTCCTCACCTCTCTTAAAGTGTTTTCTGTTCTGCCACCGCATGCCCGGGATCCCACACCGCTGTCGCTACTTCCATTCGGGAGTTTGAGGGTGCTTGAGCTCAGAGGTTGCGATCTATCCACCTCTGCTCCAAAGGGTTTACTTGAATTAAGGCACACCTTGGAGAAGATCATTTGCCACAATTCTACTGTAAGCTCTATCATTCTTTCTAAATTTATCAATTTAAGTTTCCATTTTTGAAATCATTCCTCCTATTTGGGGGTTTTGTTTGAAGAGAGGAGTTATGGAAATGAATGGGATATGAAATTTTGGGTTTGTGTGTAATTATAATGGGAAAGTTAGCTTCAATTGATTGATGCGGGTTTTATAGTGACAATCGCTGTTCTTATCTTGCTCCCTAATTAGTAGTGAGCCACAACTTATTAAAATTCATTCTTCACCTTTTTATCATTTGTCCTTTCACTGACCAGCTACCAACCAGTGCATTAACATGCTTGAATTGTACCAGTGAAATCCTTTATTGTCAGGAACTCGGGTGTCTCTCTCTCTCTCTCTCTCTGCTTTTGTATTTGTGAGGAAGTCCTTTTTTTTGCAATTCCTTTCAATATCGTTTATCTACTCTTTCAAGTGCTATGCATATATGGTGGTTGCGAACTTTCTGGTTTTTAAGGTAACTAGTTTTAATTTTTCTTTTTATATTTTATGTGAATTAGGATGCTCTGCGACATATTTTTGCCAGTAGAATTGCAGAGATAAAGGACTCTCCACAGTGGAACCGGTTATGGTTTGTTTCATGTGCTAGTAACCAGCTGGTGCTGATGGATGAATCTCTGCAACTTCTTCCTGCTGTTGAGACTCTCGATCTCAGTCGAAACAAGTTTGCAACGGTGGACAATCTACGCAGATGTACCAAATTAAGGCACCTAGACCTTGGGTTCAATCAGTTGAGAACTATAGCTCCTTTTGACGAGGTAGGAATAAGTGTGAATAATGCTTTACTTTTTATTTCCAGATGTAACGTAATTGAAAATTTCATTGTTGTATGTGTTAGTTTAGCAGTACAACTTCATATGCTTGTTTCTTACAAAAGTCTTTTTCAAATCCCTGTTGTATCATTTACTGTCTTATTTACATTTTCTTTTTAAGCTTAACCTCTTCTGATTGCAGTATGAATTTGTAAGAGGAGAATTTTTTTTTGGGACTAAAAGTGTAAAAATTTGGGATATTAAACTGTCTGATTTTTATATTGTTGGAGATTAAAGAAGTTTTTTTTTTATTTATTTTTTTTAAGTTGGGAGATATTTCTGTTTATAGTATGGTTACTGAATGTTTTTTGTAGTTAATCAGTTTGATGTGACGTGGCTAGTCTGATATCTGAATTCTAAGTAATTTGTTTTTGCATTCGATTTTCAATTTTGGAATTATCTTTGGACCCATGCACTGATGTTGTTCAATCATGCAGGTATCTTGTCATCTTGTTAAACTTGTTTTGAGGAACAATGCACTAGCGACATTGCGTGGGATTGAGAATTTGAGGGCACTTGAAGCACTTGATGTTTCCTACAATATTATATCCAGTTTTTCAGAGTTGGAGTTCCTTGCAGGCCTCTCATCTCTGCATGGCTTGTGGTTAGAAGGAAATCCATTGTGTTGTGCTCAATGGTATCGGGCACATGTATTCAGCTATTTTATCCATCCAAATAAGGTGTGTTATTATATATATATATACACACACACACTATGATTCTCTTGTTTTAAACTTTTTAATATAAATATATAGTTATCAAATATAATATTGTATACATGACGAATGTGGTAAAATCTCATGTCGTATATCTTCTTGTAGCAAACTAACCTTTTCTTTTTCCCCTCCTTTTGGTTGCCTGAGTAGTTAAAGTTAGATGACAAGGAAATCAGCAACAGAGAGTTTTGGAAGATGCAAATTGTTGTAGCCAGTAGGCATAAGCGACCTGCCAGTTTCGGATACTATTCTCCTGTTAGAAACGAAGCTGATGGAGAAGGGAATACCAACAAAAGAAGGGTATGTATTTTTATAATACTTTGTTCGAGACTGTAATGACCATGTGGGAAATGTGGGTAAATTTATGTTAGTCATGCTGTCAAATTTTGCCATGCGATTCTTCTCTGCTTGTGGTAACAGGTTGAAGGGTCATTAACGTGTATTCTTTTTAGTTAGTAATAAGTATCGATCTAGATGATGACAAAATTGGATAATGTCTATCATGCAGAGAAAGATCTCTCGGCTTGCTTCAATTGTGAGTGAAGAAGAGAGCACTTATTTTTGTTCCGACCAAGATTCTGCATCTTGTGAAAATGAGATTCAAAGCAAAGAGGAGAATGCCGTCTCCGATAATGAGGCTGAAATAGTCAATTTGATGAACCGAGTAGAAATTATGAAGAAAGAGCATTCTATATTCTGGCTACGAGAGTTTAAGGAGTGGATGGATCATTCTTCTGAGCATTTAGTGGATGACAGTGACATATATGGTCGAGGTGCATTGCAAGCTGTGGAGCAAAATTGTCTGACAAACAAGACAAGCACGAAGCATCCTGGTGAAAGTTCAAGATATGCATCAGACTCCTTTCAAGCTTCAGGAGACGAGAGTAGTACAAACATGATAGAATCAGAATCTTCTTTTGCAGATATCTCTACTGGTCATGGTGGGGTTTCTCTACAAGGCTTTGTTCAAATTGAGCTGGGGCTGGACCATCACAGATACCACTCCCTTGAAGGGTTTAGCAGTGTGTCCCTGGTAGCCAAGACCTTCATTCATGATACATTTCCAATTCAGGGAACTTGTACAAATGGTGGAAGTGTCAGCCGGCCGCCATTCTCTACCATAAATGATGCAACAGAATCTCATTCATCCTCTGCTTTTCCTGGATCTCCTCCACATTATCAAGAGAACATTTTACATCATCACCACAACCTAGTTGAAGAGATTTTACAGCTATCATCAGAGTCCTATTCAGCGACATCATCTGATTGTAGTAGTTGCAGAGAAGACGATTTGTGGGAATTTGAGCAGTCAACTTCTAAAGTCAAGCAGTCAACTTCTAAAGTCAATCAATCACCGAGTGAAAAATACCTTTATCCCAGTGCTCGAGGCCAAATATATTCATATCATCTTGAGGATAACCATCAAGACCAAAGGCCTGAAATTCATCTAGGAGAAGATGGCAAACTTTTTTTGACTCACATGCTGAATGCAAGCCTTTTACTTCTGAACTTTTGAACCTGAAGGTTGATGATTTTCCCGCTGCTTCTGGTGATGGTAAAATTGCTCATTTTGACAACAAGGAAGATGATTGCATGGAGAAGAGGAAAAACAGAAGGAAACCGAGAAAAAAAAAGCTGTTTCTCTACTAGAGGAGGATATCATGGTTGACAAATCAGATGTGTCACAAATATTGAATGGACAGATGTATACTCATGGAACTGATGTGCTAGATGAACCAGAGAAGCAGACTCTTTTGGAAGGTATCAATGCAAGACAGTCTTTTGAAAATGGAATTAGAACGGCAGTCAATTGATGGTTCTGGTAGATTTTCTGTAGCTAACTGCTCATCTCTGGGGGCTGATGATTTTCTTGAGAAATATCTCAATGCAAATGTTGCAGATTCCAGAAATCATGAGACTTGTATGCAGTCCCTGCACTGTGATTGCATTTTGGGGCCAGAATTCTTGTACTGGGAAAGGTAGTTGTCCGGCATTTTTTAATTATGTGAGCAAGAAATTCGAAACATGAATTGTGATGGCTGTGATGAATATTCTGGACGTTCTTTATTTAATTGTTGATGTACTTTCAATTCAAGATAACATAGTAATTGATACATGAGTTCCTCCGCTTGTAATTTCTTATTAGAAATAACTAACAGTAGAAGTGATTTCAACTCATGTAAAAAAATAATAACTAACAGTAGAAGTGATTTCAACTTATATAAAAAAATGGTTGCTGTCATTTGTATTTACTCAGCGTATCTGATATCTGGAATCCACTTTTAAATATATGGTCTCAAGTCACGACCTTCAAGATATTCTTTTGATGAAAAAGTTTCCAAAGCCATGTTATGTCCAAATTTCATTTTTACGGCCATGAGTTATATTTTGTTTTGCATCCCTTGTATATTATCCTAGTTCTTTTCAACTTGCAGAGAAGTCATTCTGTTACTGAGCAGTGAAAACAAATTGTATGTTCTACTTTCTGGGGCTGCATTTGATCGGTCAGGTTAGATGATAACGTTATTGAAGGAGATGTATATTGAATTTCTTATGAATTTTTAGTTGCTAAAATTTATTTTGCTGGTTGTTGATTTTTCCCTCACATAGAGTTTTGCAGGAAGTATTCCACGATTACTGGGTTGCCAGAAAATTGAAGATGTTATAGAGGTTCTAGAAGGTGTTGGAACTTCAGAGTTCAGGTTGTAAGGTTGGTGCTTTGTTGTAAATTGTAATTTACTAATTTTAGGACCTAAGCGCATATCATTTTCTTCTATTAACTCTCTTCTTATATTATTGTCTTGGAGTTTAAATTGAGAGGGGGTCAACATGTCTGTTTGTAACAATAAGCATGGAGAAATCAAGGCGATTACTTTGTATCTTGCAGGTTCTTGACACTCATGCAATTAACGATAAGTATTTGTTAAGAAGGTATATGTCTGTGGCATTCAGATTAGAAAGTCAAACATGCATCAATATGCCATTGATTTCACGTCTGATTTAATAAGTACCCTGCAGTTATATATCTATTTCCTTAGTTATGATACATGGGGGTTTTGGAAACTATATGGTAGTTTGGAGCAGGTACAAGTTAAGTTGTTTGAGAAACAAGTACGTGGAGGCTAAAAAATGAGCATTTTTCAATACTCAAGGGTGCAATTTTGGTGCAACAATTCTGAAGGTATGTATATACATATGTGAAAAAAATTTCTTCATTTGTAAGTAGGATAGGACCTTGAGTCCTTGAGCAGGTCCTGATATAATCATTTAGTGGACTGAATGATGAAGAACATGGAATGCCTAACAATTAAAGAACACGTTAATTTGGGCATAATTTAATTCACTATAAAAATATATGCCTTGTTCAGATTACTATACTTGTAACATACATTTTTAAAACAAGAATGCATGGTGCTGGGGGTGTAAATATGCTTTCTTTTGTTACCTTCTGATACAATTTTGACTCTCAAATATAATAAAACTGTACAGAGGCACCGTGGCTTTCAAGATCACTGTTTGTGACTGGCGGTTAGATGTTAGTGTGCGTGGAAGCCCTTTCGCGTTTTAGCTCTCTATTGCCCTTGCACCTTCACCTTCATATTTTTTGCTCGACTCTTGTTGCTCCATTGCTGATGTATCTGAGAAGGTAAATTTCATAATTTAGTAAAGTTTGGATATGGCTTAGGCGCTTTGCCTACTTGCATACTTGACACTTGAATTCGCTTGCTCTACTTTTCCTGCTTTGTGGAAGACAATCCCCTTTGCATGATGTGTTGAAGCAGTCAAGTGGAGATTTTTCTGTAGATGAGAATTTCTTTTGTTTGATGTAACTGAGTTGATATCCTTAGACAAAGCTCCTGGGTTGTATTTGGGTGGCACCCCCCATAGTGGCTTATCGATGCAACATTGTTTTTTGGCTATGAAAAAAGGGAAAGAAAAAGGGCACAAAAAAAAGAGAAGGGGGTGGGGGGTGTTGGGTTTGAAGGATTAAGTTTCATGGCTTGCATTTACATCTTCTCTTGAATTAAGGATGCTCTGAAATGTGGTTGCAGTGAGTTAAGTATGACTATATATTGCCTTTTTCTCACATCATTTCCTGATCCTTTGGTCTATTGGATCCCTTTGCTGGTCGAGAAAATATTTTGATTCTGATTTGAACTCTTTTTCAGGTCATCGAGACTAGGGAAAGTAACTCTGTGATTTTAACTCTTGAACTTTGCTACAACAGTTTGAAGAGACGAGAGGGCCCCATTCCCTCCACCGCCACCGCCACCACCACGGCAGAGTGTCGTTAGTGATTTGGAAAGTGAGGCTGCCGCCATTGTTACACTCTCATTTGATCTCCGTAACCCATCTGGTGCAGAGCCTCTAGTTCTCTTTTTCTTGAAGATGGCTTATGGGGTTTTGCAGGAAAAAATGGAAAAGAAAGAAGAATTCTACATGGGCTTTTATAGCCCAATAAAGGCCCAAAACATAGACAAACAGCAGGCCTAATGGGCTCCACAGAAAGTCTAGAGCCCAAGTTCCAAAGTAGGGTTTTTGACAAACTTTTGTGCTCTGTTTCTGCTTATATAGCGAACCCTTCCAGTCTCTGTTCCCCTTCACCTCCTCTGTTTCTTCTCTTCTCTAGAAGATGTTACATCCTTGCCGTGATTCTGCAGGTAAGTAAACCCTAAACCCTAATATATACGATAAGAGAAGGCAATTCGTTACTGTTGCACTTTACATAGAGCAATCAGTCACTCTTAGTTGCCGAAATTCACTTTTCAGACGAGCAGATATGCTTGCAGTCGCCATCTTTCGGTGCGGCTTCTGAATTCAGATGCTCGTAAATCTTTACACTTTTTTTTAGTTGTAATTTCATGGAATTGGTTTAATTTCTTTCGTCGCCTATACCAAACGAATCAGACTTCATCTTCCGCTCATGCATTTTCATCAAGGGAGCTGCTATTTACAGTGTCCCGTCCTCTTCTGCAGCAACTCTCCCCTCGGACGCGATCAATGCGCCTCTCCATGTAATTGAAGAGGAGATGAAAGCTTTGCGATCCTCATTATCTAACATGGAGGCCAGCCAACATAGAATGGAGGCGAGCCAATACAGAATGGAGGCGAGCCAACAAAGAATGGAGGCGAGCCAGCACAGAATGGAGGCGAGCCAACAAAGAATGGAGGCGAGCCGGCTCAGAATGGAGGCGAGCCAGCACAGACTGGAGACGAGCCAACACAGAATGGAGACGAGCCAACACAGAATGGAGGCGACGATGAGGCTGATCCTTATAGCTCTTGAGCGGTTGAGCCCACAGGACCCTGCATATACCTCTGACAGCGGATCGGATTTCTAAGTCCCGCCGAAAGATCCCGCTTCTTCTGATTGGGCTTCCCAGGTTCTGTTCTTTTCATGTATATTTGGAACAATGTGAAATAACTTGATTAATGTCTGCTGGTGATGACAATAAGAAGATATTAAGAAGTGAGAAGTAGGTAAGTAGCAGAGTAAAGACAGAGATTAATAAGGAGCAAGAAGCTCTTTGGTTTTCATTTAATTCAAAAGTCAGTTTTACAATAGCCACTGCAACATATATATATATATATATATATATATATATATATATATATATATATATATATATATATATATATATAAATGTTAGATATACAACGGTCATATTTGACACAGTGTTGGTGTGATGTGTAGTCACATATTTTAACACTCCCCTCAAACTCAAATTAATGTATCAATTTGGGTTTGATATTTAAAATATGATCCAAGTCGTTGATAAAAAATATCGGAATTGGGTTGATTGATTTATGTAGATGCAGCGAATTTGCACGGCTTCTTTGGTCATGGCCAGGTCTCCACTTAACGGTACCTAGGTCCAATCATAATACTTTGATCTCAAATTGAGATAATATGACATCACATGCCACCGCAACATTAAAAAGAACAAATGACAAATTAGGACCACATGCGAGTCCATGGCTCACGTGTCCTTTTCCACACCACACAACAACTGTTCAAGCATCAAAACACCTCCCATCTCAAAAATCGGTATCTCTAGAGGATGGAACCGCCCAAGGCAAAGACCATGCCATCATGACCAGCTCCTCCGCCCAAGGTGAGTGGTGTTATGAAAAGAGCTGAGTAAGATCGTTTGCAATCGATTACGGAAGGAGCAAAGCCCAAGGTGAGTGGTGTTATGAAATATGAATGGCTTCAGAAGAAATATAGGTGAGAAAGAAGGGTAAAATGGCAAAAATGACATGGTTTACTAACAAAATCGTAAAAATGACTCAGTTTATAAAAACAAGTAAAATGACTTAATTTATAATGGTAAAGATCAAAATAACCCTAACTTTCCTTTCCATCCCTCCTTCATTTTCGTTTCGTGAAATCCCTTTTAATTTCTCCTTCAAACACAATTTCATTCTCATTCTCGACTACTACAACTACAACAGTTTGCATTCCATCAACAGTTCCGAATACTCCAAGGTAAGTTTATCATTTATTCAAAATTGATTCTGGTTAATTTGTTTGCGTTTACTTGCCATTACGGGTTTTATGAGGTTTCACCCATTTTGCTGAGTTCCATATTACTGCATGACTTTGCTCAAAACAATTTCGCATAGTTAAAAACGAAGTTTTCGACGTAATCGAGTGTTTGAGCCTTTTGTCGGGCATTTTAAGGATCTGTGGTCGAGTTTAGGGTTTTTCTGGTCTAGATTTCTTTTTATGGTGGTCGAGCTTTTCAATTTACTAGTCAAGCATTTCAATTTACTGGTCGAACATTCAAATTTACTGGTTTAGCATTTCAATTTACTGGTTGAGCATTTTAATTTACTAGTCTATCATAACTGGTCAATCATTGTTAACTTATATTTATTTCTTTTATTTTTTATCTTAGGTTCATAATGGCTTACATTATTCCAGATAGTCAGCATTTTTCTACAAAAGTGTCAAATTTTTCCCAACCAGATGTAGTTTGGAATATCAAGGATAAGTTAAATGAAGATCAATTTTAGTAGATCATGCTTTGATGACAACCCTGCAAAAAAAAAAAAAAGGTAAATGATAAATGATTCACCAAAAAAAAAAGCATGACCAGACAAAAAAGTTGCTCAACCATTAAAAACATTTTGTCGACCAAATAATATTATTGGTCCACTAAAACATATATCCCTCAACTATATGATATTGCTCCACCAAGCAATATAATGATAGACCAGATAAATCACTTGTTGCTCGACCAAGTACAAAAATGCTCGACCAATTAAATTCATTTTGCTCGATCAAATAATATTATTGGTCAACTAAAACATATATCGCTTGACTATATGATATTGCTCGACCAAATAATTTCGTTATACTCGACCAAAAAAATAATGCTCAACCAATAACAAAAATGCTCAACCAAAAAAATTCATTTTGCTCGACACATTTACTTGTATATTGGTCGACTAAAACATATATTGATCGATTATATAAAATGCTTGAGCAATTTGCTCGACTATAGCAGGACGAGTAAATGAAGCCAAAGACGACCAATATATATATATACTTACTTGCAATCAGAGTTGTGCGAACTAAGAATGGATATTGTCAATCTGGGTATTCCAATCAAGGTTTTAGTGTTTTCAAATACATGAAGAGGTCGCAGCTGCGTGGCAAGGTAGATTTATGTGTCGGGAGAGGTGGATAAGAGAATATAACAGATTTGTTTAAGGGTAAGGGTATATTTGGCATTGAAAACTAAAAGAAGGTCATTTTATCATTTTTTTATTAACCGGGTCATTTTTACAGTTTTGTTAGTAGACTAGGTCATTTTTGTCAATTTCCCTAGAAAGAAGTAGAGAGAAGAATAAGTAGATAGATCGGAGAAGAAATATAGAGAGAGAGAGAGAGAGAGTTGCAAATAAGAGAAAGTCAAATCATGAAGGATAAAGAAGAAGAAGAAATGGCAAGAGGAAGTAGAGAAGATTCAGAGACAGAGATCAGAAATGACAGAGTTAAGATAAACAGAGGAACAACAAAATAACATCACAACAACAGAGAAGCTACCGTCACCCAAGAACAGAGACGGGTGGCGGCAGCGCAACGGAATTCAATTTTTCGGCCAAGAATCAACTGCTTTGATACCATGAAATAACTTGATTAATGTTTGCTGGTGATGACAGTAAGAAGATATTAAGAAGTGAGAAGTAGGCAAGTAGTATAGATGTTAGATATACAACGGTCATTTGTGCAACAGTCATATTTGACACGGTGTTGTTGTGATGTGTAGACCACATATTTTAACACAATGAGAAAAGTTATGATTTTTAGTGTTAGTGTTGGGGTGGAGAAATTTAACTTTTAAAGTTTTAATTTTGTTATTGCATTCTAGTTTCTTATTTTGCTCTAAGCTCTTTCCTTCAATGATGAACACTAGTCACGTAGTTTGATTGCATTCTAGATAAATTATCTGATTTGTGGCTTAGAGCTTCTTAAATGTTGTTTTCCAAAAATCAGTAGCCAAAAACATGTTTGATCCTTTGAGCCCTTCCTTTCATCTTCACTACAAAAAATCAGCTCTTAAGTTTCCAATTTTGTGCTCAATAGTATATATTGAATGATCTTATTATATGATTATCTCTTGTTTTGGTCATTTGCTAAGCATGCATCACATGAGCACCGCATCCGGTTAAACTCTCAATAGGAGACTTATGTTTGTTCTTAGGAAATGACAGTGAGGTCATTCTTAGATCGATTGTTTAAGTTTCTAGCCTTGTCGGTCGGTCAGTTGATCGACCTCGCCCAGATCGTAAATTTCTTCGCTAAAAAAGACCCAAATCAAATAGGCTCATACCAAAATGTCACAGAACATAAGGGTTTGGGGGGATAAAAAGGGGTTGATACACTCCATTGAAGACATCTTTTGACCTAACAACATTCTCTCTACCTTGGATGAGGAGCCTCTGGCAACATTGAAGAGGATGAAGGGGGTTCTCCTGGGCTTTTTTGGTTTATTCCTTTTATCTCTGTATTTATGGGTTTCTTCTATTTTATTTGTTTACTTTCTTGTAGGGTGAGGAATTAATGTTCTAACTAGGGTCTTAATGTGACACAATATTGATGATTCAATAAATTTGGCTTTTGCTTTCTCTTACTTTCTGTGCTTCGTTGAGTATGTATTGGTTGTGCTTACTGATTTTGGATGTTTGATCCACATTGAAATGTTGTGTTGTCTAGATTGAGACCGGTAGGAGATGTCTAAGATTTGTTTTTCAACATAAGTTGTATGAACTATAGGAATATGGGGACAATGACTAATGCAATCGTTATACAGTTATTCATTAGTCTTAACGGGTTTTTATCACTTGGACCTGAATGTTAGTAATAACAGCCCAATGGGCCTACTTTGTCATATTTAGCCTAAAGTTTTATGGGCCGTGCTGCAATACCCAAACTTTAAATACATCAGACCAGACAGGTCCTATGAAAGCCCAAATCAGACCCTCAAAGCATTTTGATGGGTTGATGGCTATAAGTAGATTCTTTTTAAATCCAGAGTCTTTGGAATGGATAGTTACTCGAGTGGCAAGAACAATTTCTTGATGTGGGTCGATAAGTTCATATCGATTAATTTGGTTTGCTGTTGTTTTCACTTCTTTCCTGTTATGGTCACCAGAAAGAGTGCCGGAAAGGACTTATCTGGGTTAGGATTCAAGGAACACGAGGCTCGATGAGTTTCCCCATTGCTTGTAGAATCACATTTATAATATGATTGCAATAAACCGCATGTAGAATGCAGATTTCACCTTCAGAACGCGAAATTTTGTTCTCAGACCACATTCGATTCCAATAGCAATGATCGGGGAATATCTACTTTGACTGGAGGATGCTATCCATAGTTCCATATATGCCTTCTTGTGTTCATTGTTATTATGCATTCAATCTCTTGTTGTGTCAGCAAAAGAAATCGAGATGAGGAGAGAAACAGAGGAGATACAGAGTACTCTGTTTTGTTCAGACTAATGTTCCAAATTACAATAAAGTGATTAATCATATTCAAATAAAGATTTGTAAGATAATGATTCCAATTATTGCTTGATATCCAGAAAGATCAGTACTAATTAGTTGCAGAGAACAAAATAATTAAAAACAATCGTATTATTCTAATCTCGAAGTCGAATGATGCTCATAGTTATGGCAACACCTACATGAGCTTCAGAATGAACAATCACAAGTCTAAAAAACTAGTCAGTACTTCCCAAATTTTGGACAGAACAGGTAAAGAAAGAAAGAAAACTAAAGAGCTAGTCCTCACTGCGAAAAAAGAATATGATAACTGATCTTGAGAGCCTAGAGTGCTGAAAAAATTAAAGTCGCGAACAAGACCGTGTAAACATGTCCCTCGATATTACGAGTAATTGCATAGCCTGCACTTGCTTTGTTGCTGCTGCTCGGAGGAGGAGAAGAAGAAGAAGAACCTGCGATTGCGACAGATAAAAATAAGCTTTTATTATTCAATTTACATTGATTGCAAGAAATGCATGAAATCTTGAACACAAAAATCCGGATCTCGAAGGACTCACTGTTATCAGAAGATTTAGGAGGAGCAGGTGGTGTTGGAACTTCTGGAGAACCAGATGGTGGTGATGATCCTTCTGTCATCAAATAAAAATGAATTACAACAGACAGTGAACATAAACACAGTGATAAGCAGAGTGTTCTGTCTTCATTCAAAACACTAAAGCAGAGTACTCTGTTTTCTACAACAGAGTGATTATATAGTGTTTTCGTCTTAGCAATTCAAATGCTGAATGGACGCCATGTGAAATTGTGGGCCCCACATATCCTACATAATCCATATAAAATCCCGTGTGTCCATGGGATTCGTAAGAGGATGTTATTGGAAGCTTAAAAGGAGCCAAATAATTTGAAAATGAATTAAAATGTACCATACCTTTTTTGCAAACTGAAATGTCAACAGGGGCACCACAAGCTTTGGGGAGTTGCAATGCAATCTCTTGAGTGATATTGAGAGACTTCAAGAAAGCAGCATTGTTGAAGACATCACACAAGCACTGCTTCTCATCTTTCACCATCTCCTTCATCGGCACGCAACACGATGCCGGCGGAGTGGTTGGTTTTCCAAGGTAAGGTTCACAAGGCATGAGTTTCTTAATACAAGGGAATGAATCACTAGGAGGAGAACCATTGCTGTCTTGAACCAAGTATGCTTGATTCATTGCCTCACCAAGTGTTTGTGAAAAGTCCCCATAGCACAAATGAGCCCCCATTGAGAAAAACATGGACAAAGCCAAGAACAACATTGCAGCACCCATGAAGCCTAATCTTGTTTTTGGTTGATTTGAAGAGAGATTGATCAAATTAACTGCATATGCTACATCTATACATCTATATAGATATATATAGATATATACACAGAAAGAGAGAGAGAGAGAGAGTTTATTTATGATACCCAACTAAAAGTTTGTTCCTGGTATCACTCAATCAAGATTCAGAAGATAAAAACCAACCTTATCTTCTTTTGCTGACATTTCTCTCTACAAAGATCTTCAATTTTTCTCAATTGAAAAAGATACAGCCTTGTTTTGCAAATCCAAACGTTTTGGAATCTAAACAAACCTCAAAGATTTTTGGGTTTTCCTTTGATATCTAAACCAACCAAAAAAATTGCTGCACAATTCCATAAAAGTAGTTTGGAAGTTTTTCCCAGAGGAAGCTCAAGAGGGTTTTTTACACGTTTGTGCCAGTGAAAATCTATTGCCGAGAAGATCTTTTGAGCGAACCTTCAATGGAAAATAAATAACAAAGAGTCCATATAACGTAATAATCGAACTCAGAATCTTCGAAGGCCATACACTTTGGCCCCAACGAGATTCACCACTAGACTATCAGTGGAACCCAAAAACAGTGGACCCCACTGGTTTTCACCAGTTCTCCAGTCCATTGTATAAGTCAATTATATATATAAATACACACACAAGCCTCCAATAGAGATGCATTGAACTGACATTATTAAGCATGCCGGCAACCTTCCTCAAATATTAGCCGGCACTTCATACTGAAAGTAGAGGTCAGATGAGTTTATTGGGCTTTAACTCTCCGCCCAACACACCACAAGAAATGTTACCAATTTGTTGGTCTTATACAACCAAAGCTTTCTGCTGATAAATTGCAATCTAACCACTTTTTCCATACATTAACTGACAGAATTCTGTATATGACAAACATAAAAACGCGAGCTGAGCTTGAGCTTAACTTGTTTGTTCATTGAACACAAACAACCTCCACTCCATTCGCGAGCTGTGAATAGAGCCTGCAGAATGATTTGTATTTTCTCTCTAGACAATAACAATGGCACCAAGAGGCTAGCATCACAAGTTACCATGAAGATGCCAACCAATTAGAGGATTTAACCCAGCTCTCCAAAAAATTGAATTTTGTCCATCCTGGAAACAATTCCTTAGGCTGGCCTGTTTGACAGCTTTCCGCCAGCTCTAAAAATCTGTAAAAAAGAAAATATAACAACAATTAGGGAAAAGGATGAACAAGTCTTATCACTGACAGTAAAGCAGAATTTTGTCTTCCATGTAAATACAAACAAAATGTCAAAACTTGTCTGCAATAACAAAGCAAATCAACGACAAGCCCAAAGAGAGATGGCAAAAACAAGCATTCTAAATCTTTGTCGTCTTGTAACCTTCATTCAATTCAATAATTTCAGTTTAATCGTCACCGGATTTTGTCTATAGTACTACACATTCTGTTCTTGTTTTCCTTTATTGCAACTGTATTAATTCTCACCTTCAACTTCAGCTCAAAAAATCTCTCAGAAGAACAGCTTTTGCTAAAGCTGGAAAATAAGGCCAGAAACTGCATATCAGATGGCACCAAAGCTGCTAGGCCGGAATGACAAGACTCGTAGCCTTGAGAGTCTACTTGACATGGATAAATCCGCGGCTGCAAACAAAATTCCAGCCAAACCACCTCAACCAAGGAAGCTGATTAGTGGACAAGGCCTTGAGTTTTTTAACTTGTCATATAGTTTCATGAAGAAACAAAAGAAAGATGGTGTGGGGATCACCAAAGAAACGTATCTTCTCAACGACATCTCTGGACAGGCGATGAAGCACGAAGTGATGGCAATCATGGGGCCTAGTGGTGCTGGGAAGTCTACGTTTCTTGATGCCTTGGCAGGACGGATTGCGCAAGGGAGTCTTGAAGGATCTGTCACGATTGATGGAAAACCAGTCAGTAATATACATATATATAGATCAGTAATTCTATATTGTATTGTTGATTTGAGGTAAAGATTGTGTATTTGGTTTTGTGTAGGTGACTACAAGCTACATGAAGATGATTTCTTCTTATGTAATGCAAGATGACCAGCTGTTTCCAAGGTTGACAGTTTTTGAGACACTCATGTTTGCAGCAGAAGTCAGGCTCCCTCCTTCCCTTTCTAGAGAAGAGAAGAAAAGGAGAGTCCATGAGCTCATTGACCAACTGGGTTTAGAGGTAATAACTAAATCAAAATTCAACAAATCTTGATCTGTAATAAACATGGATTTCTCCTAAATTCTTGATCTACCACAAGAAGTCATGTAATGTTTGCAGAGTGCAATCCATACAAATATTGGTGATGAGGGAAGGAGAGGAGTATCAGGAGGAGAAAGGAGAAGGGTGTCTATAGGAATTGACATTATCCACAAGCCATCACTGCTTTTCCTTGATGAACCTACTTCAGGTCTCGACTCTTCCAGTGCTTACAGTGTGGTTGAAAAGGTTAAGGACATCGCTCAAGGCGGCAGCACTGTCCTGATGACCATCCACCAGCCATCTTACAGGATTCAAATGCTCCTGGATCGTGTCATGGTCCTCGCAAGGTGAAAATGCGCAAAAACTACGTGTAAGTTCACTCAGTATCACTGTGTTAAATGTATATACTGTTATTCTTGGTTAACAGGGGTAGATTGATATATATGGGAAGTCCACACGCCCTTCCGGTTCACCTGTCTGGATTTGGAAGGCCAGTTCCTGATGGTGAAAACAGTTTTGAGTATCTTCTAGACGTAATCAAGGAGTACGATGAATCCACTGTCGGGCTGGATCTCCTTGTCCAGTACCAAAGAGATGGTATCAAACCTGATCAAACAGCGATGACTCCAATCAGAAAACCTCCAAAGACACCACAAACTCCTCACTTGAAAACCCCTGTATCCAAGCATGCAATCAGCCTTCATAGTCAAGGATTCTCTTCTTCAACAATGACATCTGGAGTGGCTTCTGGACAGTTTGGTTACAACGACAATGATGAAGACGAAGAATTCGACAACTCCCTTGAACGCAGCAAAAGCATCCACACACCAATGAACACAGTTAGTGGTACTCATCCACGCTTAGCTTCTCAATTTTACAAGGACTTTTCAGTTTGGCTCTACCATGGTGTGGTTGGAGGAACTCCACGTCGTGCCCCCTCATGGACACCGGCCAGAACGCCTGCACAGACATCAGCAAAGACAACCCCAGCAAGAAGCCATGTCTCAACCAGACACTCAACGCCTCTGCGTACTCCTCATCGTCCTAAATCCTCAGTTTCTCTTAGCCAATCACAAGATCATTTCTCCACTTCTTTTGATGAAACCTTTGAGATTGAAGAAGTGCTTGATGAACCTGACCACAGGGCTAAATTTGCCAACCCATGGCTCCGGGAGGTTGCAGTGCTCTCATGGAGGACAGCTCTCAATGTGGTTCGCACCCCAGAACTGTTCCTGTCTCGCGAGATTGTACTGGCTGTAATGGCTTTCATTCTCTCTTCACTCTTCAAAGACCTTAGTCATCCAACATTCATAAACATCAACAGGCTCCTCAATTTCTATATATTCGCAGTCTGTCTGGTTTTCTTTTCTTCCAATGATGCAGTCCCAACTTTTATCCAGGAAAGGTTCATCTTCATCAGAGAGACTTCACACAATGCATATCGTGCTTCTTCATATGTCATCTCTTCCCTTATAGTCTATCTCCCATTTTTTGCCATACAAGGTCTCACATTTGCTGCCATAACAAGAATTTTGCTTCATCTGAAGAGCAATCTATTCGACTTCTGGATGATCCTGTATGCATCTCTTATCACAACCAATGCTTATGTGATGCTTGTTAGTGCTCTTGCTCCAAGTTACATAACAGGTTATGCTGTTGTTATTGCCACAACTGCTCTCTTCTTCTTGACTTGTGGGTTCTTCTTGAAGCAAACGCAGATTCCCATTTACTGGAGGTGGCTCCATTACATCTCTGCAATCAAATACCCATTTGAAGCAATGCTGACAAATGAGTTCAAAGGCTCAAAATGCTACAATGGAAATCCAAGGGATCTGACTCCAGGTCCACTTGGGGAGATTAAGCTAAGCAAACTTCATCAAACATCTGCAAATTGCACATTAGTAGGAGAAGATGTTCTATCATCAATGGATATTAAATTGGAGAACATTTGGTATGATATTGCTATCTTGCTGGCTTGGGGAGTTCTTTACAGGTTCTTGTTCTATGTGGTCCTCAGATTTTATTCCAAGAATGTAAGGAAATGAAGGGTTTTTTTTTTTTTTTTTTTGTTATAGCAGACTGTCGGAAAATAAAGAAGCTCACAAGCTCACATAAAATTTGCTTTTCTAGCTTTTTTCTCTCCTAAGAATGTCAAAACTATTTAATTTGTTCGTTTTACATAGGGACTGATCCTGAGATTTGAAGATAATAGTCGTTTGTTTTGTCGCAGAAAATGTTTTAAGTATATCATATTCACCTTTTTCCAATTGCAATGGCATCGATAGTGAAATGCATATATGCCAAGAAAGTCGGCATTGTAATACACATTGATGTTATGATGACAACTTTGGTAAACTAAGCCAGTTTTGTTCACTTGCTATCAAACAAAACTGAGCCAACGATATATGCTCAGACTTCCTACACAACATATGCAAGCATGGTATAGTGACAACCATGGCCCAGCTCTAAAGCTGCATCACCATCAAGGATTGCAGCCGTTTGGTTTATCTAGTTTGACAAATACAATAGCTAAAAAACAAGTGCATTAAGTCATTAGTATAGAGAAAGAAAATGGAAGAAATAGCATAACAATGAAATAAAAAATAAAGCAAGATTCAAACATTCGGCACAAAAAAGGGAAAAGGAAAAGAAAAACCTCGAGTTGCATATAATATAGTCGAAGTAGGATTCAACATGATCGCTTCATTTAGATGATCAATAAAGATAGGAGAATCATGTTAGCAAAAAAAACACTTGGAAAAAATACTTGGTAAGATGCAAAAAAAAATGATAGCAGTAACCATCAGAGATTGCATCCATGGCTAATTTTTGTATCTGTACAGCATCCTGCATTTCTTCTGTAACTTCAACTGAAGGACTTCCCATCTGCAATCATTAAACAAGGCATATAAGTACAATAAAGAAAACCTATGAGATAATAAAAGATAAATACGTAAAACATTGCAGGCATTAAAATTAGCTTCATGATTTCTTTATTCTGATGATCTTCTGCGGGGGATCATTGTCGGGCTTCACTACGACAGAATCATCCAACTCAATATCAGCCTCGACAATCTCGTCCCCATTCTCAGAGGAAAGATTGGGTCTTTTGGCATCAACATTTTCTTTTGTTTCACATGTCAGCAATGCGTTATACCCTGCATAAAATTCCATCAATATCAATCTAAAACGTTTGACATAGCTGGAGAATTGACTCTAATATGAATATTAATCCATTGATAATTTCTTGGCAGAGAAGGGAGCAAGAATATAGTGAAATTGCAGCTTTGATGACATTTACGAATGTATGAACAACAAAGGATAGAATTGCAGTAGCAGAAAATAGTGCCTCACCAATTTAGGGTCTGGAGGAATCCGAGCATTAAGACTGCAAAGAAATACCCCCCATATCTTCTACACATTACTCGTATACAACACACAAGAACCCACAATAAAACCTTAAAAACATGAAAGTAAGAAAGGTACCTCTGCAGGTAGGATTTGAATAAGGCGAGAGATGGGTCGTGGAACTGAAGGGTTCGTACGGCAATGTTGAACGAAGTCCTTGAGCTCTGCTACTCTCGAAGAATCGCAGAGAATATAGAAAGAAGAAGAAACTGCGGAGAGAATTTCTCACTATTGTTCGCTGATTATTCACGACTATTATCCTGGAGTACAAATTGGATAAATCCAAAAACTCGCAAACTATGCATGCCAACAAGCACATAAAATTTTCTCTCGTGTAAAATCATTAAGAAATATTGGCGCTAGACTCCAACCTCGGATGAAATTCTTTACTCTCAAAATCCAATTCTTTACGTCCTAAGTTCGGAGAGAAAACCAATTAAGCTATCACCAAATAGTTATAAATGCTAAATTCTTTATGTCTCCGAACTTAGGGCATAAGTCGAGAGTATGATGCTACGTTAACAGTAATATTTTCAAGTGATTTGATAGTAGAGGTAAAGTCACAAGATGTACACAGATTTCCAGGTTACTCTTTCGCTGATACAACTTAACATGTAATTACATACCCAACAAGAGAACTTCTGGCCAGAAATTCATCTCACTATATGTATCGAAGGCTACAAAATGAATATACATAGAAAAAAAGTGTACTTCCAATGTAAGAACAGACCTTCTACTACTACAACAAGATACCTGTTGACATTTTAAGTTACAATTCCAATGTCCATGGAAGCAGAGGCACCAATCACATTGAGGTGAAAAGAATAACTAAAAAATACAACCATATATTTGAAATGATCTAAAACCTTAACTAAGTTTTGAAGTTAAAGAATTGCTTCTAGAATCACGAGCGGGGAAAAACAAAATTGTTCTACTGAGTGTCCTCCTTGCATGACTGATATGTGCATTACTGCACTTCGAATCCCCTCAGCATTCCAGTTGATTGCTAATGTGTAGCCGGAAGAGGATAGGAACAAGTGGAAGTAATAGAAATACTGAAACCTTCGGACCCAGCGTCGCTGCATTCTGGAGATTTCTTGTTGACGTTGTACGGCAAGGTGGTCATCACCCTGAATGAACAAAAGAGATCTTTTAAGCAAAAGTACAACGCACGGTTCACAACAAGAACATCCAGTACTAATTAGATAACTTCCCATGGGACATTGGTAGCTTATTGACCACCAAAGACTCCACATCGGTTTTTCCCAATAACTGTCCACCCTAGCTTGCCATCTACATCAACTCGTCTTTCCCCATTTACATAATATTCCACTAAGCAACAAACCTCTAATAATTCTAGTTACTGGTATAGAAAATTTCAAGTACATCAAAAGGGCGTTCCTTTTTCCAGCAAATCTCTGGGAAGAGAAAGAGAGGTTTTCAATTGAAACTGAATCAAACATCGATTCATTCCACTCTCTCAAGCCAAAACTCTACCACATGGCCTTCAGAATTCTATTAACTACTAGTAACAACAATGAAACTAATAACTAAGGAATCTAGACTCTAGTAGTCCAGATTCTCCTCCTCACTACGCAAATGTGCTCAAGCACAAACTTATAAGGCTTCTTTGAGCAACATTAGAATTAGCTATCCCAAAAGTTCATTAACCATAACATATACATATATATATATAGATAGATATATGAAACCCTTTTTATATAGCAAACATTATATGACCTCAAGATTATGATGAGCAGAACAAAGTAAATACCAAATCTATTTCTCCCTAAGATCCCACAGAAATTTCTGGGAGAAAGAACCTATTAGAAACTAGACGCAAATCAATCTTTGAAAGTAGAGAAGATTGACTTCACAGCAAAAAGAGAAACAGACACACACAACAAAACTTACGAAATATCCAAGTTCACCATTACTCAGCTCAAAAAAAATTGAGTCCATGATTTCTTCTAAAAGAATGAAGCAAAAAAATTAAAAAGTAGCTCCTGTTTAGCAATCCTCAGGAAAAAAAAAGAAGAAGAAGTTGAGCAACATATTCTGTAATGTTGAAATGGAAGGATTTGTCCTATCGTTGCTCATTAAGAAAAAGAAATTTCCATGAGTTAAAGGCATGCGTGGAAGACAGACCCGTGTCAAAATGAGTAACAGACTCAATGGAAATATATTTCAATATTTCATGCCCCTGAGGTCTGAGCTGTCTAAACATGAACAAAGAATATGAGGTCAATTTCAAAGGGATATTTCTGACCTAGTAAATAAAATACTTTAATTGAATCAAGAACATTGTCGTCTTGCAGTGAGTTCAAATACCATTTAACAACACTCTGGAATATTTCTATGAACAGTCAAAAATACAGAAATTAATATGCAGGGATTGCTACAAACCTTTCCTTGCGCTTCTCCAAAAATCGAGCCAGGGATGCTTTACGGGACTGAGGTACAGCAACTGCAAAGATAAAATGTTTTCATGATTCCGATACCAAGCTAAGAAAACCACAGGATAAAAGATTGTGCATTTTAAAAACAAAATAATCACAAAACATACACTGGACAGACAAGGCTATACCTCTAGGAACTATGGTCGCAGCAGCAGGTCCAGCCAAACTTACTACTTTGGGAGGCTCCGTTTGATTGCTTAGTGATGTTAAACCAGTGACTGGTTTCACTGCTTCTGAATCATTGGTGTTATTGGGTCTTCCAGTGGATAGTGAATTAACACAGGGGACCACAGAAATGGGGCTTGAAAGACCAGAGCATGGTGATGCAGTATGAGACTTGGTCCTAATCACTGTTGATAAATCATTGATGTTATTAGATCCTCCCCCGGGCTGGGAATTAACATGGGAGATGAAAGAGATGGGGCTTGGAAACCGTGAGCATGGTGATGGAGTACGAGACTTGTTTCTAATCACTGTTGATACATCATTGATGCTATTAGATCCTCCCCCATGCTGGGAATTAACATGGGATATTACAGGGTTGGGGCTTGGAAGGCTTGAGCAAGGTGATGCAGTAAGGGACTTGTTTCCAACATAAACATCACTGGTACAAGGCCTTGGGACCGGCATTTGCAGTTGAGCCGAGGGAGGCGACTTACCATGACTCGTAGAAGACCCATTTCCAGCCAATAACATGATAGCCTGGGCCTGCCAAAAAAGAAAAAAAAAACCATCAGATATGATATTCCACCTTACAGGAATGTAATAGCACAGTGGTAAAAAAAATCAGATGAAGCAAGAATACCTTCTCAGGAGAGACATCATCATAAACACACACAGAACCAGCATAGAACATTGTCAACTGAGCAGGTGCCCCTGTGGAATTGAAAGTACTTCTGCAAAACAAACTCTATTTCAACCAAAGCCATTCCAGCAGTACCTTAAAATGATGGTTTCAATTTTAAATCCCCTGTATACTTTAGGAGTGCATGAATGGTGACACATATAGATACCTGAGATCAGTGCTGCCAACGACAGGACTCATGTTAGGAAAACCAGAAACAGGAGCTGTAACTGGAACTCTTCTAAGAGGCTGTGGATTTGTCTTGACAAAATTACCAAGACCATTGTGTCCAACAAAAAGAAAATGGGATTGCAGAACTGGGGCATGCATAGAGACTGCAATAGTTTGATTAGGTTGGTTGGATAAAGGAAATACCCTAACCTCCTGAGAACGGTGCACTGAATACGCATCAATGTGTGGCTGACCATAGGGTGACATCACATGGTGATTACCAGCCTTCCCATCAAGTATAACCTTTTTCTACAAATCATAGAAGCAGAAAAATATGGAAAAGGTCAGTTCACAAAACAAAACCCCTATTGTGACCCAAATAAGGTTAACACTTCACTCTGTGTCAGATTTTTCCAGTTATTAAAATGACAATAAATTAAAGTAAATGGATCTATGAACAGAATCAACCAGTGGTCTTTAAGCTTTAAAATCTCAAATTCACTCTGTCTGCATATGTAAGTATGTTGCCGTTAAAATGGAAATATATGTAATAACATGTAGTAAATGTTGGTGACAACAAACCTGAGCTCCAACAGAAGCATCAGAAGTTGATACAGGCATTAATCCAGTCGACGCCATAGGTTCATGAACAGTCTTTCTCAGTTTGTCGTCTTGAGAACTCTTGAATGACCAGAGTTGAGGAATGGCAGAATCCTTGTTTGAAAATGAAAGCTGCATCCCTGAATGCCTCGTCAGTTCTGAGGAAAGAAAAGGAGGAAAATTAAGCCCAATTAGCTGTATCCAAGATCAAAATTCAAAATCACAAGCCAGATAAGATCTGATTTGAATTCTGTTCTTCCTTTTCTTTATGCTGTATTTGACAGAAATTTGCCTGAATACCTTAGAGATTAAACAAAAAACCTATAAGGAATTTGTTAAACGTCTGGTTCAAGAAGATGAAGTTCTCTCTCCAAATCAATAATCAATACACTATTCTTGAGGTCCTTATAGAATTTCACAGGCTACAAAGTTTGAATGGCAATATTAAAAGACAATTTTAAAAACGTTTATTTGAATACAACTATTAAAGTTAGGCTTATATATTTAAAAATCTCAATTAAAAACAAAAAAATGCCTCGTTTTAATAAACAATTACGGCATCGAAATGTGAAAACAACCATGTGGCTCCGAACTAAGCATCTTATTGCAAATGGTTTATACATATAAGCTTGCTCTCTCTAATAATTAATAGATAATATTATATTACATCATATGAGATTAATATATTACAGGCGAACATGTGACCTAGTGGTAGAATTGCACGGATGCAACCTAAAGATCACATGTTAAGTGGGGGTAAGATTTACGTATATCTTGACTGTCTTCGACTCTGCCCATTGCGGGAGCCTTGAACATGGAAGGTTTTTTTTTTTTTTAACAAAACATTACTATATTATCATACTTGCTATAATGCAGATTGCACCAATCCACGCATCGTTATTCAGAAATGATTACACACCACATGGCGATTATAATAGTGACCAATATATATAGTGCTCCTAATAACTCAATGGCATCATACTGTTGATTATACAAATATTTAATTTGTCCTATTTTAATGTCCTCGTTTGTGGTGGGGCATATATTGAGTTGTAAATTTGCATCCAGAAAGATAAATAGTTTAAAAATGAAAATAACTCTTGTGCAAAAGGCTTCCGCACTGGAAGAAGTCGGAGACAGACATAATGTACGTGGACCTTGTCCCCACATAATATGTGGGAGCGTCGTTTTTAAGAATTGAACCTACGACCTCTAGATTGCATCCTGCAACTCTATTTACTAGGCCACATATCAAAAAAATTAAATAAATAAAGGAGCTATTGGCCTAGTGGTAGACCCTCCCTTAGAATTTTGAACAGGATGCATGCTCGAATCCTCCAACACGCTAAAAACTAATTAACATTAAAACCAATATTATTCATCAAAAAAACATGAATTATATGACCATCTCACAGCCTGTAACCAATACATTATCACATGCAACAAAGAAAATGTTAAAAGGAAAAAAAAAATAGTATCAAGATACGTACACAAATACACGTACACATGGGCGCACGCGCACACACACATATATATTGAAACCACGTTTCTGTAACCAACCCAGCAGAACAAGCTGACACCAATACATTTGGCCAACAGAGCCACCAATGAATACAAACAGGCACGTCAGATTCACACTCTAAAATTCTAAATCATAAAAATGAAGAGTTAACTAAACTAGATTATATTGCATATACCTCGTTTGGATGACTAAAATTTTATTTTCTCATTCAGTTGGTGATGCCTTAAGAACAAAATAGGAATACTTTCATCCCTTAAAAATTTATGGTAGACAGCTTTCGATCCATTAAGATTTAGTGGTGTGAGAAGCAACAATGCTTTGATCACTCTGTTCAAAGCACGTCAACCAATACTTGTAACATGTATTCTTTTATAGGGTTTACCCTGGACTAATCCTACCTTGTTTGGCTTCTGAGAAAGTATAGTAAGTTTTTTAGAATTTGTAGTGATTAGCAAGCAATACATAAACGAGAAATCGCACCTGACATGCTCAATATAATGTAAGTAGTTATTGAATAAGCTCAATAATAAGGATACCGAATTTGTGGGGATTTCTGACTCAATTTCTCAACAACCAAACAGAGCAAATATCTCAAAAACTTGACTAAAACAATCAAATTCAACTACAAATAGTCCTGTGAAACTCGTAATTCCTAGAAAGAAAAAAAAAACCCCCCATTAATTTCAAATTCGCATACTTACCCAATACCCAATCAGCATAAACTACCGACTATAACAACTCGCTAATTACGGGTTAAAAGGAAAACAAAATTTGAATTCTCAAAGCCAGAGAAACCAACCTGAGTCTTTAGAACCATCAACGGCCGCCCCTTTTACTGCAACCGCCGAATTCTTCGAACCCAGTCCCAGAAAATCTCTCTCCATCTAAATAACCACAAATATGAAATACCCACAAAATTAAGCTCTGAAACAAAAAAAAACAGAATCTCTACTCGGCTTCCCAGCTCTTCCAAAGAACACAAGGTGTCAAGAGAACCTAAAGAACAAACGTGTCACTTCCATTTCTTTAATCAAGAGAAGAGAGAGAAAGGAAGAGGGGTATTTTGGGAATGTGAATTTTAAGTGGGGTCAGCTCCACATGCAAGATCTGGACCGTTAGTTTGGCTTTGGTGAGATTCGATTCGACTCCTCCTCTTTCTTTCTTATAGCGTGGGGTAACCGGGGTTTGCCGGTGACGAAGTACGTGCGTCAAGTAATTAACACGTGAATACCTGCACGTGGTGGTGGGGGCTCTCTCTCCTTCACGGGTGTGTTTTTCGAGTAGATGATGATACGGATTACACCCCCAACCGCGTGGCTCGTGTTGTAAATGGGGTCGCCCTTTTTTATTTTTATTATTATTATTTTTTGATATTTTAATAGCAAAATAAATAAAGCAAGTGTGAATTAGTGGACTTCTAATTGTCCATTATTTATTATTGAAATCATTAATTAATTAATTAATTTTTTTAATTCATCATACGAGTTTACCCTTCGGATATCAATATAAATCTAGACTTGGACCGCAATCTAGATCATCTCGCGTTTTTCAAGTACAAAATAGTTGAATTTGAATAATTTATTCAGTCAAATTCAGTCACTAATTTTAGTTATAGACTAATTTATATAATTTTTTACAAATAAATGTTAGCCTTTAATTTTGTGGAACATCCTTACAAAAAGAAAATGTCAATCGTTACTACGACAAATCAAACTTACAAAAAAAAAAATTAAAAATGATTCATATGACTAGTACTATAATAATATTTGTTGATGACTTTGTTAATATATATTTTGAGATTATTATCAACTTTTTATTATCGCAATTTATGAGATGCATCTTTTACTCAGTCCAACGTGAACAAATATCATTCTATACTATTTTTTCGTATTGGGCCTCGACCCATGTCTCCACTGATTCATAGGAGTTACAGGATCTTCAATGTAGCCCAGGGTTTATCTGTTAATTGTACGATGAATAATTAATTAGCATGTTATCAAAAAGAACTTTGCAATAACATAAATAAATAAAATAAAAACTTTGGATTTGTCAAGACCTTATCAACTTGATAATTGTATAATTGATTATTCCAAAGTGCTTATAAGATTATTATTAAAAAAATTTATAAGACGTATACACAAAGCAACCTCGTAATCAAAAGGCAAACATAAATGAATGATTGATGTTTACATAACAACAATATTAGATTAGTAATGATTATAATAATAATAATAATAATAGGATAAATAAATTAAAAATAAATAAATTGGCACGAGGGAGCATGTGAATGCGTGGTTAAGAGATGGGCCATGTGATTGGCGAGTTTTTATTTTTTAATTTAAAGGTTGCTGTTGGTCCCCGCCCCCGGAAAACGAAAGGGGCCTGATCCATATTACCAAACAAGGCCTGGCCCACCACTCCCCTTCTTCACCATGTGACGTCTGTAAGCATCCAGATGGACTGTGGGCCCCATGATTCCAGATGGGTCCCAGTGGCTTGCTTCACTAGCTTGAAATTTATTTTTGTCTCTTCAATTGGGGACCTCATATATATATTATAGGTTCTTATCCAATATGACCATATTAATATTACTATATGCTATTTATGCTCCCAATTTGTGCTTGAATTTTCAGAAAAAATTTGGGTCTTCCATAATGGAATCTGATCTGTTAGATCAGGGGCGAAACCAGCATCGAATATTAGGAGGACAAAACTTTGTGCTGGTTTTGCCCCTGAATTTTTTTTTTTGTTATATTTATATCACTTATTAACATTGAGATAAAAGTCAATGCTAGTGTTATTAGTCTATACACAAAAGACACCAATTTATACCTTATCGCAACTACCATTTTCTCTACAATACCACAATGTCAAGGGACCCTATAAATACATCGCTAATTTTTAAAATTTTATTTTATTAATGTATTATCTTAGGCTCATATTATGTAACATTTTATTAGGTTAAGGAGAGACATTTATTGAATAACTTATTTAATTTATCTATATATATTACTACTAAAAAAATTTACTAATAAATTTTTTTTAAGGCCGCCCCCCTTCATCGAGGAGTGCTTTTCATGCTGGCCCTTTTAATTTTATGGCATACATTGCGTAGAGATCGAAAAGAAGTACACCCTATGTTAGGCCAACGTTGACACTTGACACATTCTCGTGCTTTTATGTGGCTATAAAATAATATGTATCATCTAAAATACTAGTACAAATAA
This sequence comes from Tripterygium wilfordii, assembly GCF_013401445.1. Classification (NCBI taxonomy): domain Eukaryota; kingdom Viridiplantae; phylum Streptophyta; class Magnoliopsida; order Celastrales; family Celastraceae; genus Tripterygium; species Tripterygium wilfordii. The sequence continues at coordinate 3,689,971 of NC_052247.1, forward strand.
AATTTGCTATTTCTATCATGATAATTGTGAATTGTAGATGAATAAAAAATGGCATGCGTACTCGACATGAGAGATGGCATAAAGAGAGAAAAACTTCCTAGAGACAATTCAGAGGATTCAAATTAGGAAGTCAAACCAAGAAAATGAGAACATGAGAATCCCAACAATCATGTAATCTCAACCCAACAACCATGCATGATTTGAGGAAGTAGACTCAACCCAATGAGGGAAGGCCTCACAGAGAATCTCTTTATGTCAACCCATGACAATTCAAATTCAAACCAAGAGATCAAGACGAATCATCATATTACAACAAATAGCAACAATGAATTCAAACCAACACTTGGGATAATAAAATCTCAATAGATACACTCTATAGTGCTTATAAAAGGAACCATCTATCTCATACTAGGTATGCACTATGAATTGCATAAGTGACATTAGATTGATTATTGAGAAAGATACTGATTTGAACATCGGAGTTTCTCTAGACCACGAAGGGCTGCTCATTCTTGTTTTTATAGATACCGAGACTCGTCATCCGCATCACTCCTTGGTATGAGGTGTTGACATTTAAAATTGTACAGATTTTTGCATCCACATGACTAAAGTTATTTTGTACAAAACAAGTACTTCCATAGTGTTCGCTCATATTTGATTTTCTAATATACATGGACCCGTTAGTACTTGTTGTGTTTGTATATATTATTTTATGTTCAAAACAAAAAAAAAATAGATGGATGAACAATTATGCGATAGGGAGTTCAATTAAATTAAAACTTATGTAGTCCAAATTTATTTAAAAAATAATAAAACTTGAACAGAAGGTTTATGATTTCTATATGACAAAGTGGATGGATACTATGAATGTCAATCATTCAAACTCATTAAAACAAAAAAGAAATTGGGTGACCATTTGTTCAAATAAATTAGCATAATTTTAATGGCATGATCCTCAACCACTTATCATTCAGATGTGCACTTGATAAATTCATGAATCTGAATAACAATATGCAAATCACGCATTTCAGATAGGAACACGAATTTATTATTCAAATTCAATAGAAATCAAATCACGCCTCCAAAGAGGAAAAACTCATTCCTAACCAATCAAGGTAGGAGTTCGATTCATAGTATGGTAAACTCTTATCAATTTGCGTCATGCGTCTTCTATATAATATAAATTTAATTCTTCATAAATTTCCTCAATAATAATAATAATAATTTATTTGGTGACTTCCAAGGCAAATTAAGTCGCGAAAACCAAATCAAGCCGGCTGAAACAAAATAATTCAAATATAAGTATCACTCAAGCAAAACAAAACAAAATTACAAATTAAAAGAAAAGACAAGTCGCCGACGGCTTATATATATATATATATATATATATATATATATATATATAATATGATTATACCAAGGTAGCTCAAGAGAGCACAAAATATTTTTAATTCACTTTGAGTGGTGCATGATTGAACATGCATCCATGTAATAATAATAATGATAATAATAATAATAATGATAAAAATAATAATAAAAATAACAATAATAATAGTAATAGTAATCAACTTGTAACCTTCATTGGTTAGGAGAAAATTTTATAAGTTTGATTCATATTGTGTCCATACATAAAATTATCATGTGTTTATCTAATACACGTGTGATTTGCGGATAATTACATAGGCTCATAGACGAACCATTGCACACAGTGTACATTTTAAATAGAGGTGATAAAACTCTGTCTGATCCGGATGACCAAGTTTGTGCTACTCATAATAAACTAATTTGGACAGAAGTTATATATATGTTAGAAATTCGGGTCTAAACACAATATTTTGGTTCGGTTTAAAATTGAGTGCGGGTTCAAACACATAAATTTTGTCCGATTTACTTGTTCGAATCCTAACCCGAATTAGATCATCCAAATCTAAGTCAATATGAGTTTGGTCAATAAAGTACATCCAAAATCCATTGTAACAAAATATTTTTACGTGTCTAAAATGTAACAACCTTTATCTGTCGATAATGTAAAATATAATTAACCCTAATAGTAATAGTAACCAACTCTTAACCTCATTGGTTAAGAGAAGATTTCATAAGTTTGATTCCTATTGGATCCATAAATAAAATTACCACATGATTATCTAACACGTGTGATTTGCGGGTTATTATAGAGGCTCATAGATATATTAGCCAGTGCACATTCCAAAGGATAATAATTACGGATTTCTATGTTATAAAAATAATAATAATAATTTATTTGGAGCATTATTTTATCTTCAGCACATTGTTTCTTCAGTTCTTTGTAAAATATAATCACCGCCCAGGCAATGACATCTCATCTAGTCATATTCTTACATTTGAAGAAAATATAATGATAAACACATATATAGTTTATATATATATAGGTGATATATATATATATATATATTAACTATATAATTGGCGTAATATTTTATCTACACATGATGGTGATGGAGGCACGAAACAGAAAAGTCAAAAGCTGTGTGCCACATTTTTAAAATGCCTGGTTTAGGGAAAGCCAATAGTTTCTAAATTAATATTATATTTAAGCATATATAAAGAAAAAAATTCAAAAAATTTATGCCCGTGGATATAAAATTTATAAATTGTCCCCATCAACCTTATTTTATTATTAAAAACAAATAATAGTTTAATTAATAGTAGTGGGGTTTCCCCATCACCCAAACCCAAAGATAAAAACATGTACTTGTTGAATTCTTTATTTGTGGTCACAAAGAAAGCAACATTTATGTTTATATATATATATATATTGTGTGTGTAAATAACAATTATTATAACAATAATAATATGATTAGTTGATAGATTGGAGCAAAAATGGTATAATATGCAAGTGTTGTTGGAGTGGAGATTGTTCTTTATACATACATGTGAAGTAAATTGTGCTATTTTGATTTCATTTCTTCTCATAGTGGTTTTGGTCATGGAAACACTTTAAATAGTGAGGAGTTAGGTGACAATATTATTAGGTTTTGTCATGTGGTTTTATCTTTTTAATTCTTAACTTACATTTTTTTTTTGAGAAAAATATTTCATCAAAAAAAGAAAGAATTACATAGCCTGATGACGATCCTTACAAGAAGGGACTCAATTTTCATCAGATGGTCACTCCGTCAAATGGTCATTCTACTATCAAACTTAGCTAGAGAATAAGCAATAGAGTTTTCAGAGCAAGGGACATGATCACAATGAGAAACACCCAAGCGTTTCAGAAGAGACTTAAGTCTTTCTAACAAAATGACTCATCCTAGAGTCTAAATAGTAATATTCTACTATCAAAGCTTGTACAACATTGGTTGAATCCACCTCGACAATAAACTCACAATATCCTTCTATCAAGAGGCATCATAAAGAGTAATATATTGCTAGAAGTTCAGCGTACGTTGGATCCACACACCCATTGATCCTTTTGAATTGTTGACTTCCAATATTAATTGGCAACACTCCATACAAAATTAGGTAAATATTTACCGAACGTAGTCAAATTTGTTATAAATCGGATACTCGTGAGAGCATTGTATAAATTCAACCAAACAATTCGAAAATGTATTTTCTACTATGAGCCTAAGGTCCGTACAATTTTGTCCTTAAATGGCCCTCTTGGTTGAGAGATATCGGATTACTGGTGGCTTACACCTACCCGATTTATATTAACAGATTCAATATTGATTGGAGACTTTCCTTAATTGGAGATTCGACAATCAAGCAGATTCCATATTGAGGATTTGACTAAATTCATGATTGATGCCTCAATTGATACATTGTAATTAGTACCTTGATTGTTGCATTTGATAGAGATTGTAATTACGTAGGTCATTGATTGTAAACCAGTGTAATAGCTATATAGTTGTTTCCTCACTTCAATAAAATACAACACAGAACATATAAACACAAGTGTGTCTACTTCTCTCCCGAGACTCATATTTTACAATTTAGGATACAAGTTTTAACAATTCCCCACACTTGTGGACTCGATTATGTAAGGCCTAACAAGTGAACACAATTAGAAGTCTTTTAGGATCGAGTTTTTACTCTGATTCCATGTTACAAATAAGATACTCGTGAGAGTATCATATAAATTAAATTCAAACAACTCGACAATGTATTGTTCACTCTTGGCTTAAGGCTCACGCAGTTTTGTCCTTAAAAGCACTATTGACTTAGAGATTGAATTTTACTTATAAACCACATCGGTGGCTTACATCTAACCGTGTGACATTAAATTCTTAACAAAATTAGCTAGACATGAACCCATTCAATCAAATTAAAGAACCCGTTTGCCCAGGCCGAATTTAGTGAACGAGATGCTGTTGGGATTTGGGAGGGGCCTCCAAACTTTAACTTGGGTTTGATGTTCTGTCCTGGACCCAGCACGTAAATTGAATATCAGACTTCAATCATTTGGACACCATTTTAGCCCATTAACATTCAAACCGCTTGTTAAAAGTGGGCTAGGCCCAAAGGTTGGCCCCTGATACACTAGTCAGTAGTCAGTCTAGTCTAATCAAATATGGTATGGTAAACGGGTATTGCTACTATTGTATAAGTTTGGTCCAAACCAGGATAGTTTGTTAAGATATCATAGCCCAAGCTCAAGCGAATAGGCCCATCACAGCCCAAGCCCTTCTGTGTCTTATTATGGCCTTGACGTGTCATTGTATTTATTTATTTTAATGATACGGTAACATGCAGCCACTTTCGTGTTCGGATGTGCATTGGGATAAACTCGGGGCGGAACCAGCATTGAATATCCGGGAATAAGAATTTTGTGTGGGGCTAGGGCTAGCGTCCCCACAATTTTTTTTTGTCTCATATATATAATTTGTTAACTTTTTTTTTATTACAAATATATATATCATTTTTTCACCTTAATTATCTCGATTAATATGTTATTGGGTTAAGAGAGACATGCATCATATTATTAGTTGGACCATTCATCTTTTGAGCTCAAATATTCTATTGGGCTTGTAGTTTATTAATCTATTGTCCTAAACCCATATTATGTAACTAATATTTTATTAGACTAAGGTGGGACATGTATTATACATGATAATTTAATTCATATATATGTAATTTATTTTAAAATTTTTTTTAAGGGGGTGGCTACCCACTCTTGGGTGGGTATGGTTCTACCTCTGGATAAACCTATGGACATGTGCAATAACTCGAAAACCACGTGTGCCAAGCAAATATATTGTAATTCTGTGTACGAATTTGATAAAAATCGAACCCACGACCTCCAAAGAATGAAGACTCTCTCCTAATCAACTACGCCTATGAGTTGATACTTTGAGCTCGGTCAAACATCAACCGGAGTGGGCTCTATTGAACAAATCCATACAACTTATATTTTATATGTGCTTTATGTACTTATATTTTGTATGTGCTCATAGATGGGAAGAGCCATTGTGGGAACCAAAGAGTCTACCAAAATTTTTGTTCACACAAGTTCTCTAACTCTTTCAGATATGTTTTGAGGAGGTAGAGATCGTTCTTCTCCACTTCTTCCTCCCTTGTTATTGTTTACGATCTCTCTCTTTTTGCACTTTTTTTTTCTTTATGTTTCGAGTTTGCATAATTAAGGTTTGATTCAAAGTTTTTTCTCTCCAGCTCTAGATCTCCTCCATCCATCGTGAACCTTCGATCATCGACGTTTCTGGTGTGTTCGGCGATATATATATATTTGGTTCGTAGTGATGATGCTCACAGATTCGAGGGAGATTGATCTCTCTTGTTAAAGAAGAAGCCAAAATCATTGATCTAGAACTATAGTGTTGTTTCTTTGATATTCTTTTTGTTTAGTCAATGTAACCCGTCGTAGTCCGACGAAGTATGGCGTCATTCGACGATTGTCCACTCGATGTTCGGTGTAATATGGTGTGTTCTGGGAGTGTCTAACAATAGTTGTTGTTTGTATTTTTCTTTTTTTAATTATCATGTAATTCATCTTTATGGTAACTCGAGTACCTTAGTATCTCAAATTCTTTTATCCTTTGAGCAAATGAATACAATTCAGTTCATATATTTTGCGGGGAAAAAAAATTCATAATGATATATCATAAAACTTATTAGTATGACATTAAAATTATTAAAAAAGCCAAAGAAAAGGAGATGACTTTATGGTTTTTTTTATTGCTTTTGTCATAACAAAAGTCAAAATTCAAACATTGATTTCGATAGTAGGCGTGACGTGCACCAAATCTTGGGGGAAATGTGTAAGAAAGATTACAAGAAGCTTCCAAAGAAAGTGAAGAGACAAAGAAAATGGAAGAAAACAAAAGTAAAAAAATGGCACTTTCTCATAAAAGATACCCCAGAACAAATTTATTTTGCATTGTAAAACAATTTTTAATCATTTAATTAATTTATTTGTTCTCTGGATCTACCATGTTTAAATTCTAAATGGTTAAATATATTTTATTTTGTGTTGTTTATGTTAGGAGTGGCAAAACTTTTTCTAATCCAAAACTTCGAATGATCAAATTTGTCCGATATGAATTAAATCAAGTTGAAACATAAGTTATATATATGAAATCTGGGTCTAAACGTAAATATTTTTTTTGGTTTAAAATCGGGTCTGGATCTAAACACATAAATCTTATTCGGACTCTAACCCGGATTAGATTATTGTCCGAATTTAAGCCAATCCGGATTTGATCAATTAAGTACGTCTGAAATTTATCGTGAGTTAGGGTATGAACATATAAATATTTCATAAACGCATCATGTTTTTCGATTCAAAACCAATCTGGAACCGAATTTTTGTCAATTTTGGTTTATGTCCATTTTAAATTTGTAGTCATATATTAGTCTGCACCCTCTCACTCTCTATCTATCCACGTCAGCAGTCATATTTTCTTTCTCTTTGTTTCAACCCCTCTGTTTTTCTTTATTCTTGTCCAAACAAAATATCGAATCCAACGGCCACTAATTTGTTTGAATCAAATCTTTGAGATTTCAACGCAAAGCAATGGCAGCGTTGTATGGAGTATGGAGCTGCTGCTGCTGCTGTTGTTCCAACAAGCCCCACTTTTGAAAACCCTAACAAGTAATCGAGATGGTTTTCAGGAATAAATTTCTGTTTTCGTCTAAGAAATCCGATTCAAGTTCTAGTCCAGATGGATCCAACAGCAGTCCCAGATCGTTCGGGTCCGGTTCGCTGATCCGATCGGACAAGAAGAAGCCGAAGTCATCTGCTTCTTCCAAGGAGGAGTCATCTAAGCAGACGGAATTGGCAAAAGATGTGGCGCCCAAGAAGAAGGGGCTGTCATTGAGAGGGAAAGGTAAAGAAACGACAGTGCCGCAGAATCAACCTAAAACTCCTGATAAACCTGTTCTCAACTCCAAGTCGAAGAAAGTTGTTGAGGAAGCGGCGTCAGTGTCACCAATACTGGCTTCATCGTTGGGGTTGAATCGGATAAAGACTCGATCGGGTCCTTTGCCACAGGAGAGCTTCTTTGGGTTGAGAGGAGACAAGGGCAACTCTGTGGCAGTGCTCGGGGGAAGTAATTTATCGAGGCTGAGTGGCGGTGATGGTGGGTTGGTTCATGGGAAATCGGGGACCGTAGGGAAGAAGCAGGAAATTGCGGGTCAGAGTAGAACGATGGGCAGGGTTGATAATGGGACTGGGACTAATACGGGTGGTATGTGTACTGGAAGCGGGCTATCCAGAGAGCAGAGCCCTAGTGTGCTGCCAGGGTCCCGGTTGCACAATGGGGAATCGTCTTCGGAAGCAGGTATGGATCACCCCTTGCAGTAACTTGCATTCACTTGTTTTAGTTACTCAGATTTTCTTGTTTTGAAAGTTAGCAGTGCTTGCAGCTGGCATATGAGAATACAGTATGGGAACTGGACATTTTGTGAATATAAAGTGAAGTTCATCGGTGATGAGAGTATAGTTTTGGGGCCACGATTTTGACCTTTTTATTATTATTTGGAACTGCATACGTACGACAAGTACATAATATGAATTTCATTTAGGTCCATAAGATCTTCCATTTCTGTTTTCCGGAATAACTACAATGGTGGATAGTAGAGGGAGTATTAATGAGGCCCTTTTAAGTTGCTGTATAATGGAACAGTGCTGGGTGCCTATTTGGCCCTATAATTTAGTCTGAATGAGATAGGTAATCCTTTCTCCTGAGATTTCTGGATAGACACACTCTTGCACACACACAGAGACATATATATACATGCCCGTATGCATATATATATGTGTGTGTGTCACCAAATGATTAGTGTAACCTATGGAGTTTTTATCTAAAGATGTAATAAAGATTTTCACAATTTCGGTTGTCTTTTTAAGCTTAGAATTTTCACGATTGTGGGTAAGGTTGAACAAATTTGCATCACAGGGGAAAATGTAAAATGTCTTTGGAATGTGGACCTAAATATGCACATTCATACCATTTATGGCATTTTACTGACATATGAAGTGATAACGTTTTGGGAAAAAAGTGCTATAAATTAGAGTATCCTCTTGCATTTTACGTAAAAGAAGTGGAGAATGCTTGGACTCAATGAAAGCATGGAAGTAGATATGTTCAAGTAGGTTTTTGGATTCTCTTGCGCTATGATTAGGTGTTGCTACATTGTGTGGCTCTTCTTCACATCACAAAGGGCCTTCCAGTAACTAATAACTTCTTAAGTGTCTATGAAGTTTTGTTGGATGAATTGGATGCAAGTAGAGTATTTGCGGACACAACTAATGGATTACAGCAGTGGCCACGACGAGTGTGAATTTGAAGCAAATCATGATATCTACTTGTGTTATTTCTTATTTAAAAACGAGTGGTTTTCGGCAGTTTCTTTTTGCTCCCTATGGTTGCATACTTTCACTAATTGTCCACTTTGGTAAGCATGTTTATCTTAATTGGTTAGTTAATATTTATGTAAACACAATCCGAATTTCTTGGATATAAGTTCTTCTTTCACGAGTTACTTAAACTAACATTAATGGCCCTTTGCTATAACGGGTTCAGAAAATGACTTGCTTCTCATGTTTGTGCTGGTACTGATTTCATTGAGAAAACTGCCGTACTTTATCTTGATATGGGGCATGGTTGTGATATGTGTATGTAGTTCAAAAGATAATTTTTGTTTATGCTAATAAAAAATATATAATTTTTGTATATAAAATTGTCTTGCCTCTAAAACTGAGATGCCAAAGGATGGATTGCTATATAGTCAAGATACGCTTTTCGAGTGGATAAAAGTTCTGTCCATAAACTGTCGTTAAATCGTGTGAGAATAGCATCATCTGGCAAACATGTGCGCTTCACCTTATTTGTTTAACCTTACGATTGTATCTCAATCTATTCTCCGACAGAAATAAGATAGAACATAGAAAAAATATGAGGTTGTACTCTGAGTTTCATTGGTGGTCTAAACAGTGAAGATGTATGATAGACTTACTTGTATTAAGAATTTTAGAGTTTCGGGGTATCTGTGGCCAGAATCTGATACATATGGGCAACCGTGTGATGAAATATTAGTATCTTTACTAACTTAGCTCTCTTGTGGACTGATGGAAGTTTGTTAGTTTATCCGGCAGATTATGTATGCATAACATAAGATATCTTGGATTATCGTTAACTGCATTTTCTTGTTATTTGGTGTTGATCTTTGGCTACAATGTAATGATCATTGTACTTTATTTGTTTGCAGAGATCTTGTAGCTGATAATTCTTCCGAGTACTTTCATTTTTGCCATTCTATAAAATGGTTTTTGTTCTGGACCTGGGCACTTTTAGTTTTGCAAAATTTGTTTGCTTCAATGCTGCAAAATTCTTCTCTACTGTTGTTTCCTTCACTTCTTGTAGCCTTACTGTTTGCTTTTTGTTCCCTTTCTATCAAAAGCTTGGTTGATTTTGGAAAAGGAACTATCGAGTATAATGTTTGCTGCATTTATGCACCGTTTTTTAATTTTTTTGTGGAAGTCCTTTGATACAATGAATCACCTTATCAGGTCAGAATGAGTCATCATGGGGTCGATCGGGGGACTTAAAAAGTTCAGATGTATGTACACCCGAGGTACTCACGTGATCTTATTTCTTTCTCATTAGGTTGTTACCTTTTCTGCTTCCACATCTATACGTCATCCTTTTTTTTTTTGCTTTGTAGACGTCGTATGATTGCAAAAACCCACAGGAGTCTGAATCTCCCCGTTTCCAAGCTATTCTCCGTGTCACAAGTGCACCTAGGAAGAGATTCCCGAGTGACATCAAAAGTTTTTCTCATGAACTAAATTCAAAAGGTGTACGGCCTTTCCCTTTTTTTTGGAAGCAAAGAGGCTTAAATAACTTGGAGGTATGTTATGCTTCTTTATTGTATTTCCTTTCAGATAACTATTTGTGCTATAGGAAGTCGTAACTGTTCCTGGTTCTAATTACCATCTATCTTATACAGGAAATCTTGGTTGTTATAAGCGGAAAATTTGACAAAGCAAAGGAAGAAGTGAATGCTGACCTGGCCATTTTTGCGGCAGATCTGGTTGGCATTCTTGAAAAGGATGCAGACGGTCATCCTGAGTGGCAGGAAACTATTGAGGACTTGTTGGTTTTGGCCCGAAGCTGTGCTATGACATCTCCGGGAGAGTTTTGGCTTGAGTGTGAAGGCATAGTTCAAGAGTTGGATGACAGGCGGCAAGAACTTCCTCCAGGAATACTGAAGCAGCTTCATACTCGAATGCTTTTCATTCTCACACGATGCACCAGATTGTTACAGTTCCACAAGGAAAGTGGGCTGGGTGAGGATGATCATGTCTTTCAGCTTCGTCAATCTGGAGTCCTGCATTCTGCTGGTAAAAAAGTGCCTCCAGGCGTGGGAAGGGATGGGAAAAGTTCCGATGCTACAAAGGCGGCTTCAGCACGGAAGTTCTATAGTCAGGAGCAGCGTGGCTTGGATTGGACGGGAGACCATGTGGCAGCATGCTCTGGAAATTTCGTCTCTCTTGCTGCTGATGCCACTTCTGATGATTTAGAGTCTCCAGTTGGAAGGGATCGGATGTCTTCTTGGAAGAAATTGCCATTTCCTGGGGTCAAAAGCTCAAAGGAAGTTGCTCTGGCGAAGGAGCAGAATGATGTGAAGGTTGAACCTTTGAAGACATCGATGGCCAGTAAAGGAGTTTCTGATGTTGATCTGACTCCTTCTAAGCCTTCGGAGCTTCCTCCTACTAAAGATTCTCATGAACATTCTTCTAAGCACCAACACAAAGTTTCTTGGGGTTACTGGGGTGATCAGCCGATTGTTTCAGATGAAAGTTCAATAATTTGTCGAATATGTGAGGAGGAGGTTTCAACTTTACATGTGGAAGACCATTCAAGAATTTGTGCAATTGCAGATCGATGTGATCAGCAGGGTCTCAGTGTCAATGAACGTCTTGTCAGGATTTCAGAGAGTTTGGATAAGATGATGGAGAATTTCGCACGGAAGGAGATGACACATGTAGTTGGAAGCCCAGATGTTGCAAAAGTATCAAATTCAAGTTTGGCTGAAGAATCTGATATGCTCTCCCCAAAACTCAGTGATTGGTCCAGGAGAGGGTCTGAGGATATGCTTGACTGTTTTCCTGATGCTGATAACTCAGTTTTTATGGATGACCTGAAGGGTTTACCCTCTATGTCATGTAAAACACGTTTCGGACCAAAGTCTGATCAAGGAATGACCACATCTTCTGGGGGTAGCATGACTCCTAGGTCACCATTATTGACACCAAGGAACAGTCATATTGACTTGCTGTTGGCTGGGAAGTGTGTTTTTTCTGAGCATGATGATGTTCTGCAGGTATCTGTTCAGTTTTCTTTGCTACTTATTTTCTTTGGAAATATTGAACCACTCACTTTTGTTGTGCGACAGTTTAAGATAATTGACTTTAGTTTGCAATTCCAAATTTAGTCTCTTATATTTCACAATTTTCATTAAATTTAGCTTTTTTAGACACATCTAATGCAATAAGTAAAATGTAGTTAAAACTAAAAACTACAAGCCTTCTAGTGCTGGAAGAAGCTTCTTAGTGTCGTTATGCACGATTTTGTTCTTAATCACATTTCATTGGTCAAATAAGATGTATTTTCTTCACCTTTTCCCAATCCTTCAGCTATGGACTTGTTGTAAAGATGCAAGTTGCTTGTAAACTTATGTATTGTAATACCTTTTGTTTGTCGTAACTGCTTTGGTTACATAAAAGACAATTCTGATTGGTAACAAAATGCAACTTTTAATTTGGTTTTAATATAATAATTATGTATTTAAAGGCAACATATTTTGGACTTGTCTTTAAAGGAAGTTAGTCAAAAGGGTAGACATTGTAGTCTGTGTAAACTGAATCCAATCACGTCAAATTTGTTGAATCCAGATATATAGCACATCTAATGTAGCATATCTTAGGCATCGTTTACATTTACTTTTGGGGCTATATTTGTGTGTGTTAATATTTGTCGGTGAGTTTGTGTATTTAGTGCTATGATTGATATCAAGCTGTTATTTCTTTATGATCCAGATGAATGAACTTGCTGATATTGCAAGATGTGTAGCAAATACACCTTTAGATGATGACCGCTCAATTCCCTATTTAATATCTTGTCTTGAAGACTTAAAGGTGGTCATTGACCGTCGCAAGTTTGATGCGCTTACTGTCGAAACTTTTGGGGCACGCATTGAGAAGCTAATTCGGTGGGAAATTGCTAAAACTAGTAGCTTTTCGCTTGAAAGACTTTTTTTTTTTTTGTGTAGAAAGCTCTCCTTAATTTATGATGCTATTGTTTGGGTACAATATAATGAGTTGTGATTCTGTAGGGAGAAGTATTTGCAGCTTACTGAGCTAGTGGAAGATAAAAAGGTTGAACTAACGAGTACGGTAATTGATGAAGATGCTCCTTTGGAAGATTATGTAGTGCGTAGCTTGAGAACAAGCCCCATACATTCTTCTAAAGACCGTACTTCTATAGATGACTTTGAGATAATAAAGCCAATCAGTCGTGGGGCATTTGGACGGGTCTTTTTGGCTAAAAAGAGGACAACGGGGGATCTTTTTGCCATAAAGGTACGTATATTTGATTGTTATTTCTTATGGAACCCTAGTTTGTTTTTCTTATCTGTATTCATGCGAACACACATGCACATATCTACCAAGGGACATAATAGATTCTTTGCTCCTTTTCAATGAACTTTTGTTTTGTAGGTCTTAGAATTATAATATTATCGTACTTGCCTTTAGTGATTTTTATGCTGTGAGTACTTAGTTACCCATCTTTGTAACTTTTATGGTGTTTACATTAGTACCTTTCAAGAAATACATTTGGTGCTTTCATTATATGAAACTGTTAATTATGCTCCTTATCGCCATATGTTTCAAATTTATTTCTGTTAATCCGGGAGAAAGAGTTGTGACAGCTACTTATCGCCATATATTTTCTATTTTCCCCCAATGTTCGTCTTTTAGCTGTGGTTCTTTTCACAAAGACTCGAAGCATCTCTTCGTTCTAAGCATAAAGGAAGTCTAAAGTACGGATACTACAAAATAACAATAATAACGGCGTTGTGTCCTGTGTTGCTTTTGTAAATCCTTTTGTTTAACTGCTTAACTGTTGCTTTTTTATCAACAAAAGGATGTAAGTAGGGATATAGTTGTTTGAATCCTCCTTAATAGTTAATACACTGTATCTTTTTTTTTTCCCACTCAAAACAAATATATCCTATATGTTATTCAATTAACCTGGTAATTTTATTTGCTGCCTGATTGGCATGGTGGCTTGGGTTTGGAAGGGTCTCGAACTCTTGATTGGAAAATAATATGCGGGGTTTCTGACTCTCATTTTCCAAACCCCCAAAATGAGGGTTTCACAATGGCTGGAAACGCGTTTATGAAACAACAAAAATAACCAAACACCTCTATACGAATAACGAACCCCTCTTCCAAACAACATTTGTGAAACTCAAAAGACCTCACCTCCCCAACCACCTCCAACCCCCGTGGTGCCAATCACAGCCTTAAACAAAAATAATGTCCCATAATGTAGAGTAAGGCTGTGGCACTGTGCACATCTCTCCTTTCCCGACCTTGGAGTTGACATTCTTTCCCTTTTTTTTTTTTGGTTAAAGATAACCAATTTTAACTTGGGATCTTCAACTACTGTTTATGGTGCTTTTGGAGTAAAGCAGTCTGAAACTTGTTAATGCTTTGCTTACACAAATTGAAGAGAAAGTTGTAGGTGGATTTGGAGAATTTGCTTGCCATTTGTAACACAGATTAACATTCTTGCTGATGACAAAGCCAGTAGTAAAGACGTACCCAGATACCATCGAATTGTAGTTTCAACTCAAATTTAATTCTTAATTCTATGTGTCCATTTGCTAATACATCCTTGTGATAATATAATAACTTAAATGCTATGGTGAAATGTGCTTATAGATATGTTCATTGCAAAAACCACGTGACTTGTGTTGAGACCAATGCTACTGGTAGTGTGCCTATACCTAGGATAATACTTAAGAGAGTAATAATTTGGTGTAATTACAAAAAAGTTGACGATACTTAATAGAAGGCCAAAGAAAATTTGATTCCGTCATGGTTTCTGGTTAGGTTAACCATGCAATTAACCAACCATGGAAGATTTCAATGCTTGATATGGAGTAAGCTGGTGCATTTTCTTGTGAATGTCTGCGTCCTTGCGATGAACTTCTGTTCAGTTTGGGCACAAGCTATTTGGCTTTGCTTTGGATTGCCTGAGATCTCTGCATGGTTGTATGAGAGTGCAAACACAACAGCAGTTGATTAAGAATCTAAAATGACCAACGAATTTGGGTAGAAAGGTTAACACTCATTTGATGAGTAATCTAAAATGACCAAGGAATTTGGCTATTAGGACCAACACTTGAGCCTCATTTGATTAGTAATCTAAAATGACTGAGAAATTTGGCTATAATGGCCATCACTATTGATAATTAATGAGGTCTGGAATTGGTTATGTTAAGAATCTTATTCTCTTACATATTTTGAATTGGCTGATCCACAGTATGGAACCCTCTGTTCTACTCGTTCTTGTCTTCATGTTGTCATTGGTTTTTTGGATAGATTTTGGTCCTCTTTTAATGTTTATCTTTGGATTCGCTACAGGTTCTTAGAAAGGCAAATATGATTCGAAAGAATGCTGTTGAAAGTATATTAGCTGAAAGAGACATTTTAATTTCGGTCCGCAACCCTTTTGTGGTAAGCATGTCTAGTTTGTAATTCTTTCATTGTCGTGATAATCTTGTATTTCATTGTAACTTGAATGTGAACTTTTCAGGTACGTTTCTTTTATTCATTCACATGTCATGAGAATTTGTATCTTGTGATGGAGTATTTAAATGGGGGAGATTTGTATTCCCTGTTGAGAAATTTGGGCTGCTTAGATGAAGATGTTGCTCGAGTATACATAGCAGAAGTTGTGAGTGTTTGTTCATGTTCAGAAATTCTCAATAGATGGTTTCTGGTACAACTCTGAAAACGGAGTACAATTAATTTCCAGGTGCTTGCTTTGGAATATTTACACTCACTTCGTGTGGTCCATCGTGACTTGAAGCCTGATAACTTGTTGATTGCCCATGATGGTCATATCAAGGTAACTTCTAATTCAGGTTCCTTTCTGTCTTCTTTTCATGGTGCAAGCTTTGACAGCGAAGCTTATGCATTACTATGTTCTCTGGTTTGAAAAGTATTCTGCAGTCTAGCTTTTCACTTTTCCCTTGGTTTTTGGCACTACTTATAAGAAGTCGTTTTGGAAACTCCTTCTCGGATCAGGACAGTTGTGAAATGTTAAATAAGCTTATCTTCCAAATTACTACTCTACTTCTGATATATTCCAAGTGTTGAGATTAGTTACTTTGCATTCAACTCAATAAGTTAACTTGTTGGGTTGGGGCATTTCACATCACATATACATATTCTAACACTCCCCCCTCTCGTATGGGTTGGGCAATCTGACGGACTAACACGTGCACAACAAACGAGGCCCAATACTAAGTCTACTCACACAAAGCCCACACTTGGGGCAACAAAAAATTGGGGTTTAAATTTTGGAAGTTAAGGTTTGAACCCAATACCTCTTGCTCTAATACCATGTTAAGACTAGTTACTTTGCCATTCAACCCTATAAGTTAACTTGTTGGGTTGGGGCATTTCATATCATTAATACACAATTTAACACAAACACCAAGCAATAGCTATTACAGTGATGCATCTCAAAATCCTCTTTTCATATTCAAGCTCTGTTCAGTCATCAGATAATAAAAGGGAAGGAGGTGAGCAGCAATGCCTCCTTAAATACTAGCAGAGAGAATTGAGTTTCCTCGTCTCCAACTCTCAGTTGAATGCTTAGAGAAAAAAAGCAAATGAGCTAATCTACAAATGGAACGAAAATTTATCTTAGGTTGATTGGTTTAAACCCCTTTAAATATATTTCTGCCTCTAAATGATCTTTTGATAACTATGGTGTGAAACTTATAAAACTTATTTTCTTGCACTCAAACAGTTGACTGATTTTGGGCTTTCAAAGGTTGGTCTCATCAATAGTACTGATGATTTGTCGGGTCCAGCAGTTAGTGGGACATCCTTGCTTGGGAATGATGAACCCGAGCTATCTGCATCTGAGCATCAGCAAGAAAGGAGGAAGAAGCGTTCTGCTGTGGGCACTCCCGACTATTTGGCACCAGAGATACTTTTGGGGACGGGACATGGTTTGTATAATCTTTCATTTTTTTAGAGCTATAATTTTCTTCATCTTATACTGCTGTGGGCACTCCCGACTATTTGGCACCAGAGATACTTTTGGGGACGGGACATGGTTTGTATAATCTTTCATTTTTTTAGAGCTATAATTTTCTTCATCTTATACTGACGCAAGCTAAACCTTAAAAATGAAATTTGGTTTTCCTGATAGGAAACCTGGAGCTAGGAAACTTTGACTCTAATGATCAACAATAGCGGTGTAACTTCTGTATTTTCAAATTAATTTGTCACACATTTTGATGTAGTGATGGAAATTGTACTCCTACTAGTTGAGTTAAAATTTTAGCAGCTGTTCATGTACAAATGTCAAGAAATTAACTATTATATTCCATGTTCCTCAGGCACAACGGCAGATTGGTGGTCTGTGGGTGTCATCTTATTTGAACTGATTGTGGGCATTCCACCTTTCAATGCAGAACATCCACAGGTTATTACCTTGCTTATGACCGTATTTTGATTCTGCGAATGATGGTGGTTCTGCTCCCATTGACGTGGATGATTTTTCCTTTGATATATTTTCATCCAATTTGTTTGAATTTGTGATGTTGGTTTTTTTGTTCTGATGATTCTATCAATAAATAGAACGGTCTGCATTTGGGGTGGAGACCATTGCTTCCAGGGTCAGCACCCCCTTGGTGTTTTTATCTTTGAAATTATTTTTTCTACACAAAAAGGAAAAAAGAAGAAGATTTCTCTTATCTCCTTTTATCCTATACTTTTTTTGTTTCCCTTTTCCGTTTTTATATCTTATATCCTGATCTGATTTCATAGGTTTCTGACCTTTTGCGTAGTTCGTAAAATGGCAGCCAGTAATAAAGGAAGAGAGATCTTTATTTTCTTATCGACTAAGATTAATGCCAGGCTCTTGCTTTGTTGCGGGCTGACATTTTATGAACAAGGCATAAAGTCACAAAACTATGAAATCAGATGACGTGTTTCTTGGAAAATTGCTGAATTTGAAATTGTGTATTTCAATAAGAAAGTGAACTGAACTTAATGGTTGTTGAGATGCATTTTTCTGTGATATTTACGTGATAGTCCTTTCTTACGAAATGTATATACAAAAATCTGTAGCTTCCAACATACATTAGATTCTGCTCCTGAAAAATGGTTTTCTGTAAACTCTTACAAGTCTCACGTGCCAGGTGTCACATATTTATTAATTTCTTTTGTGCTTGATTCTGATCTTATTCTTCCATTTTTGCATTCTCATTAGCTTTGTTTTCTCTTTTAGCAAATATTTGATAATATTCTCAACCGTAAAGTACCTTGGCCCCGGGTGCCTGAAGAAATGAGTGGCGAAGCACAAGATCTCATTGATCGGTAAGAAAACTTTTCATTGTTATTAAAGAGAATGTTTTTGAAAGTTAATGTCACCTTATAGTAGTATTTGGTCCAGTACAATTACTTGAAGACCCTGATTATTTATTTTAATATCTATTTCGTTGTTGCTTATGGGCTTGGAGCCAAGTAGCATTACCTCTTCCATAAAGTAGGGTGTGAGAGTCGGGCACCAATTTGATAGCATTGAGTGTGGATATATTTTACCTTTGACAGAAGATGGGTAGAAATAGATTGTGTCAATATGCATTCTTTACCAGATAATAGTAACTAATAATTGAGATACAATGTGACTGATGTTAAATTTATAACTATTTCTTAGCAAATTACTGATACATTTAATGTCCAGACTATTGACTGAAGATCCTCATCAAAGACTTGGGGCTGGAGGAGCATCGGAGGTAAACTTGATTATTTGGTTGAAGTTTTGATGTTGGATATATTTCTTTATTTAGGGCGGGTGTTTCCCTAATTTTATTTGGATGTCAGGATAACACAATCAAAGCTTTTATGATTCAGGTGAAGGAGCATGTATTCTTCAAAGATATCAGTTGGGACACCCTTGCCAGGCAGAAGGTGTAAATTTATTTTGTTTGTATGTTACAGGTTGTTATCTGCATTTTACTGTACATTTTTTCTCACCTTGGAATCCCGATCCAATTTGGCACTTTTCCCAGGCGGCATTTGTTCCCAGTTCAGATAGTGCACTTGATACCAGTTATTTTACTAGTCGCTATTCATGGAATACTTCGGATGAGCATGTATATCAAGCCAGTGATCTTGAAGATCCCAGTGATTCTGACAGCTCAAGTGGCAGCAGTAGTTGCATGAGCAATCGCCAGGATGAAGTGGTATTTTAGTTTCCCACAGTTCAAAATTCTATAAATTGATCGCTTTTTCTAAATCTATTCCAATTATATGGTCTCTAATGGATTCACCATTGGGAAAATATGATGAACAGGGTGATGAATGTGGAGGTCTTGCGGAGTTTGATTCCAGCTCATCTGTTAATTATTCCTTCAGTAATTTTTCATTCAAGGTACGTTATTACACTAGTCTGGGTTCAATCTTCATGGTCCCTCTTGTGTGTGTTTTTTCTCTTCTTCTTGTGGACACTGGTGGTTAATAGCAATCTAACTTTGGGAAAGAATATACTGGCTTTCAGGCTTAGTTAGAAATAATGTCATTCTATGAACTCTTGAAAAAATAATGATGTTGTGAATCCATGATCAGCATTTATTTTTGGCCAAGTTGTAGCTCTCGAGTACCAAATAATACTTGTGGACCCCTGTTCTGCGTTTATTTTTGGCAAAGCTGTAGCTCGTGTACAGATAGCAGTGTTGCGGTGGCCCCTTATTTTATTAGTGTACCTTCTCTGTATAATCTAATCTAATTTTTTTACTTTTGCATTTGGTTTACAGAACCTCTCTCAGCTAGCATCGATCAACTACGATCTTCTCACAAAGGGTTGGAAGGATGATCCTTCAACTAATCATAATTCATAGCCACCATGTCCTCCCTATCAAGGGCTGGAGTTGGTTGTATTTACCGCGCTTTCTCAACGTTTGTTGTTTGTATACCCTGTACATGTATGTTCCTCGTACCCAAAAAAATGGAACTTTCATATATCGCCAACCCTTTGGTCATTTTTATTGTTTTGGTGTTCTTGCACTTGCAGATATAGAAGAAAATACCCGAGACTGAAACTGCTCCGGGATGTGGTCTTTCCTCCGCCAGGTGATGCTGAATGAATGGAGGGGTTTGAATTTTACTGTGGAATGGTTTTGTCCCATTTTCATGTATTCTGATTTACATATTACAGACTGTTGGCCTACAAGGTACTACTAATGATTGCCCCCCTCCCTCAGTATCAATAAGATCATATCCCCATAATTTTTTTTCAGTTCAGTTTTTCACATCTTGAATTGAAACCTTTGGACTGAATCTGGAAAGTGTATCAGCTACTATGAAACTGTTCCGGGATGTGATCGTTCATGCAAGCTTGCGGGGTGTGGAGCAAGAACCTCTTCTTGTATGTAATCTGAAACACAAATTACAAAGACAGCACCCCTTTCACTGGCTTTCTTTGTCACCGAAAAGCTTTGGAGAACTTCAGTTACGGTTTTACCATAATTGGGATAAGAAGACGACTAGAGGGACTGTTGATTCATTAAACAAAGTTGATTCATTAAACAATGACCTTCCCTATTCTCTTTAGGGCAAATGCAATAAGAAATAATTTACTGGGCCAACATTTTTGTTGACCCGGTCCCACCTCTATTACGTAAAAAGTCAAGTCAAACACGTATTCTAATACAGTCACATCAGCAAATCACAAATTTCTATACACTTTTTCTTCCCACACACTTTCTCTTTCCACCCAACCCAACAACATTCCATTCCTCCATATTATCCACAACAAAACTACACCAAAACATTAAATATCAATACATCCACATCAGCAAAACACTTATCCCAATACAGCCACATGAGCAAAACACATTTTACAATACAGCCACATCAGCAAAAGACAACATCTTTGTTGGCCCAATACCACTTCACCATTGCATTTGCCCTATCTCTTGCATTTCCCAAGCTAAGTCAAATGGGCGTTTTTAGTGTCAATTAGGGGTGATAAAACTCTGTTCGGTCCGAATGAACTAATTTGTTCGATTCGGATTAAACTAAGTTTCGACATCAATTATATGTTCAAAATTTGCGTCCAAACATAAAATTTTTGTTTAGTTTAAAATCGAGTATGAGTCCAAACATAGAAATCTTGTTCGATTTATTTGTTCGAACCCTAACCCAAATTAGATTATTATCCGTTTTACTTGTTCGCATGTAAAACCAATCCGGGTTTGTAATACGTCCAAAATCCAATCCAAGTTAAAGTTCGGACATGCAAATATTTTCTTAAACACATGCTATCATCCAACCCGAAACTGATTTTTTTCCACCCCTAGTACCAACTCCATGAAGAGAGTAAAATTAAAATTGTGTCTTTTTGTGACCAAACTCTATAAAGTCCAAAGCAACCAACACATCTCAATCTAAAACAGATTTGCAGTTTGCATCAACAAAGAACAATTTGGACAGATATGAACCCTCAAAGTATTAATGAAAAAATTTTTAAAAAGGGAAAAAAATAATTTAAAAGTAACTTAGACAAGCACATGACAAGAACACAAGAAGGATGATCATTCTACTCATCTAGAAGAGTTATCGTCCACATCATTGACAACCTCAGGCTGTGGATCGTGTTCTTCTCGCCGGCTTGAACGACATAGCTCCTCAATCTGCCTCGTCACTTCAGGCATCGAAGGGCGGTTGTCGGGGTGCTGAGCAGCACAATCTATTGCGAGTTGCAAGAGCTGAACCATCTCTTCCTCTACGTTTTGGTACCTAAGGAGCTCGAGATCGAACACCTCAGATGTCCATTCCTCTCGAACTATGGACTGTACCCATCTGGGAAGGTCGACTCCCTCATCATTCAAGAGGGCATGAGTGGGTGCTTTCCCAGTCAGTAGCTCCAGTAGTAGTACACCGAAGCTATAGACATCGGCCTTCTGAGATACCTTGCGAGCGTCAGTTACCTCTGGTGCACGGTAGCCGGCAACTCTGTTGGGAGTGGATGAAGGGCCGACAAGGTGGACAAGGCCAAAATCAGAGACTCTGGCTTCGTAAGATTCAGTGAGGAGAATATTAGATGATTTTATGTTTCCGTGAGAGATGTTTGGACCTTGAGAGTGAAGGTACTCAACCCCCCGAGCAGCTCCAAGGGCAATACTTGAACGAGTCTCCCAATTCAGGGGAGATCTACCTGCTCCTTTGCTCCCTGTGGTAAAGTTAAGTAGCAAAATGATCATAAAGACAAAGCTAATCAAGCAAACCAACTCTACATATATCTTGTCTATCTTTTATCTGCTTGAACATAAAATATCCTGTTTGGAGATTTAATCCGATGTTTTCCCGGTTATTTTGTTTATATAATCTCATCAAAACCTAAACAAGTTTGCTGACATAAAAGGTTAAATAGCAGTCAAAGCATGTCCACACAATGGTCCAAGAAAAAAAATAGTTAGATTACAGTTACTCCACAATCAAATATTGCTTTCTGTCCAAAACAATTCATATATTTCTATTCAATGAAAGCTACATTTGCACACAACGCAAACTAAAAGACCCCAAATCGTTCATGGTAAATTTGTGCCATTTTCAACCAAAGAAAAGAAAAATTACATTTGACTTGCGAATACTTGACAAGAGCAACAAAACAAGAAATTTCGATCTACGGCATATACATTTTCTACCAGTTAAGAACATAGTAATCATCTCTAAAAGGCAATGCAACATAGCAACCAAAACAACAATCATAATACAAAACCCAGAAGGCCAGAACATAAAGCATAAATGTAAGCTCAAGAGCAAGAAATCCTCACCATGTAGAAGTGCAGACAAGCTTCCCATGACCATGTAATCATAGACAAGCAGCTTCTCATCACTGCTATAATAGTAAGCCCTGAGTGGCACCAAATTTTCATGGTCCATGGACCCAACCCCTTCAATCTTCTCTCTGAACTCCTTCTCTGAAATAGCCACATCCTTCAACCTCTTCACGGCTACCACAGTCCCCATTTCAAGTCCCGCCTTATAGGCCGTCCCAAAAGTCCCTTTTCCCAATACCTCTGCTGAGGCCCTCAACAAGTCCTCTAAATCAAACACTCTCCCTCCATTCCCAAAAAACACAAGCTTTTTGGCTCCGCCATTTGAAGCTGCTGCAGCTTCTCCCTTCCTATTCACAGTCGTAGCAGCTGCTGCAGCAGCCACTGAAAACCTATTTTCATACCCTCCATTTTCAACCTCCCCAGCGGGCTTCTCCCCCAGAATCTGCAGCTCTTCATGCTTGATTGAAGCAATGCCAATCGACCTAGACTTCTTGTTTCCCTTCTTTTGGCACAAGAAGAACAATATTAGAAGAATGAAGATCAACCCCACTACAGATCCAATCACAATACCTGCAATTGCTCCACCAGATAATTTATTCTTCTTTTTAGGCTCCACACCGCCTGTACTCGGCCCATTTGCAGTCTCACCAGCACAACCCTCGAGTGGTTTACCACATAATGAATTACCCAAAAAGGAGCTGGAATCGAGCCTCTGAAACCTCTCCGGTATCGACCCATTTAACATATTATTTGAAACATTAAATTGAATGACTTTTGGGACTTTCAAAGATGGAATCGACCCTGACAAGCGATTGTTCTCAAGGTAAAGAGTTTTCAATCTCGGAAACTTATCAAAACCTATAGAGATTTCACCTGTAAAATTGTTATTAGCAAGATTGATGCGCACGAGATCCTTCATTCCGAACAAAAACTCCGGGATTTCGCCGGAAAAGAGGTTGCCGTGGAGGTACAAATTCCGAAGCCCAGTACACGAAGCGAGATCCGAGGGAAGCTGTCCGGTGAGAGCATTGAGCCGGAGACTGAGAGTACGCAGCTGGGTCAGGTTACCGAAAATGCCGGTGGGGAGTTCGCCAGAGAGGGCCACGCCGGGCAATCGGAGGGCTACAACCCGGCCTTGCTCGCAAGTGACACCAGCCCAATTGCAAGGGCTAGTCGCAGTAGCATTCCAGAGGCGCGTCCGGCCACCGAGCAACTGCCGGAGATCTAGAAGCGCCGCTCTGTCGGCCGAAAGATCGGATTTTGACACAGGAAATAAAAGGAGAAGAGGAAAAAGGAGGAGGACGTGAAAGAACAGATTTTGGGTCTGCATTTTTTGGGGGAAACGCCAGCACCACTGCTACCAGTCTTGAACGGCTTGAAATAGTGAAAACGTGGGTCTGGTTTTAATGGTTCCAAGGGTTTACCATTGTTTAGGCTCTCTCTAGTTTCTGGGTTTGGAGAGAGAGAGAGGGGAGAAGAGTTTGTATTGAAGAAAAACAATATCGTAAAGAGTAACCCTAGCTGTAAAGATTGCACACTTCATTGAAGGGTGTGTTGTTCTTGATCAGTCAACTGGTCTCTCCTCAACACTATCCTCTCTCTGTTTTTTTTTTTTTTCCCTTTTCTTTAGTCTTCTTCTTTTTGACCTTTTTTTTCAATCCTCTCTAATATTGTATTTATTGGGACTTGGGAGTGTGAAAGAAAACGGCTGTTTGGTTTTGTTTTTTTTTTTGGGTTTTGTTTGGTTTTGGTCTTTTTTTAGTCGTGTTTTTTTTGGGTTTTGTCTGTTTTGGGGTTTTTTTTGCTTTTTTTTACACAAGATCGTGAATCTATATCGGTGTTCGGAATGGATCAAAGAATGACTGATATTCCTATCACTTCTGAAATTTATTTGGTTTTTTTTTTTAAGTTTTTTCTTTGTTTTTACACGATGCTAAATCTATTTGGGTGTTTGGAATAGATCAAGTGATTTCATAATTCATTTAAAATTGTAAAATTTATAATTTGAATCCAATAATTTTGAAGGTGTGACACATCATACCACTTATTTTTTTTATCATTTGTAAAATTTGTTTGATTTTTTTTCCATCATTAGATGTAAATGGTAGACTTTAAAGATTACGGAGTCCCAAATCCGTTTGGAATCTCATATTGTACTCTTGACAATTTGAAAAGGCAAGCAAATCCTATCTTCCTCACAATACTAACAATAGGAAATACAAATCTTTTTGGTTTAGAAAATAGTGAAATTAACATTTGAAGGAAATTTTCTCTAAAGATCACGGAGCCCCAAATCCGTTTGGAATCTCATATTGTGCTCTTGAGAATTTGAGAAGGCAAGCTAATCCTGTTTTTCTCACAATTCTAACAATAGGAAATACAAATCTTTTTGGATTAGAAAATAGTGAAATTAACATTTGAAGGAAATTTTCATTACTTTGTTTACTAAGACAGTCTTAAAGTCTATGGATATTTTCTTATCATGCAAAAAATGTCAACAACAACGTTTTTCTAAACATGCAAATATACCAAAACCACTAAATATTCTCATAAGGGAATAGGATTTATAGAAATTAATTTGTTATGAGATATTGTAATATTTAGTATTTTAGTATTGATTGCAATAACTAATATGCTCAAGATTTTGTGGGATTTATTTTTATTCAATGAAGATTGCCAAAAATCTTTACCCTATAATTTATCTAGGTCAAATTGATTCAATTATCCAGATATTAATATATTTTACAAGTGTTAGTGTCGAGATAAGAATAATGTGTATTCCTCTTGTAATCAAGCTTCGAATCTCATATGTATTGAAATTCTCTCATCTCTTGCCTTCAAACAACACGGCCTTGCTTAGAAATTTTTTTTATATATTTTATTTGCACGGATTTAAAGTGTCTGATGAAACCTGAGAAACCCTGAATAATTCTGTGTTTAAACTTTACATAAAAACAATGAGGGTTTTGAGATTAAATCTTGGTTTATGTTATTATTTAAAGATGGCAATTGATCTTCATCAGTGTCACACGACTTGCAAAGGTACGACATATCTACGTCCTCGCCTGATTTCTTCCATAATTAATTAATGGAGATTCAAAAAAAAAAAAAAGTATAGAACCACATCTATTATTTAACTGGGTAATTAAGAATATTTGACATTTTGTAAATTTTCAGGTATTTGAATCGTTTGCCGCCTCGTTCCCTTTTTATGTCACTATCTGAATAATAATTAAAATTCAAAAAAAAATGTAACGGCTATAAAATCGTATATAATCAATTATCTTCTCTGAACTATATATATGTTCTCTCATATATATATATATATATATATATATATATATATATATTAGAATCTTCTATGCTCTTTATATTCCATTTGCTGTCAAATTATATCAGTGTACCAAACCAAATAAACATTGGAAATGAACACAATAATCCAAAGTTTTCAACTGTCATGAGTGAATCGAATCCAAGATATGTAAAAAAAAAAAGAGTGTGTAGGTATACCAACCAAACACAGCTTGGTCAGGGAGGCAAAATTATTTCCAGTTCGGATAATCAAGTTTTTGCAATCTTTATTAAATTAAATTAGAACATAAGTAATATGCCTTAATCCAGGTCTAAACACAAAATTTTATCCAATTTGAAATCGGATACGAGTCTAAACATATAAATCTTGTCCGATTTACATGTCTAAATTAGAGACCGGACATGTGAATATTTACGGGATATGTAAATATTTCATAAATATGTATTATTGTCCGACCCAAAACCAAATTTTTTTTCTACTGGGGGTACTTGGTTTGGTCCATGCAAGAGTGAATAATTGGATCGGGATGTAAAGCTTAGGTGAGAGAATAACAACACTATATGAATTTATGATATTCACATTAATTAAAGTATGCCGACTAAAAGTCTATAACAACACTACTGGCCAGTTTGATACACAATTTAGAGAAGCATTTACATGTCTAATGAAGAAAAAAAAAAAAAAAAAAGGAAGCAACTGACACTTGTTTTTAATCTTGTGTTTGACACTAACTTTTTTGTTTTTTTATACCGATAACGATAGGGTTTTTTTGTTTTTACATTTGATATAAGTCTAAATTTGAGTCGGTTGGCTCTTCTAAACAAGAATTTATCATTCAACGACAACGCAAGTTAAGTCAAAGCTTAACACGTCGAACCTCATAACTTTCTGAGTTCATAGGATTTAGTTCAGGAAAATTTACCAACTAGATTATCACCCAAATAATTGACACTTAGCATGCACTGTTGATCTAAGCATATAAATAAGATAACCCACGCCAAAACATGATCATCAATAAAGAAACTTGAAATTGACTCATAAAAGGGAAGAAGCCAAAAGTAAAGTAACATTTCATGGGCTTAAAGCATTTGACTTTAAAAACTCAAGTTTTCAGCCCAAAGTAACCTTTCATGGGCTTGGGCTATAGCCTCTCACTTTAAAACCCCAAGTTTACCGCTCATAATTGTAAAAAAAAATAAAGTTTTCTCCCAGAAATACTAAAGAAGTATCCCATATAAATTATAAAAAAAAAAAGAAAAAAAGAAGAGGCTACTGCAGCCTGTACGAATCCCGGCCCACCCCAAACGCACCCACCAGCCAGTGCGGGTGCCTTGGGCTGGTAACCGTACTAGTTCTTCTCAGGACTTTTGCACAACAGTGCAGTTCATCATGTATCGGGCACGGAATATAGGAGAGGGATGAGCATTTTTATTTTGTCAGGCACAAATAGAACTAACCAAAAGAAGAAAAGAGACCAAAACAGTGGTCAGGAGGGTCATGTTTGGTATCTAATCATAACTGCAACCTCGGAAGAAAATGACTGGGAATGCTTCCGAGAGATTCCTAGTCGCAGCCCATTTGGCGAGACCATCAGCCCAAACTTTTTGACGCCTGCTAACCTTTGAGATACTCCAATTAGGAATCTCCCGCAAACTACACCTGATATCATCAACTAAATTTTCAATTGCCCAATGCGAAACCAACAGAGGCTTCCCTATCGCATTTATCACAATCAAAGCATCACCCTCAAAATGAACATCCCGAAACTGAAACTCCAAACAGCCAAGAACACCCAACCGAAGAGCCAAAGCCTCTCCCACCACAGGATCCATTATCGGACCAGAGCAGACGGAGGCAAATAACACTTCACCTGAGGAAGAACAGGCTAAGGCAGCAACTGAAGTATTATTCATCCCCATAGCTGTATCAAGTTGCACTTGCACACCAATCAAAGGAGGAGGAAACTAGCTCAATGTCGACACAGTTGGGACGAAATCATGCAGTCTCCAAGCTTGACAATGATGAACATGTAAAAGACGGTTGTAACACATCTCTGAAATATTCTTGGACGGAGCTCCATGCAAGATTTCATTACGATATTTCCAAGTTTGATCCAATGTTATAAAAGCCAACATCTGGAATTCATGACTCTCATCTAATGGAATGTCCACCAAACTAGGATTAAGAGCCAAAGAGGCCCAATCTGAAACACCATTTCTACCCAAAACCCGCGAGTCAAGAAGCCACTTAGATGAGCTCCAAACCATCACCGGAATAGTACAAGAAGACACAATATGCAGTAAAGATTCAGACTCCATAGAGCAAATTGGGCATACAAGTTGATCCTGAGAAAGCTATAAAAGCCCCGATCTAGCTCTTGTGGGCAACAAATTCCACACAGACTTCCAAAAGAGAAATTGGAATCTAGCATGCACATTCAACTTCCAAATCTTATTCCGGTTAACCAGCTGAAAACGTGATGATGGACATGATAATACTAAACTTTATTAGGCAATTTGGGCCCCCAAGGAAACTATTTGAGACTGGGCCCTATCAAAAGACTCTCCCAAACAACTTTTTCTTTCTCACTATCTTCTTTTCCCTCAGTGGAATTTTTATTGATTTTCTCGGTTTTTTTTAAAGACATCCCAATCTAAGTTGACCACCCCTATTGACGAGGTGTCTTTCGAAAAAAACGAGGTGTGACTAAAGCTATCATTTTCCCACCTCTGGCCAAAAAAGGATACAGCAAATGCCAAGCCCATGTATGATTCATTGTATCTCCTAAAGAGATTTAGATTCTAGAGATGCTGCTTATATTGTGGCTCTCATGGTCAGGTGGGTATTGTTTTCTTTGCTCAATCTTATCCCCAACAAAAATTGTTTGATGTGATACAACTTCAACTATACCATACCACACAAACACCCCGGAATCCACTCTCTTTTAAATTAACCAAGATCATACAATCTAAAAAGATATTATTATATCACTATCAGATTCCTTCTCCACCCAAATGTGATCATATAAATATATGCGTGTGTGCGTGTGTGTGCACTCTACCTTATCATACTATTGATCTGTTTATAAGGGCATTAGGTTTGCATCATAAGTAACAGCAAGTTCCTTTGCCAATCAAAACAAGGGCAAAAAAAAAAATAAAACAGATGACTAATTATTAAGTGCAACACACATTTGTCCCTGGCAATGATATGCCCTTCTCCTGTTTATTATCATGGAATTATAAAGTAAAAGAAAGAAAAATACCACAAAAGGGTCAACGAGAAGACTTGCAGATCACAGTGGACGAAAAAGAAGGGCACGAATAGTGGATGCTTTCTCCTACTGAAATGGGTGGAATCAAATCAACTAAGATGGGATTGGTTTTGCCTTGCCCTCTCGTGGTTTCTAGAGGATGGTTGTCTCCGCGATCATGGAGGTGACAACATATGGATCCATGTTTGAAGCAGGCCTCCGATCCTCGAAATAGCCTTTGCCATTCTGTTCGGTCTCTCTGCCAACTCTAACAGAGGCTCCACGATTCGCCACGCCCTGAAAATCAAAGAAAATTAAATAATTGATGTAGCAAACCTTTTAGAATTACAACCATGGTATAACATTGTGGTTTGATACTCAGAATGCTAATACTATTTGCCTTACTAGTGAGATTGAAGAAATCCTTACCCATGAGAAGGTGTTGATGTCAGCAGTTTCATGTCGTCCAGTCAGGCGGCGCTCATTGCCTTCTCCATAAGCAGCAATGTGTTCCTTGTGCCTCAATTGAAGCTTTCCAATGGCCTTTTTAATGACCTCGAATCCTCCATCGTTCCTCATGGACTTGGTGCTAACATATCATAACAGCTTCATTAAACATCATACTTCTAAAATGAAAAAAGAGAGTAGGGAAGGAGGTAACGTCGACTACATGGACAAAGTTTTATGCTGTCCAATTATATACCACATAAATTACCTGTAGTTTGTGTGGGCACCAGCACCATTCCAGTCACCCTGAAGAGACAAGGCACCAACGAAGTTAAACACAAAACTAAAATATTAAAAAATTTCCGTCTCAATTCTTCTGCAATGAAGGTAAAAAACCATCCGAACAAGTATGAAACACATAGAAAATCTGACCTGGATAGGTTTAGGGTCAAATGTAAGGACCACACCAGCTATCTCGGTAATCCTCTGTTAATGCAGAAAACACACTATTTTGATAAGTAAAATGGGATGCTTGTACAAGGATAAATAGTTTACAATCTAGTATTCGATGATAGAAGAACGCATTAGTATTTGCTGTTGTTAATGTAATTAAAATTACAACCACAAAATTCAGTTACCTCCAGGATGTACCGAGCCACCCACAATTCATCTCCGGCAGAGATGCCAACAGCAGGACCCACCTGGAACTCCCACTGCACAAGGAATGAAAAACGAAATAGTTTTTAGTAAAGTTTCTAAAGACATAACATGTCAAAGGACTTGACCAGCTCTGAAAGAAAGACAGTCCAGAAATAAACATTACCTGTCCAGGCATCACTTCACCATTTATGCCGCTGATGTTGATGCCGGCATAGAGGCATGCCTTATAGTGAGAATCCACAATATCACGGCCCATGGCCTTATCAGCACCAACACCACAATAGTATGGCCCCTGCATTTGCAAAAGGGAGTTAGACTTATTGTGTGTTATAAATAACTTAAACATTGAGAAAATGAGAAATTGATGCAAATGCAACACGCGAAACAAAACTGACTAATCGACATTCAGGGGAAGTGAAGTACACCAATGGCAGGCCACCCTTGTTTTAAATGAGTTTATTGATGCATCCTTTGTTATCACAAGTAAGATAAACTAGTATTGGTGCTGGAGCATCTTTAAGATGAGATTTCACTAAAAGCCCCAATAATACAACCTTGTACTTACACAGGTAGAGGCTGCCACACCACCAAAAATCAGAGCTTCAGCATGTGGGTATGCCCAGATTGCAAGTAAAAATTTATATATCCAGAACTTAATTTAACACAAATTTTCATTATACAAAATGTAGAGAAAGCTAACACCATGTTGCACGACTCCGACAAAAAAGATCAAATAAAGGAAAACCAAGGGGAGAAACAACATACACGAATGGCTTTAGACTTGAAAAAGTTAGAGTCTGTTACCTGAGGTCCAGGATAACCACCAACAGGCCAGCCAAGAGGCCATTTTGTGTCCTTTTGCAGTAGGGTGTATTCTTGCTCTATACCATACCTGTTAGTTCAAATTAACGTCAATAAAAAAGGGGAAAAAGAATCCATTAAGTCGCATTCACTAAAAACAATTCTGACAACGAAAGATTTTGGAAAAACAGAAGTGTAACATACCAAGGTTCCTCTTTAGCAACATCAGGATGGCTGAATATTTTTGCAGCATTGTACCTCTTATTCGTTGGAATTGGTTCTCCAGCAGGAGTATAAGCATCACACATAACCTAAAAAGTCAGGAATCAATATAAAGTTAAGTTCAATGGTCAACGAGACAAGTTCTTTTGCGCCCAATTAGTCTCAGTGTCAATAGATCTAACCCTTCAACAACTAGGTCGATAATTTAGTAAAGTCATTGTTTGATTTAAAAGCAATTGGAAAAGTTTATTCCAAGTGAAGAATATTACCAAAATGTTGTTCCCCCTCCTGAATGGATCCTTGAATATTGCTTGGGGGCTGATTTAATGACACAAAACAGAAAAAAGGTGAATCTTTTGAATAAAAAAAGGAAAGTGAACCAGAAAATCAAACAAGTACCAAATAGAGAGATAACATACTATAAGATCACTTCACTGTCTTCCCCAGGAGCTTGTCCGGTGCTTGATCCATCATAGTTCCACTTTGGAAGCTTTGAAGGATCAGTCACTGGTCCAGATAGAGTCTGTTACATTCAGATCATATATCAACAAAAGTAAAAGATAAAATCACACCATAATACATCAAATAGAAATTAAAAAGAAATAAAGACAAACAACATTAAAGAACAAGGAGATTGCAGATTACCCTGGCCTTGCTTCTAAGGTCCATTCCAGATCCACCAATCCTGCCCAGAAAGTAATGAATACCCAAAAATCAGTACATCAGACCCATTGATAGTCAATCCAAAGATAGAAAGAAAAAAAAACCATCAAACAAAATACAAGTGAAGAAAACATTCAAAAGAGGAAACAACACAAACCATCAAGAGTGAAGAGAAGCAGATTACATCAATAAGGATCGACAGAAAAAGTACAAAACCCACAAATGTAAGGACACAAAACCAAGAAACCGCACAGTTAGAACGAGTAATTGACTCAGAACACAAGCAAAACAGAGATCCAAAAGAAACAGACCATATGTACTCAGCGATGATCTTCTCAGTGGTGTCTGTGAGATTCAAGTTGACGAGATCCGAAAGCAGAGACATGGTTTTTCTACAAATAGAAGCTTCTGCAAGGTAGAGAATGTTCCCACTCAAGCAAATGTGCTTTTGAGAGAAATTGCACCCACCTCCGAGAGACGTGAAGAAAGTTGAACAGAGTAGGGTATACTTTTATAATGCGGTCTATCTATGGCGTGGAAAATTATAAAACAAAATAATAATTATTTTTATAAATAATTAATTAATGTCAAAATTTTTTTTTATGAAACTGTCAAAATTATTAAAGGTGACATTACACCTTTGGTGGAACCCAATGTGGCACAATGGTAAAATTTTGTTGGCCAATAAAAATGTATTGGATTTTATGTTTTGTTGATGTGGCTGTGTTGGAATACGTGTTTTGCTTATGTGACTATATTGGGAGACGTGTTTTGTTGATGTAACTGTATTGAGATTTTGTGTTTTGGTGTAATTTTGTTGGAACAACATGGAGACATGAAATGTTGTTGGCTTCCATGTTGGGTGGGAATGAATAATGTATAGGAATTTGTGATTTGTTGATGTAGTTGTATTGAGAGATGTGTTTTGCTAATGCGATTGTATTAGGATACGTGTTTGGCTTGACTTTTTGTGTAATAGATATGATATTTTTATGGGCCCAGCAAAAATGTCCTATTACATTTTGCTTAAGTAGCTATCTAGGAAGCACGGACACGAAATACGACACGACACGGACACTCTGACACGATAAATTCAAAATTTGTATGACACGACAAGACAAGGACACGCATACATATATATATATATATAAAAGAAATAACACAAACAAATATTTTTCTACTCTCACTTTCACTTGATATTTGAACCCTAACAAATAACTATTTATTATTTAAGGTGGTGCAACTCTTTTTCATTTAATTCAGATAACAACACTATGAATTACAAAAAAGTGTTTTGAATAAAAAGCATTTATGGGTTCTCTTCAAGACAACAAAAGCATATAATGGATTACAACTACTAACTCTGTATGATCTTGAAATTAGTGTTTTAAAATTAGATCCAAGTATGTTAGTATAGTATAATTTCTGTATACTTTCATTTGAGGGTGGTGTTGATAAGGAAGATTCCAGACTTGTAATTCAAACCTTACGGACTTTGTGTAACTTGTATATTGTCTATTGTCGTGTCCGAGCCGTGTCCATCTTCAAAAAAATTAAGAAAAAATGACCCAGCTTGGACACGGACACGTCGCCATTTTAGGAGTGTCCGTGCTTCCTAGGCAGCCATTAACCCATCAACAATGAGCGGTGGTTTGATTGATAATCGATTGGATTAGATATATGT
The DNA here is from genome assembly GCF_013401445.1 of Tripterygium wilfordii. NCBI lineage: Eukaryota > Viridiplantae > Streptophyta > Magnoliopsida > Celastrales > Celastraceae > Tripterygium > Tripterygium wilfordii. The sequence continues at coordinate 3,723,613 of NC_052247.1, forward strand.
GTTCTTAAAAAAGTAAGACATTTCTCAACAGTATTTCAAAAAAAAAAGTGGTCACTAACCCCCAATTCTACATTTCCCATGCAAATACCACTAACACGATTAATGCAAAATTTTGGTAACTAAAAAAGTTGGGATGCTCATGTTACATATACAATGTTTAAACGTTATTTTGGAACATATTTGAATTTCAAACGTGGGGGACAAGAGTCATGAGTTTATTTGAACAGTGAAAAATCTATCTGATTGTGCACACTTTAACAGTTTTAAACTTTGAATTATTAAGTTGGAATATTTGAATAAACTGAATTGGAAAAAAAGACGAAAAGTTATATTAACCCTATTCTCTAATGTTGTTGAAATTAATTGATTGTTTCCTTGTGTTCATGGAGAACACCACCTTCATTGGTCATTGCCAATACTACTATGTACCTTGTTCAATGATAGTTACAAGGACATCGACTATGTTTATGTTTCCTAGTGTTCATGAATACAATGAACCTTGTGAACTTAAACCTAACTAGAGCAATTGTCTTGTGTGGACAGCTTTGTTGTTATGTTGTTGGAAAAGAATGCATATTTAGCACAATTAGTGAGTGCATCCTTTAATTCTTTACAAAAAGTGCAACCTTTTAAATAATAATATGCATAGATTAGGCTGAAGTAGCAAGCATCTACCTAACCCCACACTTACCAAATTTTTTTTTTTACCTAACCCACTAGTTTTTTTACCTTTTATATCACCAATAGGATTCTACATATTTAGAAATTCTCACACGTAAGCAATTTACTAATTTGTGCATTCTATTTTTAAGTGTGTTCAAAAACGAAATGACAAGTGAGATTCATTGTTTTTAAATCAATGGTGAGATTGAGATGCGTAATTTAATATAACTTGTGGGTGTTCGTATAAGAGAATTATTGTCTACATATTAAAAAATGAAAGAAAAATAGAAAGCCCACCAAGCCCAACTTATCAGTCCAAATTTTAATTGACTTGGACTATGGTCCAAAACTAAAGCGCAAGCCCATAGGTTAAAAATAAGAGATTAAAAACCAATTTAAATTTGGGGGCCCACCCTAGGGATTGACTGGTCAATGAAAATATCAAAGAGGGTTGATTGTTTGCGCAGCAAGCACATACGTGGACGCGGTGTTCCTTCCTTCTGGTCCAAGTAGAGCCTTCCCTATATAAGATCGTCCGTCGTCGCTTCATTTTCTATTCGTTGTCTGGTCGGCTTCTCTCTCGCTCTCTCTGCGAGAAAACCCAATATCGTGGTAGACAACGTTCTTCTTCTATCACACATATCCTACGGAAGCGGAGTGAATTACAGAGCTACTCTATTTGAACACCAGAGAGAAAGAAAGAGCATTCGTTGAGTCAAATTCGGGTTTGATTGTGTAATTCAGGTATTTTGTTCACTTTTTTTAAAAGATCTTTTCTTTCAGTTCGATTATTTGTTTGTTCTTCTGAATTGCATCTGAATCCCATTGATGATCTGAAATTTTTCGTCGCTTTAGAGTTTTAGTTTGATTGTTTTTTAGGCATGTTTGGTTGCCGAGAAAATATGGGAATGTGGTGGAAAAAGGATAGATTGTTATTTTCACTGGCGAAACGACTGTGATCGATTGAATAAGAATAAGAAGGATTTTAGTGTTTTATTCTTTTGTTCTGTAAAAATTGGATCTTTCCCACCCATTAATTTTATATTGATTTTTGTGCTACTCTCTAAAAGATCCTTTTTTTTTGGAGCAGTTTGAAAGGAATTGAAGAAAGAGTCCATTTTATCAAATCCCTGTTTGCCTGCCACTACATAGTGGTCACTTGGTTTCCTGTGGATACGAGTTTGAGATCACAAAGCATGAGCGATCAGTCCCGCAGTGATCGATCCAGACTTCCTGCAAGAAATGTTCGCCAAGGGTGGGTACCAAGAGGAGCCGCCGCTGCCTTAGCTGTGAACCCACCTTCAGCTATCCCACCTTCAACTATCCCACGTTCTACTATCAGTTCTAACCCACCTGGAAATGGTACGCATTCTCATCCTAACAATGCTCCTCCTGATAATAGACACAGGATGAACAATGCTTCCAGGGACCACACAGGACGGTCTTCAAATACTAGGAAGGATAGGGGGAGGATTGAGACTCAGACTGGGAAAGTGAAGGATGAGAATTTGCCTCAACTTGTGCAAGAAATCCTGGAGAAACTCGTGAAGGGTACACTTGAGTGTATGATTTGTTATGATATGGTGCGAAGGTCTGCTCCCATTTGGTCGTGCAAGAGCTGTTATGCAATTTTCCATTTGAATTGCATCAAGAAATGGGCTGGTGCACCCACTTCCGTTGATCTTTTGGCGGAGAAAAATCAGGGTTTCAATTGGCGGTGCCCTGGTTGTCAATCTGTACAGCTCATTTCATCAAAAGAGATTCGGTATGTTTGTTTCTGTGGGAAGAGACCTGACCCACCTTCTGATTTTTATTTGACACCTCATTCTTGTGGAGAACCCTGTGGAAAGCAGCTTGAGAAAGAGGTTGGTGGTGAGCATAGTGGTGATCTTTGCCCTCATGTTTGTGTGTTACAGTGTCATCCAGGTCCCTGCCCTCCTTGTAAAGCATTTGCACCTCCACGCGTTTGTCCATGTGGGAAGAAAGTAATTACAACAAGATGCTCAGACCGGAAGTCTTTGATCACTTGTGGTCAGCGTTGTGATAAGCTTCTTGACTGCCAGCGTCACCGTTGTGAACGTGTTTGCCATCTTGGTCCATGCGATCCTTGTCAGGTCCCGATTAACGCCTCTTGTTTTTGCAAGAAAAAGGTGGAGGTGGTTCTATGTGGAGAAATGGCTGCGAAAGGTGAACTTAAAGCTGAAGATGGTGCTTTTTCCTGTAATTCAACTTGTGGAAAGACGCTGAGTTGTGGAAATCATGATTGTGTAGAAACATGTCATTCTGGCCTTTGTGGAGAGTGTGATTTGATGCCTGGCAGGGTTAAGTTGTGCTGTTGTGGAAAGACTAGCTTGCAGGAGGAACGCCAAAGTTGTTTGGACCCAATTCCTACTTGTTCACAGATATGTGGTAAGGCCCTTCCTTGTGGGATGCATCACTGTGAGGAGGTATGCCATGCTGGGGATTGTCCACCCTGTAGGATTCTTGTCACACAAAACTGTCGATGTGGATCAACATCTAGGAATGTGGAATGCCATATAACAACCAAGGAAAATGAGAAATTTGCATGTGAAAGATCTTGCGGGCAGAAGAAGAGCTGTGGGAGGCACAGGTGTAGTGAGAGGTGCTGCCCTCTCTCAAATTCTTACAATCATCATTCTGGGATTTGGGATCCGCACTTTTGCCAGATGGCATGTGGCAAGAAGCTAAGATGTGGACAGCATTTTTGTGAATCATTATGTCACAGTGGCCATTGCCCACCTTGTCTTGATACTATTTTCACTGATCTGACTTGTGCATGTGGGAAAACTTCAATTCCTCCTCCCCTGCCGTGTGGGACACCTACGCCGTCCTGTCAACTTCCATGCTCGGTTCCTCAGCCTTGTGGCCACCCGTCTTCTCACAGCTGCCACTTTGGAGACTGCCCTCCTTGCTCGGTGCCTGTAGCAAAAGAGTGCATTGGTGGACATGTTGTTTTAAGGAACATTCCTTGTGGTTCAAAGGATATTCGGTGTAACAAGCTCTGTGGAAAGACCAGGAGGTGTGGTCTCCATGCATGTAGCAGGACTTGTCACCTACCACCATGTGACTCTTCCTGTGGACCTGACCCTGTGTCAAAGGCTTCTTGTGGGCAGGCATGCGGTGCTCCTAGGAGAGATTGCAGGCACACATGTACTGCACCTTGTCATCCGTCAGTTTCTTGCCCTGATGTGGGGTGTGAGTTCCCGGTTACTATCTCATGTGGTTGTGGTCGGTTAACGGTAGCGGTTCCTTGTTATGCTGGAGGTAGCAGTAGCAGTTCTAGTGCTGATACCATATACGAAGCCTCCATTGTCCAAAAGCTGCCAGTACCACTTCAACCAGTGGAATTAAATGGGAAGAAGGTACCACTTGGACAGAGGAAGCTTATGTGTGATGATGAATGTGCCAAATTGGAGCGTAAAAAGGTTCTTGCTGATGCCTTTGATATTACACCCGTCAACTTGGATGCCCTTCATTGTGGTGTGAATTCTGTTATGTCAGAGTTACTTGGAGATTTGTATAGGCGTGATCCCAAGTGGGTGCTATCTGTAGAGGAAAGATGCAAGTATTTAGTAATGGGCAAGAGCAGAGGGACTACAAGTGGTCTTAAGGCCCATGTTTTCTGTCCGATGCTGAAGGATAAGAGAGATGCCGTGAGACTTATAGCTGAGAGGTGGAAGGTTGCAATTTATTCTGCTGGCCGGGAGCCTAAGAGTTTCATTGTGGTTCATGCTACACCTAAATCTAAGGCTCCACCACGAGTTATCGGAGTTAAGGGTACCACTGCTCTGAATGCATTCCATCTACCAGTTTTTGATCCTTTGGTTGACATGGATCCTAGGTTTGTTGTTTCTTTTATAGATCTGCCAAGAGAAGCAGATATTAATGCGTTAGTCCTGAGGTTTGGTGGGGAGTGTGAGCTAGTTTGGCTGAATGACAAGAATGCCTTGGCTGTCTTTCATGATCCTGCCCGAGCCGCGACTGCAATGAGGAGACTGGATCATGCATCTGTCTACTATGGGGCTTCAGCAATTTCTCATAGTGTTGGAGCACTTGGGGGATCATCCATTAGTAATGTCTGGGGAGGAGCAGGGTCAACTGAGGAGAGAGGTGCCCTTACTGCATTGAAGGGCAACTCATGGAAGAAGGCTGTACTTCAGGATCCTGGTAGCAGAGAAGATTCGTCGGTTGATGAAGAATGGTCGAGTGGTTCTGCAGTGCAGGGTTCTGCTTGGAAGGTGAATGAAGCTCCCATTGCTGCCTCAATCAACCGGTGGAGTGCGATTGACTCTGAAACATCTTTGAAACCAGCTGCTCCATCTGTTAGAATTGAGGATCATGCAGAACGTGTGGGAAATCAATCCAAGTCAAGTTTTGAATCAATTGCAACTAGTTCGAGTTCAGCCGGGCAACCCAAGGCAGCAGCAGATGTCAGTGACAATGATCTCACTGAAGTAGTGGATGACTGGGAGAAGGCTTATGAATGAGCCATTTGCAACACAAGTTGCAGTTTTGGGGATACTGGAGCTTGGGGAGAGGCTGTTGTAGGACCAGTTTTGTTTTCTAATGGTTGGTTTCTTCTTTCTATGCCCCAGAAGGTATTTGGTGATGAGGATTTGTTTATTAATTTCCGGAAATCTCATCAAAATCCACAGGGAGTCTGTAGCTCTACTGCATTTATACATTTACGCGGTAATGGTTGGCAACTTTTTGTACCTGCCATATTAATGATATGTTTAAAGGATTTCAAGTAGATATTTGAGCAGAGATGTGCAGTACTTGTTTTTGTCGATGTTGAACTTGAAAGGTGAATTGCACTATTGAAAAACTTGGGGAAATACATCCTCCTATTCTTTCATGATGCTAGTTTTTTGCCATTGAGAAAAATATCTGGGGCATGGGTATGTTGTTATTGCCCATTGTCTTGTATATAAGATTGCAGAAGAAGAAACTTTCTTGTTTCACATGGAGATTTACAGACTGTTTTCATGCATTTGCTGGTGGAAGCAGTGTCCTCATCCCTTGCAGTTGCACAATGAGTTCAGCACAGTCCCTACTCGAAGATGAACAACAGTTAGCGAATGCAGGACAAAAAGAGCAGAGGAAGTGGGAATGTACTTGAGTTGTCATTTTTTATCACCAGAGTGAACCTGCAGTGTTCTGCTCCATTGACATCGGGGTTTTAGCATTCGTCGAGCAACATAGACTGCAGATGCAGCAAGCATCGATGGAGAGTACTTAATGGTGGCATAGTGTGCCATAGAAAGTTCACTTAAATAAAAGATGAAGCTTGCAACAAGAAATAGCATAATTTTATAGTATCCTTGCGACAAATTTGATGGACTACTTTGTTTACAGTAGAAGGAGACCTGAACTCGAGATCTCTATAAGATATCATATACATGAGCAGTGGTGGACCCAGGAATTTGATTGGGCACAAAAGTATTACGGGGTCCGGGGGCAACGCCCCCGGAATTTTTTTTTGGTTCTATATGTAATCGATTTATGATTATTGATTGCAAATACAAAAACACATTAATAATAGTTCAAAGCAATAAGAAGATACATTGTAATTATGATAATAGCATTCAATATGTCTCCATCTTTTATTTGCAAAGCCAATGATAATTCATATGTAATGTCCAACATAGTCAACATTAGTTGCAAATTGAAAACAAAATCAAATGATTACAAGTATCTCAAAAGGCCATGTGCTTGAGTTTTTTTTGTTGAATATGTAGTGTGAACAATTTCTAGGATTTATGAGGTTGGGTTGGGTCTAAACTAGTTAGTGAGTAGGGTAAAAATTGATCGATTGGGGGCATCAATTTTTTTAATTGGGGGCTTTACACTTTATTTGACATATAATTAACTAATTATAGAATATTTAGTATTAAAAAAAAAAATTCACTGGGGGCACGTGCCCCCAGTGCCTCCCACGTCGGTCCGCCTCTGTACATGAGTGTCATTTGAACTACTTGTGGTTCTCGTCTGGTGGACTACTTTGTATACAAATTGGTGGGTGCAAAATTTGTTCGACAATGAAACTTGCCTAGGAACAATTTTCATTATTTATTTCATTGTTTTAACATCTTTTAATACTTTATAATTTTATCATTAAAAAGAAAACAAACCCCTGTTAACACGTGGACCAATCTCACCTCTTCCAACCTTTAAAAGGAAAGACATTTTTTTTTTGAAATACTATAGAGAATTATGTTTGCGGTTTGAGTCAAACCTTGTTATTAATTAATTAATAGGTATGTTTCATTAATTGTCAATTTTGACTCTTCTAACAAAGCGTTAATGATTATTTATTAGGGTACCTTATAAAAACAATTTTCTTATCTATTTATGTATCTCATCTTTATAATATGGAAACAAATTCATGTTTAGGTGAAGTTCCGTGAATCCACGTCATCAATGTATCCCTCCGAAATGTTGCCACATAAAAAATATATAAAATTATAACAACTAGTTGTTATAAATTTATTGTTCTATATTATGTATTTTGTATATTAATGATAACAATTTATTTTTTCTACACATCGAGTTTACATTGGCATTGTGAATATTTTATTTGATCATCGAGTTTACACCTATTTCGTAGTAACGCTACAATATAAGTAATAATTATAATTACATATATAATTAATTAATATACGCAACTCTCCATCATCCACGTTGTTAACAATCAGCCAAAATTAATTAATGCAAAAAAAAAAGAAAGAAGAAGAAGCAGAATCAACAAGAGAACATGAAATGTATGAATTCTAAGATTTCTGTCTCTCTTTCTTTTGACGTATAGATTGGATAGACTCAATTCCTGGTGCATTTAATCTTCTCTTGCTGGTCCATTTAATCTTCTGTGTCTTTTTCTTTTCTCTGCCATTCTTTATTGTCTCTCAGTTTATTCCTCTCTCTGTTCATCTGTTCATGGACCCTGAAGTACCTTCAAGTCCCTCGCTTGATGGGTTTAAGGTAACTTTCCTTCCTATTTTTAGGTTTTCTTGCACATTGATCATTTCTTATAATTTTTTCTTTATGGGTTTGTTTGTATGTTTACATTTTGCCATTGTTTTTTTTCACCAAATTATCTGAGCGAGACTTGAAATCTCACTTGCCAGTTAAAGCACTTTTCAATTGTGGATGCAGCATTATTTATTAAATTGTTTCTTCTTCAAATCACATGCACTGATATTGAAGATAGCTCATGATTACTTGAAAACTGAGTGATTGAGGGTCTGAACTTGCCGTGGAATAGATGGATTGATATATTTTGTTCTGAAGGGTTGTCTGTTTGATTTGTTTCGCTAACCAGATGTCACTTTGTGTGTTCTTCTGCTGCAAAAACTGTTGTTTTTTCTTCTTATTCTTGATCCAAGGTTAACTGTGACACTGGTAGATGACATTGATTCTTATTTTGCTGACGATTCGGTGAGACCGGTTGGAAGAAGGCATCAAGATTCAGTTTTTTTGACCTTGCTTCTTTTTTTTCTTTCTTTATCACTAAAGTTTATTAATTTGTCCGTCCACTGCAAAAACTGTAGCGCAATATATCTACTGTTAGTCTGTTACTATGTGATCTGAGTTTCTTGAAGTGATTTTATTTTCATACAAATGCAGAAGCATACACTCCTTTTGTCTTTCCAAAGCCTTGGAGTAGTTTTTGGGCGCTTGAGCACCGCTCCCTTATATGTCTATGGCACGATCCCAGTAGAAGAATTCACATCGTCCGATTCTGCATATCAATACTTCTCTTTTATTTTCTGGACTCTGACTATCATTACCTTGCTTAAGTATGCCATCATTGTACTGAGGGCCGATGATGATCGAGAAGGTAATGGTTACAAATAACCATGAATTTTTAAGGGTATCTTTTGATAGGATTGGAACATGAATTGTAGTCTTGTTTTATCCGTGCAGGTGGTCCATTTGCTCTGTACTCATTATTGTGCAGACATGCTAAAGTTGGTCTGCTTCCTAATGATAGAACTGGTAATGAGGTTATGCATTATGAGGCTGGAAGCCCTTTCAGGATCAAGAAGGAATCCAGGGCTAGAAGGGCAATCAAAAACAATAAAAGTTGTCATTATGTGATGCTGTTATTGGCACTGTTTGGTGCTTGTGTGATGATTGGTGATGCAGTGCTTACCCCAGCTATTTCTGGTATGGCAATCCCATCATCTTCCAAGTATCTCTGTTGATATGATAACTGTTTTCGTTTGTCTTTTCCTTGCATCATGGTTCCATTTAGCTCAAGTTATTTTTGTTCATTTTTCTTTCTCCTTGCTAGTGTTATCTGCTTCATCGGGTCTTCAGCAATCATTATCAGATATGGCAGATAAATGTAAGATACTGAGATCTAGCACTGATGAACAATAAAAAAACAAAGTCGAAGGATTTTCTTCGTTGCGCTGAACCCATTTTATCAAAATCGCATTCGCATTAATTAATAAGGTGTTTGTATCTTATGGCTCTTTCCAGTTTCCTCTTCACCAAAGGCGCAGGACCACATCGCAGAAGACCTGAATAAGTGTAAGCACTCTATTTCCAGTGTAAATTTATTTGATTTTAATGATACAAATGTTCTTGCTTTGCTGTTTCTTCATCACCTTTTGATGATTTGATATGGTTGTAAAATACTCTCAAACAAATGCATGTTGAACCATTCACACATTTCCCTTAAAGCGTTCACTGACCCCTAAAATTGCTGTTCGTGTTTTTTTTTCCTCGAGTCAGATGTCGCAGTTCCGTTTGCCTGTGCCATATTGGTGTGCCTTTTCACACTCCAGCAGTATGGGACCCATAAAATAGGCTTTGTGTTTGCTCCAATTATCATCATATGGCTCTTATTCATTGGTGGAGTAGGCATACATAATATAGTGCAATGTGAACCCAAAATCATGTCTGCAATCTCCCCGGTATATATGTATAGATTCATCAGAAATATTGACAAAAGAAGTTGGAGGTCATTGGGGAGCATCCTTCTGTGCATTGCAGGTGAGTGCAGGTTGAAGTGCTGACGTGTTGAACTGATACATGTTCTCCTGTTCCTATCACTTACTCCCTTGATAATATGCTTTGTTTTAGTCAGAAATACGTTGTCTGACCACTCCATACTCCGCTCTACTTCTACAGGATCAGAGGCTATGTTTGCGGATTTAGGTCATTTCTCAAAAAAGTCAATCCAGGTATCGGAATCAATAGTTTATTCTGTGGCTTTCATATGAAATCTGCTTTGTACAAATAGGAAGAGCTTTGTCCATTGTTTCTCTGCTGCAGATTGTGTTGGTGTCCTTGATTTATCCAGTTCTAATTCTGTGCTATGCGGGTCAATCTGCATTTATTTCCAAGAACTATGAAAATTTTGAAGATTTCAATCATCTCAGCCGATCTATACCTGGTAAGTCATTCAGTTGCTTTCAAATTTTGTCGACGGCTACTTTTTTCTAAGAATTTCATTATTCTAACTCAAGATGAAATGCATGGGAAGCGCAGAACTTGCACGTCATGTCTTTGTAGTGCTATCTCTGCTTGCTTCAGTTGTAGGAAGCCAAGCAAGTTTAACGGGAAGTTTCTCCATCATAAAGCAGTGTCTGGCACTTGGTTGTTTTCCCCGAGTAAAAGTTGTACATACATCAGATAAACTTAATGGCCAAGTTTATATTCCAGATATCAACTGGTTATTAATGGTTCTTAGTCTCGCTGTTACAATTGGTTTCCATGATGCTGTCCGGATAGGTAATGCAGCAGGTATGCTTTCATATCCTGTACTTAATAAAACGATGCCAGTATCTGCATCATTTGAAGATATTTCTAAAACATGCTGCTTAAATGGCCAACAGGTTTGGCAATTGTTTCTGGAATGCTCGTAACATCTTGTTTGATGTCGCTCGTGATTGCTTTATACTGGGAGAAGAGTTGGTTGGCCTCAGCGTCCTTCTTACTCTTCTTTGGCTTGGTGGAAGCCATTTATCTATCAGCATGCATGTTAAATTTTCACAAAGGCGCCTGGTCTTTGGTCGTGTTTATTGCATTGTCCTTGACAATCATGCTTGCATGGCATTACGGAACTATGAAGAAGTACGAGCTTGATTTGCAAAACAAGGTATCTACAGAATGGCTGACAGACTATAGTCCGGGCCTTGGGGTTGCCAGAGTACCCGGAATCGGTTTCGTCTTTACTGATATAGTGACAGGAATCCCAGCTTTCTTCTCACATTTCATTACAAATCTTCCTGCATTTCATAAAGTGCTGATCTTTGTCTCCTTCAAGTCTTTACCTGTCCCTCACCTGCCCCCCAGTCGACGTTATCTTATAGGCCGGGTTGGTGCCAAGACGTATAAAATCTTTCGATGCATTGTGAGATACGGGTACTGTGATCATATTCAGGACACAAATGATTTCGAGGAGCAGATTATTCGTTCGATTGCAGAATTCATTTCCCAGGAAGAGAACGATTTCGAATCTCTTGTCTCCCCTGAAGGAAGAATGCTTGTGGTTGGAAATCCATCGCCGGAGGGAGATGCCATAATTCCTGTACAGGATACTTGCTCAGCTGTGGGAACTACAAGCTCTGCTAACAATGAAACTCAGATAACTGAGATAAGTCCAGCGGGAGATTCATCGGATACTGGTTTTCCTTCGGTCAGAAGAAAGAAGAAGGTACGATTTACATTGCCAGCAAATCGTCCTAAAATGAACGTCTTCATCAGGGAGGAGCTACAAGAACTAATTGATGCCAGGGAGAGTGGTACTGCATACTTCCTAGGCCGGTCTCATTTAACCGTTCGTCAAGGCTCGAGCTTCTTGAAGCAGTTTCTAACCAAGACCTACGTTTTCTGCAATAACAATTGCCGAGCGCATCCAGTTGCATTGAACATCCCTCATGCTGCTCTTGTGGAGGTTGGTATGGTCTATACAATATAAACAATCAACAATACACATTTTATACATGGAATGAATGTTGTCAGAATTTAGTCCTACATGATGAGTTTTTGAGGTCTGTAAAAATGTCGGATTGTCGGTAAAAACGACACTGTTTTAAGGTTTGTCTAAGTGTTGGTGTGGTCTATACATTCGTTCAAAATGTATGTTGCTGCATTAGCTTTGTGAGGATGAGCTTTCGAGGTTCTATATGATTGTTTTCACAGCAGGGAAAAATGTGGAAAGCTCTCACAGAAACCCTTGATCACGGAGAGGAGTTAGATTCATATCACAAATGGGCCTAGTCCATGATGATTTAGATTAATTTTGGGCTAATCGACGTAGTTGGGCTCAGATAACTCAGTTTGCAAATTGAATGGCCCAACAAACAAAAGGCTTGGTATACAGTAATTTCACCCTTGTTGGCTGTTGCATAAAATTTGGGCCCCTTTGATAAAACTTATATTTAGGAAAAATAAACTAATTTGTAAGCTATCAAAATAAGTTAATTCATGGAGGAGAAAACTTAGAAAACTTTGGGGGAGGAGCCTCTCCCCGCCCCCTCCCCTCCCCTCCTTCTCCTCTTTCCCCCTTTTTCCTCTGCTCCTCCTTCTCCTTCCACTTTCCTTTCTCTTTTTTTTTCCTTGCCTTCATCTCCTCTTCTCTGCTTCTCTCCCCTTTCTTCACCCAGATTTGTTTTATTTTGTTATGTTTTTGTGTTTGAATAAGGATTTCGCAGGTTTTTCTTCTCTGGATTTCGATCTCCTCCATCTGTCACAGATCTTCGATCATCGACGTTTCCGGTGCTCCAATGACATAAATTTGGATTTTTAGTGATGAGATTTTCATATCTAAGGAAGTTTGGCATCTCTTATAAATCCAAGTTGTAATTTGTGCTTTTTTTTTTACCCGGCTTAGCCCGGTAGAGTCGACTCGTTGGACAGTGGTTCGACGGTGTGGTGTAATCCGGTGTCGTACATCAATGTCTAGCGATATCTGGTTTAGTGGTTGTGTTTTATTACTATGTTCTTGTTTTTTTAGTTTTTAGGTTGTATTCCACCTTTATGGTGACCCCAGTACCTACGGGCCGTAGTCACTCGATTTATTGGGTAACCTAATACAATGAGATCTATAACCTTCTTTTCAAAAAAAAAAAAAGTTAGTTCACAAGCGTAAAATTAAATATATGGTGTTCGGTTATACTCCTTTTTCAAAATAAACTCGGTGGAGTTTTTTTTTTTTTTTCCTTTGGTAATCGAGAACGACATCATACAAGCTTATCCTTTGAACATCTGATATGCACTTGTCCTTTGAACATTTGATATGCAAGTTTGTTCCTAATAAAAATCAACCTCAAGACCTCCCGATGCACTTGTCCTTTGAACATTTGATATGCAAGTTTGTTCTTAATAAAAATCAACCTCAAGACCTCCCGAATTCATACGATTTGACCCTAAAGAGACTCACCAACTAAGCTATCACCCAAGTGATGAGAGCCTATACTTTTTGACCGTACTTTAAACTCAAATATGTCTCTCTAGTAAAAGCAAAAGAAAGATTTGTTGGCCAGTACGAATCTTGACAGTGTTAATGATGTTCATTACACTTTGTTTTTGGAAATGACGTCCCATCATTCTACTCTTAATAGTTTCAACTTATATTCTTGTTACTATGATGTGTAAAAAACCTGTAAATATAGTACTCAACAGTCAACAATGAAACTCTATATACAGCCGAGTCACTAATTAAAGTAGTAAAGATGATGTGTATCACCCTATGACCAAGTTTCGAATCCCCTCCCCATTTAAAAAAAAAAGAAGAGACAAACAAACAGTGAAACTCTATATACACTTATCACATGAAAATGAAAGCACAGACTCAAGGTACCAATTTCTAAACAGTAACGAATTTGGAAGTTTTGGTAGGAAAAAGTGAGAGAATGAGCAGTATTAGTAAACACAGAGAAAGATAATAAAGATGCAGAGACTCCTCTGACTCATACATGGAAACCATTGAAGTGTAACTTTCATCAATGGAAAAAGACAGTCCCTTCAAACAAATGTGCATGGATGGGTCATTTAGACAAAATAGGAGCCTCTGTTTGTGGTTTTTTTTACCACTAATAGTCAATACATATATAAATAGGTGGTTGTTAGTGTTTGTAAAACAAATATACAGATAGGTTTTTGAGTAGTGTTGGAGAAATGGAGGATAATGAGAGTAGGAACACTGATGTGGAGAAAGAAGAAGAAGAAGAAGCAGAAGCAGAAGCAGAGGAGGTTCTCAAGAAGAGAATCTCTAACCATCCTTTGTATGGACTTCTGGTTGATACTCACTTGGAATGTATGAAGGTATGTCTCTCTCTCTCTCTCTCATTTCTCTTATAGCATTGACAATCTTGAATATACATATACACATTAATGCTGTAATATCTCTCACCATGCACTGGTGAACTGGTGCATAGTACACTTGTCCACCCCCAGATCCCATAAGATTAGTCACAGCATCAATGTGTATTATTTTGCATAACGAATGTAACGATATATATTTTTTGTTCAAAATAAAAATCAAAATCCATCGCAATCGAAACATCAAAACAATGCTTTGAATGCAAATGAAGACCTTCCTGGCTTGAAAGCTCATGACCTGATTTTTCCTATTCAGGTATGCAGTATTGTTGACGTGGACCAAAACCAGGAAATGAATCTGAAGCTACCAAGTAGAAAGCACAGCCCATCAAACTTTCTTTGCCAATCAGAGCTGGATTCCTTCATGGTAAGTTGTTCCATTTTCTTTCATCAAGAAGAAATTCATTTCTATTAAAAAAAAAGGGAGTATAAATTCATTTGATTAAACTGAACAGTGGAGTCCAACTAATGCCAGTTTGATTCATAGTTCTACACATACTTTTGTCTTTTAATCAGTGTAATAATAAAGGAATACTGTCAAATGCCTGTTCTTCACACAAACCAAAGAGCTAAGTTGGTAAATCTCTCATTCATAAAGACACACCAAAGAAGCTAATAAGATACACAAATGACAACATATTCATATACAAATAAGCAAATAAAACTGGTATTCGTGTATGACCAATTGTACCTGTGCACAGGAGGCATACTGTTCTGCACTAAGAGAGCTGAAAGAGGCATTGGAACAGCCACAGCAAGAGACAATAGCTTTCATCAATGCCATGCAATCACAACTCAGGGAGCTAACCTTATCAGATACTGCTGCACCTGATCATCATGGACCTTCCACCTCATCTCCAGTAGATCAAGTGAACTCCAGTAATGATCTAAATTGAGTAGATCTAATACAAAAGACACTTATATATCTTTCAAGAAAATAAGAAATGCAGTGTTTTCCTCTTCAGCCACTTATTCATTTTAGGAGTTGATATCAAACTCTTTCAATATGATACAGGACTGCACTTTTGAATCCGAAACTTGAGTAGCAGAAGAAATAAGTAGGTAAAATGCATGGTTCATGACCGAGTGACAACCCATTAAAACAGGTAGCAATTTTAGAAGATGTGGAATCTGTGTTCAATCACTATGATGTTTTACGATAAAATAGAGAAATTGTTAAGCAATTCTTGTCATTCAAACATAGCTATGAGATTTCCTCCCTCGCCTCTTCTAGTAGGAAAGTGAAATATAATGGTTTATCATATATGGTAACTTGAAGAAAAAGCTATCAAGCAACCTTGAGAAAAAATTTCTTCAGTTCATTCCAATCAGAGGAAACACAAGTAAAACCATTTATTTTTAGTCATACACGAGTGGGATAGCTCGAGTTTGTACGTGTCAATTAGAAACCATACTCTCAGACTCTTTCACAAAACCATCTCCTGTCCAATCTTTATCAGACTGCAGACCTTTTTTGCTAGCTTTCCTTTGTTGAATTGCTTCTTGTTGTCTTCGTACCAAATCCATATGAGTAGTAAAATACTCGAGTGACGCCCTGCAAACCAACGAACAAAGAAGGGACGTTAAATAATTTGATGTGAGCAGTGTTTTAGCTTTCTTAACCATTAGAAGTGTGTATCCTCTGAAATCTTGTATGGACGTGAATTTGTGCATTTTCATGAAATCCTTCAGCTCAGCACAAAGTTTCTTCACGAGGCCATAGCCATGCATCATAACACCAGTGCAAACCTAAAAACAAACTTTATCTTAAACCTCATATAAGACATTGCTGTATGGTAAAAAAAGAGAGTAAAATTTGCAAGGAATAAAAAATAGTGATGTAGGACTCCGTTAACGTTGAACAGAAATTGAATTCAGAGAGAGAACTAAGCCAAGAAGAGAAGAAAGAATCCAAGAGAAACAGAGGGAGGGAGGGCGGAAGATACGGCAGCAAATAAGTATGTGACAGCATTTCTATACCAATGATCACGGGGAAAGGTGCACTTAGTGAATGAATCAATACATTTCCTATATACTACTTTCAAGGACGAACATGCCTATAAGTGTTTAGAAAGCAAATTAAAAACCTTCATACATATAGTTTTAAATTTTACGCCACCACAAGCATCATAACCTATGTTTTAACTGAGATGAGACCTATCTTGGTGTAATGTAACATTCTCACCTGGACCGTGTCTGCTCCAAGAAGGATAAATTCAGCAGCATCACCACCTGTCTCAACACCTCCAATACCAGAAAGTGAATAATCCTTATTGTTAAATTCTGCCTTCATCATTTTCGCAATACTCATAAGTTTTCCAAGGGCAATAGGATGGACTGCCTTGGAAGAATAACCACCAGGAGTTGAGTATCTGGCCAAAAAAAATTTAAGCATGTAAAGATCCAACATAAGTTAACCAGCAGGAACCTGTCATATTGGTGTAATAGAGCATACCCTTCCACACAGGGCTCCGGACGTAGGGTATTAAGGTTGATGCCCATCACACTCATAATTGTGTTAATGGCTGCTATTCCCTCGCATCCTGACTTTAGAGACACCCTAGCTGGCTGTGTATACATGCAGAGGATGCAAATCACAATGAGAAGAAATTTATTTATAGTTACAAGTGAAACAGACGACTAGACAGAAACCAAACCAGTGTAATATCTGTGATATTAGGAGTCATCTTTGCCCACACAGGAACAGTAGCTTTTGCATTTATCCATCCACAAACCTCTTCCAACAAGGCACAATCTTGTCCTACAGCAGCACCCATTTTGCGCTCAGGCATGCCATGAGGGCACGAGAAATTGATTTCAATGGCGTCCTTTAAAATTGTCAAAAAAAAACATAGACAATGAAAAGAAGCATATTCAAAAGACATTTTCTAAAGGAAGAATAATGAGATGACTATAATTTACAATCCCAGTTTGCTCGACTCGATCAATAAGTTCCTCCCAAGCAGCTTTGTTGTATTCCTCCATAATAGAAGCAATGAGTATCCGATCAGGATATTCTTCTTTCAATTGCTTGAATTCTTTCAACATTGTCTCAAAAGGCCTGTCACTAATCAGTTCTATATTCTCTCATCCAATAATCTGCCCTTTGGCTAAACCATTAACACCAGCTCGTAGTCTGGCATATCGAGGAGTTACATTGATAACTTTTGAGGCATCCAGTGATACCTAGAAAAACAATATACATGATCAACTTGACGTTGAAAACAAAGTCCACTACAAAGATACAAAAACCAACGACTTCTTATCGTTGTTTCCAATTGTAATGAAACCTCTCAAAAACAAAGAATTCTTGCATTGAACAATAGTGTCCATTTAAAATCGTGAAAATTGAAATCAACTATGGTGTTATTGGTATCATCACTCAAACACTGTCCTAAGGATGCCACACATCAAGAAGCTTATGCATGTTCAGCCCTCAATCTATAACAAACGCCCCCCCCCCCCCCCCCCCCCACCCCCCCAAAAAAAATGAAGTTCTAATCTGATCAGCAGATTCAGCACTTGTCTTGTCAATTGTCATAAATAATACAACAAGAGTGTCAGTGAAATGCGTTTTTCCCTTCTGTATTAATAAATTCAAGAACCCTGTCGTCGAATAGACAGTAGTGAACCAAACAAAATCAGGAAACAAGAGAAGCAAAAATCGACATACCGTTTTTGCAATAACAGCTCCCCAGCCTTCATCAAAGGCACGCTTCATGACCGTGTAGTTGGTCCCGGGAGGACCCGACCCGATCACAAATGGATTGGGCATGTGTAACCCATTAACAGTCACACTCAATTCAGGCTCTGCCTGAGTGTCGGAGGCAACCACCCTCCAAAACCCAACTCTACCAGGTCGATTCACAGCTGGAGAAGGCCGAGTCCGAACAGATTCTACCACCGAGTTCCTGCCCCCGAACTGGGTCAAACCCAACGACGCCATGGGAATCAAGAATTGAAAGTTCAAAGTTGACGAAGTGGGAAATCCATCAGAATGAAGAAGAAGATGTCTAAAAATCAGAGTGAATAATAGTGTATGATATTAATGTTTGACATATTATTACATATTTAAATATTTTTCATATTTAAAATAAAATATTTTTCATATTTGGCCGGAAATGGTATGGGAAAGGAGTGCCTCACTTTAGGGAGTCAAACGGTGGTGGTGGGGTGCGGAGAGACTCTCATAATCGGTCGTATCAAGCTCTTTTGTATGGCGGTTGTCTGCGTCTTCTCAAAATTTTTTCGCTAGGTTCAGTGGATGTTAACGACTGTGGATGGTTGAGTTATGCTTAGGATGATCCAAGGAAGATTTATGAGTAGGCAATGGTCAATATAGATCTCGGACAACAAAGGTGGATGGTGTTTGATGATAGTATGAAAGCAGCTCAATTGAGGTCATTTAGACAATTCAATAATGACAGATTGGCTAAAAAAAGTTTAATTATCCCAAAAAAATCCACTTGGGTAACATTTTGGAATGCTCCTAAAAAATTGTACTTGAAATGGGGGTCATGAAATTGGTGTTTGGTATAATAATATGTAGTTGAATAGCATATATGCTACTAAGTATCGTATATGTTACTCAAAATTGTTTGTCAAACATACCTTTGGTTGGGTTTTTTCATTAATGTTGAGTGTCAACGACTTTATCAAAAAATAATAATAGTAATAGTTGACAAATTAAGAAGCGTCGGAGTTTAAGTGTTAAACAGGAATCAAATCTCGAGCGAAATGGAATTAAAGGGAATTTGTTGCAATCCTAATTATTATAGGATGGGGCTCCAATTTTAGCTCCAATTACCTCATGAACACCGTCCATCGAGTCAACAAAGTCGTCAAGCCACATTCACAGATGTTTAAGTTTTTCGCCTGAGCAACCTGCTACGTAAGTGGGTTGACGATCTAAAATAGAGAAAATCTCTAAGAGTTACTATAATGGAATAATTTTTAATTTTGAATTACTAGTTTGAATCATTTAAATTTTCAATGATCAAATTGAAATTTTAATAATCTTTTAACGACCAAAAGTTATATAAACCCGTGCAATGTAATATTATCTGGGCTGGGCTTGTAGGCATCTGATCTAGGATTCTTACAAATCATGGCCCAAAATTTTCATCTACAAGCATTTTTCTCATGGGCCCCTCCATACCAGAGAACACCTTCGTAATTAAGAAAGGCAGCGAACGAAGGCCCCGTTCCTGGTACAAGTAAAACCTGAGAGTAAGAGAAGCAAGATATTCGTGAATTCGGAAATCGAAGCCAAAAGCTCAAGCTTAATCGCGAATCAGATATGGCCTTGCAATGGATGATAATCGCTTACGTAGTTGCAGCGGAGGCGGCAATAGCGGTGCTTTTGACTCTCCCTTCGCCGAAGCTCTTGAAGACCCGATTGGTCTCCCTCGTCTCTCTGATCCTCCAGCCTGCGCTGTTTATCATCCCTTTCACCGGATTCCAGCTATTAGGTGCTCGTATTTTTCTATATCTCTCTCTTTTTCCTTTCTCTTTTGTTTGTTGGTTCCGGAGGATTTTTTTCCTTCTTGATTTCGTATCTTGATGTGTCGTTAACTCGGAACTTCGTTTTACTAAGATAATTGAAATGTTTTGTTTCCGTGATCTTGGTTTTTCTGAAGATAGGGTTGGATCTGTTGGCTGACCATTCATCCTGCTATTTTTCTATCATTTTGGAATAATTAGCTTGTTTTTGGTTGCCGATAACCCTGAAATCGAGAGGATGGGTAAGGTTGTGGATATTGTGATGATGATGTATCCTGTTCTGATTCAGCCTGTCTTGATCTTATATGTACTGTTAAGAGCTTAGTGGTTTGAATAAGGAAATAATAGTTTTAACTATTATTTCTGATTGCATAATTTGCATTTGGTTGGATTTGGTAAAATATGATTAGGAGTGAAATTTAGAAATGACTTTTTTGGACTTGAATTTGGTGTAGATATTTACTGGAAGAATGAGCACCGCCTGATGTGCACCTCGGATGTCTGCACTGCTGCTGAGAGAGATCGATACGAAAAGGCTGTAAGTATTTAGACAGCAATTAGCCATTCGATCTTCTCTGGAAAAATTTGAAAAGACAAAATCAGGATACTTTACTTGTCATTGTGGTCTTGTGAATGTAATACTAGGCTACTAGCTGCCGAATATGGTTGAATTGGTTACAGCAAAAGTTCTGGAAATGGTTGGCTTTTATGTATTTTGAATACCGAAATGCTTTCTCCTCCCTTGAGCATTGTAGATAACTTGTTCTTGGTTGGACCCCCAATGTGTCCTTCAATGAGTTACTTTTCTTTCCTTGATAACAATAACCATACTAAAAACCCATGAAATGTCCCGAATTCCACGATTTTGTTCAAGAGCAAGCTTCTCACCTCTCCTTCCCCTAGCCTATTAGTTGTAGTCAAATCCCAATCAAACCACTCCGATGACTCCTGGACAGGCAATACAAAGAAAAACCTTCCCCTCATGCTGTCTTCAGTATCATCTACATTCTACACTATTCTTCCACGTGATTAATCTCGTATGCACTACTGACAGCTGATAAGTCTTGCCAATTACGACTTCTAATGTTAACATATTATTGAATTAAATTCACATCCAAATATTATACTTGAGTTTCATGAGACGAATTATGTCACTTCTCTAATTTCCACTAAATGTTTTCAGTATGGCTATTTTATAGCCATCATTGTTTCCCTTTGCATTCCAAGTGAGGATTTTAAAATCACAAAGAGATAACACTAGAGTCCTTGACTCAATTTATGTCCTCTGATTGCGTAAAATGCCCTATCTGCCCATCTTTGCCAGTTCCGTACGCCATCCTTTTCATTGGCTCTGCAGTTTCTTCAATATTGTATTTATTTTACTGCTGCAAGATTCTTCTTGTTCGTGGTTTTTTTCTTCTTTTTCTTCTCTTCTCCATGTCATCTGGTTGTGTAAAAGCCTTATCCTTGATACTCACCACTTTTCTCGTTTATGGAGCAGAGTTAGGCTGAGAGCTTGGTCTAAGAAGGTGATATGTTGTGCAAAGTACAACGGAGGGGCTGTTTTTAGAAATTGAACCCATGACTTCTTGTTGCAGTGTTCGCCCTTATGTATGTGAGAATATATGTGGCTGAAAATGGGAAATGAATTGATAATTTTTTTAAGGTTGTTTAAATTTAAAATGGTCCGTGATCTGCTTAATTTGCAGTCCAGTGAAGGGCTTTTGTTTGGTAAAGGATTGACTGCATGGAAAATTATAGCCGGTATTAGTTGTTTGTATTATGTGCTGGTTGCTTTATTTTTTGTATCTGGCCATGGAGAAATACTGAGGTAACCAACATCCTTTGGTCTTGACGCTTTAATTTTGAGGTTGTTAACTTTCAAGTTATTAGTTATGCAATTTTTGTCTAAAGAATTTAAATTCTGTGTGGAATTTTTTGCAAGGTTTGCCTGTATACTTGTATAGTTTATAGCCAAGTCATGCCTGCTTGCGTTTTAAAATTTTTCTGGCCACGTCTCATCCTACTGTGTAAACAAAAGTTTTTATTATTTTACTCATCAAAACAAAATTTTCCATTACATTTTAGACGAAATATGTGTACCTTTTCAGCTATAAAATGTGTCATCTGTAGAGTTTTCTTTTTTGAATAATTGTCTTAACACTCTGAAACCATGTTGCTGTGGTCTTTTTATTTATATTTTCAAGGCTTTAGTCTTTTTGTTGGCTCTCCTTTTCTGCCCCTTTTGGTGCCTCCATCAAAAAAATGGAAGCTCATTGTATTCTTATTGTACTGGTGCTTTATGCAGATCTACAAAGCTCAAAGGAATGTTGTTCTGTGTGCTTCGGCATGCTTTCTCTACTGGTATGTTGCTATAATATAATATACCTGGTTTTCAGATTCTTGCTTAGTTCCTCTCTGGATCTTATCTATGGTCAATTAAGCCTCTATGAATGTGGTTGCAGGTGCATCTTTCGGATTTGCAAATATTACAAAGACATCGAAAGGTTGGAGGAACTAGAGAAGAGGTACAAGGAGGAATAGATTCTCTTGCAATAGTTTCTTTGAATTTGATCTAGATGATTGAGTTGAACCATGGTTTACATTGTATCAGAAACTAATATTATGTTGTTGTGGAGTATTTTTGAATTTAGAGTTGTATTTTGGAAGTGCATTAGTGATTAGTATGTGACGTCCTTTTTTTTTCAATAATCTGTGAGCTACGTATAGGCAAACTTGTATTCTGCGCTTTTAGTTTCTTGCGTTCTAATTCTTGCCACGCTGTTTATCGAAAGCCCGGCTTACAAAGTTCATCGATTCGATGTTTTACAATTAATCTTTAGAGGCAGCCTGCTAATTTCTGGGACGGAAATCCCATTCCTTCAACTGGACTTTGATCCATACCTGATACTAGTGCAAGCAGGGTTAGAAGAGTGTAAGAAAGTTCAACCAGAGGAACTGACAAATGGTGAAATGTGCATAAATTGAGAAATCTATTATGAGGACGGACTCTGATGGTGATATTTTTTTTCAACAAAGCAAGCTAGCCAAGCATTATGTGCTTGGTTTGTGGGTTATTATGTGGATCATCAATTTTTCGTGTAGTCTGCGTGGTTTGTGGGTTATTATGTGGACCATGAAAAATTTGTGGATTATTATGTGGACCATCAATTTTTCATGTGCTTGGTCGGGCTGCGTGGTTTGTGGGGTATTACATGGACCATCAATTTTTTACGTGTTTGCTCTGGCTGCTACGTGAACCGTGAATTTTTCTTGTGTTTGCTTGGGCTGCGTGGTTGTTTGTGGGATATTACGTGGACCGATCTCTTATAAATTATTAGGAAAGGGGGAAGATCCAAATATATGGAATATCTTTGGTTTCTTGTAATAAAAGGCTTTCCAGACCAGTAAAGACTAAATAAATAGTAAATACTAGTCAAGGAGATTCCTCATTGGGCTTTGTTGAAGCCCAAGAAGTAATGGGCTTCCAGTTCGTAGCCCAAGTATTTTCGTCACAAAGACATCAGTATATTCTCATCAACCGGTGAGCACTGGTTTCATCCTCCTCGACGTCTATACGACTGCTGAATTGATTGTTTTAGAGAGAGAAGAAATAGAAAGAAAGGAAAAGAAGGCGAGATGGGAAGCGCTGCACCACCAGCCCAAATACCCACAAGCTTTGGTAATGAGTTGAGGGCTTGCCTTCGTTGCCGTCTCGTCAAAACCTACGATCAGGTGCCCTTCTCCTTCTCTTTTCTCTCGAATTAACGAAGAGGTGCTGATTCTTACGAAATTTGTTTTCTTTTTTGGTTATTTTGATGGGTTTGTTTCAGTTTAGAGAATCGGGTTGCGAGAACTGTCCCTTCTTCAAGATGGAAGAGGACAACGAACGTGTTGTCGATTGCACCACCCCTAATTTCAATGGGTATGGAAATCTTCGTGCATTCCAATTGTTTCTTCCGTTTCCTTCATAAATTAGAGAGAAGTTGAGCCACAATTTGCATAAAATTGTTTTTAATTTCGTTGGGTTTTATAGGATAATTTCAGTCATGGATCCAGGTAGAAGCTGGGCTGCTCGTTGGCTGCGAATTGGTATGTTAATTTTCATTATAGCTGTTGTGTTACTAGATAGACTCTCATTTAGGTGTAGATGTTTCTTTTATGTCTTGACTCGTTGTCACTATGTTTTAGTCTTGGTTTAGTAATTTGTACTAGGGTTTAGGGTTCAGAATATCTCTGCATTTATCCTTCAAATGGTGGTAAATATTCCTTTTGTATCTGAACGCTTCTCTCCTACCTTAGCTTGTCTAAAGGGTTTTACACTATCAATTCATGAATGCCTATTGTTAGCATAGCTATTGTGACCTGTGCATCTAGCAATTAACTCTTCTAATGGTGATTCCAAGATTTCTTTCCAATCATTTTGCAGGTAGATTTGTACCTGGTGTCTATACTCTTGCTGTCTCAGAGACTCTTCCGGAAGATTTGCAGGTTTGTATGTCCATCCGGAAGTGCAATTGATATCAATTTTCTTATGTAAACCGAATAGCATTCAATTAGGAAGATTCCATAGTAGAATGAGTTGTCAATCTAAAATTGTCTTGCACTTGCTTACTTTTATTTTGATCAATCTGTCTGCGTCTTTTGATCTTTGAACATTTTGGTTAGAAGTTCAACATATTTCATTGCTAGCAATTCCCTGGGATAGCATTTTTTTGAGTTGCACACACTGGTCCAGCGGTTAGCTCCTTGCCACTTTGTCTTGATGGTAGAAGTTCAGACCCCCATCCCATTTTAACAATAAAGGAAAACTAGTGTTAGGGCAATGGCAAATCTAGTGTGCTTGCAACTTAAAAGGTTAAAATCCATCTCATGGACTGGGTACATAGAGGAAAAATGGGACCTTAACTATGACTAATACAACTAATCTCTTAAAGTAATGATAAATTTTGGGAAAAGTAAAATGTTGCTGCTATAGTTTGAAGCTACCTTCTTGTTTATAGCTGCGCATGTCCATGCCTTCCTATACCCGCAATGGAAGAATCTTGATTTGACTGTTTAATCTTTGATTGATGACTTGCAAATTGCAATTGGTTATGTTTTAATAGTGGACTTATGGGAATATTTAGATACAGAAAACGAGTTAATATAATTGCCATGACCTATTTAAATGCAGCGTAGAAAGGTTTTTGTTTGAACCTTGTTTATATACTTCTTATAATTCATTTCAAGTTTTAGATTGGAAAGTGCCTTAGGCCAGTGAAGCATGTAGATGAGGAAGCCTCTTTTTCTTGCTTGTCCTCACATAAACCCACCTTATGAAAGACCATATTTAATCGTGGGAATCACTTATGAAAATGAAAGGCCTTCATGACTAACTTACAGGGTATTAGCCTAGGTATTGGAAAGCCGACTGATGTTGTTTTTATGTACGATGTGCATGTGTATATTTTTCGGGTTTCATATTTTCATTGCACATGTACACTGATCATTTCATTGGTTTCTTGCAGAATTTATGTGAAGATGAACGTGTGCAATATGTTCCACCCAAGCGTGTTTGAATTAGCTTTTCCGTTTCGATCCAGTGTATGAACAGCTTAGTTTGCATCATTGTTTTACCTGTGATGTTTGAATATTTCAAAATTTACACAGGTGCAATATGTTCCACCCAAGCATGTATGAATTAGCTTTTCCGTTTTGATCCAGTGTAGGAACAGCTTAGTTTGCATCATTGCCTTACCTGTGATGTTTGAATATTTCAAAATTTACATATTGCAGGAAACTAATAGTTCGTGTTTATCTGCGCTTCCCATTCTGCTGATGTTGTCGTCGATTTCTAAGTCTCTAAGAAACTATTGGATGTGTGTTAACATGAAAATATGCTGAAAAGTCCATCTCTTCTGCTCGGTCTTTGCGGCAACTGTATTACCCGATTAAAATGGTTTTGGTGTAACGATGCTCTTAATATTTTTTCCTAGCAACTTAAATGCCCTGTATGAACCCTTGCCGGAGCTAATAGCACCAGTGAAGCCAGGCCTTTATCAACAATTTAGATGCATGGATTATGCAAAACTTGTCCAAGGAAAGGAATTGAGGGATAAACTATAAAGCTTTGATAAATCACCACAGGTGAGATCATACTCAAACACACACATACATAAATAAGCGGATGTGGGGCATTTTTTCCTAGGTCTTCTCTGTTCTGTTTTGGGTGGTGTTATATTTTGCTCTGTTTTTGCTACTGGTGCATAGTTCTGTGTATCTCTACCATCTTCTTGTTAGCACAGAAATATAGACTACTTTTTGAAGACAGAAAGTGTTAAAGATTATAAAAATCCCACGTCGGTTTGGCATAAGCCAACCATGTGATTTATGACGATAGACCAACCTCACCGCATGTTAATGCATTTTTAAATAAAGATTAAAGACAAAGCCGTACGGATCTTGGTCCAAAACTTACAATATCTCACGTGTTGTTTGGTTTGTACTATTTTATCCTAATTTATAACAAAAGGTGGGTCTAATTAGGCTGAGTTCCAACTACTCATGTTTTGCATGTGTCAACTTCAAATGGTGCTCTACCCAAAACTAATTGCGCATGTGAAAATCATGCTTGTATTAGAAATCACTAAAAAGTGGTTTATATATGTTTCTGTCAAGTAATATTTACATTATGTGCTGTGAGAAGTTCTGTCTTCTTTGTCATATTGAGTTTTGGTGATGCATACATGTTTGGCATATTCATTTGAAAGTCTTAAAACACATTAGGCATGTGCCCTTTCCAATATTGTCCAACTTGTTTTATAGGTATTTAGTTGGTTCAAACTATAACTTTGGACAATATTTCACATATTGCATTGCCTTATTGTTTGGTTGTTCGCAATAACACTCTGCGACTTATCAAAATGCTTAAGGGAGCGGGATAATTCATGCGCCTAAATATTCCACGGAGCCAAAAACATGTGTTTAAATGCTTAGGGGGAGTGGGGTAATTCATGCACCTAAATATTTTGTGGAGTCAAAAGTACATAGTTAAATGCTTAGGAGAGCGGGGTAATTCATGCACCTAAATATTCAGTGGAGCCAAAAACACGTGGTTAAATGCTTAGGGGACCGGGGTAATTCATGCACCTAAATATTCTGTGGAGTCAAAAGCACGTGGTCATTTTGTCAAAGGAAAAAAAAGGAACCCGACTCTAACTCTATCTATTATTTTGAGTTGTTAGGCTGACCTGAATTTGAATCTCATTACCTTTTTTTTTTGGGTAAGTAAGCAGGAGTGGGGGCTTGAACTTAGCTACCATCCAATTCGAGTATATGCCTCGACCATCTTGACTAAGGGATTGAATTGATATACATGATTTGAATTGATCAAACACCAAGTCCTCCTCTCTTGCACACCTTTGAAATTTAAGTATGAACAAGTTTGAACGTCTACATTAATGTTGAGTAGAAAATTTCATTTCCATTCCAATATTTCCTAATAAAAGAAATCCTTTAAAAAAAATTGGAATTGTCCCCACAAAAACCATTACTAGAAGGATCATCAAACAATTAATTGGAGAAACTATATTTATTATTTGTTCCATTTATTACAGAAATAGTTTGAGTCTACAAAACTGTTCTTGACATTTACAAATATTAATGAATCAAAAAGAAGAAGAATTAGTCACAGTCTCCTTTATGATCTTTCAAAATGACCTCTTGAGGTTCTTGAAATCAGCAGTTTCAATGCATTCCAGTGTAGTCCTGTAAGGATTCATGGATTTCAAAACCTCTGTTGCCTTCTCTTTTGTTTCATCTCCACAACCAAGCTGTAATAGCAACAAGACCTTCTGAAATGCACCAACTTGAAGAGCTTCAACCAAGATCATTGATCCATCGCCATTGTTCTTCTTCTGTTCATGCTTGATTAGCTTCCCAATTGTACTAATTGAATACTCGGAGGCCAAATTCGAAACGCGCAATATCTTCTTCACAAGAACTGGAATTGTCAGAGCATTTCTATATGCTTCTTCTCTTCCTTCATTGCAATCACATAGCCTGTCGAGAACGCCCAATGCTCGCTCGCAGATGCTTCTTTCAGTATCAATCATGGATTCTAGGAGTAATGACACCAAACCCATTTGGACAAACAGTTTTCTGATCTTGTCATTGAATGAAACTAATTGGAAACTTAGCATAAGAGAAGATTTGGTGATTTTAGTACTAATTGGGTGTTGAATGAACTTGAACAGAATTTCTGCTAATCCTTCAATACCAGCTAGTGCTTCCACATGCCTTTGAATCTCCACAAGCTCTTTCAAGGCAACAATGGAGTTGTGCTTCACTGAAGTAGAACCTCCATTTCTCAAGAACCAAACCAGACAACCTAATGAATCCTTGGATCCCAAGTAATTTTGGGTTTCAGCATCAAATGGTAGCATCCAATTCAAGCAAGACAGTATTTCTTCCAAAACGATTTCATTTCTCTCGTATGAATCTTTCGCGAATTCATCAAATGCTGCTGCTAATGCACCACCAGTCCCATTCTGCACAATGCACCTCCTGTTCCTTTCACTTTCACTCCCCCAAGTTCTGATCTTTTTCACCAAATCCAAGCACCCACATGGATCCAAACGTTTCGCTGAATCCTTGACACCGAACATAATCTCCGACACCTCAATCCCGGTCACTGGAACTCTCGGTGTTGGGATTCTTTCAGCGCCGAATTTTCGATTCTCTACGCACCATTCTTGAATCATTTTTCTGAGAGTGTGGTTCGGAATCTGATCAAAACTCCTCAGCACCTGATTCGTTACAGGGCACGTAAAGTTTCCCGATTCAAGCCACTTCTCGATGCTTTCGCGGTCGTAAGTTATGCCAGAAGACAATGTGACAGGATCCTTCATGAGATCAAGCGATATTGGGCATCGAAAATGGCTAGGAATCACAAGCTCTGCATCAACATCACCTTTTCTCTGCCTATTTAAGAAATTCTTCCTTTTTCTCCAACCAAAAACCATTTGCAAGAGATCGAAAACAAAGCCAAATAGAAGAAGAATTTCAAATTAATCAATCAATCCCAGAAGAGAAAAACAGAGAAGAAACGCTTTCTTTGCTTGTTAGGGAAGAGGGAGTTTGATATATATATATATATATAGGCGTGTGTGCATGGTTTGAAAAGAAGAGAAGGACGTGAAAGATTCAAACTTTTGAGACACGGTGTTCAAAGATGAGACCTTAAAAACGAGTCGGAGTTAGAAAAATAAATGCGAATACAAGAAGTGTTCAAATTGAGAAACAGAGGATCCTCTCTGTTTATTTAGTTTTGTTTAATGAGGGGGTGGAATGTTTGAATATTGACCGTTGAAGATCTGGAAAAGGTTCACAATCTAACTGTCAAATGAGAAACGGTAAGAGAAGCAACAAATTTAGGCAAAATTGAAAGTCTTGAAAGTAAACAAAGATTTCATGAATCAAAACTGGGTCAGCAATTGAGAGTTTTTAGGGTTGTTGACCCGACTGACTAGTCTTAGCAACAAATTAATAATATTAGGTCATTATGTTGATTGATAACAGTCAAATGAGAAAATCATCATCCAAGACAAACTTTTACCATATTGATTAGTCTACAAATACTGGTTGGCGAAATCAACCTGCAACAAGGTTGGCACACTGTTGATACCAATAAGGATATATACAATATCAATCCAGGAATCCGAAAAAGCCGACATTATCGACGCTGAAAAAAGAATTAACATTGCCATACCAATTGACATCCTACAAAAATTGCAGTTTCCAACTATACATGATCTTGTGTTAGAAACCAGTTATCATTCCCAATCCCAATAACATACTCAGCGCAGCCAACCTGAAGTCGGTCTCCATTCCTTCGCTCAGTTGGCTAATAATGGAGAAACAAACCCAATTAAGTTTTCAGAGCTATGAAGAGCTCCCAAGCATTCATTCTGCAATGCTGGTTTTGCAGAGAGGAACTTGAACACTGTACTTTATTCCTGCCTTATATACGGAGAGGAACTCAGTTCCATACTATAAAATGAAGCATCCCCATTTATTCCATATATATTATTATCCATCTCTTCTTCCCACTTTACTACCTCCCTCGCATACTTAAAGGCATCGTCAACTGAAGTGCGCTCCCAGGCTCTAGTCTGCCACACAAACAATTTTTTGCCGGTAATGGAAGAATATAGTTCCTTAAATTTCATTGCCACATAGTAGTATGCGGCATTGGCCTGGGGTTTCAGAGGGTTAAAGTCCTTGAACCACTCACAAGTGGACAAAGGAACCTGGTTAATCTTGCCTTCAAAGATATCGTACTTGTTCAGCAAAAGAATAAATGGGGCATCCCTAAAGGAAGAGTGCCTCACCAAACTCTCGAACATATCTCTGCTGGCCAGCATTTTATTTTGAGGGGCACCATCACCACAGTCCCACATCTGGTCATAGTCGCTCAAAGCAACACAGAATATTACCGCCCTCACATCTTCAAACATTTCTAGCCATTTGCAACCATCATAGAGTCCCTTGGAATTGATGAAAATCAGTTGATACCTGTTGCAGAACAGAATTTTAGCATGCACAATAAAATACAGTTCAATTATCAAAATGCTGGTAAATAATGAAGTGGAGAGTAAAGGTGTTACTTATTCAAGGGAGGAGGGCAATCAAAATTTTGATCGTACGTCTCAAACGTGGAATTTTTATCCTCGAATGAAAATTCGATAAATGCCAGACCATTGCTCTGAGCGATTCCCTCAGCATATACGACGTCCTTCTCTGTAGGTTCATACTCATTGCATGATATTTCAACAGCCTGTTCAAAGTCATTGACCACCTCCATATAAGTGAAAAAGGACATATGAAATAGAGTTGTACTCCAAGAGAAGTACAATTAATTTCAGCTTTGCAGATATACTATCAGCGAGACAAATAGCAATTTATGCCACATTAAATCACGAGAACATAATATAAAACAGTTAATTGCTAAAATTTGAAAACAAATTCTAGCCAATTGTCATTAGACAGACATCCCATGTCAGTTTCATATTCCAATTTCCTTATGCCATCGCATTTTACACATAATAATCTGGATTTTATCATGACATATAACTCAGATTTACAACTACAGATGCAGATCACAATGTTTCTCGTGCGAGCTCACACCCCTTCCTTCCCCCCTCCCTAGATTGTATTAAATTTATATGGATTCTCGACGAGGGTGTGGGCAGCAGGACATGCCAGATAAAAATTGGAAAAATCTAATCCATATCTTCAGCCTAGAGTAAGCAGATAGATGCCAATAACCATTTCAAAAGAATTTTAGATACTGTGTAAGGAAGAAGAGAGGAAAACTCCAACGTTCATTTTCAAGTAAAGACGAGGCATACCCGATCTAAGAAATATTTGGCAACATCAGGAAGATGTTGCAATTCCTCCCTTCTCTTGTATGTTTCCTGAATGGCAAGATCCTTCCATATTTCATCTATAATAGGAGCATATTCTCGTGCTGCTGCAGGAAAGTATGCATCTAACTCTCCCTTAGCCATGATATCCAGTAACCAGTCAGAAAAATGGTGCAACCTTTGGTTGATCAAATAGATGCATTGTTTACTCTCATCAACTCCTGTTTCACCTGAATGAATTTATTTCACGGTTAGCCACGAAGTGACAAGTCAATATCAAAAGCAGAATAATCTCCATTCGCATGTTAAAACCTATTTATTATTTAGGAAAGTTAAAGAGTTCCCCCAAGGGAATTGATCATGGTCAAGAAACCCCAGTGCAACAATAAATTATAGATAACAAATCTCAAGCAATGGACCATCCTTAATGCTTTTTATCATCGTCATCTTCTTATTTCTCTAGCTGACATAATAGCATGTACTACATATCTATCTTTGAAGCAGTAAAGTAATTGAGATTCAATATTTAATTCTTTGACCAAGCAAATGCAAACTCAAGAAAAATAACATAAAGCAAACATGAATTAGAAGGTAACAAAAAATGTAGAAATATTATACATCTAGAAGTAGACATATCACAAAATAGATATCATGATGCGGCTGTTTGGCTCAACTGGATCATAGCAAGATATATTTCCATCAAAAAATGGGAAAAGGTATAGCTAAGAACAAAAGGATATTGATACCTTGGTCAGATACTTCAGCTTCCGAAGTATTGGCTTTCTTCTCCATTAAAGCTTCTTCTTCAAACCTCTCTCTCCCCTCAAGTAATATACTAAGATATTTGTATACATTACTTTGAATCATGAGCTTGATGTTCTCTAGCTCTTCTGAATTGAACCCATTCCCATACATAAATTTAGCCTGCTCCACATAAATACAATGCATGTACTATAAGTAGAGCACATCAGAAAATTGAACATGCATGTACTATAAGTAGAGCACATCAGAAAATTGAACATGGTCGTCACGTGAAGAAATAGCAATGGCAAAGAAAATATCAAATTGGCAAGCATGATAGTTTGCAAGAAAGGTCATTAACCCAGCAAAATTTGATACTCATTAAGTATAGGTTCTTCTACCAAACAAAGCATCAAAGTATAATAATGTAGTGTTCTGCAAAATTTCCATCACCAGAGACACTGGATTTTCGTTTCTGTGCTGATTGCATCAGTATCCATATAAAAATTCGACTGTTTGGAAATACTCAAGCTAATATATAGAATGCTCTAAAGACAAAGAAAATAGCATATGAACCTAAGCATAGATGTCCAACATGTGGAAAATAGGATTGGAATTAAAGACAACCATGAAAAAAAGAAACTAACAAAGGAAATAAATAATTGAATTTTAAAAAAAATTATTGAAAATGTGAAATACTAAGAAAACATTAGGCAATAAAGGATATTTACCATTGCAAAGGCAGCATCAAGAAGTACCGCAGTTAATAAGCAAACAAATAGGAGGACAGGAATTAAACATTTGCATATTCAAGGCCAAGAAAGAACAAGGAAATATTTAACACATGTTCACAAACTTTTATGAAGTCAGCACTTAAATAAATTTAAAATATGAAGTACAACCTGCTTGAAAATAGTGCTGGTTCCAGCTCCTTCTGATCCAAATAATAGAAGCCTCTGAAATCCCTGCTCCAAATACTCAGGCACAAACCTACCCGAAAAGGTAGTTTGATCATCTTTTGATCCATTGCGATTTCCAGGAGGTACAGGTAATGACAGCAGTGAACAAATGAAACGAGTAGATGCCTGCCTACCAAAAATCAAACTTCTAGTATAAAAAGAATCCAAACCCATTTGTCTAACTTAAAGAATAAAAGGGAATTAGTAAGAGCTTATGAAAGAACCTTTCCCCATATGTTCCCCTTAATGTTATTCTGTCCTTCTTCCTCGTAAGAACCATCATCATACACCCAAAAATGAGTATCTCGAGGGCACTGGACATTGGCTAGCTGAATTGGAAAGCAGTGTAAGGACACATCTAGAAAACAATATAGAGAAATATGCCAATACCTCAAGCACCGCAAAATCAATGTAAGTTGTTTAATCACACTCCTTACAGAAACAATACAAAGAAACAAAAAAAAAAACCGCATGTTTAAAACCAGCAAAATTTTGGTTTATGTATGGAGCAAACCAAGACAATAACAATCATTTCCCACCTTTAACATCATTTGGTTAATCAGTTAAAAGTCACCCCCAATGCACAAATCAAAATTAGATAGGAAATTTTTAGGCACTCACACATAATCAAATTATGCTCAATATATCTATGTGTAGCCACTATCGAGAAGCAAAGCTAAGCAGCGGTCCATCTTCCTATTTGCATGGACCAGAGAATCCAAGGAAAAGAACAAGTAGGATTCCTTTAGTTTATGACCATCATGCATTCATTCCCATACATGACAGGTAGACCTATAATATACAGATCAAACCAGTTTGGCACAAGGAACGTCACCAAATGTAATTCATCATATAAATTTGAACATCCAGGCTTGATTTTTCTAGTATTATAAAGATAACAGTCTTGGCAACTATTCAAGCAAGTTTCAAGTTAGCCCAGAATATGTTACGGTAAGTTAGCAGCCAGTTGGGCAGTATTAATAAGAAACAAAAGTACCTTCAACACTCTAAGCTCAACCTTGGTGATTTCACGGCCATTGATGTAAACATTTGTATTTCCATTGCTAGCGTCTGCCCTAATCTTGCCACCAACGTTTAATTTTGAGCTAATTATCCTATCAGGCTTTTCTCCGACCTGTAATTCAGAAGGAAAAAAAAGAAGAAAAAAGCAAGATTAACTTAATGAATACAAATCAAAAGGAAAGGAAAAGTAAGCCCACTTTATGTACCGTTCACCTTTCCCCAAAGCCCAGAGTCCTTATCATACCAATACTGTCCTGGCTTCAACTTCTGAGGAGGAAGGGAACACCCTAAAATCTCGGCTAATTCTTCTTGCCTCAACTGTTTCCCATTCACAATAACCTGTTCAGGTCCCAACTGATTAGCAGCAGACTCTTTCTCTGCCTTCATTATCTGCTTCACCTCTAAAGGGCTACACACCCTTGACAAAATCCTTGAGCACTTCCCCAAGCTTGACCTCTTTGACTCATCTATAGGCTGTCCAATGCAGCTCACGCACTTCCTCCCCTCAGGCATTGAACCCATTGCTTTTAGCATGCAATTGCTGCAATACCTCGAATCACACACCAAGCACACCTCTTTTTCCTTTAACCTGTTCCCTTTCCCACACCTACTACAAACACCTCTTTTCTTTTCCTGACGCTTCTTTCCCGCTACTGCAAAATCCGACGATTCTGCTGCATCCTCAGCGCAGGATTGCTGCGAGGAGTACCCGTCCTCTTCCGCCTCAGAATGTCTCGCAGTATTAAAAGACAGCACGGCCGCAAACCGTGGTTGTTGCACGGAATTGGACCTCAAACTGAACGACTCGTCAACACAATTTTGTGTTCCATTTTCTGATTCTTTCTCCAAGCTTCCTCTTCCCCCGTTAATCTGAGCTCCCGAATCCGACGACAGTCTTTCGCTCTCAACTTGACTGGCTCTTGATTCCTTAAAAACGTGGACGTTTCTGATCCTATTAAGCGGAGAACGAGCCTTTCTCTCGATCGGCGCTACCACCTGGACGGACGATAATTCGGAATCGGAGACAGTGGTTGTAATCGAGAGCGAGTCAATGTCAACTGGATCAACCCGCGGTACATCGTACGTTAGTGGCGGACCATCATACTCGACTGCGATCGAGTAATCAAGCTGCTCCTCATCCGGCAACGGAGCGCCAGCCGGCAACATCTTCCTCAGAACTTCCCCCCACACCTTCTCTTCATCCGGTTCAGAGTTGGCCATGGCAGTTTGCGTTTTCGGTTTCCGTTTGGTTACCGAGAAAATTCAAAAGCGAGAAAATATCAGCGAGGAAGAAGAAAGAGCGAGTCAAGAGAGCATATTTGTTTTGGTGATACATGGTGGATTGGTGGTGATAGTCTCTCGGATTATTGAGGAGTTGGCAGAATAAAAGTAAACGGAGAGAGTAACGGAAAACGTCAGTCCGGGGGGGCGGCTTTTTGCCGTTAGATTTGACGTCACGGTTGGTGACGAATGTATGCGGAGAAGGAGTCGTCTGTTTAAGCGGAGCAGGTAACAAAGCAACATTGGGGTTCAGTGGCAACCGCTGGCAGTTTTCCACCATTTCACCGTCCAATCTGTTTTTTGAATTTAAAAAACAGCATGAATCCCGCATGTTGACATATATCAGACGGTGAGACACAAAACTGCAGGGATTACTTACAATTTTACCCCGAACTGATATTGACAATTAGGTTTAAAGGCCCCTATAGTAGAATTTACTGTAACTTTAATCACAGATGTTCAGTCTATTTAACAATATGGAGTTCACAATTGTTTTTTATTTTGGTAAACAAATTGTAGGAATATGGAGTTCACAATTGTTTTTTATTTTGGTAAACAAATTGTAGGTCTATGATGATAGCTACGTAACTTCTACTACATCGCCCTTATCCGAAATAATTTGGCCTTTAATTTTGGTAAACAAATTGTAAATCTGTGATTATCGCTACGTAACTTCTACTACATCACCCTCATCCAAAACAATTACAATAGAGCCTTTGGCCCATAGAAGTGGCTAGCTACACCTCTTGTTTTTGACAATATTTATTCACCACCAAGCCAGCCTCTTGGATTTGCTTTGAAAGCTATACCTTGAATGTGCATTTCACTTCAAATGTTTGACAAGAGTAAAATTTTGTTATCAAGTCATTTATCGGTACACTAAGTTTGACCTTTGACCCCAATTTTGCGTTCACAATATTTATTTATATGGGGCTGGTTGGTAACTTGGTATGGATAAATACATGCACAAAATGTCAACGAAAGGAAATTATAAAGATATAAATCCCTGACTTATGCATGCGAGTCTTGTGAATCCCACACACACGTGAATTTTGACCACATGAAATAACACATTAACACCACACATTTTCACATTTTTGAGTAACCGATATCGACTCCTTACAAGTTCTCCCTTTCGATATCCGATATGGCCCTAAACTCTTACCGACACACAAAAATTTCTCACCTGACGACAGAGTAAGCCTCCCAGAGATATTCACCAACTAGACTATTATCACCCAAAGTGATTCCCACATATTTCATGCATTATCACCACAAAGTGACACTCAATCCTCTCTGCTGCCAAGAAATCATACAGATCATCTACAGCAGTAGTGTTCAAAGTTCAATGAAAAGAAAATTCTGATGCATACAAATTCTGAAGAATAGTTTATTCGTCAGAGTGCATAAGTTCATGCCAGCATAACAAACCAGAACTTTATCAATAACATTCGACTTCCTTGAGCTAAAAGTGTTAATTAATATAATAATCATACATTCTCAAGGGTTGGAAATAAGCAATCGGTTGCAGACATTATAAGGAAGAATGGGAAACTATAGTGTTATGATTCTATTGGTGTATTTGGGGTAAATCTTTCAGTAGAAAGAAATGTTATACAACACCTTCCGACGGTGCTTGTTCTCAAAATTAGTCACAATCTCATCAATTGAATCCTCCCATGATTCAGCTGCTTCAACCTGTGAACGTAACCCACCCATCAAATGCTCTTATCAGTATTTATGCATTGAATACTAATTTCTATTTGTTAAATACAGCAGAGTACCTACCTCCTGGCAGAGCTCTAAGGCAAGACGAGCACCTACAGCTGCCTCCTCATGGTTATCTTTCACCTCCAAGTTGATTATCAACACACTTTTCATAAGGGCGTGATCTCGAATAAAGAGGTCTGCACAATTTTATGCAACAGTTGAGTAAGATAACGAAAAAGAACTATCCAGTATACAAACAGTCCTTATCAGTCAGTACAAATTACTGGATATACGTTATAACCACCAGAGTTTTCATCACAAAGATGAAAAAACTCTTTATTTGTAGTCTTTCTAATTTCATCACAGTTTTTCAAGTTGCAGGAAGTTACTCCCTTTTGTGCTCTCTGACATTCCTTTTATACTGAATTCCATCCTTGTTTTCCTTTTTCTTTTGTTTTTTCGAATGGAAAAGGTAATATTGTTGAGGGAAAAAAATACTTCTGTACCAGAAATTTCCTCATAAAATATGGCTTTTGTAGCAAAGCTCCTTCAAATTGAACAAAAGTGTACATCCATGCATTTTGGAAGAAAAAATCGAACTCAAGCGGCTTCGAAGTTTTTAGTCAGATATAAATCAAGCAATAGGAGTTTAAATTTTAAAGGATGAGAAGAATAAAGGTTCAGTTAATAACGGAACCCATAATATGAAGACAGCAGGGTGGCAGTTAGTCACTGAGTCCCCTCCCTCCAGTAACCAGGTCCTCAACCGGCCAGAATAGGGTGCTAAGAAGAAACTATGGGAGAAAGAAAAGGAAAAAGGAAGTGCAAGAAAACACTACTCTTCAAAAACTGTGGTATGGAGCAGTCACTCAACTCTCAAGACTTAAACCTCACATCCAACTGCCTGCCATTAGGCCCAACACAAATGAGTAACAACTATCTCAAGTGACACTTCAACAAGACATAATGTTAAACCTGAAACTTCAAAGATTCAACGATGGTTCTAACAGAATAGGGTTCTTCAAGGAGAAATTTTGAAATCAAATTTCAAAAGAAGTGGCTAGAACAAGACTTGAACCTGCGATCATAATCTTGCAGCTCACTCCTCTACAATCAACATCTCCATCGCAATCATCTCAGCCACTAGTAACAACTATCTCAACCCCACTCTTAAACATAACTGAACAAATGTAGGCCTATCTTTCAAAACAGAAACTCCTTGTCTGAAAATGATCCTAAAAGCTTTAATAGGAAAACAATACTTAATCTTCAACTGTAAATTACTAGGCTAGAAATGACACATTGGTACCCTTTATCGAAGAACAAGAAGAAGAAAAGAAGACAACCACATAGAAAAGGCTTGGATAAAGACAACAGAAAATAATGAAGCACGTCATGAACAAGAAAAGATGTCGAAGAAACATGTCAGAAAATAAACAACCTCATGCAGGTAATGGTAATGGATCTCAGAGCTCTAACTCATGGATATGCATTTAGGGCAAAACAATGAGATGTCAAAGGATATTTTTGTGATATGCTCATATGCATATAAGACTCAAAACTTTGAGAGCTTACAAAACACATACTAGACATTATAATGGGCTAACAGATTCCATTTATACAGAGTCAAGATCGAGGGATCTAAATCAGAGCTCTGAACTGCCCAGGACAGGATAGCAAACCAACAATTATGCTCATAATTAATTCAGTTTGAGCCCGCATGAACCAAAAGGGAGTCCCAATAAGATGGTAAGACCTGAAAGTGCTAGAAATTCGAAGAAGAAAGGACAGTGAAACCAACGGCGACAACAGAGGGATCAGATAATCATTCCATCAAATATACTACAATCACCAGAGTTAGCATTGATGACATCAAAAAGAGAAAAGAAAGATAAAGGAAAAGGGGGCATGTCAACCTTCAATGACCATGTCATAAACCTTCTCTTCAAATGCTAATACCACATCAAAGGAACCATCAGCAACATTATCTTGCCAACGTTGTGGTGCTGATTTGACTCCTATATTCCTCTTCAGCATTGGCAATATGCCATTACGCTTGTAACTGAAATTTCGTTAAGGTTTCACTTTTACTCGTATTACAAACACATTTAAAAATTGCAAAGCAAGTGCATTAACGCAATTCAAATTATTTACCCACAAGTACCAGGGAACAAGTACAGCAAAAGATAGACAACACATTTTGAAGTACTCCATTTAAAAACTCATTCCATATCATAATAAAGGGTCAAAATGTCAAATTATTTTTAAAGAATACAACACCAATAGTACACCGTCCCACATTATCTGTAACATACCATAATTGGGAATGGGGTTTTCACCTTATAATGGAAGATTTGTCTGCTGAGGCTGGATTTAATAAAATTAACAATATTTCGGGTGAATACAGGGCTTGGGCAAACCAAACAGCTATCTTCTCATTCAATAATCAATATTACTATGCAGTAAGTAAAAGGGAAACCTTATATAGGGGAGCAACAAAATGAATTCAATTTCTGTCAATCGAATCAGTTGCTAAAGTTTGCAATTCATAGAAAATTTGAAATTGAATGCTCAAATATTATAAAACTTACCAAGTAGAAGGGGGAACTTTACAGTTTTATATCACAAAATGACGAAGAGAGAATTGAGAAAATTATTTCTATTACTGAACCAGTAAGCTTTACCACATGTTCTGTTTGGTTTCCTGGAATTTGGAGAAGCAGAGAAAACAATATTCGCATATACTTAACGAAAATTTAAAAGTATAGAATTAGAAAGAGAGGATACAGTTCGGGATCTTTGCGCCTGAGATCATCGAACATCTGCTTGTACGGGGTACCAAAATCGTAGACATTAGGTTCTCTGATGGAAGGTCCAGGGAGCTTGACGTGAGATCCGGTGCCGTAGGAAGATACGTCGAAGCCCTGCCTCTTAAACAGGGAGTGAGCCTCCATACTCCGATTCTGGTTCGACGAACACACCATTGCGTACCTGTACTTCATGATGCTCCGTCCGTCGGACTATTGGATTTGGATCCTAACTCACACGAAGAGAGGGAACGAGACTGACAATTAAGACTGAGGAAACTCGTGCAGTTGAAACTTTTCACAGGATCGAAGGAAGTAGAAAGGATTTTATTTTCACGAGAATCTCTGGTTATGTGAGTGATAGAGATTAGAGACCAGTATGGAGGGAAATCGGGGTAGGTTTTCCGTTTGGCCAACAGAGGGTGTTTACCATATTAAAGAAAGTTTAGGGGTATATGAGGTTATTTTAAAATTTGAAGGGGACTAGGCTCATATTGTCAATGGTTTAGGGGGGGCCGGGGGGGGGGGGTGCGACTTGCGAGTTTTTATTACCGTGTTGAAGCCAGGATCAGACGTTTCGTGCTGGCCCGGCCCAGCACCTAATAATGGGTTAGGGTTTCCGGCCCACAAGGCCTGGCACGGCACGTTTGGGGCAGCCCGCTTAGTCCCATTTTAAAATTTAATGGATTCAAACCTTTACAATAAGTCAATAACCCGTTTTGCATCAATTTTTATTTTTAAAAAAATGCCAGACCTGTTGGGCCAGGCCCTTGGGCCCTAAGAGTGCAGAACCATCAGATTTGACGAGATGGGCCGGCTCGGCCATGAAGGGTTTGGACCACCTGTGGGCCGTGCCACCCAACCCACTTTACGACTCTATAACATATATAGATAATTTCAGTTACTAACGATCACGTTTTCTTTGAAGACAACATCCCATAATGACTCCGCAGCTAAGCGTGCTTCTGCTAAAGTACTATAGGGATGGGTGATTTTCTAAAAATACAAAGTCGTACGGGCCCGATGTATTCACATAAACCGGACAAACAAAAATGGACAATATTATTGATGTATATTAGGCTGGAAATTATAATATTCTAGCCACAATAACAAAAAAGATATGGGCATTTTGTCAATAACTTAAGAGAGCATATGAGTTAAAAACGAAAAAATCGTCTCTCACAAAAGAAAACCTTCTGAAAAACTTTGGGAGAGTCATCCTCTTCCCTCCCCTGCCTCTCCTATCCCCTCTTCTCCTCCTCTCCCAAACCCTTTTTTCCCTTTCTTTCTTTCTCCTCTTCTCCCATAGGTTAGATATGCTCTCTACCTAGATTTGTTTGATTTTGTTATGTTTTTTGCTTTTGAATAAGGATTTTATAGGTTTCTCTTTTTTGAATTTTGATCTCCTCTATATGTCGCGGATCTTCGATCATTGGCGTTTCCGGTGTACTCCGGCGACATATATTCAGATTTTTATATCTAAGGGAGTTTTGGCCTCTCTTGTAGATCCAAGTTACAATTTGTGTGTATATTTTTTTTTAATGTTTAGTTTTTGTTACTCGACGTAGGCTGGTGGAGTCAGACTCGTTCAACAATTGTTCACGAGGTGTCTGGTGTAATACGGTGTTGTCTATCAATGTTTGGCGATGTTCGTTTTAGTGTTTGTGTTTTCTTAATTTATTCTTTTTTTAGTCTTATAGGTTGTATTTCATTTTATGGTGACTCCGAGTGTTTACAAAGAGAGCATATAAGTTCCAAGCACATCACCACTCAAATTATCCACAATTTGATAAAAAAAAAAGCAAAATTATTTTCTTTTAAACAGCGTCATTAACAAATTTACCAATGACATTGTTTGAAACATTAAATTGGTGAATAATTATTTTGTAATGACAAACAAATATTTAATTTAATTAAAAAAATATTTTGATTAAAAACTCTTGAGAATCCACTGCCACAAGAATAGTAGTCCACTCAGAGATTGACGCGTAGACAAGCTCCAATTCCGTTTCAATTTTTTAGGAGAAAAAAAGGAATTTTCTATTACCACCACAATCCACATGTGTAGTCGTGGCTCGAACAAGAAGGTAAGACCTCCACCTCCACTTGTGGGTCCCACATATGACCTTCCTAGAGATTTCTCTCGAACCTCATTTTTTTGTCCTCTTCCCCAGCATTATCAAAATCAAAAGATCTTCAGACCAACAATCCTCAAATTACCAAAACAACCCCCAACAGATGCGTAGGAAAATGGTATCCCCGTAAATTACAGAGACATCAAGGGGTATTTTAATATTTTCAGACAAGTAGCACGTTCGATATAATACGATCGCCGACTATTGACCATTACAACAACCACCCTGTGAACACCTCCCTCGCCATACCTGTTCGCTTCTTATTGTGTGTATAATCACTGTATTTTTGTCTAGGGTTTTTGGGCTGCGTTTAATTTATCTAGAGGTAGGAGTCGGTTATGGGGAATTTTACGAATTGATTGTAGAATCCGTGCTTTCTGTGGTTTCTAGTTTGTGTAATCTAATCGGAAGTGTTGGTTCTGGTAGGGATGAGGATGGAAGCAGTTGCAGCATCAGTTGTTCGATCTTCATTTGGCGTCTCGAGGACTTTGAATTCGGGTTCCAGATCGGGTTTTGTGACATCAAATGGACCCGATTTTGTTCGGTTCTGCGCCAAATCTCAGTTTGCGATTAAGGTATTCAGTTGCATATCTCTCATCTGTTTTGTCTGAAAGCTCTATTTGTCGATTCATTTTCCACTGTATTGTTGTTTCTGAGTTTTT
Organism: Tripterygium wilfordii; assembly: GCF_013401445.1. Taxonomy (NCBI): domain Eukaryota; kingdom Viridiplantae; phylum Streptophyta; class Magnoliopsida; order Celastrales; family Celastraceae; genus Tripterygium; species Tripterygium wilfordii. The sequence goes on from NC_052247.1 coordinate 3,765,863, forward strand.
TTTAATGCTTTTATTTCTGCTTTGTTGTTGTGTCCATGACTGGATGGTGATTTAGTGTTTTAGAGGGAATTTTACTGCGCTTTTAGCGTGAAAAACTGATTCGAAAGTCGGTTTTTGTTTCTGTTTTCTTGGCTGGAAGCAGGAATGCGTTCAAAAGTTTATATATTAGGTTTATATGAAGTTAATTTAAAAGATGTTTAGATTTGGATTGTCAGCTTGAGTTCTGAAGTAGTAGATTTCTGGCTTGTTTATTTATCGAAGCACGTGCAAGTAAAATGATATGTTGGGTTTAATCTTTGGTGGGTTAGCTTATATATGCCTGTTATGAGCTGTGTTATAATTCAATTTTTGTGCTTTTATACTAGCAAGATCAGTTCTTGATTAAATTTTCTTTAACTATCATGGCAAGTGCAGCATTATTCTTCATATCGCTCAAAGCTAGCACGTAGGGGAATTGCTTTTGGAAGTAGAAGAGGCATGTTGGTTAGAGCATCATCATCGCCTGAGTCAGCTGGGCCCTTTGAGTCTGCTGCTTCAATTGCTCCACTTCAGTTGGAGTCCCCAGTAGGCCAGTTTTTGTCTAAGATCCTAGTAAGCCACCCCCATCTTGTTCCCGCTGCTGTTGAGCAGCAACTTGAACAGCTTCAAACTGATCGTGAGGCTGAGAAACCGAAAGAGGAGCCTTCTGCATCTGGCACTGACCTAGTATTGTACAGGTTGGTTGAATTTATTTCAGCATAAGAGGGATTTTTTTAATTTTATTTTTTGTATATTTTTGCTCTTGTGTTTTGAGCGTGACGTGGTTTTTTGGAACTATCAGGAGAATAGCTGAGGTGAAGGCAAATGAAAGGAGGAAGGCTTTAGAAGAGATTCTTTATGCATTGGTTGTGCAGAAGTTCATGGATGCTGATGTTTCTTTAATACCCGCCGTAGCCCCCTCCTCCACAGAGCCGTCTGGCCAGGTGGATGGGTGGCCAACCCAGGATGAGAAGCTTGAGCATCTACACTCTCCTGAAGCCTACGAGATGATACAGAACCACCTAGCTCTCATTCTTGGAAACAGGTTGGGTGACACAACATCTGTGGCGCAGATAAGCAAACTCAGGGTTGGGCAGGTTTATGCTGCATCTGTGATGTATGGATACTTCCTCAAGCGGGTTGATCAGAGGTTTCAGCTTGAGAAGACAATGAAAATCCTTCCAAATGCATCAGATGAGGAGGAAAGTAGCATCCGGCAAGCGGTGGGTGATGATTTCAGACCAAGTGGTGGAAAGGGAGCATTTCAAGCTGTTTCTTCCCACCCTGAAGTCACACCAATGACGGACGGTATTAGTCCTGATGGTTTTGGCCATGGGATAAAGGCCTCCCGCTTGCGGAGTTACGTGATGTCTTTCGATGGAGAGACACTTCAAAGATATGCGGCAATACGATCCAGGGAGGCTGTTAGCATTATTGAGAAGCATACAGAGGCCTTATTTGGAAGACCTGAAATCGTGATAACTCCTCAAGGAGCTGTTGATCCTTCCAAGGATGAACTCATCAAGATTAGCTTTGGTGGTCTGAAGAGATTAGTCTTGGAGGCTGTGACTTTTGGTTCTTTCCTCTGGGATGTTGAGAGTTATGTGGACACAAGGTATCATTTTGTTGCGAATTAAATCTCTCATACTCAATGATAGCCAAAACAAACATGGTGCAGGCACACTACTGATCAAACGCAAATGGTACCAGCCGAGTGTGAATTTGGCTACAAGAAGTACCAAGTATTTGAGTAATAGTATATGTACATAGCATCATAATATGTTTCCTGTTTTGAATTTGAGCTCTTTGAAATGTGTCTAGTTAGCAGCCGCTTTGGCATGAAGGTTTTGTGGGCTTCTTGTGTGGGCTCAAACGATCTTTATCCAACTGGGTTCATGGTTTTATTTACTTTTTCTCTTTTTTGTGCATCGTGGGAGTGTCTCCAACGCGGGGTCCTGGTAGTGGTGGTGGAGTAAGCCCCGGGAAGTTTTCCTACACGGGGGGATCAATGTTAATTCGCTGTCATTTTAACACCGGCATTTAACGTGACAGAAACAGGGTGGAGCCGAAGAGGGAATTCGGGGTAGGGTTTTCTTGGATAACGAGTGCGTGTTTACCATATTAAAGAAAGTTTTAGCCTTTTAGGGGGCAAAGTTTATATAGAGGTAATTTGCAGCAACAACGATTAAGAACAGGAGTCATTAAACTAATTATTTCAGCCACAACTTACCTTTCACCATTCTTACTATTGGAACTAATGGCTTGGGTGTAAGCCCAACCCGTTATTTGATTGTGAAACAAGTTGTAAAATAGTGAAAAGTACCAACCCGTTATTTGATTGTGAAACAAGTCATAAAATAGTGAAGAATATTGTTGGTTACAATCAGCCTATATGGGGGTAGTGGTTGGGCTTGGTTAAAGAATGTATGGGTCTATTGGATGTGTGTATAGGCGCGCACCTGGCCTGGTTCTTATCAATGGTATCGAAGCTGTTTGATCTCTACGTATGTGGGTGGTGGACCGTTGTACTTTGTTTAATGTTCTTAGAAGTCTAGCTCGCTAGTTTAGCTTTTGTACAACGTTTAGCAAGGTAACGATGTGATAGACCAAGTTATGTTTGAAAGTGCCCAAAAAACGTGAAAAGCTCAGCTATGGAGAGAGTTGAGCAACTCCGTGGCATCAAAGTGGACCGTTGTACTCTGTTTATTGTTCTTAGAAATCCAGCTTGCTAAACGTTGTGGTGTGGGTCGTGGGGGTTGATAATGCTATATTTATGTGGTGTTGATTTCGTAAGGCAAAATTTTACGTAAGAAAACTCATAAACAAATATGTCTAATTCGGTTAGAATATGATATAAATGATGTTGAATATCCTAACGGAACACCCCAGATGAAAGTCTTAAAGACCCAAAACCAATATACACACATACATAGTAGTACGGGTAAGGACCCCAGCCCAGTGAAAGACCCCCACTGAGTGCAATATCCCACATTGTCTATAGAGGGTGATCTATTTATAAGAAGGACAAATGTCTTCTTTAATCATCCAACAAGTTTTCTAGGTAGTGGCCTATTGTGCTTGTTGGTTACAACCAGCCCATATGTGGGTAGTGGTTTGGCTTGTGTGGTTGGTTAAGGAATGTATGGGTCTGTTGGGTGTGTGTATAGGCGTGCACCTAGCCTGATTCTTATCAATAATCGAACTTAGGACCTCTCGCACAAAATAGTGAAAAATAAGTTAGTTTTATAAGTTGTGAAATAAGTTGTGGATGTTGGTGAATCATATAAGTGACACTAATTTATTAAAAAATATTTTATATAAATAAAATTAATATTAATATTTTAAAATGTTTATAATATTATATATACAATATTATTTTAATAAAAAATGAAAAAAAAAATAAAAACTCTAAAACAAGTTTCAATTTAAAACTTATTTGTTTGGAGTTTATAAGAGCTTATAAGTTAATTTTTAAACTAGCTTATGTGGGGTGTTTGACACACTTAACTTATAACTTTATAAACTCCAAAATAAGCTCTGATTTTGACCCCATGGATCAATTCAGACATCTAAATCCACCTTTCCTAAGTCTCATCTCAAGGATCCTGAGGCTTTTCTCTCAACTCTTGAACTTTCCTCTAAAAATGTCCGCTCAACTTCCCTGTCCTTCGAACAACTCCTCCTCCTCCTCCACTCCCTTCTTTTCAGTTTGTTTTCTAGTTTGTTGATGTTCAGAACGGGTCAGGTCACACTAGATCAGAAATTGGTTATGTGTTGGATTTTCTCCTTCGACAATCGTTTGGAGCAGCTAATGGCTTGGGTCGGAGCTTGTCGTTGTGAGGAGTTCAACGGTGGTAAGGACTTGTCAAACCGATGTTGGAAACGGTTAGATCAGGCTTGTTTTTCCCAATAGTGGTCACGACTTCTCAATGCTTTTTTGGATGATATCCTCGATGTCATCTGTCGGTGTAGCTTGGGTTTTGTTCCTACATATCACGAGCTCATTCTTGGGGGTTTGATTTCGAAAATGATGTTCATATGATAATTTTTCAGCAATGACCGAAGGTGTAATCGCGAGGCTACAGTTCTCATAGAAAGTTTGGTCCTTGACGTCGTTCGGGGGTTTCTGACGAGGATCGGTTTTAGGATTTGTGTTTTTATGTTCTTCTTTTTTAATTTTGTGATTGTACTGCATCTTTATGGTGTCAGGAGTGTCCAGGAGTCTCAATTATTTAATTTATTGGAAAATGAATACAATAACATCTTTTGAGCTTTTCAAAAAAAAAAATCATCCTATCTCAAACATAGTTTTTAAAACCGACCTGTGCATTGAACCGTGTAGATGAAAGGTTCAAGATTTTCGAGGTTCAACTAGTACGATGATGGTGAACTATAGGTTTGTTATAATATATATATATATATATTTAAATATATAATATATGATTTTTACTTTGATGGAAGATGGGCTCAATGGATCAAGCATATCTGTATTGGGCTTAAGCCCATGCAATGATGTACCAAAGCCGTTGGTGTGGCACAACTGTTTAGTACTTTTGCTTGGAGGAAAAAAAACACAATAAGAAATAAAACAAAATCAAACTTTGTTGTGATATAATCGACTGCGGCACTATCTGGTATTTCCACGACAGTCTTTCTTCTCCAATATTCACCACTCACGTTGTAGCCATCTTCACGTCCGCCATCTTCGAACCGACCGAGATCTCATCATCAGGTTCGTACTTCAATTTATACTACCAACGAGTTTTCTGTGAAATGGGTGAGGGATTGTGATCTGATGCTGTCGTTTTGGTTTGTGAAAACTATGAGATTGAACGATTCGGCAGATACATGGAGGCTTTTGCGCCTGAGTTGAAGGTCGTCGCGAGTCGTCATCGGAACACATGTTTAGCCTAGGTCGAAAGTCGAAGGGGAAACCTCGAAAGAGAGAGGAAATCAATAAGCCGGTTTTATAAAAAACCGGCGGTTCACGGTTTCATAAAAAAAACCGATAGTTCAATCGTTTTTCTCCGGTTTGATGCTTATACGGTCTGATATCAGCAAACAAAACCGGCTGTAAACTATGATCTCAAGTACCTCATGTCAACAACTCACAACTTTCTATAAGTTACTGCCAAGTAACATTTGTTTTAATTTTGAATAGCAGATTTTCACTTGGGTGATAATTTCATGGATAAGGGTTATCTACATTTTCTCCCAAATTTATATGCTTGATGTCGTCTTTCGGTGTAGCTTGGGTTTTGTTCATACACATCATGCGTTCCTTCTTGGTGGTTTGTTTGTCGAAAATGATGTTCAGATGGTATTTTTTCGATGATGACTGAAGGTGTAATCACAAGGCTGCACGTTTGATTCTTTTGTGTTCCGGTCAGATATATATTTTGTTATGTTGTTTTTATGTTTTGTTTGTTTAATCCAACTTAACTCGTCGTCCAGGGGTGTGTCAGGCGAATACCAGTTTTAGGGTTTGTGTTTTTTTTTACAATTCTTTCGATTATATTCTATTTTTATGGTGATATAAGTGCATATGAGTCTCAATTACATAATTTATTGGATAAATAAATACAATACATTTTTTAAAAAAAATCCCATCTCAAGATCGTCAAGTCCAATAGTCAACAACGTACCGCTTTCTATAAGTTACTTCTTAATTCTTATACGGCTATACTGCCAAGTAAAAGAAGAAAACCCTAGTCAAGATTTTTTGGGAATTAACATTTGTTTTAATTTTAAATTTGAGATTGTCACTGGGTCATAATTTCATGGATTAGGGTTCTCTACAATTTCTCCCAAATTGATTTCATTTTCTGTTCATGGATTATTAGGGTTTTCTCTTTCTCTGCTCACATGCGGTACAGTTAGAACTTTGAACAACCGGACCACCGTGAGTCGTTGACTCACTTGAAACGTCGCCGCCGCCGCCATGTTGAGCTCTTCTTGCTCGCACTCATTGGCCCAACGCCCAATTCTTGCACCCTCCTCCATATCTAGAAAGCTCAAAGTTCGTATTTCAAATCGACGTGCAAGTTTTCCTTCTCCAAGCGGGACTCATCCGATCTTCGATTCAAGTTGTAAATCTTCAAAGAAAGTAAGTGATGTTAAAGTGATGTGAAATTATGTTTCTTTCCTTTCCAGTCCGTATGCAAGCATTGTTTGGAAGTAATTTTGCGGTTGAATTAGCTGTTGTGCTTGTTTGCTTACTGGGAAATCAGAGGTCAAAAGTTAATTAATAAAAAGCTTGAAGTTTGAAACTGTATGGGCTAAGTGACCAGCGGTAACCTTTGAGAAAGTCTTCTATCTATGCCTTGATTACAATGATTTTTTTTAAAAGTGAAATCATGTTCTATTTAGCGAAGTTTGCTTCATTTCGTTGAAGCAGTTATCTCTTTTGATTGTGTGGAAGAATCTTAGATTTGGGGTTTAAATTCTTGGACTTGTTTTGCAGAGATTAGAGATTTCGTGCTTTAGGAAAGAGGATTCCTCCTCAGAAGCCCATGAGTCTGATAACATTGAGCGCTTTCCACACGAGGAATTGGTCAAACATGAACTTGATAAGTCCAGCAAAGTTAAAGTAAATTGGAAATTAAGTCTCCGAGAGGTAATATTATCAACCTTTGCATCTTTATAATGGCTTGGCTGTCATGTGTCCATATATTTGTATTTGGTGGCACAGAAACTACTTTCCTGTTTCGTCAGCTGGTTGGGTTTCAATTTGATTCATGGCTTCTAACATGCCTGGATTCTATGTTGATTCAAAGAATGATGCAGTATAAAACACTTTTCTTTAAAGGTAATTTAAGCAAACATAACAACTTATGCTTTAAGAGCCATAGCAAAATATACAAGAACATACCAATATTTTTATTTCACCCATTACCTTAGAAAGGATTCTACGAAGTTATTACAAAATCCTAAAAATTTAAGAAGAACTGTTAAACTACTCTAATTGTATTTATATGACTGTTAGTAAAATTGCTTTCCAAATAACAAAAGCATGGTATTGGTATGTTCTTGTGCCATAAATAAGATCGGTGACCGTAATATAAAAAATATTTTCAGTCTTAAACTTGTTGACTACTTTGATCCCCTGTTTTGACCTTATACATGTTGGGACTTGGAAATCCTTTTTGAATAAAAATGTTCTTGTGCTTTTTGTTAACTTTCTTGTTAATCAAAATGTAATTTAATTCAATCTTAGATCTGAAGATGGTACAAAATGATAAAATTATGAATGTGCAAAGTTCAGCTATTATCGCCATTGTTTTTTGTACTTGATGTATGTCAGTTGGTGACTATTATTCTACCAAATGTGCTTGACGTACTATCAAATGTACTTGGTATACTGCTTACCCTTAAATTTTTTGTAATATGGCTTTCATGAGATCTGATGTAGTAGATGTTTATACTTATGACATTTTCTAAGTGGGTTGATTAATTTTGTGACGTTATGTTATTTTTCTGCTGCGGTATTGTATGTTCTGCCATAGTGTTGTGTTTCCTTGAAATGCAATTGTGGGACTTGATAAGTGTGTGGATAACATGTGTGCATTGATATCCAAGGTTTAGCTCAGGACCCCACCACTCGCCGTATTTGGTTTGGTATTTTTTCGCACTGAACAAAAACTACTAATGATTTAGAATTAAGAAAGGGGACATAATGCAAGAATGAAAGAAATGGGAAGAGTATTGAGCTACTTATGGGAAATTTTGAAGGAGCTTATATCGTTAAAATGCTTCAATTGTTTGCGAATGCCATCTCAAACCTTGCCTAGTGGGATTGAGCAACCATGAGAAAATTTTGATGGAGCTTATGTGTTAAAATGCTTCAATTGTTTACTAATGTGAAGGCAGACTCTCAGGTACAAAATCCACCCAGATCTTACCTAGTGTAAAACTCACCTTTTATTTCTTTCCTTCTTAAGCTTTAATCCTCCCCCAACCCAACAGTTATCATTCTGAAGATGGAAAAGTTTCACCTTTTACCAGAATATGTTTCTACTAAATATCAGTGTCCAACATAAGTAGTAAAACAAGCTTTTAGACATGTTAGTATATCACAAAATATCAGGATGTGATAAGGTGTTTGCTAATCTGAGTAATTTTGCAGGCCAAGGATGCTGTATTTAGGGCAATTGGGAGCCGGTGGACGGTACCTTGGAAGGCAGAGACCATTCTGCAGGTAATTGTTCTCTTCATGTATTCAGTCCTCATAATGAGACATCTAGGCTAGTTCTTAAGCAAATAGCTGTTAATTTTTATTGGGGATGGGTTACTGATGCAGGCGGGCCCCACCCCACAGAGGTCCTCCCTCCCGAGGGCGTGGGCTGTCAACCCCGAGCCCGTCGAAACCCACGCAGCTCGATGGTTGATGCTAAGGCCTCAGCGCCTTAGTGTTAAAGGGTGCTGGGGTTCGAATCCCAGCACCAACAACCTGCGTGGCCGCAAGGCTCGTGATGGGTTGGGGTGTGCGGCCTGCAGGCCTGTTGCGGGTGGGCTAGGCCCTGAGGCTCGTGGCCCATGCGTGGGTTTCGACGGGCTCGGGGTTGACAGCCCACGCCCTCGGGAGGGAGGACCTCTGTGGGGTGGGGCCCGCCTGCATCATAAAAGTGCAGCTCGATGGTTGATGCTAAGGCCTCAGCGCCTTAGTGTTAAAGGGTGCTGGGGTTCGAATCCCAGCACCAACAACCTGCGTGGCCGCAAGGCTCGTGATGGGTTGGGGTGTGCGGCCTGCAGGCCTGTTGCGGGTGGGCTAGGCCCTGAGGCTCGTGGCCCATGCGTGGGTTTCGACGGGCTCGGGGTTGACAGCCCACGCCCTCGGGAGGGAGGACCTCTGTGGGGTGGGGCCCGCCTGCATCAGTTACCCATCTACTAATAGAGTTCAGTTCAAGCTAGTACTTCTCTTTTTTCCTCTAATTTTTTAGTTCGAAAGGGAAGTCAAATAAAAAGAAGGCGCCAAGGCAGTACCCCTCACATACATTACAGACTATTGGAAAGATACATTACACAAATACTAGCTTGAATTCAAGTTTCAGATAGAGTCGTATTTACCTTATCAAAAAGATTGGTCTATGTTCGTGGGTTTTTTGCAGCTGGCGTTGAAGGGATGTCTTCTCTGTTTCATAGTGAGGATGAGTTTCGAACTTACATTTTGACTTGTTCTTTAGTAATGGGACTTATGATGAACCATAGATTTTCCCTACACAAAATTCCAAGTATTTAGAGTCAGCCTTAGTTACATCTCCGTCCAAGTCTTTTTATATTCTTATATCAAACCTAGTTTTAGTCAAAATTAATTAAAGCTACCTTTCGATTCCAAACGTCCTGTATAAACTGAAATGGTTAGATAAAAGTGTAAGCCAAGTTAGTTCCCAGTTGTAGCATGCTTCTAGCACTTTGGTGAATCCTCTCTATCACATCGAAAATCAGATCTGTGAATTTTGATGCAGGTTATGCTTCTCTGGATGGCCTCATTCTGGTTCATAGGATCTTGGGTGATACCATTTGCTGCCCATGTCGCTGGTTTTAACAAAGAATCTTTGACACTCAGGGGTCAAGCTTTTTTTAGCCTAGTCACGGATATAACTGAAGGCCTTGCTGGCATTGCAATCATTCATCGCTGTCTGACTCACTTTCGCCCCCTTCCATCTGATTGGTTTAGGTTTAGCCTGCGAGGAAACTGGATACTTGATGTTGCCATTGGATGCCTCATGTTTCCTTTCGTCAATCGGCTCTCACAATTTAACCTTAACCTATTGCCTCGTTTGCCCTCTGCTCCTATTACCCAATCAAGTGTTGAGCAGTCAATTATGGCTCGAGATCCAGTGGCAATGGCTCTGTATGCAATAGTAGTTTCAGTTTGTGCTCCTGTATGGGAGGAGATCGTCTTTCGGGGTTTCCTTCTCCCATCGTTGACCAAGTACATGCCTGTGTGGTGTGCCATACTTATGAGTTCTATTGCTTTTGCTCTTGCTCATTTCAATGTACAAAGAATGCTACCGCTCATCTTCCTTGGGGTGGTGATGGGTGTAATTTTTGCACGGTCACGGAATTTATTGCCATCTATGCTTTTGCATAGCCTTTGGAATGGCTTTGTATTTTTCGATCTAATGAAATAGTTGTTTAGCTTTGTACTTCGTGTAGATCAGTGAACTAGGGGATACCTGTCACGTGCAATTGATGAAATAACCAAGGTTACTGCAAGGGCGTCTGCTAGAAGAGATACAGCAAACCGAAGGATCTTTGTGGGTTATGCTTCTTTCATCGACTTTTGAACAGAATCAACAAATGTTCTTCTTCATACTGTATTTTTACTGTAGTGACTGATCATCTTCAAGCTGCAGCAAAGATTCACACAGGAGTAAAAGAAGTAATTATCGACATTTTAACTAGTCATTGTTAGTCAACAAATGTAATCTGTGATAGAAAAATCATGTTGCTCATATGCGTTGGGATTAGATTTTGGAATAAAATCTGTTGTATCTGTTATTTTTGTGCTTCTGAATGTTGATCACTCTATTGAAATGTAAAGGGTTATTGTTATCTTTTTGTCATGGTCCTCATGGACGTAATGAGCATGAGTAACGAGAAATGCATATAACAATGTTTAATTTTCAGCTAGGATGGTGATGATCTTGGTTAGGGCAGAGCTGCAAATTGTAGCTAGACAAGGTTTACTGTTGCTGTTGAGCAGGAACTTGAACAACTTCTAACAGATCGTGATGCTGAGACACATATCATGATGTTGAGGAGCCTTCTGCATCCGGCACTGACCGAGTATTGTACAGGTGGGTTGCATTTATTTCAGCATGAGGGTGAGGAGCTTCTTTTTTTTTTTTTTTTTTCGTCGTGTTGTTCTGTTGCATGTATTTAAACTTGGTGTTTTGAAACTATCAGGAGAATAGCTGAGGTGAAGGCACACGAAAGGAGAAAGGCTTTAGAAGAGATTCTGTATGCATTGGTTGTGCAGAAGTTCATGGCTGCTGATGTTCCTTTAATACCCGCTGTAACCCCCTCTTCTACAGAGCCCTCTGGCCAGGTGGATGGATGGCCAAGCCAGGATGGAAAGCTTGGGCGTCTACAGTATCCTGACGCCTATGAGATGATTCAGAACCACATTGCTCGCATTCTTGGAGACAGGGTGGGTGGCACAACATCTGTGGCGCAGATAAGCAAACTTAGGGTTGGGCAGGTTTATGCTGCCTCTGTGATGTTTGGGTACTTCCTCAAGCGAGTTGGTCAGAGGTTACAGCTTTGAGAAGACGATGAAAATCCTTCCAAATGCATCAGATGAGAAGGAAAGTAGCATCCGGCAAGCTATGGGTGAAGACGTCAGACCCTGAAAGTAGTAAATGCAATCATAATCTACTTCAGCTATTGATCTAGAGCTTTATATCGACTGCTGAGGCAGATGCTTCAATGAATTCAATTTTTTAAGAACTCTGCCATAAACATCGTAGAATGAAACATCTTCTTCAGTTTGACTCAACTGCACAGACATGAATCCTTGCCCATCATAGAAGAATTTGAGACTTTCTTTGTTCATTTCTTTGGATGCTCTCGATTTTGTGTCCTTTTGCCTTGTGCCCATTTTGAAGTGGCGGCGTAAGGATTCTCAGCCCTTTGTGTTCCACCCAGCTGACTACCTGAGCCACTTTTGATATCTTCTGGTTTCTTTGTTGAATATGGACTCTTTCTTTCTTGGCAAGTTTCTTTGCACTAGATCAAATTTAATATCTTTAATATCTGTTCTTCGCCATTTCTACTTTCAATTCAGCTGTAATCCTTAACTGACAATCAGAGTACTTAGTCTACACCGGTTGGCAGAATACGAGGTATGTTAAACCATTTACGGGATCACTTAGTCTGTTTTGCATCAATAGAGGGAAAAAGTTTAGTGAACTAGTGAAGTTGCTCTTGCTTTCTTCTCTGCAGCTTGCTGTTCTTGGAAATCTTCGCCCTGAAGCTGTGGATGAAGCTCTCTGTTGTGCCTTCTCTAAAGGTATTCCTTTTCAAACATATTTTTCCCTAGGTTTTTCTTTAACTAGAATGCAAGGAACACATCGTACACACATTTAATCCATCCAAATTGTTTCGCCCGCTGAATGAATTGTTGAAAACGAATTCAGTGTCTTAAAAAAGATTCTGATTTGGTAACTTTATCCGTCGAGCGGCGACCCTTCCACTCTGCACCGTTAGGTCATTAAGGTCAACTTTCGTCCCTGCTCGATGGGTAGTTCTTGCAAAAGATTCTGATTTGGTAACTTTATCCGTCAAGAGACGACCCTTCCACTCGGCATCGTCAGGTCATTAAGACCAACTTTCATCCCTGCTCGACGGGTGGGTCTTGCAGTTAAGCTCCCTTCTGCCTTTACACTTGAGGGCAAATCTCCATCCGTCCCAAGAAAATCTTTGCACTCCTCCGTTACCTTTTGGGAGGCCTACGTCTCATAGAAACTATCTACCTGAGACTGCCCCTTGGCAGTTGCTCCCCATTCCTAATCCTAAATGGATCAGTGTAAACGATCTATATGTAAACATAGTATCAATTTAGATACACTCAAATGACTCCTCTTATAATGAGAGTGCATCTAACCCTATTCCAGTCCGGTCCATCATGGAATGAACTTATAATCATGGAATTGACTCGATCATCATCTTATAAGTTCATAACCCTAGTCGATTCCCCTTTTGGATAGAGCAAATCTACTAATTCTTTGATTCCAATTAGTAAGAACAATCTTGAACTAAGAAATAGATTCTAGAAGACATTTTCTTCACACATAAGGTTCACATGTCTCAAAATTAGCACTTTTTTTGGGGTCATATTAGTACATGGACAGATAACTGCATTTATACTTGCTGACGTATACGGATCTTCTTTTCTTGGTTGCATTAGATAACTGAACAGGAAGTAGTTTTCCAGTCATTTTCATGAATGTTCTCTACCTTGGCTAAATTATGAAAAACCTTTGTGCTTGGAGCACTTCTTCCACTTTTTTTTCATCAATTTTGCATGAATGAATTGCCTTGATTTGCAGACCAAAGGAAGAGGTTATGACGACGAAACAATTGAGAAGATGCTGAATGAACTAGCTCTGATCAAGAAATTTGAATGAGTTTTCCAATTCCTTTCTCCTATAGAGATCAATATGATTGATAGCAATTCAGGATTGATATCTGATATTTGGTACTACTGGTTTACATTTGCCCACATGAAATGAAGTTTTCTCTTTGCTGGGCATTGAAACCACTTGGGTGATTGCTTAGTTGGTGAATCTCTATGGGGTCAAACCGTATGAACTCAGGAGATCCTGAGTTTGATTCTCATTGGGAGCAATACCCTTGTGGTCATGCACTGGGTTTCGGCCCAAGTTATCTTGTCGTCAGGTGAGAAATTTTTGTTTACGTGGGACTGACAGCCCATATCGGATGTCTAAAGTGCAAGCTTTGTATGTTTAGATTTGATTTGTGACATTTGAATATTTGAAATTGCGGTGGTAGTTGGAAGGCTAGATAAACAGTTGCTTGACATTGATGAAACTGTGGAGAAAACTACAGTTCAATATTGAAGGATGTTGTAGTGTAGATGTAGAGGACAAGACTGAACCACAACATCACAGACTGCATTATTATACATATATATGAAAAGTACTTGTTTGTCTTTCCATTGATTGGTCTATTCATTGACATGGTTTGCAAGACTTGTCTGGTACACACAACTACTATCTACCATCTTATGTCGGCAAGAGGACATCCGAATCACTAGTTGGAGTGATAAAGATGATGCGTATCATCTTGGTGATCAAGGTTCGAACTTCCCCTCCCTCGATTAAAAAAAGAAAAGTCTTATGTCGGTAGGCTTTTAGAAATCCAATTAAAACATGTTTATAATTTTCCTAACTAACAACTACTATCTACCATCTGACCTAATTTTCTCTATTTGCTTTGTTTCATGGAAGGTACAAGGTGATATGCTAATGTGTGGGAGCCTGGTGGTGGGGGCTTTGGGCTTAAGGTCCTAACAGTCCACTGGCCCAGTTATGGTGTTTGGGCTTAATTGATGGATTCATTATGGGCCTGTTTCAGTGGGCCCAAATTTTGTAAGCAAAATCAAGCCTGAAGTAGCAAAAGAAAAAGGGAAATGTAATGGATATATGTTGTTGCTTTATGGAATATAAAAAGCCATGCAAGGTAATGTCTCCATCTAGTCCCAATAATCTATATGTGATGTGAAAGCTCATGTAGAGAGAGAGAAGAGAGAGAGGGGATTGGGTGGGTGGGTTTTAAGTTCGAAAATGTTTACTATCCAAGTATTTTTTGTCTTTATTATCTCAAATATTTAGATGGACATATGATTTATGTGAAATCGTTGGTTTCATATGTCTCACATAATTCGTGTTAAATCGTGTGTTTTTTTAGATAACTAGGCTTCATAAGACATATGTTTTACGTCTCATCCTCTTCTCCTGACCTACCTATGGGAGGCTGCTCTTTTTTTTTTTTTTTTTTTTTTTTTTGAGAATTTTGGCTCTTGGAGGTGGAAAATGATAGAAAAGGATGGACTGAAAAGTCAAAAAAAAAAACTCAAAAAATCCTAAATAAAGGCAAAGCAAAACCAGCATTTCACTCTAAAGCAACAAAACACACAAGCCTACATATACACACACGTATATATACATATATATAGGGGGAGGGTACCCCCACTAATAATACTAGCTACAGTTCTTTTTTTTCTGTGTCAGAAAAGTATTGGAATTGTTGATGTAATTAAAGTCTCACAGACACAAATTCTCTCTCCTCTTCAATCATAAAACACTCGATTGCAAAATCATTTCTAACTTTTGTTCACACTACTGTTGCTTACTGTACCTCCTCTCTCTCTGCCCGTACTGCCCCATCCCCCTCTCTCTCTACCTCTTAATTGTCTGCTTTTCAACCGCGGGGTAGGATATATATATATATATATATATATATATATATATATATGTTCCAATAGTCAAACCATGTAAATTTATTTTTTAACCGAAAATTACATCACATTAATTTATCATTTAAATATTTAATATGAGTTTAAATTCGGAGCGCCAAACACACACGAACATAAATTTCTCACTGGACGACAATACGTTGCAACTAAAATCTTTTATGGGTTGCTCATATCATATACATAATTCCATGAAACAAACCCTTGCTAATGACAGGTTACAATGTGCCTAGTTTAGTGCCAAGAGGAATCATATTTACACCACTTTCCGCATTCAACTTGCGCCACTTGTTTTATGATTGCCAACCAAATGTATGTTCGGTCATATTCATGGCAGGATTTGTTGAATAGAGAGAGAGAGAGAGAGAGAGAGAGAGAGAGAGAGAGAGAGAGAGAGAGAGAGAGAGAGAGACCATTGTACCTTAATTAGAAAGCTTGCAGCAAGTTGTGGCTTGACTTGGACTAAACCTTTTAAAAGTCCAATCCCATTCTAAGCTTTATTATACAAAAAAAAAAAGAGAGATAATAAATCTCTATAGTTGATTAATTTATTGTACAAAATATATATGAAAGGATTTGCTAATTAAACCCTCATTGGTATAACCTCAAACAATTAAGTGTACACACATAGCATAGGACCTTGCAACTAGGAGAAGGTCTTCAACATCATCAAGAAATCATCTTTATTGTCTTAAGTCAAATGGGTTGAATTCGAGGTGATGCTATTATAAGAGCACTTACAATGGTGTTATTTTGTCCGGGCCAACAAATATGTATGGGGTTTTGTGTTTTGTTGATGTGGTTGTATTGAGTTTTGTGTTTTGCTGACGTGGCTATATTGGGAGATGTGTTTTATATTGAAAGATTGTGTTTTGGTGTAGTTTTATTGGGGAGAACATGGAGGGTATGGGAATTTGTTGGCCACCATGTTGGGTGAGAAGGAAAATGTATAGAAATTTGTATTTTGTTGATGTGGTTATATTGGGAGATGTGTTTTGTTGATGTGGTTGTATTGAGAGACGTGTTTGACTTGACTTTTTATGTAATAGAAGTGGGACCCAATATAAAATTTTGTTGGCCCAGCAAATTATCACTACTGCAATTGCTCTAATCATCCTTCCTAGCATGTATGAGAGAGTGTTAAAAGAATCAGGTCCGGCACGAGCCCGCACTCAGCAGGCGCATATCTTCCTCAACCAATCACACAAACCCAATATGCTCTACTCACACATGGGTTGGTTGTAACCAACAAACACAATAGGCCACTACCAAGAAAATTTGTTTGCCTATCAACGAAGTCATTTGCCCTTCTTATCAATAGATCACAACTCTCATATCTAAGTGATGTGGGATATTCGTATCATAGAGGATGTATTGACTATTGATTTTTGTAATTAAACATAGATTCTGTATCTAGGGTTTCTGTGTATATATGTGTGTGTGTGTATATATATATATATATATATATATTGATTAATACTAGTCAATGAGTAAGCTAGCGTAGGGTTGGGTGGATGTGTGACATGTGGGTTGTGACAGATATATATATAGAATGCAAGCTATACAAAGTGGTTGGAGGATTAGAAGGGAATATCTTGGGAGAACGTACGAAAGAGAATAAGAAACTTGCATGACAAAGGTATGTGGAAATTAGGGTTTTGAGTTTTCATTATGACAATCAACATATGAAAGCAAACAAACAAGCCTTTAGGAACATTGTGGGTTGTGGGGGTCATCTATTGGGTTGGTTCCAATCTAATTTAATCAATATCCTCTTTACAATCACACCCACCTATTAAATTCATCACCACCATAGATTCCGTTTACTTCTCTTGTGGCAAGTGAAGTTTTTAATGCCATACGTGGCAAAATCAATACCTAATTAATATCCATTTCAGTGCAACCCCCTTTTTTAATTTGAATTTTGAATTTCTTTAAGGAAAATGAAAATGAGTGTCCCTAAATAAGGATGAAAAATATGTATTGAAATATGAAAAAAATATGTATTTTAAATTTAAAAAAAATTAGGTGAGAGAGTGTTCATCACACATGATATACGTATTGTGATATAACAAGCGCCCTTAGGGCACCCGTTATCAATACCCTTCCTTTAAAATCAATACCTAATTTCATCAAAACACTTACGAGTACGGAAAAGAAGAGAAATGGGATTGGGGTATGATGTTATTGTAAAATAATAGCACCCCTATATTTCCTCATTTTGAACCACTCAGGTTTTTTGAACACTTTTTACTTAATTTAATTTTTTTTTATTCAATAAGAAATACATCATTAGATTCAAAATCATTGATATTTTTAATTTATTATTTTTTGGGAATTTTTAAAAATTATTGATATCAAAAAGTAAAGAAGAGTAAGGGCCTTGCTATTCTACAATACAAAAACCTATCCCAATCCCAATCCCTATAAATATGAATATTAATTTTACTGTGGGGTAATCCCTAAGCATAATTATAGGGGAGTTCAGGATTATTTAACAATGATATTCAAATTTAGTAGTAACCTAATTAATTTGGCTTTGTTCTCCTCATTATATATATATGATCTCCTTCTCTATATATATTGATTGTTATTTTCAGGGAAAATATTATTTTTTTTCCTTCGTGAGAACTTAAGAAACTAAAAATTAGATAGTGATTTTTGTTCAATTTTGTCCCCTTTGAATAATCACCAAAGCAAAACACGTGACTTGTGAACAGAAGAATATATAGCTAGTCATATACATGCATATAAGACTTCTGGGTCATCTGCATTAATGTCTTGATTATGTGAGTTTTCCTTTGAGGGGAGAGTGAGAGATAGAGACATAGGAGAGAAGAGGACGTGGGGGAGAAAGAATTAGTAGAAAAAACACAAAAATATATAGATATGTTTATATACAAGAATTCTCATCTGCGTACTTAAAGTGCGAACATAAAATGTGAACTTATGTTTTCACTATTGATTTAGAATATGTGGGACTCAAAGTAATAGGTCACACTTGACACTTGTCATTTAACTCATTGACATTCTTAAAAAGTGGTTCGCATTTCAGTTCGGAGTTTAAATGCAAATGAGAGAATTCCTCAACTTATATATATGTCTAATCATGTGTTTGTTTATATACATGAATTTTTCTATAAAGATGCCTTCATTTTAGCTAAAATAAGAATGCTTTAAGCGGTTGGATATGAACAAATGATTGAAACTAAAAGCTTAAGTTTAAAGTTTAGTTTTTAGTTTTTAGGGTTTATGATTTAGAGTTTAATAACCACTAATTGTCGATAGCCTAACTAGTCATCTCTCCGAACTTATATAGGGCGTAAAGAATCTTGCCCGAAGTTGAGAGTTCGATTCTAAACTGACACAACTATTTCCAAGTGATTTGTGTTAGGTCTCGGTCCAACTAACCTATTGTGCGGGTTTGTATGTGTCTAACCCGACCCGAGTTTGAACTTAATGGGTTGTCCAAAACGGGCAAGTCTGCTGAGTTGCTCTCAGGTTTGTGAGTACCTAACCCGACCCAATGTCTTTACAAGCATAGCAAGTTTTGCGTGTATAGTATTTGACTATTGAGAAAAGGAGAGAGTGAGAGAGAAAGGCAGAGCTTTTGTTGAAGTGTCCCTTTCTTATATATACTCTCGAGGTATAAGCAGCAACAGCAACAGCCACAGCCACAACTACAAAGAATCAGACACATCTCTCTCTCCACATTTCCAAATCCTCTCTAAATTCTATGTTCTTCTGCAACACCACACATCCCTCTCTCTCTAAGTATGTTTGTTCCTTGAAGAGGAGAAGAAGTAACTCCTTTTCTCCTTTTCATTTTCTCTCTTTTTTAGCTTTAGTAATTACATAGAAAGTCATCAAATTTACCCTTATTTTTCCAAGAAGAAAAATACCCACTTGAAAAGATCCAATCTTTTTTGTGTTCTTGCTTTTGGGTTACTCTTTGTTTGATCTTAAAGAGGCCAAAGTTTGATAATTTTCATCACTAGTTTGTTGCAGAACAAGAGTGATAGCTAGGAAGAACAATCATGTCTTCTTCTTTGAATCCGATTGTTCCAGACCTTTCACTTCACATAAGCCTCCCCAATAGTGCTCCTTCCTCTATTTGCACCACCACAAACGAACCCGATTCATCCCTAGGCCTCAAATCGCTCAGCGAGGGCGCCGCGGCGGCCGCCGACACCGAACTCTGCCTCGCACGCAACAGAAACAGCAGCTCTGCTATGGAAGCAGAGAGTCCCTGGAGAAGAAGCAGAAGAGAGGATCAGAGAAATCATCTTTTTCAGTGTAATCAAGGGATTTCAGTCCTTGACTTATCTGGATTAAGACCCATAAAGGGAATTCCAGTCTACAATAACAACAACCACATAGAGATGGATCCAAGATTTCGATTCTACCAAGCACCATCAGGAGGAGGAGGAAGGTTTAATGGGATAACAATGGAGGCACTGAGACAACAACAGCATCGGTACTACAACAACAATTACCAATATGGGTATAGTGGTACGGATCAATATTCTTCTTCATCATATAATGGACTAATGATGAGATCAAGACTGCTTCTGCCCAATAAATTGCATAACAAGAGGAACACGAGGGCACCAAGAATGCGTTGGACTAGTTCACTTCACTCTCGCTTTGTTCACGCTGTTGAGCTCCTCGGCGGCCATGAAAGTAATCAGTTTCTCTCTTAATCTACTGTTTTCACAATTCATACACACAGTAGTGTTTTTTGTTTAATTGGTATTTGATTTTGGGTTTGGATTTGTAGGGGCAACTCCAAAGTCAGTTCTGGAGCTGATGGATGTCAAAGATCTCACACTTGCTCATGTCAAAAGCCATTTACAGGTACTATTTTGACTTAAAACCTAAATCAACTTTCACTTTCCAACTCGATTACTAAATCTCCGAACGTTCAAACTTTAAAATCCAGAGTTAAATATTGTTCTTATTTGCAAACAATAGCAGATTTCTCACTATTCGAACATATTCTTTATACTGTTTTGTTATGTCACATTAGCCAATTTACTACCTGAACAGTGATTGAAACATTTGAGAATTCGATAACTGAATTAGACCCGAACAACTCTTTCGATAACCAATAGTTACATCACCCCAATATTCAACATCTATGCATCGCTCTCTTTTCTCTTGATGGTGAGTTGTACTGTTTTTGGGGGGTTGAAGAAGAAGACGACGACTTTGTTTGTCTAATCTTCAGGCACTACGAGCCGAAGAGAGTCAGTGCAGTAGTACTGCAGGAGAGTGAATGAATGAATGAAGGAACAGTTATGATTCTGGTCATTGTCTGATATACATACATATTACATACAGGACAAGTTCTGCTTTTTTAAAGTGAGAGAAAGAGAGAGAGAATTAAGATGGATGGCCATCATTTCTCAATAATGCAAAAGCAATTACTGTCCTTTACCAAACAATCAATTAACCTCGTGAATACTACTGAAGAATCTCTCTCTTTTGACTGGGATTTTCTTTTCTTTTCTTTTCTTTTCTTTTTTGAATTAACTTCAATTTCTTTTGTTTTGTCTGTTTTTGCCATTTTCAGATGTATAGAACTGTTAAGAGCACTGACACTCCTGTAGCTTCATCAGGTATTTATATATACACACACACACATGCATGATTCGTATTGTTTAGACCATTCAGCATTTAGAATTAATTAGCCGCCTCTCTATCTCTCTCCCCCCTTGATTACTATGACATTATATAGATTTAATTCCTTGGATTCTGACACTAAAAACAATATAATTCCTTCTTCTTTTTTTTTCCAGATGGATCTGGTGAGGAACATGTCTTGTCTGTATCTTCTTCTACTTCTTCTGTGCATCAAAATACCAATATTTTACTCAACCGGAGAGGAGCATCAATGGAACATGAAAATGGCTATCCTTCAAATAATATTAATCTATGGAGTAACTACTCTAGGTATACACTCTTTCTTCACCATCTCTTATTGCATATATATACTGATGTTGTTTCTATATATATATATATATAGCTTATTTAGGTTTATGGTCTCAAATATGCTTGATTTTTTCTACTATTTTATTTAACATCTATAGCTCCTTCATTTTAAAAATAATATACCCAATAAATTGAAATGAAAAAATGCATAATTTTATGTATCCATTTTGACATAATGCTAATATATGCACTATTATCACACTTTATTTGATTCTAGGGTTTATAAGGAATTAATATTTATAAGATTAAACCTAAATAGGCATCTACCTCTCTATCAAAATGTAGAAATAGTACAATGTATGCACAACAAACGCACACTCACATTCAAACTCTAAGAGACCTAATGTAGAAGGATTTTACTCACTAATTATAGGACAATAACCTCTTCCAAGTAATGTCCTTCCATGTTTAAGGATATACTTTCTACTCATAATTTTCAATTATCGATATTTTCAAAAATAGTTTATTGTTTATATAAGGGATACAAACTAATTAAAACTAATAGGATTCAAAAAATAATTAATAACTAAACTTAATGTATTTTGTTATTTCTATTGGCATCAAAATTATATGTGATTTAGGGCATATCATACCAATAAATAATTTTATAATAAAAATTACGACTTATTACATTTCTTTTTGGATAAGGAAGAGAATATTACTATATATTTTAACGCCTATGATTTTCATAGAAATATCTAATTAAATCCAATCTCCCAAGACGATTTCTCCAATAGTTTCAATTTATATAAGAGAATTGGAATCGCGAGAATATACATGGTAGCTAGCAAATTACACACATATATATAGTACATTTAATATTGTTGGAACTTAATATGAGAGAAATATTTCATTTATTTTACAAATAAATAAATAGTTTAAGCCAAAGGATCACTCTTGGATTGATGAGAAATACATAAATACTGCTATATATACGTACATACACACTAGGGTTTCATGCATTTATTGATTAAATTGTTAGTCAAGGTAAATTTGTCTAGATGGTTCACTTGCACGCACCCATTTCACCTTTGTATATATATACATATACATATACATACATACATACATACATATATGTGGTAATCAAGTGAAACTAATAATCAGCAAGTTTGATGGAATTGAATAATTTGTACAGCTGATGATCAGAGAGGTTGGTCTTGTCCACTTCGGCACCACAAAGTAGGCTTCTATTAGGGCATATGCTTTAACTGGAGAACAGTCTCTGTATTGACTATTGAGCACCTATTAATTTGGCTACCACTCCCAACAATACATATTTATACATGTATAGGCCTTACCTGAACATGTGTCTCTCTCTCTCTCTCTATATATATATATATAGATAGTCTTATTTATAAATTCACAATTTGGCATGGTTAAAGAGATGAAGAACTAGAAACCTGTATCCAACAATGAAACCTCACCTAGATTTCGAAACATTTTAACAAAGAAGTTTAGGTTGGGATGGTGAAATTGATTGTGGTAACTCATTGCAAATGTGAGAGGTCGCAGGTTCAACTCCCACATCTAGCCGAAATCGACCTTATTTCCTTGAAAGGGCCAAAGGCCCATGTGGTCAGGTTCTCTCCGCACGAGCTTTTGCCCAGTCTAAATTGTAGATAGCGTGGAGTGAGTTGGGTTGGTGGTCCAAGTTTAGAGTTGGCTCAACTGCTCGTTGGACATATTGGATTGGAGAATTCTCGGTTAAAAAAAAAGTGCTTTTTCGTGTATGTAATATGTCAAGCATGTGCCAATAGCATCAAAAGAGTAATATATATAGTCGAATTGCTCTAACTTCTAATTTCATGGCTTTAATCAAAGACTTTATAGATGAATATTATAATACGTCAATAATATGGTGTTTGGTGCAGCAGAGGAGCTTGGACGACGCCAACCAATTCTAGGAATCATGATGTCCTTGCACCAGATACCGGCCTTTTCTCTCAACAAACAGTCGGTCATCAATTTGAGGTATGTGTGCAAAGACACAGCTGTTTTATTCTTATGCTTAACTCACGTGTTTTTTGAGCCCAAATACTTTGGAGACGGCAGAATAAATCCGTACGGATATTTGGCCCAGAACGGACAATAATTTCTACTACTGAATGTGCAGGGAAGCAACTTTAGTCGATCGAAAAGCTTTGTGAGATCAAATACACAACTCAATACTAATCCAAGCCTGGAGTTCACGTTAGGGAGACCAGATTGCCACACCAAACAACATTATTGATTCTAAGACACATAGTTATTAGTTAGTATTAATTATCTAATTGTTGCTCTCTCTCTCTCTCTCTCTCTCTCTCTCTCTCTCTCTCTATATATATATATATATATATATATATATATATATATATATTATGGTCCTTAATTAGCCTTTTTTTAATTACGAGTATTTTTTTCTACTTATTTAGAGAATCATAGGTATATTTATAGATAGTCATATATATATATATATATATATATATATATTCTCTCTTTGTGTAGGGTTCATGCATGTCTATTATATTATATTCTTTTTGGTGCTAAAATCAAAGGTGGTTGTCATCAGGTGATGTTAAGTCAATACATGAATGTCATGAAAATATGAAAAGCAAAAAAAAGAAGAAAAAAAAAAGAAAGCAGATCAAGAGAAAAGAAAGGAATTAGTTCATGCATGTTTATTGGTTGCATTATTTGGTTTTTATTCTTCTCGATCTCTTTAATTTTTTCTTTTCAATATATTCTTCTCTCTTTAATTTGTGGGTTCCATTATGAGTGATTAGTGTGTGTGAAAGCTTGACTTTTGAGTTGTCTTTTGTGTGTATTATTAGTTTTAATTTCATGCTTCGATTTGAAGTCTGATGGGCAACCCCAAGAGAAAAAGATATACACACGCATATATATATATATATAAAAAGGAAGACTCAGGTACGCATCATCCAACACCATTCATGCACGGGTCTCATCATGTCCAACACCATTCATGCACGGGTCTCATCATGTGTGGAGATCCCACACCTAAGAATTTTAATATATATATATATATATATATATTATTGACCATAAAGAATCACTTGTGTGATAGTTTAGTGGTAAATCTCTTTGGACCAAAGCGTATAGATTTAGAAGGTTCTAAATTCAATTCTCAATATGAACAATACCCTTTTGACCACACATTACCCAATTTACCATCAAGCATGGGAAACTTCTATGGATGAGTGTCTAACGGCCCGAGTTTGATCCATTATTGAATGTCAAAAGTACAAACTTATATGATATCATTTTTGGTTAAAAAAAGATAGCATTGGCTGTAAATTTAGACATACTATATAGAGAATATGAGATTCACTTTGCCATGCAAATCTTGCATTCATGCATAAAGTTAAATGGGCAGATTCCTCAAATATTTGCTATAATCTTTGTGATTAAAATGGTGTTGGGATTGTGGGTTGCATTATGTCCCACTCATTAATCATTTTTGGACAATTCCAAAAAGGTTCCCCAATTGTTTATTGTCTAATCATAAGATGCGATATAATCACAAGCTTTTAGCACAATGACCCCATTTCTTAAAATGAGTAATAATTAATTAATTATGATTTGTGTCAACTCAGTAATTAAAGCCTAGGTAACCAAAGACAATAAATTGCTTATAAAAAAAATTGAAACATAAATTTTTGAGGGGCCAATTTGTAAACAATCATACTTTAAATTGGACAAAAACTTATATGTTTGAACCCAGATTTTGGACATATAACTTATATTCGAACTTGGTTTAATTTGAGTGGGACAAATTCGATTATCCAGACTGCACAGAGTTTTGCCACCCCGGTGACTAAATGTATAATTTACTTAACAATGAAATTACAGTTTTGTATACTGGGCCTTATTTGTAACTGGCGAGTGGAACGGCTGAGATTGTCAGTCCCTTGGGCCGTAGGGAATGGGCTGTAATTGCTAAACTTAAGAGCCCAAGAGTAGTATGCCACAAATCCCGTTTAAACGGGCCTGTGCTGACTGCTGAATACTTCTTAGTTCTTACCTGACGCGCTTAATGGCGCGACATATAGGGTCCAATCTCGATAAAACCACAAGGCCCAACTCCGGCCCAACTGCCCAATTGTCATTTTACATGTGGACTTCTCATTCAGCTAGACTGCTAGAATATTGGCCAGCCCATTAGTTGAACGATGGACTTTAGTTATCTGTCATTGTTCAAAGCTCTATAAGCCCAGTTTGATACTTTGAGGCCCAATAACATTGGCTTATGCAAAGTTGATCTTTGCTTCGTCTTCTTGTTTGGATGGAGACCCCGTATAACTACCAATCTTGTCATGCCACGCTAAGAGAAATCGGGCTCGGGATACACATCCTCCACGTGTCAACAATCCACGAGTCCACTATACTACATCACATATTTAGAAAAAGAATAATGCTATGCTCGCCCCAAATAAAACTTCCATCTTACCCTATATAAAAATAGGGATTGATTACGAACACGCATGTAAGGTCTACTCTCGATATTAATTGAGAGTCAAATGCATATCTGTATACTGTAGTAGACTACAGAGAGTGGATACTCTCACCGTCCGAACTGTTTTTAAATTTTAAAAAACAGTTTGGATCTTATACTATAAAAGAGATCGGACGACACTGTAGAAAACTACAGAGATTTAGAATTTCCACTAGGGGACCCCGAACTTAGTCAAATCACATTTTAGGTCTTAACCATTATTAGGAAAACGTGCCTCAAACCTCCCATTGTTGGGTGGCAGGGGTCTGCTGTAGTAAAAACTACAGCAGATCCCGCTGTAGGTAATTTGGATCCCAAAATTTTTTTTTTATTTTGAAAAAATTATAAATGTGTAGTTTATGATCTAACGAATCCAACGATATATTTTTTGTTCGAAACAAAAATCAAATTCATTGTGATCCAGACACCGAATGTTTTGAGTTTATATCCGACGGTCTAAAATTGTTAAGCATTTTTCATATAGCATATGATTTTTGTTTTGAACAAAAAATATATCGTTGGATTCATTAGACCATAAACTACACATCTATAATTTTTTCAAAATAAAATAAAAAAATTTTTCGTCTCAAATTGTTATTACAGGGGGGCCTGCTGTAATTTTTTTACAGCAGAGCCCCGGCACCCCCTTGTTGCTTCTAGTCGCCGCATACGTGACAAGTGTACTTAAAATACGGGACACATCATTTTATTGCCACGTGTCTCTTCCGGAAACCTCCATTCAAAGATTAGTACGAGAAAGGAGTTACGTGAGCCCCTACGTTTTATGAATCCAATGTGATTTTCTATAAATCAATAATTTGGCCGAATACAAAACCTTCTTATCTGTAATTGGATTCTGTGTTGTGTCCATTTGTTTGCTTAGCTCTGTTTCGTTCATTGTAGTCTTTATTTTGACAGAGTTTCTCTTCTATATTTAATCGCCAGGATTAGAATCGTCATTTTGTGTTGAGATTATCATTTGTTAGCTTGGTTTTTCTCTGCGTCTTATGAGAGGAATCAAAACGATTTTAATACCAAGAGAGCTTCAAGTTGTGCCAGTTTTAGGACCGAATCGGTCGTTGTCTTGTATATGGGAACGAAAATCGAACTGGGTTTGGATTGGAATTTGATTCTGTGAATTCAAGACAATTTGGCTTGTGAAAAGATCAGAGGCGATGGAGTCTGCATCGAAATCAAGCGGTGCGACGTCGACGTTGATTTGGACATCCGGCGCGAGCGGTCGTGTAAATGCCCTGTTCTCGCTCCGCATGTGGAGGAGCTTGTTGGTGTTGATAAATGCTGTCGTTTTGTTCCTTCTGCTGCCGTTTCGGTGCTGGAAGCGGGCGGTTGTCGTCAACTCTTGTTCCCCGTCTTCTTCCTCCGGGGAGAAAATGAAGGATGAGAGGTCGGAGAGGAAAGGACCGGTGGTGAGGGTCCCGGCAGCTATTGTGTCAAGGAGGAGCAGCAGTTCTGGTGGGATTTCAATGGCAGCGACCGACCAGGCCGTGGCGGCGAGGAGGGCCCTGGCGATTCGGAGGGTAATGCAGGACGATGATTGTAATTCGAGTCGGGATTTTTCGCTTTTTGTCACTGCACGGGGGGACACCATTTTTACACAGTCGTGGACTCCTGTTTCTGTCAAAATAAGGTCGGTCAGTTCTAATCATTCATGCTTAATATTGCTATGGCTTTTATGTTCCTCTGGCTTTGATTCTGGGTTTCATCATTTCATGTTGTGATTGTTGTGTTCCATGCCAATGAATTATGTTCTTGCAAATGATTTCTTGGATTGACTGAGAATTTTAGTGAAAATGGGTTCTCTTTGGGTAGAGTATTTGATTTGATTTCAGCAACTTTTCTGGAGTGTAAACTTCCAAGTGCATATTTTTTGTTTGCTTGCTTGTTTGCATTGTTCCATTAGAACTTCCATGCCACAAATTACTTAAGAATATTACATTGATTCTCCAACATCAGTTGTGTCGATGGGAACTATGCAGAAAGGCATAATTCTGTAACACACTGGGCATATTCTCACACATCCCTATCGTAGTAGCGCGTCGCTTATAAGTTATAAACTGTGCATGTTGTCATTATCTAAAGGGCATAATATGGGCTGCATCATGGCTTCTGTGATGCCATTCTGGCTGGACCGTGCCCCAAGGATTGTAGTACCCCACAGTAAAGTTAGTTGCAACAACTGTTATTGGATTATATCTCTTTCACCTGGTCCCCAAATTTCATTGGCTGGATATTGATGCATCATAAGTTTGAAAAGCCAGTGGGGTCACAAATAACATTTCCCGTATTGTGTATCATACCGCATAATGTTATTTAGTTGCTAGTGTATTATTTTATTTCTGGCACAGTCTCATTCACTTGCTCACAATTTGGTTTAGTCAAGTTGATTAACATATGCTTCGAATTTATGTGAAATGTTAGAGATAGACAGTATGTTGGCCAGGAATCAATTAAGAAGATAGACCGAATTAATTTTACCCTAGGCAAAGGGTGGCTGGTTTAAGTGAATGTTTATAGTGATCCTTTTTAACAGCAGAAACCACTTTCTAATGATGTTATTGGAGTCTATACTCCATTGCTACACATATATCAACAACAACAAGAAGAAGAAGAAAATTCTTAATCCCAAATATTTACTGTTGGCTACTTGAATCTTTCAGTCAAAATTTATGTTATTCAATGAGTAGATTGTTTTCTGCAACTCATCTATGCTCTAGGAATGAAGACTACTTATCTTTTTGCAGGGGACTGGTGGTTCTTTTGCACGGGCTCAATGAACACAGGTTTGTGATCTCTGACTGATGTCAACTTGATGACAATATTTACTTCATTCTTCAGTGTGATGTATTGCTTAAGATGTCCAAAATTTACTTCAGTGGCAGATACAGTGATTTTGCAAAGGAGCTGAATGCCAATGGATTTAAAGTTTATGGGATGGACTGGATTGGTAAGCATGAACCATTTGCTAAAGTTCATGTGTTATGTGCTTGCTTTGAAATGACATTGAACATTAGCAATTGTTTACTTTTCTTTGACTACCTAGCCTGTCTATGTTTGCATGGTTGTTTCTTTTTGTTATTCTTTTATCTGATTCATGGTAGTGGAACTGAGGGCAGAGCCAACCTGCTTTCGTTATTGACAGAGAGTTGTCACTGCTCTCTTTGCTGTTCCCACTTCAAAATTTCCCGGTTGCTGTTGTTGTTTCTTTGTCCTGTGTTTTAAAGGGAGAAGGGGATTGCATTTCGGAAACAGAGAGAGAAGTTATACTTCATCCTAGAGAAGTCATACTTTTCGAATGTGCTGTGTGTTTTTTTACAACCTGGTTTATTGTTGTGCCATTGTTCATGTACTGGTGTTTGAAAGATTAATGTGAAGACTTTAGGATAAAAGATCAAGGCCTGAGTCGTCATTTTGAATTTTTTGAATTTGTTATCATAAACTTTGTAAATGCCCATCTGGGAAACGGTGGCCCATATTATGTGATCCGGTGGTAGAGTTGCCGCGCAGGGGCGGGTGAGGCAACCTAAAAGTCATAAGTTCAATTCATGAAAATAGTCTCTCCACATATTATGTGAGGATAAGTTCTGCGAACATCCTACATGTCTCCGACCCCGCTCACTACGGGAGCCTTGTGTACACGAGAGTTGTTTACCTTTATTGGCGAGCATACAATCCAATGGTAGTCTTGTTGGGGTACAAGTACAACTTAGAGATCACAAGTTCAATTCTCAAAAACAACCTATCCACATGCTATGTAGGGAGGAAGTATGCGTACACGGTACTTCTTGTCTGTCTTCGACCCCCCACTGTGGGAGTCTTGTGTACAAGTCACCAGATTTGTTTACCTTTAGACTTTGTAAATACCAAAGATAGAATACACACACACAATAGTTTCTCAGCAGACTTTTTACTTGCACCATTACATCGGCTAGCATGAAATTTGTTTGTCACATTATACTTGAGGAGTTTCATCAGCTTATCATTTGAATCATTGGATGATTTTCGGAGGCTAGTATTGCAAAACATCATGAAAGAGGTGTATTATGGGGAGATTGAAGTGCATATGAAAACCACCGTTTGGATTTTAAGGGCTTTTTCAAGCTACTTTACTTAGTTTGACCTGAACTAGTTTTAAGCGAGTCCAGTCTGAAATCTTAAAAAATAAATTACCATTTGCACACCCAAAAAAAGAGACGTATACGTGACAATTTATGTTCTTTTTTTCCCTTCTGGTTTCAGAAACATAAAAAGCAATCATCTTCTTTTACGTTTTTACTGTTCATAGTCTAGAGATATCACTAGTCTTCAACATTGCATGAATATTTGGATGTTGCAGGAATAGAGTGGGATGCCCATTGGTGGAAATAAGTAACATGTGAAGCTCCTCGTAATAAGTAAGCTTGTTTGTCTAAACTTGTACATCTAGAATTGGTATCAGGAGCCCACATGCTTGAAATTTATGCCATAGCCTAAGGAAATGCTGTGCAATTTTTTTTAAACGACTCGACTCTATACCAAATTTTGAACCTGTTGTAATTTTAACTGGTAATTAGGTGTATCCCGGCAGTGCGCCGTTTTAAGTATATTTTTCTGTGGCCTTTTTCTGTTCTGAAGTTACACTAGTCAAGTGTATTTGGCTGTGAACTTTTTCTGTTCTGCATAATATGGTTTGAAATCATATGTCTCTACGGCTAAGCTTGCAGTTTGTATGTGAAATGGAAATCCTTTATCATTTCCCTTTGGTGTTTTAACTTTTTCTATTTCAGAGGGTATTTTCGTAACTTTCATTCATTTTGTTTAGGTGAAACTTAGTGGTTATTTATATTCAGGGGGTTGAATTTAGGGCGTACGGTGCCCAAAATTGAGAGTTGAGCCTACCAGTTAGTATATTTCCTTGTAAAATGCTGGCTGGTTTCATGAGTTTGTCCCACTTTTGGTCACTACCACATGAGTATTCAACTGTCCGAAAGGCATGTTGGGTGGTTCCTCACTTAAAAAAAAAATAGCATTGGCATTACTTGAAGTGCAGAGTGCTTAATCTTTCGAATTTTAGTATTTCCAGTGTCATATGATGCGTAGGTAACTTATTTTCCCAAGTTCGTTTGTTCTTTTGTCTCCTGGTAGGACATGGTGGATCGGATGGGCTGCATTCTTATGTTCATTCTCTTGACTATGCTGTATCAGACATGGTGAGCTGTGACTTTCATCAGACAAAAAGTAATATCTAAGGTAGATGTTGGGTATAGGTATCTAAATTCACCCTTCTGTGTTGAACTTGGTACAGAAATCATTTCTTGAAAAGGTTGTAGCTGATAATCCAGGACTTCCATGTTTTTGTTTCGGACATTCAACTGGCGGAGCTATAATCCTGAAGGTAAGAGTTGGAATTTCCTGCAGTTGTTTCAGTCACCCGTATGTATGCGTCTCTCGAACTCATATCAGGAAGTTTATTATGGTTTTCTTCCTGATCTTTCTAAAGATTATTTACTTAACTTTCTCTTTGTTGTATGAAAAATCAGGCAGTATTAGATCCAAAGGTTGAAGCTCGCGTCGCAAGTGTGGTTCTAACTTCACCTGCAGTTGGAGTCCAGCCATCCCACCCAATTTTTACTGTAAGAGATTTATGTTTTTCTTCTATACATACTTTTCAAGCGCTCTTATCATCTTCCGAATTAAAAAAAAAAAAAATCGATCTTTTTTAAGTCGAGAAGGCGAACTTAAAGGTTATAAGTTTAATTCTTGGAAAACCTCGCCCATTGCGAGAACATTTTGTGCAGTTGTTTACCTTTTGTCTTATGACAGGTGCTAGCACCAATTTTCTCATTTTTGTTGCCGAGATACCAGATCGGGGCTGCAAATAAGAAAGGAATGCCAGTTTCTCGGGACCCTGAGGCTCTAGTGGCCAAGTATTCAGATCCACTAGTATACACTGGCTCCATCAGAGTTAGGACCGGCTATGAAATTCTCCGCATCTCATCCTTCCTGCAGCAGAATCTGCAGAGAATGCGGGTTCCTTTTCTAGTCCTCCATGGCACTGCTGACACTGTGACTGACCCAGAAGCTTCTCAAAAACTGTATGAAGAAGCCTCCTCAACTGACAAAACAATCAAGTTACTTGACGGGTTTTTACATGATATCCTCTTTGAACCAGAGCGAGAAGAGATCATGCGAGACATAATTGAATGGTTTAGGTGTAGACTATAGTGCTAGGTAGCTATGGGGAGATACTGCAACTTCTCTAGATATATTAGAAGTTCTAATGTTCTATACTCAGGAAATGGGAAAAAAAATTGAGAAGGAACAGGGGGGTTCAAATTGGATCAGCATTTCTAATGAAATGCTTAAAAAGGTCTCCATTGAAGTAGATAATCTAATCCTGTATTAATAAATTTCCGATATTTATGATGACTGAACTTGGGGATGTTGATTCTTCATTGACTAAAACTTATATGGTGTTCTAAGCATATATTTCTTCTGCGCAAGCCTTCAATTTCTCTGGAAATACGAGGTTTGCTTACTGATGTGTGTAGCATTTGCTATCATTGTCGTCGGCAGAGTGAAAGTTCCTGATGTTATGTATACTGTTCTATTACATTTTTCCTTCCATGGCTCCATGAACAAATAGACAGTAAGGTTGCAGGCAAGTTACATAACAGTCCTTACCTTTTGAGCCAGATATCATATTTTTGGGGGAAAAATCTGGTATAATGCAGAAGCAGCAGAAGTAGTTTCAACATAAAATAAGTGAAAACCAACAAGCCGAGGTATGGCATTTACAAGTGAACATAGGATCATTACCTCAAATTTCTAGAGAACGAGCGCAGTGCATAGCATCTCTGGGCACCGTAAAGAGTAGAGACATAGCAATGCTACTCATGACTTATTGTGCAAGGGATTTATCTGGTTCTGAAGTTCTCATTGTGATGACACCATGATGCTAGCAAAAACTGTAAACATGTTTAGGTGATGTAGCAGATGCACATTCACGTCCAAGGTTGTCGAACAGATGATCGACGTATCCTCCATGAACGTTTTACATTTATGTGCCTACTTGTCGATCTTTCTGAGCGTGTTCACATAAGTGTAACTGGAAAGCGATATAAAAAGCTTGCGGAACCTGTAGAAATGAACTAACATCATTAAACCAAAAAATATGGCTAACTAAATGGGTAGTTCATTTTTACATATGCTGCTCATGACTCGTGGGACAAGCCAAGAGTGTTCTGCCCAAATGAGTCTGATCAAGAAATTAGACTCACTAATAATTGCATTGAAGAGGACCTCAGGATATTCGTTTGCTGTTCTTTTTTGGACAGTAAGGGAAATCATTCATACTTACCAAACCCATTGGCTCGAGTGTTGTGCCATTGCATGGAAGCTCTTCTTTGGATGTTCATTTACGATGCAATGTGTCAACCTTTCTGGGATTCTCTTGGAGTAGAAATTAGACAACCAAATATCAATAGGTCCAATATACTTGCGGAATAAACTTGTACTGACCTGATAATAATTGTACATAAATTAAAATCAATTAATATGGCAACTCCAGCTTCAAAGGAAAGTTTTCTGAGCTCAATCAAGTACAAATAAGACCCGGAACTATTTCCACCACATAATTAAAACTATATTGTGATATGACAATAATGGTGCAAACGAAAAGTAAATCCTGTTCGATGTTCAGGAGAGCAGTCTTGGTTTCTCAAAGAGTATATTATGAAGAGTGGGCTTCGGCTTGCTGTGTTATTTCACCATATATAAATTAGTATGAAAAAACTGAATAAGCAGTATGCATGGTCGTCAAATTTGCCTTTATAATGAAAAGAAAGATATTTAACTTAAGCTAGAAAGTTTAAATCAAAAGAAACGTACTAGTTCCCAGGCTTCAATATCTCTTCGTGAAGTATCATGAAAGTACTTGCTGCTTATAAAATGAAGAAAAAATATAAGTAAATGAATAAAGGACTACATAAATTTCAGATGCACAAGTAAGACAGAATAAGAATATATTTGAATGGAGACCAAAATACAATAATTTGCTTACCATACCCCATAATGCACATCCCGGTGGTTACAATGACCCGAAACACCATATTGATCAAAAGTGATAATCTAAAAAATTCAAGTAACAAGTTGGAAATGTCAAATGAACAATCAATATTGCTGTAAACATAAAAATTTGTAAGCTAACCACACAGCACTAACAAAAAGATGTTAATGGCAGCACGAGGAAAAAGGCAGGAATCTACAAAACCCCTACAAGTTTGTTTACACCTTAGAACACTGGTGAATAAAGAACTTGTGAGGAACAGAATCCAGATCATACCACGTCAATGCCAGCACCAGATATTTCCTCTTCAATGATCTTTGCCACTAAGCTGTGGTTCCAAACTTTGCCAAATCCATCCTATAAATTAATAAATCATAGAAAGGTCAAGAAAAAAAAATCAAATTAAATACACGAGATTCTTACAAAAAATCTTGGACAAAAACCTGCAAGTCTGGATGGTCTAGAGTCCTCACTTTCTCAAGTAGAACCTGAAAAGAAATGCATATATATGAAACATAACTTCCTTTTATCTTTTCAGGCTTTATAACCTCTTTTTATATGATTCTTTGCAAAATTGGTAAATTTGAGCAGTAGGATAACAAAGGAAATTGGGCTACTTAAAGAAGCTTTTCCTGGCTTCCACGTTCAATCATGCAAGTAAATGTAGTGTCTTTTGTACAATATTTCAAATGACCTTAAGGACTGCACAAGCCTGGTAGAGTTCATTTTTTCTAAGGTTTCCCATACCATCTGCATTACCTACAAACAGGACGAAACAATGAGCAAAGAAACCATTAAAGAAGTTAAGCTCAGAGAAAATGGTCTAGCAAGACAATCTTCACCTTAACGATATTAATTTATAAGCTATTTAGATTTAGAAATATGGCAGCTCTTTTAAGTATTTTCTTCAGCCTGTAAGCAATTTGATCTTAGCCTATTGTAATCTATAGGCTTGTAATATGCTAGAAGTACTTGATACTAATCCTACTTCTTTGTATTCTTGAAAATATTTCTCAATCCAAGGAAATATGTATTACCAACTGATAAGCACAGTATATGAAGATTATGCCCTCTCGCTATCAGATAATTTATTGTTGGAGAGAAGAACCTGCAACCATGAATACAAGTTTTAAATACAAAACAAAATCAAATAGTATACAAAACAACATCAGAATACGAAAACTCAACCATCATCGGTGCCCAAAAATTGCATTATAAAATTTCCCAAATAAAAGATAAATCAATTCATTCAGCCCTGATTGTAACTGCTATAATTATAATAGACCATTTTTGCTAAAAATTCATAAATCAATGAAATAAGGGATCAGCTTGACAGTGTGGGAAAAGTTTGAATCACCAATCAAACACCATGACTTCAAAGTTCAAACTGGACATAAAGCCAGAAATCACACACTTATAGCAATTGACAAATATGGCATTTAGCACTTACATAGATTCATCATCTGGGTGAGCAATAACCAGCAAGACATTTTTCTTGATAAAACAATGACCTGGACTCAATTAAGTGAAAGGTGTATTAGAACTCAACTCTATGAGGAAAAAACCGTGAAAGAAACCCATTCAATATTCACATTGGAATACCCACCATTGTCTAGGAAAGAAGCCTTGGAAGGTGCAAACAGAACTTTGCACAGAGAAGCTATCCAGAGCACAGTCAATGATAAAATTATCAAGAGCCAACCCATGTAGCACACACCTAACAAGCAGTGAATAAATAGAGCACATTATGCATCTCAAACAACCTGAACCCAGAAAGAAAAAGATCAAAAGAAGTAAAATTTGAAAGTGTGCAGTCGTGTTGATCTAAAGAGAACGCGAAAAGGAAGGAAGAAAAATAGAGAAATGAGATTACCTTTCCTTTGTTTGATCTCTAAGTCAATACAAAGATTTCAACCGACCCAAAACCAGAGAATATCACACAAGGTTGCTAAACTAACAAAGCCGTCTGCTGGAGGTTGGAGAGAGGCGTCGGTGGGGATAGATAGCTTACAGAGTAGAGTTTATGGTGAGGAGCGGGGCAATCGCCGGCGGAATGGTTTGGCGTTAGAGGGGAATCGGGTAAGAAATCATAATGGGCTGAAGCGGATGAGAATCAACAACAAAAGGCCCATGAGAAACTATCAAGAATGGAAAAATTAAGGCCTTGTATCCTATAACATAAATATTTAAAAATCAGTACCAAGAGGTAGTGGTGGCAAAAAATCGAGTCCGAATCGGATAACAACACGTGTTTACGAAATATTTATATGTCTGAATCCTAACCCTATTGAATTTCGGACGTACTTAATTGACCAAACCTGAACAAGTAAACCGAATAATAATCTCATCATTGTTAGAGTATAAACAAGTAAACTAAACAAGATTTATGTATTTAGACCCGGATTCGGTTTTAAACCAAACAAAAAAATGATGTTTGTACTAGAATTTCGGTTTAATTTGGTTTTGACAAATTTGATCATTTGGACCAGACAACATTTTGCCACCCCTACCAATAAGTATCTACTCTTTTTACTGAAATATGGCCCCAAATATCAAATTAATGCTTAATTAATCATGCAATTACATGTAATTGTTTTTTTTTCCATGGAATTTATTTTATCATGGGGTGTTTTTAACTGATTGTATAAGTTTTGGTCCTTTATCACAAGAACATGCCATTTAACTTTTATGTTAACTAATCTTAGATTTGTCCTTTTCAAGTCAAAACAGAAATGCCACTTGCATTCAATTTTATATGCATAACTTAATAAACAAGCTCCAATTAAATTTCTAATATATAATTGTATTTTTTATATATATAAATCTTTAGTCTTATAGGTCCAAATTTGGTATTAGGCCCAACTCCAGCTTAACAGGCCCATCGCTAAGCATTCATAGGCCCGCGTCCTAAAATATATACGGACAATTGGCAGTAATAGCACTTTAGACAACTTAATTGTAAAAAGGTCATGGACATTTTTAAAATTGTAAAAAAGTGCAATTTAAGGGTAATTTGGTCATCTGACTTAAGATATTTTTTAGTTTATACCTATAATACCCTCCTCTTTCTTCTTCTTCTCCCTCCAACTATCCAACTCTAGTGTGTCATCTCTTTCTCTCATTCTTATCTACTAAAAGTTATCTTCTTCTTTCTCTCATTCTTCTTCTTCTTCTTCTTCTTCTGGTTCTCGATCTGGTTCTTCGTTGTCTTCTTCTCCGTTTTTGGCCGAGTTTCTCCTCTCTTCATCTCCTTCTTCGTCGTTGCTCAATCTGGACTGCGTCGAGTTGCTCTGCTTCGTTTTTGACAGATCTGGACTATGCTTCGTTGTTAAATCTGGGTTGTGCTTTGTTTTTTTGCAGATCTGGACTCTGGTTCGTTTTTTGCAGAGATGTATCGCTATAGTATCACTATAGTATCACCAACACCAAAAAACCACTAAAATGATGAAACTAGTATGCATACTTCATCTTCCTAACTACTTTTCCTTTCTTGATTTTCGTTTCTTGGTTACCTCTCTTGTTCGTTTTGAAAAAACATTTACAAGTGCAGAGATGTATCACTATAGTATCACGAACACAAAAAATTCATTAAAATGATACAATTGAACCAATATGCATACTTGTTCTTCCTAATTACTTTTCCTTTCTTGGTTTTCTTTTTTTGGTTTGTACATCTCTTGCTCGTTTTGGAAAAACATTTACAGCTG
This sequence comes from Tripterygium wilfordii, assembly GCF_013401445.1. Classification (NCBI taxonomy): domain Eukaryota; kingdom Viridiplantae; phylum Streptophyta; class Magnoliopsida; order Celastrales; family Celastraceae; genus Tripterygium; species Tripterygium wilfordii. Next base: position 3,803,143 of record NC_052247.1, read on the forward strand.
CAGAGATGTATCACTATAGTATCACGAACATCAAAAATCCACTAAAATGACATAATTGAACCAGAAAGACATGTAATGCTATCAAATTTACATTCTAACATTTATATCATCATTTTATGAGCCAAAAATATAAATTGAACACTAAATTGGATCTTCTACTTAAAAGTATCACTATTGTATCACAATTCGTGGAGAGAGAAAATCAAAATTGAGGTTATTTTGGTAAAAGATGATCCCCAGTGTACTTTTTTAAAAGGATGTTTTAGTGATTGCACTTTTTTACAATTAAGTATAATCTAGTGTACCGGCCTCCAAAAATCCCAAATATATATAAGCTTAAATAGGCTTATGACCTAAGCTTCAGCTTAATAGGCCCACAGCCTAAGAGAATTGTCAGCCACTCAGCCTAATAGGCCCACAGTCTAGGCAACCGCCAACTCAACAGGCCTTGACATAAGCTTCGGTTTAACAAACCCATGGCGAAAAGCAGCCACCAGATATCGAGGCCCAAGGCCCAAATCAAGCCCAAAAGGCTTTTCTATAACCCAAATACAAACAAGCTCTCAAGCCTTACTTGGTTCTGCAGGCCCAACCATTTAGCCCAACACTAAACACACTCTCTCTCACACTTGAGAAAGATGGCATTCAGAGGGACCTTGAGCCATCCTCAAGCCGCTCACCCATCTTGTCCCTGATATGGGCTTTAAGACCCAGTCTCGAGCTGCAATATTGAATTTTTTTTGACACGACTTATATCACCTTACGGGTCTCTAAAAACACTAATGTAGATTGAGATTGAGATATTTTTTTTAAATATTTTATTTTAGTATTTTAGAAATCAATTATTTCTAAATCAATCAGTATTATTTTTCTAGAGTCTAGTATCTTTTTAGGTATTTGTTTCATGTTAGAAGTGTTTAGAGTTTGACTAGAGTTTTGTTTAATTTACTATTTAAGGTTGTAACCCTCATTAAGCAATTTCAGTTTTGATTTTATAAAATTAAGAGACGGTAGTCTTTTCCTAATTCTTTGGTATTCATTTGAATCAACAAAGTATTGAAACCTTAAACCTAGTATTCGTGTGTCAAATCAACAGATTTAGATAAACTTGTTCCTAGTATTCGTATGTCGAATCAATATGTCAAAGTACGTGTTCTTTTCACCACGCTGCGTTGCATCAATCACCTATGAATAATGCTTGAGACCCCCAAAAAGTTACCCCCAAAAGACTCCCATTTAATGTGGAGTGTTGGATGTGAAGTGGACCCTACATGTGTGTTTTTAATCAATGATTATTTTGATGACACATAGATTTGGGGGATTTTTGGGGCTGATATTTTGGGGGTCTCTAACATTGTCCATTACCTATAATTAGGGAGACTCTCACTTTGAGAGGATTTATTCAGACACTCATTTTAATAAGCACTTACTCCAAGCGCGCACTCCTCAATCCCCACTCTCACACTAATTCTACCACCGGACTATCACCAACCACCACGGAGGAGATCCTCAATGCACTCCTTCAGTTACCGACGTCACAATGAACTATTTTCACCCTATCTCTTTGTCTCCCTACTTCTGTGCCTTATCACTTCAGTCATCACTAACTTGATCATTGGAGGTTCATTGGCCGGCACACACCTCCCCCGGTTTCAAGGACTTTCACGACTATCATCCTCTCTCTAGTAATTGCAAGTTACCGATGGTTCCATCGACATATAATCAAGCGTAGATTCCACCGTCAGCAAATCTATATTATTATATCTACTTTATTGATTATTCTATCATAACCAATATGGCAATAACCTTTTTAGCATTATAATAATTAAACAAAATTAAGTTGTTATGAGTTATGACTATCAATTGACATGGAAGACTTGGCATGCAATATCACGTGGTATATGCATGCTCAAGGTATTGGCTAGCCGGTCTTAATTCTTCTTCTTCTTCTTCAACTCTGCTATAAACAAAATATTAACTGGCCAATCCAATACATCTGCTAAACTTATAGCTTGGGTAGGCTGATGTAATGATGTTCCATTAATAATTTTTTTTTATTTCTTAAATTTTTATGCTTACAATTTGAGGTTTATAATTGGCCAAAATTAATGTTTTTAATTAACCCTTCAAACATTACATATGTAGATTACAAAGCTTGAAAATGAATTAAAATGTTTTTTTTTTCTTGTGACCACTACAAATGTTTTTGGTGGAGAATAGTGGTCTTAAATAATAAAATATTGCTAATTAATTAATTAATTAATGTATTTTGTCATTCCATGCGTAATCCAACTGTTGATGATAGGTAGATTCAGAATTCTATATATATATTTTTTTGTACTATATATCAATTATCTATTTATTTTAATATTTTCACATTAATTATTATGACCAAATTATTGTACCATGTAATGCCATTACCACATCAACTTTCCACTTTTTCCATATTTTTTTGGGCGGTGGGTGTGTTGCCAATACAGACCAAAAGCTTGGTATCAATGTGCATCTCGTGGTGTTGTCTCTTTTTCTTTTTCTGTTTTTTTGAATACAGGGCATCTCGTGGTGTTCTTTATTGGGTATTATTGATGAAAATAATGTAACTTCACATAATGGGGCATAAGAATCAAGCAAGATGCAAGCACATACACCCAACCACACAAGTTCAACCACTACCCACAAATGGATCGGTTATAACCAATAAGCCCATTATAAAACTCGTTAGCTGATTAAGGAATGCATTTACCATCCTTATCAATAGATCACAACTCTCATATCTAAGCGATGTGAGATGTTCGTATCACTATTGTACTTGTTCAACATGGTAATGCCAAATTTTAAGCCATCATTGCCAGCAAGTCGCGGGGGTTGAGAAGGGGGAAGTTCGGAAGCGTTCTAATAGAAATATACTTTGGAGTCGTAGCTAAAGCAAGTCTTCATAGGGCTATTGCAATGCTTATGTATCCGAATACGGGCGATCTATTCATGACCAGGATAAAATTTGGGTGAAACTACGTGGAGATCTGAACCGACTGATGATCAAGAATCAACATGAATTGTGGTTTGAGTGAAATTAAGTGGAGGTCGAAACCGATTGATGGTCAAGAATCAGCGGATGAGTTGTGGGCCTTGTGTCTAGTGGTGAGACCGTGAAATACCCCAAACACAGCTGTGCAGCTATATATGTTAGTGCTCCAAAAACCATAAACTAGTCAGTCATAAGAAAACTAGAGTAGCCGGCAGTTCTTGACAAATAGGCAAGAAAATGGAAATAATATGGTCATAATTGAAGAACATATTGCAAGAACCCTAGTAAAGTACATTAAAGAAACAGAAAATGACAATTTGGGTGGGGGTGGGGGTGGGGGTGGGGGTGGTGGGGGAGAGCCAAGCACTATGTTTCTTCCCCACATATAAAATATAATACCCCAAAAAGTTGGGAAACTTCATTTGAACTTTCTGTTGTACTGTTTATATTGAGTGGCAAGTCTGCCCCCACCAACAACAACTAAATCAACAATTAGGGCCTTTAAAATAATGCAGAGAGATGCAACACAAATAAATTAACTGGGTCTAATTGTTTACCTTTGATCAATATTGCAACTCTGGTATTCAATGTCTGAAGCTCAGCAGAGTCAGAACTTCAAGAAGAGTAACTGTGTTTGCCTGTATACATTATACACAAGAAAACAAATAGTATAAATATTTATATATTGACAATTTTAACAGTCTTACAACATGAATGATACCCTTTTTCTCTTCAGTATTCTTGTCCATGTTGCAGAAAAAGAACACACACAGAGATAAGCAATCGGCAACAAATAATATAGTAAGAGTCAATTGTTACTACACTTGTTAAGAAAAGCTGTCATTGTAAGTGCAAAATAGTAGTAAACATTTTGCAGATGCATCTATCATTCAGATGCCTTCATGGCCCCCAGCATGAATTACAGTCAACGTTATCGTTCTCCCCTCTTGTTGATAGAAAACAAGCAAGCACCATCATCTAAGAATATTTTATGCACACCCTGTAACTTGATTTACAACATAGCATGCACCAGCTATAATTAATCAAACAAGGTTAACAAACCTAGCATAGTTTACACCAATAGTTCTCATGTAGGCTCTCTCTCTCTCTCTCTCTCTCTCTCTCTAATCTCTATAGATACATATAAACAAATCTTACAAATTAGACATTCATCCATTTTGTCAGTTGAAAAACAAAGAAATGCATCAACAAACAAGTAGTGACATATAATAAAGAGACTGAGATAGAGACGCCGTCCTTTTCCATTTGTCTCTTATCTTGTCCCACTATAACAATCAGTTTACTAATATATGCAAAATTGAATGATTCTCACATACTACCTAGCATAAGATAATATAATATCATATATAATTAAAAACATATATGGAGTTCATACATATTATATGATCGTTTCCCAACAGCGATAATAGGGGTCTAGGACAATGGATCCTAGAAGCAAGGAACCATGTCTCTTTCACCTGTTCCCGTTCTGGTTACATTCATGATGCATCATATATATATGCAAATGTAAATCCCTACATGCATGCTCATTTATCAATGAATGATCAAAGTTCTAATACCAAAACACAACTAAAGCACTGCCAGCCCTGAAAAAAAAATTATCATCCACAGAAGAATACGAAAGAGGATACATAAACATGAAATATAATAAAAGAGTGAGAGTATCAGCACTAGTGTCACTTGACTCTGATTTTCCTCTTTATTTATCCCACTTGCCAAATTGAACCTTTTTTACATTTTGCTTAAGGTTAACTGATTGTGGGGCTCACCCTTCACTTTCAATAGCCAAACACCTTGTTTTTCTAATGCTTTCAGGTTTTTACACCTTTATCCATGTTTATAAACCGTTCCTGAATCACCATACATTGAGTAATGCAAGTTGCAAGCTATTTTATATTAGAACTTAACCCATCCCCCACCCTCTCTCTCTCTCTCTCCCCTCTCTCTCTCTCTCTGTCTCTTGTTGACATAATTTGCATTCGAAGGTATCATGTGGCACAAGGTATTGGCAAACAAGATCCTAAGAAAGACACTGGGCAGCAACAACTTTGTAACAGACTTTCAAAGCTTCACAGGCACCATGCCGGATACAATATCCAATCAAGAAACTCTCAGTTCCAACAAATACGCTTATCAAAAAAGAAGTTCCAACAAATGCTTCTTTGAACAGGACAACTACAAGTACAAACTCTCTCTCTCTCCAACTCTGGCTTAACAATCCTTTCCAAAGAACATTCATGGACATGTCATCCTTAAACACATGCAGTTACCCCTCAGTTCTTCAAATGATTTTCATTAGGAGTTGTGCTTTCTTATCCTGATATTGATCTTCCTTTGCTGTCCTTTGCTTTAGTATATTTGTAGGTTCATGGAACGTTGGAGGAGTTGTACCACCTGAGGACTTGGAGATGGAGGATTGGTTAGACACTGGCAACCCTGCAGACATTTACGTCCTCGGGTATTCTCTCTTACCCTTTTTATGTCAATACATGAGCATGGACATCTTCATCATCATCAAAGACTCTCAAATAGTTTGGCTCGGATACATGAATCGAGAAATCAGTTTGATGCAATTCTACACTCTCCACTAATCCTATAACTAGATACGAACATGTGAGGCATACACAGAATAAAGAAGTTAACTACTGATTCACAATTTTCAATCAAGTCATGATGTGTTCAGGCATGTGATTTTTCAGGTTCCAAGAGATTGTACCTCTAAATGCAGGAAATGTTCTAGCTTCTGAGAATAGAAAAATCTCCATGAGATGGAATAATATAATTAGACATGCTCTCAACAAGGCAATACTAACCCAAGCTCAAGACGATAAAAAAGGTGAATACCAAAAAATGCATCAAACAAAAGATCAAATATCTGCTGAATACAGAAAATCAAAGGACAATTTTCAGTGCATTATAAGTAAACAGATGGTAGGAGTATTTATATCTGCTTGGGTAAGAAGTGATATCCATCAACACATTCAGCATCCCAATGTCTCATGTGTTGGCTGTGGCATAATGGGCTGTTTAGGCAATAAGGTTTGTTTCTTAAATAACAATTCATATGGGTAGATCATGTTTATAATATCTTTAAATCTTCTTGATTATCTTTGACGTATTGTCAATAAACAGGGTTCAGTGTCAGTAAGATTTTGCTTGCACGATACAAGCTTCTGCTTTGTGTGTAGCCATCTAGCTTCTGGAGGCAAAGAAGGAGATGAAAGACACAGAAATGCAGATGCTGCAGAAATTCTGTCACGAACAAGGTTTCCTCGAGGCCCCTCGCGTAATTTGCCACAGAAAATTCTCGATCATGAGTAAGTAATTAACATTAGAAAATTGCTCATGCTACCTACCCAGGCGCCTTCTTGTTATTCTATACGTGTTTTCTCCATAAAACAAGCAACCGTTAAATAATTGTCTATACAAACAGATACTTATATAGATGTACACCTGTCTAATAGATAGTTGTACTGATAAAAGTTGTTACTTTTATTATCCAATTGTCCATAACATAGGCTGCTTTAGTTGAGTAATTAGTGGTTAATCAAAAGCAAAAACTGAACAGGTCCTTTAGTTGTTGGTTAGAAACCAACCATCTTAGCTAGAAGCTTAAATTTTTCAAAGTGATGACAGCGATACCCAACCTCTGTGCCTTGTAAATCTGTTGACAGCAAAAGAGAAGGTATCTTTAGATAGATACATACATCTCCTGCTGAATGGATCCTCTACAATGGTTTAACAACTGCTACGACCACTATTAATAGTTATATAAGAAACCTCATTTAAAAATCATCAAGTTGAAACTTTGTTAAATCTCAGTGATAAATTAATAGCAAGTTGCACATAATATTAAATCTGTGTGTAACATTTTCTTGAAACATACAGTCGAGTGATATGGCTCGGCGACTTGAATTACAGGATCAACCTACCTGAGGCAACAACAAGATCTCTAGTCCATAAAAAAGAGTGGAACACTTTACTAAAAAACGATCAGGTATTTTTATTAGTTTTAATATTAATTAGCTGTAATGAAAATTTCCTAAAAACTACTGTGATTCTAACTATGAAAAATTCTATTGAAACAAAGCTTAAGGCCGAGTTCATGAAGGGTCATGTATTCCAAGGATGGCATGAAGGGGTCATTGAGTTTGCACCAACTTACAAATATTATCCAAATTCTGGAATCTATTATGGGTGTCATCAGAAGAAAAGAGGTGAAAAGAGGCGGGCTCCAGCATGGTAAGTAGCCACAAGATGCAGTAATGAGATTATATGTGCTAACAATAAATGCTTATGAATTGGAGAACTTTTGCAGGTGTGATAGGATAATTTGGTTTGGGGAGGGACTGAAGCAAATCAAATATGATAGAGCTGAATCTAGACTGTCTGATCACCGACCCATACGGGCAATCTTCACAGCAGAAATTGACGTCTTGAGCGATTCTAAAGGTCTAGGGATCTGCATGTCCGAAGGATTTGATTGCTCACAAAACCATTTTAAAGATTGCCCTAACGAAAAAAATATGTGTAATAAGATATCAGAATTGTATAGATATAAGAGTATATGAATGATTCATAGATGTTACTCGGGGGGGGGGGGGGGGGGGGAGAGAGAGAGAGGCTATGTTGTATATGCATAGCCTAAATTCGGGATAATTAATAAATAGAACGCAAATATGCAACTAAAAGAACTCTTCAGTACTAATACATGGTTCATGCAGAGAGAGTTGCTTTCATTTTTCATTCAAAGGTAGATAGACATATGATCACACATGGGTCATCTTCAGAAGAGAAAAAGAAGAATGTAAGCCAAGAGGTCCTTTAGAATATAAAAGAGGCCAGGACTGTAGAATTTCTTGTAATTACAAAGCATCCTCCACATACATGAATCCATAAGAGAAACAACTTCCATGCAATGTGGAAGAGACTGATTCGAACCTGTGACTTCTAAGTTATGGCAAACCAACCGGACCCCTAGGCCAAGGATTCACCCCTTTGTATATATATATAGAGAATGGCGAAGATTTTCATAGACTCATAGTTGGGAAGCATCTTCCATAAAAGAAGCATGAAAAACATATGTATATTGGTAACACCTTAAAGACCATATCTAGTGGCGGCCCGATATACTTGGGTGGTTCAGCAATCAGCACCCTTTCTGATTAGAAATTTAGAATAGGGATGTGTTACTAGCAACAACTTAAAGCTAAGAGCACACCAGAGATCAGTAAACCAATCTACTAGCAACAACTTAAGCATATTGGTAGCACTCATGATTTCTGTTTTTGGGCAGATAGCTTATTACATTTCAAAGTTTGTTACCTTGATCGATGAACTTGACGAGTAAAAAAATGATCGACTGTATCCCCTTCTAGGCAATTCTAATGTATACCATAGAATTATTCTTTATTCCTATTGTGTTCTCATTTTTTTTAACTTAGAAGGACAAGTTATTAAGAAGAACAAAGTGGAGAACCCCTCGTGCCCAACTGAACAAACGAAAGAGCTACTGAGCTGCAGTATGCAAACTACTTCCAAAAAACAAAATAAAGTACAAGTTTAAAGATTGCTTTAGATTAAAACAGTGCCAATTCTGTGAAGTAGATGGATAGACAAAAGGCTGACTTGGAGAGAGAGAGAGAGAAGTTACACCTTAAAGATTTCGGGTACTGAGCTGTAGGGACATTCTTCACAAATTCATCCAATTTCCTGTAACTTAAGGGAACAAATGTGAAATAAAATAAATAAAAATTTATGCAACAATATAGCAGCAATTACTGTCCAAGTTCTTTTGTAGCAGAAACTGCTTTATTTTAAACCAAAAACAGGTGTCCACTAGCCTCCAAAAATACAAGTACAGCTATAACAAGCTATTACCACATTGAAATAATACACATATAATGCACTCAATAGAATACCTCCAGTATAGCTTTAGCTTCATCATCAAATCCTTTACAGAGAATTTCGTAAGTCATTTCATCTCCTGTCTACAAAAGATGTTCAGTGTCACTCGCAATTCGCAAAGATCAGAAAAGTGAACCTCAGACAATGTAAGTAATGCTATTATAATCTCTTACCAATGTATTAACTCTTGATGGAGAAATACTTGATATAACATATCTGGAAAAAAAATTAATTGTTGATAAGAAGGTGAGTACTATACTGATTAAAAGACTAATGAAGTCTCAGAGTTCTTACTAAAATTGATATGCACTCAATAATCAAGTTCATTGTTTATTTGAACATAAGAATGCTTCATTCAAAGAAACCTTCATTCTCTTTTTAACATGTGGAGCAGTTCTAGATTACAACGTTTGCATGATAACTGTTGACTTGATGACATGAATCATCCCTATGCTCATCACTAGCCAGAAAAGGATCATGCAAATAGACCCACAAAAATGTAAACAGAGAAGCCTGTGACGAAAACTGATGAAACTCTTGTGCAGCTTTTGCTTAGTTTATCGTTATTAGTATGACCTACTTAACACTGTACGTCTGTACCCCAGATGCTTCCGATAAATAATACAAATATATACGTGAACGTATCGACATCCCTTTATTTGCTTTTGTCATCTGCGTTGACACAAGAAATTCCATAGGATCCATGAGTTTTTCTATATAATACCCTTGATACATCTTCAATCACAAATGTGCGGATCTATCCACAACAATAAAGTCAACAACTCCCGCCCACAAGCCTATGGCAATGGAGGCCATTTAGGGGAAGAACAAGATGTACTCGGCCTTATCTCTACATACAAAAGAGGTCGTTTCTAGGAATTGAACCCATGTCCTCCAGATTATGGTGAAGCAACTTCACCACGAGGTGAAGGGTTTGCCCACAATATAAACGTAACATTATATTTTCCTATATTACTTCACTTCCCAGAAGATAAGAGGAAAGGAAATCTACGCATTCTACATTGAATGAAAATGAAAACTACAGTTCACTTTAAGGAAGTCAATATTCACTCTTAGTTCCCCCAAACACCCACCTCGTCCCTCATGCCCAAAGGGAAAGTAAAAAAAAACTTCTTTGTAAACTTGTGGGTCCAAAGGGAAGAGGAGAGGGGTAAGAGTGCTTCGCTTAGATGTTTAGATGTTTACAGATTAGCCCTGCAGATAAGAAATGAACAGAGTAGGCTCCATGTAATAGCATTGCATCTAAGAGGACATTTTCTATTGAACTGAACATTGATTTCACTCTTGCATAAATAAATGGTGACACAATTGTAGCTATGTCTTTTTTAGTCATTAAATACCATCTCCACTTTCGTAAGGGGGAGCTATTCAAGGATTACCTCAGCTTACTTATATAAAAATTCATAGCTAACAAATTTGCCTTTTGAACAGTTAGAACCACGGCACCCATGCGCTTCTACAAAAGATGAAATCACTCAATTAAAGCCAAAATAGCAACAAACTTAATAAAATATTAATGTAGTGCATAAGCACAATAGTACACCAAAAGCAACTTGACAGGCTTATATGCAATTGACAAAGATACCTAAACATGTAATCACGGTGAATACAAAATTTAGACATTATATTATCTCAGCTGAGCTCAAGCAGTAACCAAATCTTGTGAAAATGTTGGTATATCAAAGCAAACAAGTTTCCCTACTATGCTGCTCTAATAGTTTATTATGGAAAATGGGTTGAGATGAAATCGAAATATGCACCTTGCAAGCAATTAGCTCGATCAACTGCATTAAGAACTCCCCCAGTCCTTTCCCTTGGATGCGAGACTCAAGCTGTATTTCATACAGATAAAGAACAGGAACTTCTTCCTCCAGAGTAAACCGGTAGTGTACAAATCCAACCAAGGGTCGCTTACATCCGACACAATCAGTAAGTCTCCTTTCACTTTCGAAAGTTGTTGAAGTCTCAATGGAACTTGCACTCAATGCCTCATAAATAAATATATAGCGTGCTTCTGGAGCAACCATTTCCCTACGCTTCACCTTTTCTTCTGCAGGCCACTCAGAACCATACTGCCCCTCCATATTGGCCTTTAAATTAAATGAAAAAGAGAATAACAGAAGTAGCTTAAGACTGAGCATTAAGTAGCAACATATGACCTAGAAAAAGAAAAGGGAGAGGAAAGTCCCTGTATTTTGCATTACCTTAAGGAGGTTTTGAATGTATTGCTTAACAGGAGAGGAAAGTTTGTCTCCAGACCCAGATTCCAAACACACAGACAGGCCTAGTAAGAACAAACATTTTCATTAACAATCATACTAAAGGAAAAGAGGCGAATTCACATTTAAGTTACAAAAATAAAATTTGAAGTCCAAACTTAAACATCAGACATACAGTTTCATGAAGAGAACTTGAAGGGAAAAAACCACTTCAAGGACATACATTTCAGTCAAGTGTAGAGCATCAATCAAAGAATATGAATTTCAGCTTTAAATTAGCATTGAAGCAAACGAATTTCCGAGAGAGAGGGTTGTAAGTTACCATTTCCATTGTAATGGCGAGAGGCAGGGAAAGCAGCGAGAGGGTAGCCATCAGAAGAAGCTGCTTTTATCAGTTCATCTTTTGATTTCTTCTTCTCCAGTATCTATACGCAATTCAAACAGTTCAAAATTTTCATCCCCAAAACAGGTTATGTAACACTTGCTGCGAATTCTGTTTACAGTTTGCGAGTTTGTATATAAACGTATATATCCATACCATACCTCCTTCCGTTTAAGCCTCTTTTCTCTGCCAGTGCCGTTGTTCTGATCGCTGCGATGCCTGAGAGGGACCTTTTTCGACTCCATTGATTCCGAATTTCCGATTAGACCCTTCTCTACGGTCTCGAATACGTTAAATAAATTGAAAAAATGTCTATTCAATAGTGTATATTGTTGAACAAAAAAACATAATTATATTTTTACTTTTTCTAAAAAAATAGGGACTCTATGTATATACTAATCGGGTTTGCACGATTTTGTTTTTTTTGGTCGACACACTTTGGAACCTAATGCCTCGTACATCGAAAAGGTAGTCAGATTTTGAAAACTCTATTTATCGCTAACAATTTGTTTCATAGCCGATCGGCCATAACACTTGATATCTAATGCCTCGTAAATGAGAAGGTAGTGAGATTTTGAAAACTCTATACATCCCTAACAATTTATTCCATAACCGACCATAACAGAATTATATTATCTAATTATATTGAATTTCGTTATTACGTTATCTAATTACATTGATTTATGACTGAAATTGTTAATGATACATAGTACTTCCGATGAGATTTTCCTTATAAATCACATTGTTTAGGTTAATTTTTACAAGTCTTCCCTCGCACTTGTGTACTGAATTATACCAAACCCAATAAGTGAAAAAATAGAGATCCATCCAACAAGACCAAGACTTTGCTATGATACCATGTTAAAAATCTTAACCAATTCATATCAACAATATTGTCCGCTTTTGATTTACAATACATCCAACCATTAGACTTTGGTACTTGTGTTCAAGAAAAATGCCTGGTCTGAGACCATTTACCTCAGCCTCCAGATAATACTGCTGTATCTCTCTCTGTCTCTCTTGATGATGACTCAAAAGAAGTGTGGAAAACTCTCAGAAACAGAAACCTTTTTTTATTTCATATCATCCAGCTGCTTTCGAGTGCTCTGGCAATAATGGTGATGGGAATTATACTACCTTGATTGCTAAAGTGCAGGAGGAGTCTGTCCCTAATGAAAAAATGGAGACTGGGGGACTAAAAATGTCTGATGATCTATGCCCCTCCAAAACAAAACAAAACAAAACAAAACAAAACAAAAGGCGATAAAAGGAGAAACTTCCAAAGTCAAGGGCTTTAGTCCCCTTCAATAAAAAATGAGAAATGCAAAACCCTCTCTTTTTATCAGACATACTGCATATCATCACAGCCGAATCAATCTCAACAACTTAAGCCGGGAAGATACTTGTCTGTAGTATATTCAACTTCTAGACTCCTGATTTACATCTTCAAGAAGATAATATAAGGGGGGCAAAAAAGAATGAAAAGAAAACCCCCAAATGGAGTTACAGCAGTGCTCACATGAAATCATAGTCGTCCGCACCATCGTAGGTATCAACAACAATGTCATCTTCTGCTTTATCAACGTGAAGTTGTTTCTTCTTTGTACCTGCAGTAAATTGCAGAGAAAGTTAGCAATAGCAATATGTCAAGAAAATGCACCAACAGCCTGGATAACCTCGATTGTGAGGTCCATTGGAACTCTCACACCATCTGCTGCTCTTAAGAATGTGTAGGTTAACCATCAAAATAAGGACTTTTGTATTCTAATTTTATCACATCCTCACATTAGATATCCAGATCATGCACACCTTACATGTAATTTCAGTACTGCCATACGCATAGACATGGAAACCCGACTCTATTCATACCTTTCTTTTTGCCAGCATTAGCCTCTTTCTCTGCTTTGAGTTTCTCATTCGCAATTGCTGTGACAGAAGAGGCAATTTCTTTTGCATCAGATGTTTTTAGAGTTGTCATTGACAGCCTCATCACTGCCTTTAGTAGTCCTATATAATGAAAGCTTTTCTGCAACAATAACAAAGCATCATTATACTCTTCATACTATCTCTCCCATGCAGTTAAAAAGTCATCTGAATCAAATAAATCTCATACTACCTCGTATGGATGGAGTTTATAAGAAATAAGCTCTGCATATTCCACAAAATCATTTTCAGACTTAGGAATGAAATTATCAAGAGATTTCTCATCTCCCCTTTTTCCAAACAATTCTGTGGTGGACTGATAATCAGCTTCTTCCACGAGCCTGTTGCATATAGAAAGAAGTCTATGAGCACCCAAGATTTGCCTATGGGGCAAGAGATATGCAAATCAAGATGGGTAAAGAATGAATGCCACAGTAACCCTTCGCCTCCTAGTTCCTACTTCCCTATGGAGCAGAGACATGAATACAAATGAGATATAATCTGTAGATGATGATGGATATCAATGTCATAGATATTAGCTTTCTTTCTTCCTCCATGATGCGCAGAGACCTCCAAACTTCATCCTCCAAAGACTTAGACATGAGTACATGACCCAATCAATGCCCATAAGCTTCCAAGGCAACTCCTAAAAACATCTTTATCACTTTCAATGAAGCAAGTGGGTATGGGTTGAAGTCCAAAGCTTATTTAGAGGAAACATCTATTTCCTAGAGCCGACCTTTCATACTCAAGTTGCCAAGTAACTTTCCCACCAAAAAATGCCATGGGGGCTGGCAATTTGGCTTCCAAACACATTCTCCAAGGGAACTCCTTGTTACCACTACAACCATTTGATGCAAATTGAAATATGTGATTTTGGTATTTTAGGAAATCTATTGTTTGTGAATCAATTAACATTATTTTTAGTAGTCAAATATCTTTTTTTATTAGGAGTAATTTTATTTATTTATATTTAAGTATTTGTTTCCAATTAGGAGTGATTTAGGGTTTGATTTAAGCTTGTAACCCTCATTGAGATATTTCAGTTTACAAAGTATTGAAGCATTAAATCTGGTATTCGTGTGTCGAATCAACAGATTTAAGTAGACTTGTTCTTGGTATTCGTGTGTCGAATCAACAGGTCCAAGTAGGTGTTCTTTCCACCACGCCGCGCTGCATCACCATTCAAGTGTGTATTTTTATATTAAAGCTTTTCAGTAGTTTTCACCATAAACAGACCATTTTTGCACTCTGTTCCACATGATGGAGTCCTCTCTCTCATTGTCGATTGAGAAGACAATGTTTATGGCTATTCCAAGTCCTGTTCAATCTCTCAACAGTCAACTCCCAATCCATGGCAATTCTACTAAAATTGATATCACAAGATTGACACTGCTGCTAAGACAAGCACTATATTTTAACACTCATCACCTTGTTTATCGCTATTCTAAGGAGATCCAGGAATCTTTCTTGAAATGGACTTTCACCCAACCATTCGTTATGCACTTATGCCAAAAAAGAACCCGATCACCTTTCCTAACATTGAAAAAAAGTGTGCAACTGCAATAAATTCCATGTCTTACAAATAGCATCCCATACCCTAGCTCGTGACCAAGAATCTTAACTGACATCAATCTGAAGGACACTTATGACTTAACTGACTCTTGCCAGGAAAAAAATAGAAAGGCATTCCACTATCCCCTCAAATTTTTTTTTCTTTCCTCTACAGATATATTAACCACAAGAATTCCCGCTCACTTAAACATCTTCCTTAAGAGTAAGAATAAACTATTTCAAGTTTAGAATGATATAGATTTTTTTCAGTGTCCTGCAATAAAAACAATGAATGTGACCAATTGTCAACAAAGAACCCCAAACAACACCAATCAGTAAATAAATACCTCTGTTGTCGAAGCTTCTCCGCTACAGGATCTAGAGGCTCTTGCTCGACTTCTTTGGCAGTTATTTTCTTTTCTTGACTAGGCTTCGCTTCAATCTTTTTGGAAACCTTCTCAGCAGGAGGATCTGGTGCAGGTTCCTGACCACATAGTCGAGATTACAGTTAGAAAGCAGAGAAAGGTATGAGCCATATGACAATTGACAAGTCCTCGCAGCAAGAACACATATCACAAACGAGGCAACAATTTGGATGATAAATCAAGAATAATAATCATGAAATGTGATAAGAATGGAGCAGTGGACAGTCGACATTTTCATTTTGCACCATCACATGTATCATACAACCAATTTATTGACCCGAGTGTGAAGGATCATGCCTTGCATTCAAGAATTTACATAGTTGCTTACAAGTGTTGTTTCCTGGAATACTAGTTGCTTACAAGTGTTGTTTCCTGGAATACCAATGATATAATTTTATCAAAGCAAAATATGAGTAAAAAGAGAAAATGCCGTACAGAAGTAGGTTCATCTTCGTCCTCCCATGATTCTTTTATGTCATTTTCTTCTACATCCTCGTCATCCCAAGAACTTTTAGGTTGTTCCTTCTTAAGAAGGGATGGAATAGGCTCATCCTCTGCAACCATTGCCATTATGGCATTATCCACAAAAATGAATCAGATTTCAAGAAGCATCTAATACAATTAAAATGCAAATTAGCATTGAGAAAAATCAATTGAACTATCCTTAAAAAAATCCAACTAACCAAAGTATAAACATTGTAGTGCTGCAAGAGATCAAAGCATTTGATCCGGTATAGAGTAGATAACATTAACGAAAACATTCTTAATCAGTCATTAGAACAGCATCCAGTTAAACTCTAATAAAGGTCAATATGCATGAATGACCTTTTGAAAAACCTAACCAAACAGCTAGTTAGTTTGCTACATAAAATCAATAATAAGAGTATTGTGAGTATTATTGATAGTGTCACGCTTTTTAAGGCTATGATACAGGTACAATTTGTTCTATTTTTAAAGGATGGAGTGACTTGTCTTTCAGCATCACGAAAGAGTACCCCTTTTGAGATAAAAATAGAGGAAACTTCAACAAATGTCCCATTTTACATCTATGTTACACATCCCCATCTAAGAATACAGGAAACTTCAACACAATATCCCATAAAAGACAAGCTTCATACCTTGTTAGAACTTCATTATGCCACACCCCAAAAAATGTATATAATAAGCTGATACATGAAGTCATGAACACAGAATTTCCTATTCAAGCATGGATTTGAAACTCATTTTCAGAATTATAGAGCATCTCTTATATGGCAAAAGAAAACACAAATTTGATCATCATAAAGTATTAAAGAGAATGCAAAAAAGTACTTAAGGCGGAGGCCAATTGAGTTAGCTAATAAATATATTCCTCAAAATTCAAGTCTAATTATCAGTATAAAAATCTAGAAACAATTACTACATCCATTCAGTTCAAATTAAACAAAATGCAAACAATGTTTCAAAAGAAACCATGATTATGGGCCCTGATGAGGGAAAGAATCATACTTACCCCAATCATCCATCTTTGCAGACCCTGAATTTAAACAAATAACCTTCCAAGTCTAAACACTTCCTGCATGTTCCCAATTAAAGGTGCATCAGGTATACAATAACAAGAAAACCAATATTCAATCATTATAAAATAGATAATACTATAGTTGATGCAACAGCATAGAGTTAATGCATCCATCATCCACAAGTATCAATTCTAAGGCCTGAACTACTTCCAAGTCTTGATTATGTAAATAAGAATATACAGACGCTTAGATTTGATTCTTGGAATTGATTTCATAACCAGGTCATATAGATCTCCTAAACACACACCAAGCTGTAATTCGAGTTACAGACTCCACAAATCCAGTGAGACAAAGAATCATATGTCCACGCCAAATAAAAAAATTCCACATAAATTTTGTTGCAGGCTCCAATTCTAAATACCAAAATCAGAAGAAAAAAAGATTCACAGCTCAAAGAAGAAGAAAAAAACACTGTTGCGACCACGAACTCCGTCAGATTAAGTTCACCACAAGTTTAAATTTTTCAGGGAATCATACAGAACTGATGAGGCAACAGAATAAAATAACAAAGGCAGTACGCACCGATGAAACCGGGCTGCGTAAAAGTGAAGCGGACTAGAAGCTGGACTAACGGAACCATAAGAACCCAGATTTGTGAGCGAAAATGCTGCCAAGTAATGCCAGAGAAAAGCCAACGAGTGATTCCAAAATCTTGAAAGATTAGGGCCTTGATCGGAGCAGACGTTTCAGTCCAAATGAGCGCCGTTAAATTATGGATTCATTTTCTGGTATTTTCATTAATTCCACAAAGGAATACATTTTTTATTTTTTTTTGAAAGGCCACAAAGGAATACATACTTCAACGGATCTCCCCCTCAAATGTATCAAATTACAGTTTGCTGCCTTGGTATTTTCATTCTATTTATTTCCTCCTATTTTATAAAAAAACATTTTTCGTTAACAATTAAATATATATTATTTATGACGAGTAGCCATGGGCCTTTTGCTCCTCTAATTAAAGTCTAAATCATTTTTTAAATCAATTCAATGAAAGGTCAAAGCAATATAAATAAAATTTGTTAGATTTAAATAAATAATTTTTCTTGCTATTTTTCAAGAAAAAAAAGTTTTACTTCACATGTGCGGGTAAAATTTTCAAATAAATTTTTTAAGTGTTGAAATACATTCAATTACATGATTTATTTGATGATTAAATTAGGAAATTTTCAAAAAAAAATTATCATCGAAGGTTTCACTTTTTTAATTATCATGTACACTACTCTATATATCTAGATGTCCTACTTAAATGTTAAAGATAATATTAGACAAATATCAATTCCAAAAATAAATTTAAGGACTTTTGGTAGTATAAAAGGTAAGATGTTATTATGACACTATTATTTATCATGAATTAAATCATCAATGTTATGTAACTTGTAACAATAATTTATCTTATTTTTGAAAAAAACTTCAAACATGTTGATTTTTTTAGAAGAAAACATGTTGATTTTTTTTAAAAGAATGGGGAGGCGGGATTCAAACCCTGACCATCAGGATGATACACACTATCCTTACCACTCTAATTAATAGCTCGGGTGTAAAAATATATTGATTTTTTAAAGCATATAGACATGTGTAATTTCTATATCCTAGCCAAATACATATATATGAACATGAAAATATATATAGTTACTAAATATTAGTCCAACCCATGGACAATTCTTTTTATTCTTTTTTTGGACCCATGGACAATTATAATTAGCTCATATATCTCTTTGCGTGCCATTTTTTAAAAAAGGGGTTTTCTTACGGGGCTAAATTGATATTAACAAAAAGCTGAATAAAAAGTGGATGAGTCTCAATGGCGGACAGCTTAATTAAATATAATAAACAAGAGGAGTTTTGATTAATCAGCATTTATTGTCCGGACATTACAAGAAACACCAAGCCAAACAACCAGGTTGCTTTCTCTCTCTATTTCTCTCTACAGTTCATGCAAGGCATTACGACGTCTTAGGGTTTGTGCTCTCACTCTCTTCGGTTCAATCAAGCGAGACTGTTAATGTTATGGCCTTTCCGGCGAAGAAACTCATCAACGACCCCAATGGTTTGCATTTCACATTCACTTTCTTCCCATTACTGTTTTCTTGAATTTTGTTTGGTACTGTAGTTTGTGTGCTGTTTTTATTTGATTGCGGTTTGAGCGATCAAAGCCTTTCTTGAGCCAAGGTTATGATTAGATGCTCAGCAGTCTTAAGAGGGGCGGTTGAGGCTAGTCTTTGACTGGTGCTAGGTGTCTTCTTGATTTTTGCCGTTTGTTTTTCTTAAATTTTAAATGCAAACAAACAGGGACTTGAAGAGTGAATTACGTCAACGCTTGCTTTCATCGTTAAGGAAATTGAGCTAATCTAGGGGCGGATATCAAATATTTTTATTTGCTCTCTGTTCTTTGTTCTGCAACGCTCTGGAATGAAGTAGATTTTACTTCTTGATGATTTAGCAATTTGTACAATAAGATAATGTACGCTTTATATCTGGATTCATATCTTCCCAATCAGGCACAGTAATAATGACTTTAATATTTGAATTGGCATTTAAGTTTAATAAGATAGATCATGCATAAAATACTCCATTTATGTGGAAACCTACCCCTTTTAACATAGATCAGCTCAGAATCTAGTAACTCCATTAGTGTTTTTAAAATTTTTTGACACCCTTTCTAAGTTGTGGTGAATTATAGTCCTGAGGCTACTGTGGTAATCAATTAATCGTATGCATATTTTTTTAATGTGATATCTGATATGAAAAGTACTTAAAATTATATTTATTATTGTGGCTGCAGATGTGGTTACTGAGTTCATTGAGGGTCTTGTAGAAACTTATCCTGGACTGCAGTACCTAGATGGTTTTCCTTCGGTAAAGTGCTATTTCACATTCTTTTTCTGTTATTCACGTATTCTGAAATTTTTGTTGATTCGTCACATTTTAAATTGAAAAAAAATTTCTCTATGGAGTGTAGGTGAAAGTTGTGTTACGTGCTGACATATCAAGGGCAACATATGACAAGGTTGCAATTATATCAGGTCTGTGAAAATGCCAAGCACTCGAACCTTCTGTTTCTGATTTAATTTCGTGGGAACTGTTTTACCCACCTTTGTCTTACTCATGTCATCGCTTGAAGAAAAAATGTAGGACTACCAACTTTTGGATCATAATTCTTAAAGAAAATGTGTGTTCTCATAGTATGAACTTCTTTTCACACAAGATCCAAACAAAGCTCTTTAGCTAAGCATGCTTGGGTGCAAGTAGTGCTACTGTGATGAGTGAACTACTGGGAAATCCACATGGTACACCCATCCTATAGTATCTATAATTATAAAGAAGAAAACATTGATAATTGACACTTTATGATTTTCACTATCCTTATGCATGGGCATGAATTAGGTTCACGGATTACACTTGTTTGGATTTCATAATATTTCCTATTTTTGTTAGATTCTTATTAAGTCTGGGTTCATTCTACTACAAGATTTAGGGTTTGTTGTGCAAGTAGTACAATTGTTGAATAACGCAACTGCAAATTTCGGAAATATGATATATTAGGAGTTATAATGATTCATATTGAAAACCTCTTCTCTGGGATGCACCCTGGACCCTGTTGTTGGTGATTTAATTAATATCTTTACAGTTTCAAAGCAGAGAAACATCAATCATAAAGACTACTAGGAGAGATATCAGATATCAATTTGAGTGTAGTTTTTTTGCTTTTATTTTTCTACAACTTTATAAAGAGAACAATATTGCATTTCCATTACTTACCTCAGTTACCTGTATATGGTCATGTATATTCGTTTTTATCATTAGCACCATATTGCATTTCTATGATCTTATATTCCACTATCATAAGATGCCTTCATTGCATAGGTCTTGAAAAATAAACAACTCCTGAGCACAAAATTCCGTAGGGTCGGGGACATGCAAGATACACACGGACCTTAATCCGCATAATATATGGAGGGGTTGTTTCCAAGAAATGAACTTGTCTTGAAAATGACTTTAAATTTTCAATGTATATTTGCCTTAATTCTTGCCGCCCCATATTGCTAAACGAATAAGAAAAGTGATTTGCATAACTCTCATATCCTGGCTATTCTGAAATAAGATTGGTGTCCCAGAATCCGGTCTTTTTCTTAATGCAAGTTTTCATTATGCAGGAGGTGGAAGCGGCCATGAGCCTGCGCATGCTGGATTTGTGGGAGAGGGGATGCTAACAGCTGCTATATGTGGAGATGTTTTTACCTCTCCACAAGTTGATTCAATTTTAGCAGTATGGTTTCTTGCTATCCATTTACAGTTTTCCGTTCTAAGATATGTGCGTCTCTTGCAAGTTTTATATCATCTATTAGATGACTCTAATCTATGTGATTTCATTTAGGGGATTCGAGCTGTGACTGGTCCTATGGGATGTCTTCTGATTGTCACGGTATAATTTTTTCAGAATTGTATCATGTGACAATCCATGCATATATATTTTATTTTATGGATTTGTGGTTTAGTTACTTTAGTTTTCTGGATAATGACAGAATTATACTGGCGATCGTTTAAATTTTGGCCTTGCTGCTGAGCAAGCAAAATCTGAAGGTTTTAAAATAGAGGTATGTCTGTTTAAATTTTTGGTCTTAAAAGCTTCTGACACATAGTTGGAGAGCATTTACTTGGAGAGAATGATATTAAATAAATGATACTAGCATGTGTTTTTGCAGACTGTAATTGTTGGAGATGATTGTGCTTTACCTCCTCGGGGCATTGCTGGACGAAGAGGACTGGCAGGGACTATTCTTGTTAATAAGGTTCATTCTCTCTGTTGACATTTCTCCACATGCTTTTGCAACTCTATGTTGCAGGAATTTGCTAGCAGCATAGCATTCATATGGATCTTGTTTCTTAGGCCAAGGCTTAGTTTGGCATTGCTTGTACTTATTAAAACTGCTTAAATAAACATCCTTATTAAAGCTTATTCCACGCATGAGTTTCGCATTGTTTTTTTAAATGCTTGTTATCGTTCTTGTGTGAAATGGTTTTTGGTATGACTCTTAGAAGCAACTAGAGAAAGGCTATTTCTCCTTATTAGCTTTAAGAAGCAGCTAGGGTTTACTTTTCAAAAGTTAGCTTCTACTTATTGTTTTGTTAAGCATTGTATGGCTGCAATAAAAATTTCCAAAACTAACCTAAAATTAGAATGTCTATACCATAAAACGTCTAGTTTAAATTTTAATCGTCTTCAGAGGAAAGGTATTCACATGTTAAATGACATTGCGGGGAAAAATGAGCCTAATTATTTTCAGTGTTAATACTTGCCAGAAAACCATCTTTTTTGTTGTATTTTATCAATGCAAAAGTATACGCTAATTGTTTCCTGTCAGAATCATGTGCACCAGATCAATTTTGATTTTTCTTATAATTATCTGTATCTTTTCTGATCCATTCGTGGAAGACAGGTAGCTGGAGCTGCTGCTGCAGCTGGCCTTTCTCTGGCTGATGTTGCTGCAGAAGCAAAACGTGTATCTCAGATGGTTGGAACGATGGGTGTTGCATTATCAGTTTGCACAGTGCCTGGTCAGGTTGCATCAGATCGTTTGGGCCCAGGAAAGATGGAACTTGGCCTTGGAATTGTGAGTTATTTCAGTGACACACTATATCCTTTAGACAATCCAGTAAGGGTTATTTGTTTATAATGCTAAATCCTTTTAATGCTTCTTAGTGGTGTCAAAAAACTGGAATACATATATTCCACTTGTTCAAACATGTTAATTGTAATTTCTGGTTGCACAATTTCTTATTATTTATTTGGAACATGTGTTGCCTTTTTAGCATGGTGAACCTGGTGCAGCTATGGCCGACATTCAGCCTGTGGAGGTGGTGGTTTCTCACGTCCTTAAGCAGATATTATCAGCGGTATGACCCATAGCTTAGGTCCTTAAATGTTGTGATCTCCAATATATTTACATAGAGTTAGGTTTGATAACTTGTTGGAGCTACTTTATAGCATCTTGGGCAGATATCGGTTGGCAGTCAAAAATTTGCTGTTGAATAAACCTTTAGAATGATGGTCCTGATATCATAAAAGCTTCAATATCATTGTTTGCTATAACTGTCATTTTGTTGGTTGGAATATTATTCTTAATAATTTTTTCTTTGCAGAAAGATTTTTGAATCTCATATTTCTTCTCATGTTCTATAGCGGCATGTATTAAATTACTGTCACCTTTATAATTTATTAGATCTCAGTCTGTTGCCTGTTGGCCAATACTTAAGTTAGATGCTCAGTCTTTTGTTGTTTGCTCTTCCACTCAGTTGGTTAGGCTAATCTCATGAGGATGACAGAGTTGCCGGGGTGCAATCCATAGGTCACAAGTTCAATTCCTAGAAACACCCTTAGCAACATCTTGACATCGCACAGTTGTAATTAGCATGCCTAAGTACTCGATCCATCTCTTCATGAATGAACGTATGCCCTTTACATATCAACCTTTAATGAATGCTTCTAAAATGGCTTGCCTATGCGTATGGTTAGATTTTATAATGGCACTGTACTATGTCACATTCACCAATATAACTCAAATATTATGTTTGGCTCTTTATATCGTCATTTCGCATGCCATTATCTTTTGTTTTCTAATTCCTGCAGGAAACTGGTTATGTTCCTATTTCACGAGGTAATAGTGTGGTGCTCATGGTCAATGGGTAGGTCCCTGGTTTGTTTTGGGTCAGAATCTATCATATTAATCTATGGTGATAGTGATTTTATTGAAACAATCCTCACCAACTAGTTAAAAGGGATTCTTGTGCTTTCTCTGTTTGATGGCAGTTTCAAAACTTTTGTGTATTAAACCTGTGAAAGCAATATGGACACTAAATATAAGATAACAAAGCCTTACATAGTTGACACAATGAGGTGGATTTGGCTTTACGGACCTGTTTCTTCATTTCATGGTCTAGGCAGAATTCTTGCTGCAACCAGAAGTTTGATTGATATTCTTTTTACTGCAGCTTAGGTTCTACCCCTGCCATGGAGTTGATGATTGCAGCCGGAAAAGTTGTCCCTCAATTGCAGCTGGAACATGGACTTGCTGTTGATAGAGTGTATACAGGGTCATTTATGACGTCTCTTGATATGGCAGGTTTGTAATTTCTGGCTAGAGCAATTTGTTTAACTAATAATGTTGTTCTCATTGTCTCTTTGACTCTTTCCTTTCAGGATTTTCGATTTCCATAATGAAAGCAGATCAAGCTATTTTGCAACGTTTGGATGCTCTAACCAAGGCACCATACTGGCCTGTAGGCGTTGATGGTTTGTGATTGTGCTATAGGATACTGCTCAATTTTGTTGTTTTCCTAAATCTTGGGATTCGCATGATAAAATTTTCTACGTTATAGTACTGAATGTTTCCACCTTTGAAGAATAGGGTATATCTTATTAACATATCAATGCAGGGGAGCCAAAGTGAAGTTTTATATTGAAAATATTTTTTATTTGCTCGGGATTCTCTCTGATCTTGCAGGGAATCGTCCACCTGCCAAGATTCCTGTTCCATTACCACTATCAAGTTTAGCTAAGCATGATGAGGTAGTTGTTTGTATTAATATTTGGTCAGTATTGTATAATGTTTCGAAAAAAGTCACCTGCTTGCTTCCTCTATTTTTGATTATTTATTTTGATGTTTCAATGTTATTTATCCAAAAGTAAGCAGGTGTGCCGACCTAAGAAACCAGAACTAGATTATAGTGCACATAGTAAATTATCTTTATCACATTCAATTGCGGCTATTTCAAAAGCGAAGTGTGGCTAGCCACCTGCAGTAGATGATCCAAATTTGCAATTCTTAGTCGCAACAATCCTTTTTTTCTCTTCCCATGTGATCCAGCAAGTTATCAAATTGATTATATCCCCTATTCATGCTATTCGGCCGCATATTTTTATGCAAACTATGTTATATGTTTCATTTGCCTCTGAAATATGTTGGAGCAGTTGTGACTTTTTCTATTCCAGCCAATGAAGTGATTCATACCCATTTAGTATGCTAACTGCAGGATAAATTATCAGAGTAACTGTGAAAAGTTATCGTACTTCTCCCTAGTCAAATCTGATTGCTCATGTTTGCTCTTGATTAGCCATTGAGTCGGCCAGACCAGCTGAATAAACAAGGACATATTCTTGAGGTGGCTATTGAAGCAGCTGCAAATGCAGTTATTGATCTTAGGGACAGCTTAAATGAATGGGACAGCAAAGTTGGCGATGGTGACTGTGGATTAACTGTGAGTAGATGAGTAATATTCCTTAACTTTGCCTTTCAGTGCCCACTACTTAATATGTGGCGTGCAATGTATGATATATTTTTGGTTTGGTAGATGCATAGAGGGGCAATGGCTATTTTGGCGGACATGAAAAAATTGTAAGTATTCTGGCAGCCTTTTTAGAATGTTTTTTGGAACCTTAATTTTATATGTTGCAATGTGGCATGATCAAATTTAATGTATCAGCCAGTTATTTGGTTTGAGAAGTGAAAAACTCTCTTTGAGCTATGTTATCACTTCACTCAAATTGGCATCTCCTAATTACTGAATCCATGGCTATCTGTTCAACATGGAGCCATTAATTCTAGTAGGAGCTGTGTGTATTATTGTATACTAATCCCTCATATGTTATGGTTGTTTATCTCATATAAGAATTGTAAGTACAACGGTTTAAAAAGGAAAATTGTGAACTATAATTCTGCAACTGCCGAATTATTTAAGAAATCAATAACCCATGTTGTTTGAGGTGTTTGCTTGTCAGCTAATATGCGTGTCAATAAATGGTTTGCCGCCTTTTGCAGGCTCACTGTTTCAGATGTAAGTTACTTGTACGAACACTAGACACCCACCAGCACTCACATGCACCACTTGAAAAGGTTCACATGCATTTTTTAGGTTTAGAGCTTCGGACTCTGTTATTGTTCTTGTTAGTTTAAGCTTACATCATTTGCAGTTGCTCATATACAAGTTCATACATTGCTCAATAATCTGGCAATCTTTTGCTCTTTTCCAGATGAGTACACATGTTACTTGTGGCTCTTCTTGCTGTTTCTTTTTTTTTTTTTTTTTCCCAGTTGTCCAATGGGTATGGGGAGTGGAACTCCTGTCCTTTAGGCATGGCAGTGAAGTGATTGACTGCTTGAGTTAGTGGTGCTTCTGAGTGGGACTCTTTAAAATTGTGGCGCCTCTCAACGGGGCTCTTTAGCATTTCTATTGGATTCCTTTAACAATGAGTACATGATGGCTCCTGCTTTTGATTGGCATAACAAAGACAATCTGCTTTTCGAAGAAAAAGTTAAGACAATCTTCATTAACTTATGGGAGAACCTGTTTCCTTTTCAGTTATCCTCTGAATGATGCTGCAGAAACAGTCAATGAAATTGGATCATCTATTGGGAGAGTCATGGGAGGAACAAGTGGGATCATGTAATTTGCTCCCTTTATCAGTTATTTTTTATTCATCAATAATATTATTCATGTATGGAGGTTCTCAAATCTCTTCATCTCACTTTATGGACAGTTATCATATACTCTGCAAGGCAGCATATGCAAAGTTGAAATCAAATCGTCAGTCAGTTGTCACAGCCAAACAATGTGAGATAATTCCCCTAATGTGATGTTTTAAGACTTACTCCAGTTGTGCCTAAATGGCTCTTTTTGATCCAGGGGCTGATGCGCTTGATGCTTCCATTGCAGCAGCCAGTGAGTATGGGGGTGCGAGAGCTGGTTATCGCACATTTTTAGATGCTCTTATTCCAGCATCAACAGTTCTTCAGGAGGTCAGCTACAATGGTCATTGTCTTTTGCTTTCATTGTTGTGGCTTCATAAGTTGGTATTAAGAAATCTAATTTTGCAGAGGTTAAATGCTGGGGATGACCCTTGTACTGCTTTTATACTCTCTTCTGAAGCTGCATTGGCTGGAGCTGAATCAACCAAACAAATGCAGGCGCAGGTTACATTCTTTCTTGTACTTATCTATCTTTCCCTTTATTGGAACATCATTTCTTGGATGTCAGACAAAGAAGATATCTTGTCTAAGCGACGAGCTTCTTTCTTAGATTTTGAGCCTTCACGGCTGTGTATTTGCTTTTCTGATTTGAAGAGAGCAGTTAAATTGGATCAGATAGTATAATAAGAAAGGGATAGTTGAGTAAAATTAGAAATTCTCGCACAAATCATACTTCTCATTTAATTATTGCTGAATTGAATTGTACTTAGTTATTGCAGAAATTTTTTTTTTGGTGGTCAGCAGCGACACCTTATATCTGCAAGGCAGTGGCCTTTCTGTTTATTTATTAGATTTGCATGAGAGTTGAATCATAGCTAATGTCCAGCATGAAATATGTTACATTTTGTTGAACTTCTATTGCATCCGATAGGCTGATTTATCAATGGGATGCTTTTAGCACCTTGCATTTTACATTTTACATTTTATTACAGGAATCTGGTGAAAATACTGCACTTGTGTTGCATGTTTCTTCCACAACTATGACTTCCAGATTTCCTATGTTTTTGCATTCGTGTAATTGAAGATGGACATTGATTGATTATGCAGGCTGGCCGTTCAAGCTATGTCTCTGGTGAGATTCTTGCATCAGTTCCAGACCCAGGGGCCATGGGTGCCGCATCATGGTACAGAGCTGCAGCCTTAGCTGTCAAGGACAAGTTACAGACTTCATGATCTGTCTGCATATTTGTCTCTCTGCATTATGCTTCTGACTGTCGAAGTAACTGATCACTTTTTTGTTCCTGATTTTTCACCGGTTTGACTAATTAGGCTTTCCGCTTATTCTTGTAGAATTTGTGTGCAGAAAGCTGAGAAAGCGAGTCTCACCCATCATATCATCTTAAACTTCCTCGATATCCATTATAAATTTATAACTAGGAGTATGAAACGCCGAGTCAATCAGATATGAACCTTGGAAGAATTATACCCTAAAACCTAGCTTGTGAGGTTGGAGAGTTTGATGCTCATATAAACTCCATACTAGAATCTCATACTTCCAATGTGGGATTCAAGTCTCATACCTTACAACCGAGATGGTAATATCAATTCTAGGATGAACACTGTTATGCGAACATCATCATTGTGCTTCACAATTGCAACTAAGATCCTTCCAATGTGGGATTCAAGTCTCATACCTTACAATCGAGATCATAATATAGGACATTGATTGTTATGCCAACATCATCATTGTGCTAACGAAGAGACCAATTGATATGAATCTTGAGAAAATCACAACCCCAAAAGCAACTTATGAGATTGGAAAATCTGATATCCAATTATCTATATAAACCCTACACCAGAATTCCGATGGATTCTCTCATGTGAGACTCAGCTTTGCAACTGAGACTGTAACACATCTCGACCAACTAGGATTTTCCTGGAATTTGACAAACGAAGCCTCTTCCCAGAGATATCAAAAGTTCGATCAGAATTTTATTCCCAGAGATATCAAAAGTTTTATCTAAAGTTTACTACTGATTTGTAGGGCTTTACCCCGAAGGGAGCCCTTCCAGAAATTCTCGAAGGCCAAGGACAAGCCCAGGCCTAAGAGGGGGTTTGGAAATAGTTTTCAACCAGCAATTGACGCGCCTCGGTTAGAACCTCACTAGCTGCGTCATTGCCCCAAGCGCAAAGATAAGAAACTTGTATTTCCTCCTCTTAATTTATATTCGTCTCAATTGATGTCTCTTTGGTTACTAGTCGATGTGGGACTAAATTCACAAACGAAGCCACGTTAGGGTTTGGAAAAGTCGTCCTGGGCCGGACCCCCATAAAAACTTCGTCTGACTAATACGGTGCCGTCTTGAGCTGGTGACTTTAGAAACCCAAAACCCCTTTATAAGCCAGTCAAGCAAGGCCAAACAGTCAAACGGTGCGGATTTGTGGAGGGAGCAAAGTGCAGCAGAGAAAGAAAGGAAGACGACGATGATCGAGAATCTCACCGAGGAACAGATTGCTGAGTTCAAGGAGGCTTTCAGCCTCTTCGACAAGGACGGCGATGGTATTCTTCCATTCTATTTTCTTCTTCGTCTTCTTCTTGTTATGCAAAATAATTGTGTTTGTATATTTTCAAAAAGACCATCTGTGTCAAGGGTTCCATTTTTCAGTGCTTCTTGATGTTATAATTTCTCCAGCAGTTAAATCTCTGTATTTTTCTATGGAGAGTGTTCCAGAAATCCATTTCCTTCTATTTTAGGGGTTTTGATGTGTTATTTATCATCAAGGCAGAAGTTGAAGAACCAGAGGGCGATCCCGCAATGATTCTTGGATCCTGATTGACTTTTTGTGTTGAATATTATTGCATCTAAAGGAGAAACTGATTAGAATACTTTACTATTTCCATGCTTTCGTATTTTACGTTGCTAAGGGTATATGATTTTTCTCTTCTTGGACAGAATCTCAAGTTAAGGTTTATAACTATCTAGGTTATGCCACCATTGCCACAGCCTTGTATTCTAGATACAACTTTTCAGATAATCTCTTTGATCAGTACTGTATTCACATTTCTAGGTTTCAGCCTCATTCCTTTGACTTTGTCATAAATGCTGTGCCGGCTTTTGGATGCAGTTTTCAACGTTTCTAAGAACTTTCTTACTTTCCTCCATTAACATTTGTCTTGTGTGTTGTTGGAAGATTTTGAAATGCTCTGGATCCAGTCGATAAAATCCTTGGGTGGGACGAGTCTACATTCCCTTTGTCAAATAACATCAAACTTGATAACTGATTCTTGTCTCCATGTATGATGTTTCATTAGTTATAGGCTTTATTTCTTAAAATGTTGGGTGGTGTATCACTGGAAACCCTGTCAGTATCTCTGTTTCCTGCTCACCATGTCAAGGGGAGCTTAAACAACACATGTAAGTAATATTTACTGGTTTGAAATATGCATAGAGTACATGCAAGAATATAACACTAGGAAAGGGTTGCATAATGCACCATTCTGCCTACTTATTAATCAATTCGATTTGCAATTTTGGTGGTTTATCTCCTTCAGATAGACAGAGAGAATTCTTTTCCCTGAATCTAGAATAATATTATTCAGCTGCGACGAGTGCTGTTGTATGTCTGTGCCATTTCTGGTACAACAACTAGCCCTTTAGAATTGTGCCATAAAATAAAAAACCTAGCCCTTTAAAAGCTTGTTCTTGTTTGGAAAATATATTCATTTATGAAGGGTTTTTATAGGTTGCATCACTATCAAAGAGTTGGGGACGGTGATGAGATCTCTGGGACAAAGTCCCTCTGAAGCTGAATTAAGAGATATGATCAATGAGGTTGATGCAGATCAAAATGGAACCATTGATTTTCCTGAGTTTTTGAACTTGATGTCTCGCAAAATGAAGGTGAGTTCATTCCTGTAAAACTGTTGGGAATTTACAACCAGTTCTATGACACATTAACTTTTCTGCTTTTAATTATTTTAGCCATTATGCCTCTATAGTGTTTGTGCCTCTGCTCACTGATAAATTTTCTGCTGTGAAATATTGTTTGAAAGGATGATGGGCAAGTAATAAATCTATATTTGTGATTGGCTTTCACTTGTTCCATCTTGTGAATCCCATACTTGATAAAATCTACCAAGGAACTTTGCTTCATAGCAACTAACAAGTATGAAACTTATTGATGTGATTTTATGCCCTAACCTAAGCATGGTCGTTGGCATCTGAATTTATAATTGTCTTAGGTTCTATAGTTCATGATTGATTTCCTGGCATTACATATCTCTTAAATTGTGGAGACGCGGTGAATATCTCTTGTCAGACTTATTCTTGAATCAGTCTTTGGAAATTTATGTTTCTCTTTGCTGTTATTTATTCACAACTGCAGGCGGAGGTGAATGTTCTGTTTATTTCAATGGTGCTGATTGATTTATTTACTTTATTTGCATGCAGGATACTGATTCTGATGAAGAATTGAAAGAAGCTTTTAAGGTCTTTGATAAAGATCAAAACGGCTATATTTCAGCTGCTGAGGTAATTATGATGTTTCACATCACACTTCAAAGCTCCATCTCACGTTAGGGAACTGAATACACATAAAAACCACCTGCAGAATCAAACTACAAAAATCTTTCTGCCTTTTCTTTTCCTTCTTAGTTTTTAATATTTCCTTGGATGCTTAGAGTTTTTAATAGTTTGTGTATTTAAAACTTGTAGCTTCGACATGTGATGACAAATCTTGGGGAGAAACTGACTGATGAAGAAGTGGATGATATGATTCGAGAAGCAGACATCGATGGTGATGGTCAGGTGAACTATGAGGAGTTTGTTCGAATGATGCTAGCTAAGTGATGGGACTTTTATATTGTCAATGTTGTATGGATATCGAATGCTGTTGGTTTAATTGGTGTTACGACTTTTGGCCACTGTTCGTAAAAGAAGCAGTTACAAATTCTGTCAATATTAATTTTCTGTGCTTTGAATTTGTTACTTTTGGAGCATGGGTGAAATATTATGTCCTTGCATCATATCAATGATGTTTATATTAGGAGCTGAGGATCATTCTGGCAACGTCTGATCATTACATTGATGTCTATACAGAAAAGCTGAGACGCTTGCTTCAAAAAAATCTTCTTCTTTTAATCTTTTCTCTTTCCATGTTTTTTTTTTCCCCTTTCTGTCCATACAAAACCTGCGTGATAACGTCGTGGCATGCGGCTCTTTTATCATTATTCTTGTTTTGGAAGGGTTTCTGGTTCTGTTGAAAGATACAGGTGAACTTAGGTGGGTATGTTGCTTGGAAGAAGCTTTAGAATTTTTCATATAGAACGGAACTCTTCCTCGGTTCTTTCTTGTACTGACTGTCGTTTCTTTTTCACTTCTCAGATGCATTGGGCATAATCCTGAGCCCTCTTTTGTGATAATGTAGTTGTATGTGCAAGTTACAATCTGTCGAGCCTCATTATTCATGGATGAAATTTGATTCGCCTCCCTTTCTTGGTTCTCCCCCTATAGATACAAATCTCTATGTCTTTGCTTTTATAATGTTATTGATGGTGCTATCGAGATAGAGATGATTTTGTAGTCTAGGTAGGGGGACCCCTTCTGGCTCAAAAACACGAGTGGGGGGTATGGTCTTCATAGGGGGGTTGAAGTTGAGATCCAACATAACTTTTTCATTCATGCCTAGTCATCATAACAAATGTGAGCTTGACACAATGAGCAAGAAAAATAGCCATCTTCATCTTTATTTTTCTCACTCGGCCGATTGATCCGGTTATACTGCATTACTAGTCACCGGACCGGTATGATTCCAAGTATGATAGTTTTGTGTTTCCTTCTATGCTTCCTTCAAATACCAAGCTGCTATGGCATTAAGAGTCCGTTAGGTAGACAATTTTGTAAGTAGTATATATATATATATATATGTTAGCAGATATACTGGACAATAATGGTAGCAGATATGCTGTCTGTAAGAACAAATGACGTCCTTGGTACTTGAAAAATTCAATTACAGTGAGGATACTTCTTGAACATACAAATCCAAGACCCAACTGACCAGAAACCCTTTTGGATCTGTTTGAAAAGCCTGTAGATTGATCCAAACATTGATTTACTCTGCCTTCTACAATTAGTTTATGGTGGAATTGTTGTGTAAACAGTCAACAACCCAAAAAAAGTCAACTTAAAACAGAAGAGACGAACAAAATAGAAACTGATGAAGAATCACAAAATTATCAAATGCAAAAGAGGAGGAGAAGAAGATTTACTGATCAGAAGTAAGAGAAGAGACATTCCCAGAAGTAGAAGAAGAAGAATTGTTCTTATGGTTATGCATCCACACTTTGAAAACCTGCCTACTCACACCAACTCCTCTGCAAAACCTCTCCACCTCATCATCCATATCCTTCCTCTGCAACTTCCACCCCAACTTCTCTGCAAATCCCAGCATCTTCTCCTTCTGCTCCTCCGTGAACTTTGTCCTAAACCTCTTCTTTCCTCCCCCAGTACTCCCCCGCCCCCCGCTGCCACCACCGTCGCTGTAATCCATCATGTCAACCACTGTCTCCGGATGAACAATGATGTCGCGACGATGCCGCGGTGGAGCACTGCTGTAGGTGGTTACCTTGCGGTGGAAGTTGCGGTGGCAGCCGCATGCTGCACATTGTAAGGAATTCGGGGAGGTGTCGTCGAGAGTGAACTCGCCGCAGCCGTCGGTGGCGTAGCTGCCCAGACTTGCTGCATGGTTCCGCAGACACTCTTTGTATTCATCATCTGGGTTGTCTCCCTCCATGATTTTTTTTAAGAAACTATTATTTGTGTGTCTGTGTATATGTTTCTTTTTCTGTTTGAATGGAGTAACTACTGTTTGATTAATATATAGGAGAGGAAAAAGAGGTTGACCTAAATTACAATCCTGCCCTTCTAGGGGTATGGTATTTACATGCCTATATTTGATTTTGTGGTAAGTTTGAGTTCGCACGGGCATATTATGAGGGGGTCGCAGGGATGGACAAATAATTTTATGTCATGGTGGGTAAAGTTAAGTGGAGATCCGAGAGCAGCGTCTCTGAAATATTTTTTGAGTTATTTATTAATTATACATTCAAAAATATAAAAAATAATATTAAAAATCAAATATTTATAAGATATGATAAGTAATAATTGTCGTATGTCTTCTTGTTTCAATTCTAAGCATGATTTTTTACAACAAGAGGGTGTAAATTGAAAACTCATAGGGTCTTTTCTATTATTAGTATATACATAAATCTATTTAAAAATTTTTGAGGGGATCAGTTGCCCCCAACTACATATGGACCTCTATTTACCAGTATGTGGAGTCCATATAATTTTTTGAACTTGGTAAACAAATTAGACATCTATGATGATCATTTACAGTGACTTCTACTGCGGAGGCTCTCCTCCGAATTTATTATACCTTGTAGAGAAAATTAGATTTGGAATTGGAGAAACTTCTCTGTGTCCTGGTAAATAGAAATGGTGCCAAGTCAAGAAAGTATGAGTTGGAAATCCCTTTATTTTAATACATAACACAAATGATGGGCTTCCAAAAAAACAAAAGTAAATTAAAGTCCATAGAAGAAAGGTCCCCGTGAACGGTATGGGGAGATTTATCCAATAATTGACGTTGGGAATGGACAAGAAGTTTGAAATCGGGCAATTTATTAAAAGTGTATATATAACTTACGCACCTCAATTTCACCATTATATATATATATATATATAAACTAAGTGTGCATAAGGTCCGTGAGCATGGTCGGGGACATATAAGATGTATGCAGATCTTATCCACACCTCATATAAATATGTGGAAAGTATATGTTTTCAGGAATTGAATCTGTGAACTCTAAATTGCATCCCTGCAACTCTACCAATGGATCACATATACGGAGATATAAATTAGATGGAAAGAAATCAAAGAATGGGTGCGAGAGCCCAGTTGTACATGTGATGTAAGAAGGTAGGGGAAATAGGGACAACACGTCACATGTATAAACATATATATATATATATATATATATATATATATATATATATATATATATATATATGCTTTTCTCTGCTTCCCCTGATCCTTTTGATGTGTATGAGTATCAGAATATGCATTGTCATTGGGTGTTCTTTGCAGCATTGCTTTGGTTAGAATTCTGCACTATTCAGTGTGTTTTTTCAGTCCTTGCATGTAAATACAATGACCTGCATGTACAGACAACGCCACCACAAGCCTCCAAGCTTAACCATGTAAGTGGCCCAATAATTAAAGGTATGAAAGGCCAGATATGACATGATGCTTTTGTGTGTATATATGAACTTTATAAGATTTCTTTTGTTGTGGAGTGACATTGAAAATACAAGCCAATTTGGATTTATTAGCATGTCCATTCAACTTTTCTTTCAATCATATGTTATACTTTGAGGAAATTAGAGAAAATTAGAAGAAACATATGAGAAAGGCTTTGGTCGAAATCATTTGAGGTATTGTTCACACTTAAGCCTAAGGCTTGTATAGTTTTGTCATTCTAAAAGGCGTTTCAAGAGTTGAAGGAAGGGTGATGGACCCATTTCCACATCTTGAGGTATTGTCCGGCTTTTGGTTTTTTTTGCCCCTTGCTCGATTTTGTCAGCACCTCAAAATAGAGGGTGTGTGATTTACAAGAATTAGAATCTCAACGTGGACAATATAATTCGTTGTGATTTTTTT
Source organism: Tripterygium wilfordii (assembly GCF_013401445.1). Lineage (NCBI taxonomy): Eukaryota > Viridiplantae > Streptophyta > Magnoliopsida > Celastrales > Celastraceae > Tripterygium > Tripterygium wilfordii. Next base: position 3,838,364 of record NC_052247.1, read on the forward strand.
ATTAGGTTTGCGTTTTAGTTGCTAGGTCTACAACATTTGTGTTTGTCTTCCATTCTTGTATCAAAATCATGGGTTCCTACTTACTCTTACTCCTACTTTGGTCAACCAAATATATATATAGCATATCCAACTATGTATTCATGCATGAATCCCCCCCAAATTTAATTAAATTATAAGCCTACTAATTAATTAAAATGTTGATTCTATGAGCAGCCCTAATTGAGTAATTTCCAATATATATCTCCCAATGAACTCTCATTAATTTAATAAATAAAATTAATTAATTTGAATGGGAGTCATGAAAAACATGAGTAGATAACTGGCATTGCCTGTACTTTAACCCGACAGAGATTTAACTTGTTATATTTGTGTTGAACCATCACTTGTCATGTATCCAATTATATTCCAATTCCACATGTACATGTGCTTTTCTTGGGTTAGTTTCATGAATCTAACCCTAATTACTTTGGGGAAATATAAAACACAATCTAATGACAACTGTGATTGTCATTGTCTTAAACCATATGTATGTATGATGCGTGTATATATATATATATATACATACAAGAATTGATGCTGTTTCTGACCAGAAACCCCAAAAGTTTTGCTTTAATTTTATGCACTTCCAATTATATATATATTGAGTATGCATATATATGTTTTTAGCTTCTTGAGGTTACACAATCAAACAGCATTTGATCTGCTGATTTAATTACTACATTAAAAAAATAATCTAAATAGCCTTTATATATGTAGCAACATTTGGGTGATAGTCTAACGGTGAATCTCTCTGGGACCAAACCATATGGATTCGAAATGTTCTGAGTTCGATTCCGCCTGTCAACAATTCTCTAGCGGTCATGGGGTGTTGTTGTCCTAACGTACCCTGTTATCGAGTGAAAAACTTCAATATGTTCTGTCCTGAGGATTCAAGTTTAAACTCATATGAGATGTTCAAAAAATAAACTTTAGATTGCAAAAGACAAACTTGTATGAGATCGTTCTCGATTAGATGTAAGCAACACTAATTTGGAGGAGGACAAGATCCCGAGATGTGAGGCTTTCAGAAAACAATTGGGCCACGCAGCTTAGCAACTCAATTCATTGGGCCCACTAACAACTTTGTCCAGTAACAAGCCCATTACATTAACAACCAAGAAACCCTCAATTGTTATAAAAAGCCCAAGGGTAGATTCTCCTTTCTTTTAGAGCAACTACAGCAAGCATTTCGAGTAACGTTGTAATATTGTTTTTAAAATTAGCATTTGAGTAGCATTTCATTTTTTAATCCTCAAATATTCAGAAGCGTATGTAATTTGTCACAGCATTTTGAATATCATTAATACAATCAAGAAAAGTTGAACCGAATAATCAAACCATTTTAGACGGTATATATGCTAGTATTTAATATCGTATATATACTTGTAAGAAGTCCCACATTGATAAAAGATGTGAGGACATTCCCCTTAATAAGGGTTAAGCTCATCCCCTTAACATCAACTAGGTATTTTTCTTAGTTAAATGCATTAAGTTTTGGTCCACTTGCTTGTTAGGAAGAAACAAAACCGTGTAGACCCTATGTATTCACGGGAACCGGATAACCCATTGTGGTTCACATGTATCCATAGGAACCAGATAACCCAAAGCGGATAATATAATTGATTATATGAGGGTGTTGAATTCACAACATGGTGTAAAGATATGGTGTATATATCATCATCCAACAATATTTGGATTATTTTAGGCATAAAAACTAAGACAAAAGTTAAAATAAATTAATAAATCTATTTTTCTAAAAAAAAATTACAAAAAAAAGAAAGAAAGAAACATATTTTTTTTATTTTTTTTTTTTAAAAAAAACATACTTTGGGCCTTCATTTTGGGACTAGATATATAGTTGCTAGTGTTATGGTCATGACTCATGAAAGATACAAGAACCACACACATCCATACACAGACTTAAGAAATTACACCAAGCCAACAAGCCTTGAAGCAAGCTGAAAGAGATTTCATTAATGGTGTCTGCATGCATATATGGAAAGCTGAAAGAGATTTGATGATGATGATGATGATAAGGGGCCGGCTGTGAGAGAGACGTGAAGAATGAAACAAGAAGAAGTGATAAAATTTGTCTCAAGTCAATTACTTGATTGATAAAATTATATCAAGTTGAACAAAAATATTGAATTTAAATTCACACAAAAAACGACATTTTATCTTACTTATTTGATAATTGTGAAAGTGAACCAATCCGAATATTATTAAAATATTTAATTTTAATTGAACACTTTTAAGTTCAATTCACACAAAAAAAAAAGTGACACTCTATTTCGAGATCTATTTGCCACTTATTTGATAATTGAGAAGAGTTAGGCAAAACCAAATATAAAATAAAATAAAATAAAATAAATTAGAAGCACTCATTCTGCATTTGTGTTTTTCAATTTTTTTAGCCCGAGTGTCCAACGGCCTAATTTTTTGAGTAACTTAATACATCAGGTCTATGAACTTTTCAAAAAAGAAAGTTACACTAATAAAAATCTTCGTATATATATTATAGAGACTATAAAAAAAGGGAAAGGTTATATATCCATACGATTTTTCATACATAACCATCAATAATCATGTGATAATTACATTGTTTTAACACAATCTTTTATTACGTTGTTTGTTATTAATACAATATCTTATTACATTGTTTCTGACTAACGTAATATTTTATTACACTTTTCTGTAAGTGATTATTACATTGTTTTAAGTTTATAGATTTTTATACACTATTTCAAAGATAATGTAATAAAATAATGTAATTATGAACGCACAGGTTAAATCTATCAACAATGAGTCTTTTTGGAAAGAGTGTTATATGTTGAATCTGAATATATAATTATTATTTTTTTTGAAATCTAACATGTATTTTGATAGACAAAACATTTTGAAGTTTCATTTAAGGAATAAAAACTAAAAAGTTGTGATGCCATCTTGCTTAGTAAGTATGTCACATAGATTATGGATCCCTATGAATAATTTCATGATAAATACGTAGTACTCCCATTTAAAAAAAATCAAGCTATCATCGATATTTTTTAAGTGGCTCTATTTTAGTCTACGTCTACTATCTAAATTCTTAAATTCTAAAACTCTCTATAGGCTATATGTCAAAGAAGTCATTTTCTGAAGGAATAAGCTTATATCACATAAGCCCTCAAACTTATCAAAAAAGGTCAATTCAGCATTTAAGTTTTTTTTCCATGCCAAATGAGTCCCTCAACTTCAACAAACGATTCAAAGAAGCCCTTGGAGAACTATTCCATCAAAACATTGTTGACGTGGCTGTTAAATATTGAGGTGTAACTTCTTATTTTTAAACCAAATTTCATTTGTACAATAGCCAATAAATAGAAGCCACGTGTAAATTTGACATGCTTTTATGAAGAAAAAAAATTCCGAAAATCTTTTCAATAGAATCAAAATCAAAATTTGAAAAAAAAAATTTACCAAAATCATGATTGGTACCCCTTTTGACCAAAAAAAAAACGAAAATCTTTTCATCTTGAAGCACTTGATTTATGGCACAGAGTTGGTATTGGCATCAGCACACCAGCATTTTTTAACGATAAATAGGCGGAAGGGCTAACGGGGATTATTTCTTAAGGTAGAGGGGCTGAAATGGTCCGAAAACAAAGCACAGGGGCTCCAACGAAAGTTAAAACATTTCATATTCTTGGTAGACGAGGGTCGCAAAGAAGTGATAAAATTCTGGAAACAACCACAGCCATTCCTCTTCAGCTAGCTTAACAAGCTTCCCACCAAACCTTCTCACTTTCCATTACCGAAGAACTTGAATCTAATTGAGAAATTAAATAGTATGGAAGAAGAGCAGATGAAAATCCCAGAAGTTACACTAAGTTCTGGTCACAAGATGCCTTTGATAGGCATGGGAACAACGGCTCATCCTCTCCCACCAAATGACACCCTAGTCTCAGTTTTCCTCGATGCCATCGACACCGGCTATCGCCATTTCGACACTGCCTCCATGTATGGCTCTGAAGAAGCCCTTGGCCTTGCCGTGAAACTGGCAGTAGAGAGAGGCCTCATCAAGAATCGTCAAGAGATGTTCATTACTTCCAAGCTCTGGTGCAGTGATGCTCATCCAGATCTTGTTCTTCCTGCACTCCAATGCACTCTCAAGTAACCAACCAACCAACTAACTAGCTATATATATATATATATATATATATATATATATATATTCTTTTCTTGGGTGTGGTGGATTGAGTCTCTTTCATCTTTGCTTTTGTGTTTTTGGTAAATTAATGATGATCAGGACACTGGGGATGGACTATCTGGACCTCTATCTGATCCATTTTCCACTGAGACTGAAACAAGGAAGTGGTGATTTGGGCAGTGTTCCAAAAGAGAACATACTTCCGTTTGACATCAACGGGACATGGGAGGCCATGGAAGAATGTTCAAGGTTGGGCTTGGCCAAGTCCATTGGAGTGAGCAACTTTGGACACAAAAAACTTACTCAACTCCTTCAACATGCTACCATCCCCCCTGCTGTTAATCAGGTGAATAATTCATGGTTTTATTAAAAAAAAAAAAAAAGGGTGAATAATTCATGGTTATCTCTGGCTTAGCTAGCATAAACTTTCTTGCCTGAGGTCGGAAGTTCAATTCTAAGTTGTGACCTCTATTTCCAAGTGGTTTACATTGCGCCTTGGCCCAATTAACCTGTCGATAGGGGTGACAAAACTCTATCCGATCCAGATAATCAAATTTTTCCGACCCGGATTAAACCAAAATTGGATATAAGTTATATGTCCAAAATCCGGGTCCAAACACAATTTTTTTTTTGTCCAATTTAAAACCATGTCCGAGTCCGAACACAAAAATATTGTTTGCTTAACTTGTCCGGATCCTAATCCAGATTAGGTTATTGTATACTTTACCTGTTCGGATTTAAACCAATCCGGATTTGGACAATTAAGTACGTTTGAAATCCAATCTGGGTTAGAATCTAGACCGTCAACACGTGTTGTGGTCCGATTCGGAACCAATTTTTTGCCACCCCTGATGTTTGGTAGATTTGCGCATGCTTGGCCTGTCCCAACCTAATTTGACTAGTTCAGTGCGTATATTGTTATTATTACCTTGTAGCACAGATGATTTACGCTGAGGAAAGTCGAAATGGTTTTCAGGTAGAAATGAATGTTTCATGGCAGCAGCAAAAACTGCTGCAATTTTGCAAGGAGAGAGGTATCCATGTGACCGCATGGTCTCCACTGAGTGCCAACGGAGCTCGTTGGGGTACCCTACAAGTGATGGAGAGTCCAATTCTTAAGGAAATAGCAGCAGCAGAACACAAGACTGTAGCTCAGGTACTAGTACTTCTTTGCAATTCTTGTCGCTTAAAATGACCTTAAATAAGATGCAAACCACAGAAACGTGTAAGCAGGTTGCCCTACGATGGATATACCAACAAGGAGCAAGTTTTGTCGTCAAGACCTTTAACAAGGAGAGGATGAGAGAAAATCTTCAAATCTTTAACTCCGAGCTAAGCACAGATGAACTGGAGAAAATTAAGCAGATTCCGCAGCGAAGGGGGTGGTCAGGAGATGTGATTGTTCACAAAGATGGCCCCTACAAGACATTGGAGGAACTATGGGATGGTGATACATGATATTATCTCCTCCATTTGCCAATCCAAAACTATGTTATTGTCAATCGCAATTCGCATCTAATAAACTATGATTCTATGTCTTCTCAGTCTAATGTAAACTATGTACACCATGATGATTTGGATTATGGAGATCCCAACTTCAAGGTCCCAACCAACCAGAGGTCGCTCGGTTGCCAATCGACTAAGTTAGACATATATGTGTCCAAGGTTCGATTCTAATGAGAAACAAATTTCTCAATGATAATTCAAAAAAAAAAAAAAACACACTTCAAGGTCCCAAATTGAAATAGATAAAGCTCAACTGATTCAAAACAGCACTATACATAAGTATGTTCTATGCAAAAGACCCAGTTTATCATATGTGAGACAAATTCAGGCACTTAATGTAGTAGAGAGAAGCTTAATTTAGACTTCTAAGGCTCATTTGTGATCATGGTTGAATGACCACAGCAGTAGATTGTGATTTCTGTGAAGCAGAGCACAATTGACAAGCGAGAAAAGGAAAACGAAGCCATGTACAAAACTACGCTTCTTATGCTGAGCAAATCTTGGGCAAACCTTCTATGTCACTACGCCTCAAAAATCTAAGAAACCTCCCATTCCAGCATATTAGATAGTTCAGGATGTGACCTCCCAAAAGGCTGAATGAAGTCTCAGTCATTATCAGATGGTAACCTATATGTGCGTGTGACACGGATCTGAAGCAAAAACAATGAAACCAATGTGCATTTAGCATTATGATCCAAAGGAGAGATGTTTGGTTGACACTTGTAGCATGACACATACCATATCAAAAATTTGTTCTTCTTAAGAGAACAAGGCTGCTAATACAGACTAGAATTTTAAATGGAGAGCATTGTAATTGCATGACGGCGTGATAACTGACATTACCTGGGCAAATGCATAAATTGCTCGCAAAATTCGAGCATAATCAGTCCCAAGCATTTGTATGACGACATCTGCCAGTAATGTTCCCCACAACCTGCAAATTTACCAGTAGGATAAATGGATGGAAGAAAGCAGAAATATTCAGAAGAAGCTAACTGTTAAGAGATGATACAAAAAGAGAAGGCAAAGCAGAAGCAAAGTCTCAAGACAAACAAGCTTCAAGGTATTTGAATTAAGTTTTGTGCAAAGAATAAATACACGGGGCCAAATATTGTCATCATGCTCCTGAAACCCAAATATCTTGACGCAGCACCTGCAAAACCCTGCCCACAGCTTATAGAATCAGAAAATGGGCATACAAAGAGCATTAAGATAGTAAAAAGCATTCCGGCTTTTGATGATAGTAATATAACACTAGTAAAAAGAACTACAATTGAACTATCCTTATTACATTTCACATTTGACCATTTAGGAGAATCAGTGTATTATTTCATCACATAATGTTACCAATTTCAAAGAACCTTTACGCACTAACTATTGACCCAAAATAGACTTGAGCCCAAAGAAAATAGGTTCTCGGTCATTAAGGACAACCAACAAGCCACAACAAGGAAAGAAAAAAAATCTATTGAGTAGTGCAGCATTACTTGATTCAAATAGTCTACCGAATTGAAGAGATATAGATTACTACATCTTTAAGACTTTCCTTGAAAAAAGGAATGCCTGCATCAAGCAGTGCTTGCCAAGATATTAAAAAAGCATTTTCAGCAATTGGTTTATCATAACAATATAATACCTGCTTTGCTGCAAGTAAAGCTGCCCTAGACTCCAAATTAATTGCAGCTAATTGTCCACCCTGAGTATCAAGAAGACTGCACACATGTTAGTGGTTGCCTTGCATTATGTCTACATAGTATCTCAGGCAAGATGACTTAATCAATTTTTAATGAAAAATAGAGCTTAAAAGATGAGAAAATCCTTGTGCCAGATTAAAAAATGAGGGAGAACCAAAACAATTTTTAAGAAATCACAGAGGATCACTCAGGTGACAAGGCAACGTCAACTTAATCCTCCTCCCTTTTTTATTTTTAAACTTCTTGATCTCATCCATGTCCCTCCCCAACCCTACCCCCAACAAGAGCCTTGTGCACGGGAATTGTTTACCTTCTTTTTTATCCAACTAGCATGACAGGTTTCTAAATAGTTCGATCATAGATTAAGTTCTAAAGCAGTATAATAGTGTATAACCTAACAAAATTACATGTAGTAGATATAAAACATAACATATAATTTTAAGGGTGCTATGGTGTGGGCTTGAGCCATAGTTTTCACACACATTGATGAGTGCTCAGATGCAACAGTTATTAACTACAAGTAGCACAAAAAATTCTTGTAAATGAAATCAAGAGCAAATAAACCAATTTCTATGGATTTTTCACATTACTGGAAAATGGATAGCTAAAATTACAATATACCTACGTTAATAGAAAAATGTCCTACTCCTACATTCTCTTGGAGTAACATGATTCAAATTATTGTCCCTCCCATAATTTGGTACCTGCCATTTAAATAATTTATGTACCTTTCTGATAACATCCTTCTTTATGAGATAATTTGCAGCTTCAAGGAAAACCTTCGCAGACAGTCTCCTCGCTAACTACCACAAGAAGCATACTTTCTTAGGAGTACGTAAACAAGAGACCCATAAACAAACGAACTACAGAAAATTCAACATTTCGTTACCAATTGATAGATTTTTGCCAAAGTAAACATACTACCACCCTGAACAAAGAAAATAAATGAGGAAAATCAAAGGATAACATGAAACTTGCAAAAGCTGCAGATCAACTTGAGAAGTAGATATTCAAAAGAAATGAAAACAAGTTAAGCCAGTGGGCAAAGGATAAAGTTGAAAAGTTAAACATAAAATTTGTAAGCAAACAAATGATGAACAGCACCTTCAAAATCAATGATCGGAGCTCTGCTGCCCCAGCTTTCAGAGGAGAAGCGGCTTGCACCTTCCACTGATTAAGTCCAAGCTCTAAACCACCTTGACCACCAGACTCTTCAGATGATTTCCATAAGCTTGGAAAAGAACCTGATTCTTCACTATATAAAACAAGAAATAAAATAAATTTACGAAACACCATATGGTAATGACACTTGTAACTTATCTTTCCTAGTAAATGAAGATTTCTACGGCATTTAAAAAGTAGATCAGATATGAAGGAAGAACAATCAACTGAGACGCATGCATACAAGACCTACACAATTCCAGTTCGTTTGCTAAATCGCAAATTGCTTAAATAGCTACCCAGCTAGATATCTTTGCATTACATTAACTGAAATCACATAATCCATTTTGGCAAATGGCATAGATTAGGGCCCATTACCTGGAACTTTTAAGTAAAAGACCAAGCATGATGACAACATCTAGTTGCACCATTACCTGGAAAGAGAGATGCATTTTATGTGTGCATATGAGCATATGATTGTACCTGAAATGTCCACATTTCCATTTTCATTAGTTGCTCAAATGCCTGATACTTTCAAGTCTATTAAGGTTTTTGAGCCACTATGATGCCTATATGCTTTTCAACTGTATTTCAGATTGTAAAACTTTTCAACCACTGCTCCTCCACTTTCGTCCAAGCATTGTTTAGACGGTCCAAGAATCATCAATATTTACGGTAACCATAACTGTGAACAAATTTTTCAATCACATCTTAAACCATGGTGTTATTTCTTATAATCAATTATTTCCCTATCTTTGCTGTCTAATCCTACTCGGACCGCCAACCCAGCCCGCTCGACACTAGCAACAAGAAAGACCGGATCGAAACCTATGCAGGAAATAACGCCGAAACTGTTGGGCATAGGAGTTGAATTTGTGACCTCTCACATTTGCAAGGAGTTACCACAATCAACTTCACCATCCCAACCAAAGCTTCTTTGTGCTCCACTGTCTAATCCAATTTGGTCAAAGACAAACAACAATCTACTATTAATTAGCAACAAGAAATACTGTCAATTCCAGAGTAGTTGTCACCTTGAGTACTCATGAACTAGATGAAGAAAAACTTCAGCTTCTAAGTCTTCAGTTGACAATTTGCTTGAGCAGGGAACGTTTAATTCTTTCCGAACAGCAAGCAAAACATCTCTATAAGAAGGTCTCCAACCCCTATCAAGAAGACCAAAAGAGGTTAATTAGATGTTGAACACACAGAAACTAGATTAATTAGATTTGGAACACAGAGAAACTCCACTAATGTCATTAACAACTTTAATGTGATTTTACTGTATTTGTACTAAAGTATCAAAGAGCTTAAGCACTTCATTACTGTATCAAAAACAACAAAAAGTCAAAAATTATACCACTTATTTTCCAGTAACTTAGATTCAGATTGCAAATAGACAAATAGTGAACTACAACGCTAATCACAAATTCCAACAATTATGGAAAATCATCCACTTCATGCAATAATTTCTTTAAGAGACATTTGACTTGTTTGTATAAAACAAAAATGGGGTGCTGGCTACGACATCCGAACATTACAATCACCTCAATGTAGACCGTGCATCAGCTGCAAGGAAGAAGAATCGTGACTCAAGAGCTGCAATATAAGTTTCTCGCTCATCAAGGTCTTCCTCGATCATCACATGGTCCACATTAACTCCACTTGCTATCGACTTCAGTAAAGGACTAAAATAGCTAAAAATCAAAAGAAAAACAATTCAGAAGTCAGATATAAAGAAATTTTCGCTAGATTCTTCTACTGAAAATTGAAAAAGTCACTCTGATCAATATGTAGAGTGGTAATTCCTCTCAAATACAGTATAGCAAAGAAATAACCTGCGACCGTAAAGGATACGTTCAAGCTCGTACAACTCCGAGTCAGTAGCCAATTCGAGCACTGATCGAAGCTCGGGGTCAAATGCAGATTCGGAGCTTCTCGAAATCGCAGCATGAGCAATAGTTGCAGCTCTCAAACCATTCGTATCCCTACGACCAAACGAGGAGTAGACCTACAAAAAGGTTCAGTTTTACGGTTTGGCTACCAATATCAAGCAGCAAAGTAGAAGAACAGAGATGCATACTGGGAAGACGAGATTCGTAGCAACCGCGGAATTGGTCTTGCTCAGTGGTAAAGGCAAGGAGAGTCGAAGAGTTGTAACAGCAGAGGCCGCCATCGCTTCACTTCCTCCCTCCAACGCTTAGGCCTGACTCTGATAGAACTGCAATTCCATTTTGAGCCACTAGTTTCTCGCTTCGCAGTTGCCGTTAGTGTACCATCTCGTTCCGTTCAGACCCCAGATCTTGTGAAATTTGAGAAGTTCGAATGTCGATTTTGTCCCTATTTCTGGACTTTTATGAGATTATTTTTTCTACTCTAATTTAATCCTTAATCAAACTCAAAGTACAAATCATCCCATTTTTGTACCGATAAAACATATACCTTCACCCACCTATCCCGTACGTATAAAAATTTCCCACCCACCTAATGATAAGATAAGTTGTGTGAAAGTTCAGAACGTGACCACTAGAATAAATCCATACGATTCGATTTGGTTTTATGGAATTTGTCACAGGAAGGTGGTACTGTATTGGGTTTCTTTCTAATACAACTGGGTCATAGACCTTTAAAAAAAAAAAAATCAATGCATAGAAGCCCTTCTTGCCAACAAGGGCAATCTCTACGACTACAAGTGCTACAAACCCGTTCATTCAAATGAATTGAATGATGAGATAATGAAGAACAACAAAAAATTATATTGCCCAGTCTTGATAAAGTAATGGTGACATACTTTTACCCCATAGTAATCCAAATTGTAATCTAAAATACTTTTTCAAAAGAAAGACATCAAATGAACATTCATTCCACCTTTTGATACAAGCTACGCTACAAAATTACTGTCACACACTTCTCTACACATGGCGCCTCTGGGCGACTTCTTTAATGAAAGACAAACTACCTACTCACACTTGATAGACCTATATATGTGACGAACAAAAAGTAAAGCTGCACGGAAACCTACAGCGCCAAGCATGAGAAAGAAGCCATAGCAGATGCAAGCCATGTAACCAAAGAAAAATGAGGTCTGCATGAAGCCAGACATATCGGAGCGCGCATGGTAATAATATAAGCAATAGGCATAGATAAATAAGCCGGTTGATCCGCCACAGAGGAAAGATCTGCAAAAAAATCAAGCAAAGAGATGAGCTCAGGGATCCACCCTCAGTTTTTTATTAGGTGCATAAAATAATCTTCTAGAGGCAGAAAGAAAAAGCATGAACTGAAAGCTCATCATACGAGGACTCTTGCATCAATCACGCTACCTGCGTTCCCAAGTTTCCAATCAGACTCTGCTTATGAAATCCTTTTTTAACAAGAGTACAAGACAACAGCCAAGCATTATGCATGTCTGGCCTGCACTAGCTGACCTTTCTTAAATGCATCTAAATCTATAAATCAATCTCATTAGGAGGCAGCTAAAATATGAAACATCAAATAAATCACGGATGGACAGATTAAAAAGAGGACAAAACCCCAAAAAAAATTATGAGGCTATTTTTTTCACTTGTAACAATGCCAAAATCAAGTCATTTTCGTAGCCATTCCTAGCCGATAAGGAGGAACTGCCATTTTTCCCTCATAAAAAAGTGAATAATTTGGTGGGTCCAATAAAGCCCAACCTTGGAGAGGTTCTACATCCTCAAAAAAAAGAGTGAACAATTTACTATAACAAATATATTGACCAAATAGTCCATTAAAACCATGGTCCGAAAAGTATTGTAAAGAAAAAGAATCAAATGGAAGGCACACCATTAATTGTTAAAATGGAGGACAAGTAGACCAATAGCACAATTGTTCAATGCATCACAATCCACAATTAAACTTTCCTAAGATTGTAATTAGATATTTTTTTTAATGCTCAACGCATTAAAACCTCAAATGGTAATTGCACAGATCAGCCCTAAACAATAAAACTCCACTTTTAACCTGTGCCTCATCCCGGAGAGGCTATATATTTGGTTTGAACTTAAGATGCTTATGATGACTAAGTTCCAATGGAACAACTTTCCAACACAACAAGATTCGCCATAACATATGTATACCTCAGAATTAGAAAATACTCAATGATGTTATGCACCATATTCAAGTCCTCGTTTGACATAATCAGCATCAAATAATAAACAAAATAAGCCAGCATTTATTGGGAATTCAATATTTCACCAACAGCGTTCGAGTAAGAGCACAAATGGGGGGCGAGCACAAATGGGGGGCGCAGGAGGAAGAGTGGAGCAGGAGAATAAATGATTGAGATCCCCCATGTCAACTTTTTAACCATTTGACAACAAAAGAATCCAAGGAAATCGCACAACAAGAAGAGAAAGAAAAAAAAATAAGCACTACTCTTTCTCACCCCAAAGACAGAGATGGAGTATGAAAGAAGTAAAACTGAGGGCACAATGTGACTACGCCATTTCAAACACAGATAAAGGATATGTTAGGAGCAGATATTAATAAGTGTTTGTTTCTCTACAGGTAATAATATTGAATCAAGAAAGTACAAGAACAAGGGCCACATACCTCCACCACCATTCATGGTCCTCAGCAGCAAGTTGGAAATAAGTCAAAGCCACGGTAATGAAAGCAGTTACTATCAGGAGGATAATGAAAACAATAAACAAGATACTGTATATAGTATAAATCCTGTGCCCCCAGACACTGGCGAATATGTAGTAAAGTTCAATATATATAGCACTGAAGGGAAGAAACCCTGCCATAGCCATCTGAGGAATTGTTCCACGGTACCATGGAAAATGAGGAATTTCCCTGGGATATTTAGTAGTGCGGCAAGGAGCTTGAAACTCAGGCTTGCTATTCTTTCCAGCAATCCCACCCAACACCAACAAAGGTGACGTCACAAGTGTCCATATAAGTACAATAACCACAATTGTGCCAAATGGAAGAGCAGCAGTGGCATTGTAAGCAATTGCAACTGTATTTAGGAAGCAGAATGTGAGAAACAGAGGCCCACAGAAGAGACATCCTGTCAGTAACAGATTCCTGACCTGTCATGGCACAACACCGAAAATATGATATCAATAAAAGTACGTCAAATGCAAGTCAGTAAAACACCCAAATCATGTGAAAATAAAGGTGGTCATACCCAGTTGATTCCTTCCAGTTGACAATAGAAGGAAGTTGCAGTGTAACCTGCAATTCCAGATGTGAGTGCATATATGACAACCAATGCAGTGAATAGAGCCCCTCGGTTGTATGGATAAAACACACCAACCAATGCAAGTATGAAGATGAATATCGTACTGCAAAGCAACAAATGCACATTAAAAAACCATAAAGCAATATGAACAATAAATACATGAAAACCTCCTAAAAGAAACTCCGCTTGCTTGAATATAGATGGATGATTAAGTAACTTACAGAGTAAATAATTGGGTACCGGAACCAAGAGCAGCAACAAATAGAGACTTGTATTTAGGATACCTAAATACATCTCCATGGATATATTTCCAACCAGTCTCTTCCTGGTCTTCAGCTGATTCCTCATCATTGGCATATCTATTTACAGGAAAACAGAAGTTAAAAATGAAAGGGCAAGGAGAAGCAAATAAGGCACAGAAAAAACAAAATCACATCTTACTTGACAAAGTCATTCTTAAGTACTCGCATAAGGATTGTAGCAAGGAACCCTGTTAGAAGGAGAACTGTCACGCATGAATTTATAATTGAAAACCAATGGATCTCCAAATGATGAGGCGATGAAGATGACTGCGAGTATTTTTCCATTCTCTTCTCAAAAGGGGTTTTTGTTGCCTTCCATTTCACGGTATAATAGAATTCCACAACAACTTCTTTATCCTCTGTAAGGTCAGCAACTGCATTGGTGTCTGTTCGCACATTGATTTCGATCATGCGGTCCTTATTGTAAAAGATATCAAAATAGATATGCTTGAAAAGGTAATACTTGTAGTCACTGGGATCCTTGCCTTCCTTGTCAACCCTTCCTATGAATCCCCAAATGGGTAAGTCATCATAAAACATCTGAAAGTAATAGTCTTTTTTCACGGCAGATCGGAACTGAGACACTTGTTCCTTTGTTAGTGTTTTCTTGCAAACACGCTCAGACTCTTTTTCACGAAGGAAGTCAAGTTTGTAGGGGGCACTGACTAATCGATCTCCGTTCAACACTTCGCCAAGAGCTTCTGACTTCTCTTTCAAGTCATCTGCATGGTAACCCACCCAATTAAACAAAGGTACTCGCAAAACTAAAGTTTAGACCAAAAAAAAAAACAAATGCAAACCTGGCAAGCAGAAAGGAAGATCATAGTATCGGTACGTTTCGCTGTCAGAGAAGAAAAACATAGATCATTATGAGTCCATCTGAAATACGGATCAAATACCAAGGGGAAGGGGATTGATAAGAATCAAATTTTCTTTATCAGAGAACGCGCAAACTAACTAGACGAGATGTCGAGATCTCAAAGAAAAACTAATTAAGTAATTATGAGAGATGCATTCAAGATATCGTGAAATGCATACTATAAAGAAGCTGAAACTTTCTATTCATATCTCAGTTCTTGATCCTCCATTTCTCATTATCCATACCGTGACATCTACATGTTACTTTCATTTTTGCCAAAGTTATCTGATTATCAATGATTAACATAAAACAGGTTACACTCATTTCCTATTCTAAATTTAAAATATCGGATCTATTTAAACTAGATCCAACTCCTCATTGATGAAAGATACAGACTCCATAACTTGCACAAAAGCCAAAAACAAACATTAGTCTGCAAATCTCACAGGTAACAATGTAGAAGAGACCTTGTTTGGATACCTAGAAACTATACATATAATAACAATCAGAATTCTGGCGAGGCCACAATAAAATTGAACTTTCAGTATTCATCGCACTCTTTTACTCGAGAACTAAACCACGTTGAAGACTAAAAGGCAATTCGACTTAATCCAGATAAAAAAAAATCCATTTCAAATAGATCAGGTCCAGCTCCAAAACAATGGCATCCACAATTAAATTCAACTAAATCAACGTAAACAAAACCCTAGGGAATCGAGATCGGACGGAGGAAGAAAATTGATTGTGTTACCTTGGATTTTGGAACGGGCCGACCTTGTTGGCATAGAGAGGCACTTGATCCCCCTCCTTGTACCGGTGGTTCGATGAGTCAGACCTCACCTGATCCGCCGCCATCAGCATCAAAACGGCGACGAATATGATCGCCACCATTTTCTCCGCCATTCCTCTCCCTCTTTCACGTCGATGTTTTGGTTTCTCTCCTTCGCTCCCTCTTTAACAACGAAACGGAGGTGTGATTAATTTAGTCCAAAATCGATTTCACCATTCACACAGAGTGAAGCGAAAGAGATAGGGAGCCTAGCGGGATTCTTGATGTTTAACCGACAATACGGTGCCTATTATACCCGTCGCTTGCCGTTTGAGTCATCGGCGTCTACGTGGCGGCATGTTATTGGGTAACATTTTACCGAGAGATGAGATCTCCGTTGTTTAGCGGTCAACGCCTTGGGATGATCCCCGCCTTTCACTTCGGATGAGTTTTTTACCAAAATAACACTGGTGGAACAGGGTGCCGGGGGTCTATTGTAGTAAAAATTACAGCAGACCTCACTGTAACTCTTTTGGAGCATAAAGAATTTTTTTTATAATTTTTAAAAATTATAAATGTGTAGTATTCGGTCTAACGAACCCAACAATATATTTTTTGATCGAAACAAAAATCAAATTCATCCCAATCGAGATTCGTTAAGAAGAATACTACACATTTATTATTTTTAAAAATAAAAATAAAAATTTTTACTAACTTAAAAATATATTACAGCGGGACCTACTGTAATAAAAATACAGCAGGTCCCCGCCACCCGGTGGAACAAGTATATACCAATCTAACACTTTTAAGGCACCCACAATGGATGCTTGATAATTTGTTTTTTTACACTTGAAACACTAGTTTAAAGTTCTTAATGCCTACGATGGTCAATGGGTATAAATATACACTTGAAATAAACTCTAAACTTAGTGGGCTCTTGACATATCAAGAGCCTATTAAGAGTCAATTTTTGGATCCACACATACATATAAGCCAATAAATTTTCACTATGTGTACTCAAGAGAGAGAAAGAGTGACAAGAACGAGGGAAAATAGTTGATAATTGGTATTATGGAGTGTTTGAAAATGTTGTACCACTTGTTATTAGTTTTTAACACTGATATCTAGTGGCGGATCTACGAATTTGAATTAATGGGGACACAAAAGTATTACAGAGGTCCGGGGGCTGTGCCCCCGGAATTTTATTTTATTTTTGGGTTCTATATGTAATCGATTTATGATTATTGATTGCAAATATAAAAACACATTAATAATAGTTCAAAGCGATAAGAATATACATTGTAACATGTCTCCATTTTTATTTGCAAAACCAATGATAATTCATATGTAATCCCCAACATAGTCAACATTAATTGCAAATTGAAAACAAAATCAAATGATTGCAAATATCTCAAAATGCCATGTGCTTGAGCTTTTTTTGTCGAATGTGTAGTGTCACATGAAACAATTTCTATAATTTATGAGGTTGGGTTAGGTCTAAACTAGTTAGTGGATTGGGTAAAAATTAATGGATTGGGGGCATCAATTTTTTTGATTGGGGGCCTTAAACTTTATTTGACATGTAATTAACTAATTATTAGATATTTAGTATTAAAAAAAAATTTCACTGGGGGCATGTGCCCCCAGTCCCTTCCACGTCGGTCCGCCACTGCTGATATCAATGCATTAACAACTACTACATTTTTGGTTATCATTGGAGATGCTCTTACCCTAGTGTTAGATTGGTATATACTTGTTCCACCAGTGTTATTTTGGCAAAAAAACTCCACTCCGGATCTGGTTTTTTTTATTTCTTCCTTAACCTTGTTTTCATTTACCTTCTTAATTAATGTTTTTAATTTTTGAAATGGTTAAAATAAAAAAAAATTGGAATTTTTCAAAAAAATTATTTATTTATTGGCTGCATTTGATGCTCCTATAATTGTTTGATGGTCGTTCGAAATAATTTGGAAGAGCTACAATAATAACAAAAATATTTAAAAACATTATTTGGGAGTAGTCCAATTGTTTTGAGATATATCTTTTTTAATCGAATATATAAAATTCAACTAATCCTATTAATTTCAACTTTTCAAGATGTTTGAAAATTTTATTACTTTCAAGGACCAATGAATTAAACTCTAATTAATGCTTACTTGGTAGTGAGGGAATTTTGTTTTGAATCCAGCTGCTGATGAATGTATTACTCCTTGAGTACATTTGATAGTCATAGGCAAGATTATTCACCGGACCGCCCGGTTCGACCATGAATCAACCCTTTGTTTGGTCCGTTTTGTGCCTTGCAAAGCAGTGAATCGGTCACTTTGGATCGATTGGTTTTTTTTTTTTTTTTTTTTTGAGAAGAAAAACCACTTCATTAAGAAGAAACAGGATTACAATCCAAAGCAATTACAGTGTGTAGAAACTCTGGACAAGTTCCAGACCAGTTCCTAGAATCTGAGCCCAGGCTTGCTTAGCTAACATATCAACTGCATTGTTAGCTCTGCGTTTGACATGGCTACACTTCACAGAAGAGAAAAGAGGAAATAAATCCTTAATACTTCTAAGACAGATTCTCCGCCACCACTTCTCCGGTGGTTCCACTGATCGTTGTCATCTCCATGCAATACGAATTTCTTCCCATGTAGGCCCAACGTATCTTTGATCTGATCATGGTGGTGTGAACGAGGATTTTAATGTGCTTGCGGGTTCATCATTAGTGTGTTATAGACTTATAGTTTCTCTCTTTCTATTGGTACTTTTTCAGTGCCTGTAGTTGCACCACCACCTAGTCTGGATTCAGGAAACCTAAATTGGCACACACAAAAGACTTGTTGAATGTGTTCTTGCATTGAATGGGCACAACAAGGTTTTCCTTTAAGTTCCAAATTTGTTGCGAGCTTTGTTCTTCTTGTTATTGAAATCGAAATCGATTGTTACAAATACTGATTAGAAAAGCAAGTCAGTTATGGGTTATTAGATCTAACCATTCTGGGTACATACATGTCTTGACTGCTTGTGTCTGGTGCAGGTTTGGGCTTGCGGGTGCACATTTTTTATGATGGCCTTGGTTAATATGGTGCAGATCAAGGTGGGCACATTGGCTTGTGGCAGTGGGCTTTGATCAAGAAGTATGGTTGAGATCCAGGGAAGATACCATTGTTTTGTGCCTAGAATTTTCTTTATGTAAAGTGGACTGAACTTCGGGGTTAGGGTTAGAGCAAGAGAGAGAATGTGAGAGATGGAAGACAGGTGTATGGCTTGATTTCTTCCCTAAGTCATTTTTTTCAAACATAATTTATTTTTCATGTGGCAACCCCGTTAAGCCACATCGTAACTCAATAACAATTTATGTTTGGAATAATTTTGAATTTTAGACTATCAAATGACATATTTTGAATGTTGGTGTGCAAATTGAAACACAGATTATCTTTCAGCGATGAAATATGATATTAACTCGTTGTTTTAATATTATCCCACATTTCCACCCCATCATAATTTCACGCTCCGCCTTGTGGATACACAAATCAAATGGACAAATTCTCGACCAGATTGTTAAGTTAATGTTTTAGTTCACCATAGTACTATTTATATATACAAATTTATTTTCTTTTCGAGGGCCAAACTAATCCGCCACCGTTGTCCTTTGATCGGATCGGAGACTCCAAAACCCAGGGACCTTTTCAGATCAGTCTCCAGATTGGGTTTTAAAACAAGATCCGGGGGATGTCCAGTGTCAAAAAGCTAACGTCTAAGTACATAGCTCTTTTTTTTGTTTGAATAGGGCACAAAAGCTTAAATCCTTTTGTTCCTCCTCAAATAGCTTTATTCCTCACTTTCCGTTTCCTCCTTTCACTCTCTTTCCAACTCTGGTTGTTAATTTTCCTCCTCAGCTCTAATCGTTAATTTTAACGAAAAAATGCAATATTCATGGCAGTCGAAAAGGCACAGCAATCCAATATTTTCATCCCCATAGACAATACTATTCAAAACTCTCCAAATTGAGCAACTAGGTTGAACGATCAATCTCGAATCAACAAGAGGAGATTCATTTGGGGTCTCAGCTAGCTGCGTTTCTCATATTTTGTAAATTGTCAGGAACACGAAGATTTGAGGAAGAAGATCTTGGGATAAACAAGTTGGATCTTGAGTGTGAGAAGAGGGGGAAGAAGAAAGTGGTAGAGGCAGAGAAAAGGATTGAGAGAGAAAACCTACCTGGCGATGAAATTTTTTCATTGTGAATGGTGCTTAAAAAATGTATTATTTTCTTAGGATAATCCATTGGAGAGGTCCAGTGTTAATACATAGGTAAAAACACCTTGGGCTGCGGTAGGTGTCACCAAATGTATGAAGAAGTGTACTATAAGCTCTAAAGCTTTTGGAAGAATTAGCCATGGGGCCATGCCATCTGAGCTACTCCTAATTCTGAATATAAATTGTAAGTTGTTATTTACTTAGAATAATAATGGCATGAATTAATAATTAGTCCAAGTCCAGTCCAGTCCAGTCCAGTCCATTGAGACCAATCTATAAATTCTCAAATGGTCCCTCCTAGTAAATATCATTCCATCTCCTTCAAATACCATAAACTAATAAAATCTAAAAAATGGAATATACTAGAAATCAAATTAGAACTCCCCATATTTAAAATATTTTCCCACAAATGACAATCAAAAAGAAACACTATATTCCATTGTCTACCGTCTGATCGATTAAAAACACGAATCACGATGCAGAATTCGAAGGTATCCAAGGATCACGGACGCAGGAAATTAAATATATATTTATTTAATATTTTTATTACAAGGAAAAAGGAAAAAGAAAAGTTTAAGCTGCTGTCTGTGTAATGCCAGGCCTGATACGAAGTAGGGAGTGCAGGCCGAAATTGAAAAACGGAAGGAGAGAAATGCTGATTGCCTGTCTTGTTGTATTGCAGAGCTGTGTGTTAACGTTAATGGTGGTTTGAGATGGGCCGCGACTCACTACCCAGAACTCCTTCCCTTCTTCTCTTGCAGGATTTTCGGCCTTCGATCCGTAAGTATTCGTCCATGTTTACGGACACTCGGATATGCGTAAGGATATCGTGTGTGCGAGCTTCTTTTTTTTTTTTATTGCTTTGCTTGACGAATCTGCGGATTGTGTTTGTATTTTTTAACTTTTTGTTGGGGATTGTTTTTGCTGGAAATTCTAGGGTTTTGGATTGGAGTTGTGGATCTTGGCATATGCCCATTTTGATTTTGCCTTTAAGGATTAGTCTAGGGTTTTGTTTTGGGTTGGGGAGAAAATGTGTGGGAGTATGAGCTGTTAAAATTCGAGGCCTTTTTGCCTTAATGGTGTTTTGATTGATTGAATTCGGCAGTACAGCGAATTTGGTATTTTTCTGACGGGTTTCTAGTGTTTAGGAAGTAAATGTGCTTATTGGATTGAGTTTGTGGTTTCCTTTTTTCTTTTTATTTCTTGGGTATTTGAACTTTGATTGAGAGTTATTGATATCTTTTGAAAACAACTTCTAGTTTGTATGATCTTCTGTTCTTTAATTGATATAGAAATTTAATTTCTCATCTAATGTGTTGTGGAGATGTTCTGATGTGCTCTTTCCACTTTCCAGTAGCTGACTGTGTAAGCTAGGGAAATAAATTAAAATTGTTATATTTATAGCTTCCATCATTTATAAGAATAGATTACTCACATCACAAGTTGCTTAGCCTATTACATGACTTCTGGCTTAGTTGCCTTTATTAGAAAGTCGACTCAAAATCCCTTAGGATAATCTTTTCTTTTTGCTTGGACTTTTTCAGGATTGGTGGTTTTTTCGTTCTAGTATCTCTCTGTACGCTTTTTCTGTTGATGATGGCAGACACAAACTCATTTGATGTGATTTTGGACTTCCTGCGGAGAAATCGCTTCACAAGAGCAGAGGCAGCTTTGTGGAGTGAGCTTAGTAATCGACCAGATTTAAATGGATCCATGAAAAATCTAAACATTGAAGACAAGGACTCTGGTAAGGTGTTGGAAGGAGAAAATGGGGGCAAATTAAACAGTGAAAATCAAGGGTCAGCTTCTCAAAACAGTGATGAAGTTTCTAAGGAGCTGATTGTGAAAGAGATAGAGTGTGGGACTGGTAGAAATGGGTCAGAAAGCAATTGGAGAAATGTTGCTTCTATTGGGGATCGGAGTAAGCCTGATGAGGCAATTGGAAAAAGTGTCAAGAGCTTCACTTTCTCTAAGAATTCAGAAGATGCTGTACTTGATTTGTATTCATGGAACTTCAATCCTAGCAATGGTCCCTCTGTTCCTTATCAAAATGATGGTGTGAATAATTCGAAGAACCTTTTGGAGCTTAAGATTTCTGAGCAGCCAAGAATGCGTACAACTGAAGGCACTGATTCGGCTAAAGTTGATTTGATGAGTGGAGAAGAGATTGTCTTTTCTGGTGAAAAGAGAACTTCATATATCAGAAGTACTAGTAAGGCCAATGTGGAATCTAAGTTCGAAAAAAGAAGTGATCCAATTGAAGTTGATCGGCCACTTATGATCAGCAGTGCATATTCTAAAGAGAATGTTGTGGACAACCCATGGTCCAGAGGTGACGATAACATGAATTCAAGTTCAGATCTATGGAAGGATTGTTCTGTCAAGACCGTCTTCCCATTTTCCAAGGGGGAAGTATCAACAAGTTATAGTACCACGAGTTCTGAGAAAAAAGAAGGAAAAAAGAAGGCAGTTAACATTGATGCTAGGGCTGCAATTAAAGAGCAGGTGGATGAGGTAGGTAGAGCTTTATATTTTGGGAAGTCTCTAGGCAGTTCTGACCAAAATCATGTAAGTAGTTCAGGTTTTCCTCTTGGTTCTGATAATGCAAAGGAAGATTTTCCCAGGCTCCCACCAGTTAGGCTCAAGTCAGAGGATAAGCCATTGAATGTTAATTGGGAGGAAAAGTTTGAGCGTGATGTACATGGCGAAAAGCTAACTAGTGCCGATAGTACCTTTCTTATTGGATCATATCTGGATGTTCCTATTGGACAAGAAATCAGCTCCTCGGGTGAGTTCATATAATAAATATGTTTTTCTGATACTGTAACATAAGATTAGGCATTAAACACGGATTGTGTTCGGTTGTTGATCATTTGAGGGTCTCTTTACATCCACTATTTGATACTTGCATCAATTTCTGGAATTGGATGAAAATTACTTTTTTGGTGCAGTTATTGTTGCAATGGCTCACCTTTCAGATATTAAAAATTATAAGGGATCCTTGTTGAAAAATGAGTAACCTTTTGCGTTAAGTGTTAGGCCATTGTCAACCTGGTTGATCCGTATAAGCACACATTACCAGTAAAATATACAGTTATCAATAAGGTCCTTATTACACTTTTCTTCACTCCAGTACTGTTTCTTGGTTTCTCCAACTTTTATACTGAGGAACTTGTCTTCTACATTGTGAAATTCTTTTTTTTATACATATTGTTTTAAGTCCCGTCTTTGAAATCCTTTATGAGAAAAAGAATGCCTTGGCTGCCTTAAATAATGTCCCTTAGAGATGTCATCCTATGGAATTTCTCAATGTGGTGGATGTGCATCTTCTTAGCATTCTTTGGTGCGGAGAATAAGAGACTGTCATGAGTGGTGATTCTTTAATATTTAAACTAATCTTTACTCTAAAAGCTACCATTGTCTGACAAAGGATGTTGATTATTTTATTCTAACATATTGAATTCATCCAATTCCTTGCTTTTGAAGTCTTTGGAAGGAATCTCCTGGTTATCTTATTGGGGTCTTCGATTTTTTTTTATATCTTATAACAAATAAATAGCTTGCTTGTTTGTCACTGGATGATATGCTTTTTTTTGAGTTCTTGGTGCAGGAATGAAAAGAGCTGTTGGAGGCAGCTGGTTATCTGTTAGTCAGGGAATCACAGAAGATACATCTGACCTGGTTTCTGGCTTTGCAACTGTTGGTGATGGATTGAGTGAATCGGTTGACTACCCTAATGAGTATTGGGATTCTGACGAGTATGACGACGACGATGATGTTGGATACATGAGACAACCTATTGAGGATGAGGCCTGGTTTCTGGCTCATGAAATTGATTATCCAAGTGACAATGAAAAAGGAACAGGTCATGGGAGTGTTCCTGACCCGCAGGAAAGAGGTCCTGCCAAAGATGATGAGGATGATCAATCGTTTGCGGAGGAAGATTCTTATTTTTCTGGTGAACAGTATTTTCAAACGAAAAATGTGGAACCTTTTTCAGCATCAGATGATCCTATAGGGTTGTCAGTGACTGAAATGTATGGCAGGAGCAATGAGAATGATTTAATGGCTCAATATGATGGACAATTGATGGATGAAGAAGAGCTAAATTTGATGCGTTCAGAACCTGTTTGGCAGGGATTTGTCACCCAGACAAACGAAATCATCATGTTAGGGGATGGTAAAGTTTTGAATGAGTCTGGGAGGGCACAGCTGGATGATATACGCATCGAGGAGGATCAGCATGGTTCAGTTAGATCTATCGGGGTGGGGATTAACAGTGATGCTGCTGAAATTGGTAGTGAAGTGCGTGAAAGTTTGGTAGGAGGCAGTAGTGAAGGAGACGTAGAGTACTTTTGTGATCAAGATGTCGGAACTGGCGCCTCTAGGCACTCTCCTTATGACTCAAACAAGAAGTATGTTGATAAATCTAACAAGGATGAACAGAGAATTAGTAAACATGATTCCCATAAATTCGTGGTAGAAAATGAAAAAAGTGTGTCTACCCAGGTGAAAAATCGGTCGGATGGGGTATTTTCATTTCCACCTCCTCTCAAGGATGGGGGAGCACTACAAGCAGTCTCTAGTAAATCTTTATGGTCAAAGAACTCTAATGCTGTTATAAATGATGAAATTGACAGCGGCTTGAATGCTTTGATGGGGAAGGATAGCATGCCTGCTTCATGGCAGCAGAAGAGCAGTGATTCTTCAACTGTCAAAAGTTCTAGGGATGACAATAATCTGAATGCTGTTAGATCAGCAAACTCCAGTCCGTCCTCCCTTTCAAATTATCGTTACACTGAACGTGAGCATGCGAAGAAAGAGGAGGATGAGAAAACTGATCTTGCTAGGGAAGAAGATCCTGAGGCAATATTTGGGGATGAGGAGGCAGCTGCTGTCCAAGAGCAAGTAAAGCAAATCAAGGCTCAGGAGGAGGAATTTGAAACGTTCAACCTCAAAATTGTTCATAGAAAAAACAGGCATGCATTTTCTTTCCTTATGAATTTGTTGAGTTGTAAACCAATTTATCCTGCTTGTGTATATATCAAGCTTGCTTGCTTGGGCTTAAGAAGCTTCCATTTACATCTATATCGACACTTATAATGATGTGTGAGTCCATAGTATACTATTAACTTCTCTTATCATTTTTTTCCCTGGAGTTGAGCTGGCAATATTGCTAAAGCACTCCTCCCCTCCTTCATCAGGTAGACCATGTTATTACCTCCTTAATCATAAAACTTTGTAATTCAACTTATTTGAGGCCCTTTGTTTAGCCTGCTCATAGTTTCTTGCTTGCACCTCCTTGGTGTGTCAATAAAAATTTTCCATTCAAACCCACCCACCCTTTGTTATTGGTGCTAGACTTTTCTTGGCCTATGACGTAAAATGCATTTCATTTGGTTGAATTCGAGAGTGAGAATTTAAAACCAACAATCTTGTAAGAAAAGAGTTATCTTCTGTGTGAGGGTGGTTGTTCTCTTTCCTGAGCTATGTATTCAGGACAATATTCTATTGTGGAGGCAAAGAATTTATGCATTGCATTCTAAGAATTTTTGTTTCAATATTCCCTGAATATTTGGCGGCATAAACCAATCTGCTAATTCTCTCAGTAAAACTAAGGATTGGGTAAGATACATGCTTGTATTCTTTTGCTGGCCATCTTCCACTTGAGCTTGACATAGTGCGCATATGATTTCCTTTTAAAATTTTTTGAATTTGCTCTGTAGTTTTTTCTGCTTGTTGCAAGCCAAAGCAAGTGGGATTCTAGAGAGATTGCTTCTCTTTTGTTGTTTCATTTCTCAGTTTCCAAGCTTTATTTCCTGAAAATCCTTTAACTTAAATATGACTTTTGCATACAGAACTGGCTTTGAGGAGGACAAGACCTTCCATGTTGTTCTAAACTCTGTAATAGCCGGGCGCTATCATGTCACTGAATACCTTGGATCAGCTGCATTCAGCAAAGCAATACAAGCACATGACCTGCATACTGGAATGGATGTTTGTGTGAAAATAATAAAGAATAACAAGGACTTCTTTGATCAAAGCCTTGATGAAATAAAGCTTCTCAAGTATGTCAACAAGCATGATCCTTATGACAAGTACCACATTCTGCGGTTATATGACTACTTTTATTACCGAGTAAGTGACATATGTTTGACTATGTAAAAAGATTTCTTCAGGAGATATACTTCTTGATTATGTTTTACGTTCATGCTCATCACAATGTCCAGTCCTCATTTTGTGTTATTTTATCTCATAATGCTCTAATTTAGAGTTTTTATCATAGTTCCTTGCCTCCCATGGTCCCACCGTGTTGTCTTGAATGCTGGCTCTCTGCATTCCCTCTGTGTATTTCATTGTCTGTAAAATTTAGCTTGTGTTTTCTTATCTGCTTATAAAATCTATGAACTAAGTGGTGCTCCAACTTCATGCAATTTGTTACTCCCCCTTATGATTCCATTTATTGTGAACATGCTATTCCCTGGATGCTTTGTCGGTGAACACTTGTTTTTAATGATATTTCCTAGTGCAATGCAATTTGTTCTTCTTTTCTTGCAAATGCTTTTTGTTGGAACCTTAGGCTTAATACAAGAGGAGGTGAATTGTATAAAGTAAGTAATTTCTAACCAGTTTGAAGTTTGAACTTTTCTGATTAGTAGAGTATGTTTTCTTATAGAAATCAGTTTGTTGACCTATGTAGTCTAGAAATTATGATATGGTGATTAACAAACAAAATGCTAAATCTATTCTGCCAGAGCAAATGCTAGTGATGCTCACACGCTTCAATCAATCAAGTAAATACAAAAGAAAAAAAAGAGAGACAAGTGAGGTTGTTTAGCTTGAATGTGAGTTATACCTGTGTGACTTTTGGTTCCACTTGGTGGGCTTGACCCCTGCCCAAAAGTGGGGGAGATTGTTGAGAAAAAGTCACTCATTGCTAAAATAAAGATTTGATGGACGGTTTTATAAGCTCATGTGTTCCTTGTTTTAAAGCTGCGGGCCCTGGGGCCTGTGATGGTTGGTCCATTGGATTGCTTTTATTAGATCTACCTAGGCCTTGAACAATCAATCCTTGTTGTCTGTTGCATGCTAAATTGATTCGTCTCGGACTTTACTTTGCAGGAACATTTGTTAATAGTATGTGAGCTTCTCAAGGCAAACCTATATGAATTTCATAAGTTTAATCGAGAATCCGGAGGGGAGGTTTACTTCACAATGCCAAGATTGCAGGTTTGGGGGTTGAATGTTCTTTTTGAGAGCTTTTATCAATTATTCATGCTGGTATGTAATATATTCCCATGAATTGCTCTTTGCAGTCGATCACCATTCAGTGTTTGGAGGCTTTACAGTTTTTGCATGGGCTTGGCCTTATACATTGTGATTTGAAGCCTGAGAATATTTTAGTGAAAAGTTACAGTAGATGTGAGGTAAAGGTCATTGATCTTGGGAGTAGCTGTTTTGAGACAGATCATCTATGTCCATATGTCCAATCCAGGTCCTACCGTGCTCCAGAGGTTATCTTGGGACTACCATATGACAAGAAGATAGACATTTGGTCACTTGGCTGCATATTATCAGAACTTTGTACAGGAAATGTGAGTTTAGCCAGATTAATTTAATTTTTTGTAATGTACCGGTAATTGATACTTTATCCTTGATCCATGCATTTTAGATTATTTCATCAAGACTTGGTGCATCTGGTTCACCATTGTGTATTTATCTAACAGTTGTGGACTCTTTTTTTTTTTTATGAAAAAGCCTTTTAAGATCTACCTTGGACCTTTTTTCCCTTTTAAATATATTAGTATTTTAGTTGAAATCCCTACAAAAAGTTATCTTGCTGTTTCGAAGGTTTATAATTCTTCTACATCGCTGTTGTAGTTAGTATGATATTTCATTAAGAGTTTAGTGATGCAAAAGTGACAGTGATCTATTTATATATGTTTATGAAGAGAGTAGTGATGAAAAAATGACAGTGATTTATGTTTTTACATAACTATAGTATCTGGACATAAACTGACACTATTCTAGTAGAGAGCCTATGCTCCCAATTAAATCTCCATGATAAATGGTTAAAAGTCTCTATGGTACTAGCGTTGAACATCTATCTACACAATACATGTAAATCCTATTATTATTTCCTAAAGATGCAAGTAATTTTACATATTTCATGGATTCAAATCGATTAAACGACATTAGGACTTTAAAGATCTTAGTTTCGGGGTACTTACCTAAGTTGTATTCGATCCAAAGTGAATTGTTAAGTCATAATTATGATATATCATCGTCACTTTAGCATTACAACCTCTATGCATAGTTTCGAGTGTCACATTTGAGCATGTATTTGTTGCACAAATCAAATAACAACATTCGTTGAGCGTTTGGCTGATGGAATGTATTTGTATTTGTGCTTTCTCCATCCTCTCGTTGTAGAGGATGCTGTTTGTTACTATGTTCTTTTCATACCTTTTCTTGGAAGGCAGACTCAACGTACATGAAACGAGGGTGTAGTTAACTTATCTATAGTAGTTGTTCGATGAATGGCATAATTGTATATCATAATTCTAGTTTTTTTTCTCAACATCAAGGGCGCTGGTGCATATGGTTTCTAATGAAACGTGCCTTTGTTTAGGTCCTCTTCCAAAATGATTCACCTGCAACGCTGCTTGCTCGAGTGATTGGAATCATTGGCCCCATTGATCAAAGCATGCTGGCCAAAGGGCGAGATACATACAAATATTTTACAAAAAATCACATGCTTTATGAACGGAACCAGGTTAGTCTTTTATTTCTGAAAGATATTTCTTTTTCCATTTGCAAATAAACTGTCTGCATTTTTGCACTTGTCAAAAGCTTGCACTTATGATATATAACAAAATGGAGATTTATAATTTTAGTCTGACAGAAAGACTGCAAATCGAAGGGTACTATCAGAATTGTTGCCTATAAGCATGTGTTGGTATTCATGAAAGGCCACAATATGAAAGATAGGGTGAAAGCATACTTTTTTCAAAACATATGTTTCATTGGCAAGCATGCATATGTTCTTGTTTTGATTTACGTAATAATTATTTTGTTTATTACCATCCCACAGCCACAATTTAGTTAAAGCAGCTAAAAGTCCTAGTATTTTGATCTGTGTACTGATGTACCAAAAAAGGTCCACCATCTTAAGTTTCCATTTGGTGTAGCAGTTAGTGGTTCTCTTTCATGTATCGTTGTTAAGCAATAATTAACTGACTTTTTTTTCTTTTTTTTTTTGGCTCATTTTTCCAACTTTGAACTGACACGCACATGATGCCCATCTAAGTCAAATATTAATTTTGTATAAGAAATTAAGAAGTCAACTAATGATGGATATTCGTTGTCAGATGGGATGTTGCAAGGAGCATTAGCAGCATGACGGCTGCCTAAGATTTTATTTTCTCCAAGGCTTTCATTTTCTTTTCTTCCCCTTTCCTGCCTCTTTATTGTGAATTTTTTTTGTTAGGGAGTATATCTTTTCAATTTCATTGATGTTGTGTTGGCAATATATAACATTATTCATTTGCATGATATTCTTTTGGTACTCAAAATAAATGTTAGTTACCATAAATTTTTCTGGGCACCGAATATTATTTTCTGCCTTCTCAGGAGACCAATAGACTGGAATACTTAATACCCAAAAAGACTTCATTGAGGCATCGACTGCCGATGGGGGACCAGGAGTTTATTGACTTTGTTAGTCACATACTTGAAATCAACCCAAAGAAGCGCCCATCTGCATCTGAGGCTCTGAAGCACCCCTGGTTATCATACCCTTACGAGCCGATATCATCTTAAATTAGCTGAAGCTTCTCTTACTGGAGGCAGCAAGCTGCAGTGCCCTTGTGTTTGGCCGTCAGTGGTGTTTGGGAGGGAAGGAACCACATCTGATTTCCAATTGAATTTGGCTCTCTCTTTGAAGCAATAATTATAAAAGTTATTGTGTCCCTTCTACCAACCTGCACGGTGCAGTGCGTTCAGAATTTGGTTTTGCAGGTCGTGTCTGTATTTTCCTCCCCTTACCGCCTTGTATTCGCTTTGCGTAATTGGGAATGTAATCTTTCCCTGACACATTGTGCTTTCAAAGGTTTTTTCAATCGCCTGTTTTGTGATCTGCTGGAGGGGGTATCTTAAAAATCTTGTTGTATATGAGGTGTGATAATTGTTTTAGGTTATGTGCTAGAGAAAAGCTGCATATCCAATTTTTTTGATTGGCTTGCAACAAATTGTTCCACTGTATTAACTTCAAAGCAAGCCTTAATCTGAGCTGTACTCTTTTATGTAATGCAAGCACTCTTTTTCATATCTTGTGTACAGAAATGGGTTTAGAGTTGAATTTGTAATTTTGTTATTATTTGTTTAATTTGAATTTCTTGTTTGCTGGGAATAGGAAGTGAGGTGGGTGATTATGGGGTTGGACAGTTTTCCATTTACTTATTTTGACTGTTTTCCAGAACGTCTGCTATGTTTGGTATGAACATTTGAGAGCATTCCATTAGACAATCTGTATGAGTAGCAAGGCTTTTTAAGCGACATGACACGTCAAACATTTTTTGTTAGCGCAACTCATCTCATTTCATCGGTAGTTTTGGAACTCATCTCACAACAATATGTCAAAATACAACACTTCCAAATTAACCCAACCTCATCATAGTAGGTCAAAATGCAACACTCCTAAACGAATCCAATGGTTAGGCGCTTGCTTTTTTCGTCAATTTGAAAGACACTAAGAGCAATACTAGTAGTTGTCATTTGTTTAGAAAGCTTAGAGCATCCACAATGGGATGATTTTGAAGTACTTGAGATGATACTTTCTTGATAAGTTAAGTGTTAGATGTCCACAATGGGTATAATGGAGTGTATTTCAAGTACTTGAAATGTTACTTTTTTGATAAGTATAGCGTTACCTGCACACAATGGGTGAAAAATGACACTTGAAAATTTAGTTGTGAAAAAAGGATACTTGAGAGTTGGAGTATGTATATAGTTGATGAATAGTGGAGAGATGATGAAAAGGAAGAAAGAGGTGATGAAAAGGAAGAAACAGATAATGAAAATGAAGAGAGAGAAGATGAAAAGGAAGAGAGAGATGATAAAAAGGAAGAGAGAGAAAATAGAGAAAGTGAGTATTGAGTGTTGGAATGTATGGAGTGTTGATGAATAGTGTATATTGTGTGATTCACTCATCCAATTAAATTGTGCCACGTAGGATAAAAAAGAAGAGAGAATGGTTTTGGAGTGCTTGATATTACAAGCACCACTGTGGATGCTCTTCTCATGAGCAACAAAAGAATAACGACGCCAAGAATTTAGGTGCTTCCCTCAATTGAGATAGGCAAGTAGTTTTCGATCAATTATATATTAATCAATATTCGATTGATTGGTCTAGGGTCGTCGAAGTCACTTCGTTTCTTTTTATCCAAGTTTCTTCTCTTTTTGTCTAACTCACTTCATTTTTTTTTTCTATGTGAGTTTCAAGAGTATCCCTATTCATTAAGTCCGAAATCCACATCTATGAATTGAAAGGTCCGAATAATGGAAAACAACATTCACTATGAACGTACGTATGTATGTATGTATATGTGTATATCCATGCATTATACGTTAATCCGACTGTATATATCCATGTTGTTGCCCCCTCTTATTATATAGCTCACCTCATGCCTACGTGTGTGTACGTATGTTTTTCTTTATGTTTCTGTCTGAGAGTTCTGGAAAATGTCAAAGTTAATATTTTTTGATACTCAGAGTACATGCAAAGTTCTTGGGGTGTGTGTATATATATATATATATATATATATATATATATATATATATATACATATATATTTTGATACTCAGAGTACATGCAAAGTTCTTGGGGTGTGTATATATATATACATATATACATATATATATATATACATATATATTTTGATACTCAGAGTACATGCAAAGTTCTTGGGGTGTGTGTGTATATATATATTCTTGGTATATAGAAAGATAAATAAAGAACACAATATCCATGATTGGGAATAAATTAAACAGGACGTTCATATATCTTACCTCTACAACAACATGCAAATTTATATACCTAATTAACTAGAATTAATTAACGAATCCAGGGATGCGAAGAGTTTAACATGGACACATGGTATAGAATTAGGGGCGGATCTATGTTTAGGCTAGGCAGGCTTGAAAACAAATTATCATATATGCTACTAAATAACTAAATTTCAAATTAAATCCACTTATTTATATTTTTTCTAATAATTTTACAATATGTATGGTTAATTTAAAAT
Source organism: Tripterygium wilfordii (assembly GCF_013401445.1). NCBI lineage: Eukaryota > Viridiplantae > Streptophyta > Magnoliopsida > Celastrales > Celastraceae > Tripterygium > Tripterygium wilfordii. The sequence goes on from NC_052247.1 coordinate 3,870,657, forward strand.
CTATAATTATTGATTGATATACAATCATACACATACAAGAGAACAAATATTTATTGCTACACACTCATACATGATGATAGATGATTTCCACTCCATGAAAAATCGTTTTTCATAACTTAAATGATTGTTTATTCCAGGTCACATTTATATATATATATATATATATATATATATGTCTAATTTAATAACTATATAGATATTTACTTAATTTAAGGACTAAAATTACTTATTCGATCACTTTTCATTAAACGTCCTAAAAAAATTTCGGATACGCTACCCCTCAACTCCCATCAACCTTCGCCTCCCCTCTTATAAATTTCTACATCCACTGTTGACCAACCCCTAAATCCATTTACTAGATCTGCCCCTATATATATATATATATATATATATATATATATATATATATATATATATATATATATATATATATATATATATATATATATCATGTAAATATACCATTATATTTGAGTTTGGAATCAACAGAGATTCTGCAATTAATTTGAACATTCCTTCTTCTTCTTTTTCTCTTGATACATTGTTTTACACTAGCATTCTGGATTAAAGATTTTGCTTTTAATACATGCAACTTCATTTTCCCTACACATACATACATATGCCTAGCTAATTAACTGCTACGTACATATGTCTCTTAAATATTACATATTCATACATCTGCCAAATGCAATTAAAGTTGTAACTTCTAGTTCTAGTTAGCTAGGTAAGTAGTTGAAACAACTCATCAAGCATGCTTGATACATTTATATATATGTGTAGATGCGTTTTTTTTTTTGCATCCACAGGATTATCCGCTCTGGGGTACCTCTACAGGCGTTCCTACTATCCCCTCACGGTATTCACTTTCCCATCTCCACGAGGTCATGGGTTCTAGTGGGGAGGTGGGATATTTTTCTGAAATAAATCCGTGAGTGAAGGGTAAGAACGCCCTTAAAAGTACCCAGAGTGGACAATTCCTTGGATGCAAAAAAAGCATCCACAATATGTATACATGTAAGTGATTTAGTTGATAAGAGATGGATGATCACCACAACTATGAAGAAGAGCTTCCAATTGATAGGAAATCAAAGAATAATGGAACACCAGGTGCTGCCTTCTTGTGTTGCTCCTGCTGATTGACTTCCTCATCATCTCTTCTTGCATTGTCTATCACTTCACTTTTGTTGGATTCTGTGTTTATTTGGAGAAAATCATAAAACTCCATCGGCTGATTCTTATTATAATCTGCAACACATGTAAGAATACATAATTAATCTTCAAAAAAGAAAAACAAATAATAAATATCCCTATGCATATATGAACCAATTTATATAATATATACACATGGTTTGAAATACAATAATGCACACTAATCAGGAAAATTTGACATTGTAAAACTTCATTAAATTGAGTTTAAAAAAATTGACAGTAAATAGGGTAAACAGAGAAAATAGTTCAATATTAAAATACTTAAATAATTTACTTAACTTTCTTCTTCTTAAAATTTGATAATTGTGGATGTGTTTTTGCAGCCAAAGATATTGATACACACTCTCTCAAACTAAAGAGGTTATGGATTAATTCGAGTGGGGGAAGCGGGATCATTTTCTACTATGAGGGGAGGGTAAGAATACCCGTAGATGTACTTCAGAGTGGACAATATCTTTAGACAATACTCAAATATTTTTATAAAAAAAACATTAATGGAAGACACAAGTGATACAAGACATAGAACTCCATTGCCTTTACCTTCATGTTGTGAAGACATCAGATTTTGGACATGGAAGCTGTGAGTAGTACTGAAAGGATGCTCATGATATTTTTCACAATACTTGTCAACAAATATTGAACCAAGACTCCTCCTCATCCCATTGTCACACCCCATGATTTGCAAGTCAGCTGGTTTAGAGATATTAGAAGAAGAAGAAGAAGAAGAAGAAGGTTTATGGTGATGATGATTATGGTTTAGTAGAAGTGATTGAGCTGCTCTTTTGGCATAAAGCCTTGATCTTTCTCTACACCTTCTTGCCATAATAACATGCCAATGATTCTTGACAGCGTTGTCGGTTCGACCGGGGAAAAGCCTGGCAATAACAGCCCATCTGTTGCCATGAATTCTATGTGAAGCAAGAAGCCTCTCTTCTTCCTCTTCTGTGAAAGGTGTTCGATTGATTCTTGGATCCAACTGATTGAACCATCTCAACCTACAACTCTTCCCTGCACATATATACATATACATATACATATATATATATATATATCATCAATTTGTTTAATAATTAAGCAAAACCATGTATCAATTAGTCACTGTCACATACATTAACTTCTCCCTAAATTAACTTCCTTGCATTTTTAGGTGCATATATATGTTAGCTGGGTTGTTAGCATCAAACCCTAGAACCCATAATTTTTTCAATAACTAGATATTTTGAGAAAATCTTGTAAGAAAAGGTAAATATCAAGTCAGTTGTTTCAAATAGAGATTTTAGGCACTACATGTGTATATATATATATATATGTTACTGCTACTAGAAGCCCTAGAGGGTTCATATTCAATAGTAACAAATGATTTAAGCAGAAAATCAAGTGGTGGGTTGCTCTAGTTGATTGATGAGGTATTGATCGATGATAAATATAATTACCTGATCTTCCTTGAAGCTTTTCGGCTATGGCGTTCCAATTATGAGGACCGTATTTTTCCACCAACTCCTTAAGCTTTTCATCTTCAGCTGGCCTCCAGTGGCCTCTGGTACACATGATCTGATCTTCTTCTAGCTTAGCTAGCGACAACTATCTATCAAACCCTAATCCAATCCTCTCTCCTCTTTGTACTTCTACAACTATCTAGCTACTACCTAAAGAAACCAAAATCAGAGAGAGAGAGAGAGAGAGAGAAGTAGTGGTGGTGGTATAGGAAGATGAGATGATTATATAATTATTTGTGGAAGAAAAAGAGAGAGATTAGAGATAATTGGGAAAGTGTTTGAATTCCGTTAGAGAGTGCGGAGGGTTTGGACAGACCTCGGAGTGCACCAGCGATTGATGCTACGTCTAGGCTAACAAACAAACGCACCCTCTTATAAGTAATATATATATATATATATATATATATATATATATATATAGAGAGAGAGAGAGAGAGAGAGGGAGAGGGATTGCTTAATAGGGTGAATTTCGTTCTCCTTTCAACGTCTTCCTTAGTTTCTAACCTACAACGTCTACTTGTAAACCACCTACATATATTGCCCCATCATTTACATATATGTGTATATATATATGTAACAATATTCAACGATGAAATGTTATCAAAAGGGGAGAGAAATTCAATGAGTATATATATGAAGTTTGTGTTAATTAACAGTTGACATTATTTAATCAATTTAGTAAATTAAGATTGCGTTAATTAAGTAATTAATTTGGAGTTGGTATTATTGTTATAGACTTTGTGGGGTTTGTATACGTATGGGAGGAGGTGTTTTAGGTTTTTGATCACCTTTCAGACCTAACTAATTAACTGTTTTTCTTAACTGCACGTGGAGATTCGAGCAGCCATCGGCCTATTTTTTGAGTCGAAACACATGTTGGTCTCCCTCTAGACCTAGTTGTTTAGTTGTTGTTGAAATTTAAATTGTGGTATTTCAAAACAATGTACAATTAAAGATTCTTATGAGTTGTCCAAAATGCCCCTCACCATGCATGCAGTAGCACTATCGATCTCTCTTATTTGCTACCGAACTTGGGGTTGGGTTAAGTAATTATTCGGTGGTCTCGGTACACTACGTCATACACGTTGATATGGAGTATCAGAATTCAGAACCAATGAAATGATGTCAATTCACAGGTGATTGGTGTATTTTTGAAATATGAATTGCAAATTACTTATATACATTCTCAACTACCCATGCATTGTTACCACATACCATCTCATGAATCGACATAGCTTATTGATTTCGGTACATCACATCATCATATGTATGGTGTTCTAGGACCATTGAAAGATGGTTAACAAGTGTGGATGTAATATTCTGCATCCAAGGGTATTCTCCACTCTGAGATATCTTTAGGGTATTTCACCCTCCGCTCATGGTTTTATCTCAAGAAAATATTGCGTCTCTCCCAATCGAACCCAAAACCTTATAAAAGTGAGAAAGCGAATACCCAAGTTGTCAACTAATCGATCTTTGAATATCATTTGATCACACAGGGACTCGATTAAAAAACTTGGGTGATTTATCGACTCTAGGATCAGGGAAAAAACTCAAATGGGTTCTTCTCACAAGTGTCAACACTTGCTTTCAAATCGATGACGGATGTGGAGAGAAACATTACCTAACTCTCTTGTTATCAGAATTGATCATATTTTAACTTTTTAATAACAAGTAGTCAGTATGTATGTTAATTGATTCAGTAGTGCTAAATAGCTCATATAGTAATAGCCCATAAGAGTTCAAGTCTCTTAAATGAAATTTTAAAATGTTTTAACTCTCAAAATATATTTTAGCTTTTAAAAAAAATTACATATTTAGAATCAACACATAAAACTCTTTCTAACAAGATTCATTGTGGATGAGTTTTATCGGATAAATCTTAATTCTATTATTTTTTTTAATGGAATTTCAAAAACAAATGAATTCAGAACTAAAATAATAAATTCTAGACGGTGCTTTTCAAAACAATAAAATCTATATTAAAATAATAAATTATGGATTAAAAGAGTGGAAAAAAAAAAGTATTCCATTGATTAAATCAATGAAATAAACTGTTGGGCTCGGACTACCATACTCTGGGCTACATGTCACTTTCACAATTGAATATACCCAAAATTTATTTCAAGCACGTGGCATATACAACTAGAATAGAGAGTATGAACATCTATGAAGCAGAGTTTCAAACTCCAATTACGGGTGCCTTATAGACTTGTTTGCAGGGTGTCCAACTTTTTTACTTGACTAATTTCTTGAGCATTTGCATAAATGCACACGTGATCATGTAAAATCGTGGATCCCATATGATACATAGGATATCGTGTACATTCGTCTCAATATTTGTGATAGCTAAGGAAAAAAAAAACACTAAGATACAAAATATTGCTCGGCTGTATTACCCCCAATAAAGGGAATGGGTCTTCCTTTTGACCGTTGGCCTACCATTCTCCAGGTGGGAGAGAAAGAAATTGCTTGTTAAAAAAGTGAGGGAGAGAGCAATCTCCCATCTTTCCACCCACCATTTGTCCGCAGGAAAACTACTGCCCAAGAGATTGGTTCCTGTCAATACTAGCTAACTCAACCGTTTTCTTTCTTCAACTGTGAACATATTTACATATACCTCTCTCTCTCTCTCTCTCTCTCTCTCTAACAAACAAAGACAGGTCTGATTTCTGATACAAGGGAAAAAAAAAAAACTAATAATATGACCCCTCACATCTGCATCTTGATCAAGGCCAAAAGGTATGATTAATGAAACAAAATAATCCAAAAGAGAAAGCCAGAGTCGTCATCTACAGTCTTCACATATACATACTTCATATATACATACACATGGCATACCTCATGTATTTTATTATATATTGACTCACAATCCCAACTGTTTCATCCATGAAGGCCTTCCAATACTGTTTACCTGTTTCACCTACTTCTTCCCTTACCATCACAGAGTTTCCTGAATGCCCAAGGAGTTAGTTTCATCTAAACGGAAAAAATTCAAGTCTTCTCTTACGCTAGAATGTAAACAAGACTTCCACGATTCATAGAATTTCTTGTTGCAGTAGTCTTTCCTAACCTGCAGTACATAAACAATACTTCTGTATCACATACATTTTACCGGTGGAAGTTCAAATTGCATATTCTTGCTTGTACTATTTTCCTGTGTACCAAACATCCTTGATAGTTGGTAACCAAAACTGACCCAGTCAATTGGTTCAACTGAAGAGAATGTTGCAACACATCTAATTGGTAGAAAACTTGTATATCACAGCAATCTAGTGATCTACCTACCCATAGCAACATTAACTATCTAACTAACAGAGGCAAATCATGTAATTTCTGCATAAAATGGACATGTCTCTCCCATAATCTATTTATATTCTGCTCTAATTGTGGGCCAAACCATGAATCAGATATCTAAATCACCTGATTAAACATAAAAGAAAAAAAAATCCGAGACCACAAGTTTCCTAAACTTCTCAACTGTAAAACAGCAGAAAGCCAAATTAAGAACCATTCAAAGAGTATACCCACCCACCAAATATGTATTGCTAATGTAACGCTTCTATCTTATAGTTAACATATTTTCTCGTGGTCACATTTCATTGCGACACAACCAATACGTATCTAACTCAAGTCACAACTTGCCCAATCAACAGTTGAAAATATCTTCTCCACTACTGTTTAATTCACAAAACTAAGCAGTAAACAAGTTCGTCATAAAAAGCAATTCAGTTAGAAAAACAAGCAAAGATGCATTCAAAATGATACATTGAGTGGAAAACACTTTAGGGCCTGCAGGTATTAGGTAGAAGACAGGGATGTAATGTCAATTTTGGCATGTATAAATTTCGTTAAATGAATTTTTGTACTAACCATGATGGAATATAGCACCTTTATACCCTCTAATAAAACTGACATGCCTTAAAATGAATTCCTAAATGATCAAAGCGAATGTTGCCCTTTCACTATGAATTACACCAAACAGATCTCATCTGAAAGTGTTTTATCAACAACTTCTGCACGAATGTCGGTAATTCAACTATAAAAGAGCATCAGCAGCCATCAAGAAGTCATCGTTTGACAACATATAAAGCTCCACTATCTTATTGGATTTGCAGTCATAGAAAAGTAACAGTGTAACACTTTATTAGTACTAATAGGAAAATCTAATCAATGGCAATAAAAGCAGTGGACCATTTCTTTCAGCTCAAGTATAGATTGACTCAATACTCAACACTTCAAAGTTGATAATTGATAGCAACATTTTGGTATGTTTAGATTTGATAAAGAGCTCATATCCTCTTCTAGAGAATCATCTATAGGGGGAAGAAATAAAAAAAAAAAAAGGCATAAGCAAACTTTAACATTACTCAAGAGTGCCTCAGCAATCACTCAGTAGGCCACCACAATGCCGAAAAAATCTCTATCCAATGGCAAAATTTCAAATTAAGAGCTCAGTTTGTCAAAGTCGGTGCAGCGTAATCCAGAATAGAAATGATAATCTATTGTCCACTTGTCGACTAGGAGCACAAATGTAGGTTTACTGGTCCTAGAATCACTAAGATGAATGCATTAGTCAAAATAATACTAACTATCAAAAGGAAGTCGTAAAAGTAAACACTTAATGACACATTGCTCTTTCATTACACAATTCGCAGCTAAGTTAAAAAACATAAGTTCCCCACTAGCACAAAATTTACGACCCTAAATAAATCATGCGTATCTTATACTGAAACTTCCTAAAGTTTTCTTCATATGATGTATGATATATAGTTATGTACTTTTTCTTTGGTATCTATATGAATCAACTGTTACCACTTGGCAATAAATATCACTGATGTTTATCTAATATATAAATTTGTACTTTTCCAGTTATGGTTATGACTAGAATCATCAGCTGAAATGAAATAAACGACCTCATTATTAACTAGGTATTGCAACGATTAGATTAGTGATTCTGTAAGCATACAGAAAATTGAGCATATCATAGAAATTGGAAAGACTGCTTGAAATCTGATGGTTCCAAGTAGAAGGGTACTACGACGTCCAAACTTCTTAGCAAAGTGGGATGAATCAGGGAAAAAATGGGACTTGCAAGTAAAGTTTGCATATGTAAGACTGAATATTTTCAATATAAATGCTTTATAGGAGAAAAGATAACAGTAACTTAAACCCTGTAATATGTTGTCCCAAAATATACCATCACCGAGACCCATGAAATAAAATAGAGTAAACACAGAATGCTTTTGCTTAAAAACAGGAGCTGCAGAGCAAGAATGGTTTTGATTAGATTTAATACAAAACTATTGAAACCGCATTTTAACAACTGAATTTGATCTAAAAAATGTGTGAAAATGGGCCTATACAACATATGACGTTTTGTGAGGCATTACAACCTCAATGACATGAGACACTGGATCAACTTCATACTATGAGGCAGAGTAAAGTCAGCATATTTTGGATTCATTGCACTACATTATAATGGTATATTCAATAACTATCAAATTACATGCACAACATTAATAGCAGTTATAAAATACAAAACAAAATGAGACATGGTATGCTTTGACAACTGAAAAGTTTCTACTCAAATCTACTCTATAACTAGCTCATTCAGATATGATTTCACCACATATAATAATACTTCATATACCATTTCACAACAGAAAAAGTTTTAGTGATTGATTGGGTATACTAGTATTAGAGGTTAGGACAATGGACGAACATCAGAGACGGTTTAATTCAAGCAAGTGACTTCATGTGTATTCTGAAACTCTTTTTTTTCAGCAACCAATATCAAACGTCGTAATTTTGTTTGGTACTCACAGGGCCGAAAACTCAACTTCCTGTGTGCAAGGACGATATGTGACAAAAGTGCTGTCATTTGAGAAGGATCCAGGGTTGAAACAAGTGATTCCTGTGTATTTGAATGCCTTCTGCTCACTTTTGTCTCCTAAAACTATCTGCATTTACAAAAATCATATAAAAAAGAATCAACACCAGAGAATCTTACAAAACGTCACATGGCTAAAAATATGTTGATAAATAATACTGTCAGCTTCAAGAGAAAAAGTCGCTGGCATCCCTCCAAAATTTGTGATGTAAACCTAATCTGAGTTTATCCATCTATTATGATCGAAATGAAATGATTTTTTGAACTGGATGAAACACAAAACATGTCGCAAACCACCCCCAAGTGTGGAAGCTTTTCACCCAAGCCTTCTCTTCCTTTTTTTAATGAGGTAGAAAGCATATCCAACCATTCAAATTTTGTTGGTGGGATTTACTTACTGTCTGTTAGCATCACATCATCATACCTGCTACAGAATGTGATTTCCTATTTTATGAGAAACTATTGAAATCTCTATAAGGTCTCATGGCACCAAGGTTTTCACTTACCACATAATAATTAGTAGTCGGTCTCAAGAAATAATGACAAATGATTTTGCTCAGATCTCTTGTAAGGTTGTAGCACAGTGATTCAGACCTTGTCCATTTATTTAGCTATGCATGATTCTAAATTTCTAGAATTCAATAAGCTACAAAAAGACATTCTAACCATTCAACTTTGTTTGATGTGTTTCAACACATCTCATTGTGATAGCCACTACAACGTCGTTGATACTTTGTACATAATTTGATGATAAGGCAGAATGTATTCCAGAATTAAGACAGGAAATAGAAAGATTCAAGAAGGACCATATGTGGAGTAGGATAGAGATGGAGACAGTGATCATAGTTTCAAATTATTGGCTGTACAGTGAGAGGGAGTGGGCAGAGATGACTTTGATGGGTTATTGTAGCAACAAGCTGCAGCAAAAAAAAAAAAAACAAACAAACAAACAAACCAACCCACGCATGTTAAGGACCAATATCCGATAATAAAAACACCTGTCAGCAAAAACACACCCAACCGCACAGAGAAAGAGCGGGAAATGAGGAGGAAGGAGGGCAGTGGAATACCAAGGGAAAGGAGGGAGGACTTACATGCTCAAAAGGGTCATTAGTTTCTTCGGTAGATGGAGGTATCAGGCACGGTCCACGCATCCTATACAGCAGATCTTGATGGAAAAATACAATTAGTTTCTGCATTCATGCACAATAATTGGTTTGTTAAGACTGACAGCTGCACAAAATGTTATAACAAGTTCATTGCACTCATTAAGATTGACGCCGCAATATTGGCCTCGTAAGAGTTGCACAACAATGAAAATTTTCACAAAACAATGAACGGTGCATCCATCAAGAGGATGTCTACTGAAGGAAGCACACTCTCAGTACGTGATTTAGTAGTCAGTAAGCGAAAAATTAACCTGCAAGGATTACTTGAAAATATTGCATTTGGGATCTGCTTCTGAAGCTCTTCAGTTAAGTATTTTGGTAAAGCATGCCTAGGTAGGACTATGGAGGGACCTGAAATCATCAAAAATTCCACTCAGAAATTCAACACAGTAAGAGAAGTCAAAAGAAGTATGCAATGGCCAGTTTTCTTCACCTGCATCATCAGGACCTGGTATAAACAGAAACCGACTATGCTCCTTTAGCCTAGGATGGGCTTGATAACTTGCCCTAACTTGCCAAACTGCAGTCTGCATGTCTAAGTCATGCATTAATGCATTTTTAACATGGATACCATTTTTATAGCAATAACGTGCGCGACAAAATCATTGCTACCAAAAACCCTCACCTTAGACTTGAGAAATCATGGAAGGAAAGGTTACACGGGTGGGAGCAAAAGTTCCCCATGAAAACAAATAAGGACGGAACTACGTCTACAACTCTACATTCTCAAACCCATTAAGTACAGTTTCCAGCTTTCCCATGGCCTTCTCTACGGACAAGCCAGTATGAATGTATGATTAAGCTGAGCTATGAATCCCCAAGTATTTTCTTATATTCAAGGAAAGAGAAAACAAATGCCAAGTGGAGAGAATAACCTCTTCATTGGCTAGCCAAATGTCAGAGAGTATGACGAACATATCATTAACAGCTCCCTTGTCCAATTCTGCAAGTCTAAGCCAAGGGAAGTATATAGGAAACTCAAGCAAATACAAGGCTGTTAATAGCTACTCTGAGAAATTCCAATTTCCAAAGATTGAATATATAATTACTCTATCATGCATACCAATGACAAAAAGTAAAAGATACAGTGTCCTCTTTTGTCAGTATACCACTACCAAATAAGTCATGCTCTTCAAGTAACTTGATAGACTTTTCCCTCTCCTACAATGGAGGAAATCCGTACGTAGTTACCTTCATAACAAAAGGTAACTATTAGTATGCCTAATGGACCTGATAGAAGCTTGCATGCAATGGCTTTGGCAGAAGCAATAAAAAATAAATTGGTCTTTGTCTGCATGATTACAACAGATGAGTTGAGAGTCGTGATATGGCAACGAGTAGGTAACATGGCATGTGAAAAGCTGTATTCACAGCAACCATTGCCCTGAATATGCATGTGAAAAAAGATTATAATTTTCTCAGAAATTAGATGTAATCTCAGTTGTGAAGACGCATTCAGATCATACATTAGGACCAAATCTTTTACAGGTCGCAAAACAGACTGAACAAATTGCTGAACTGAAGAATGTAAGGCTTACCTGAAAAATACCCTCTAAAAGCATCTTGCCTTCCGCTACAACTTTTGTGTTCTCTGAAAATAATCCGGTAGTTATCTTGTATTGCTTGTTAAAGAAAATGATAATTAGTTTGACTTCTTATAGCACTTACATCAAAGGGTCTATCAGTAAAAAAAAATTATGAAATTAAAATGCATCCATTAGCCACTAGCATCAGTAAAAAGAATAATACTTAATTATGATAATTATTCCTGATATTATGGATTTGCGCAGGCTAGTGCGCAGAAGCATAATCTTTCCTTGTTGCAAATCATGACTCAACATAGTACAAATAGAGAATGAGGACTCCGTAAAACTTGGAATTTTTAGTTTTTAGATGTCAAAAGCACAAATAGAATAAGAAGCACTACTACATTAAACAAAAGGCCAGTGAAAAATAATTAAGTGCAAACAGAGATGTGCATGGCACTATGGCAGTATAAGAACTGGAAGACATGTATCAAATTAATTAAATCAAATAACATCATTACTGGCATTATTCTAAATAGTCATTGAGTATGAGTAAAGTGTGCTAGAAAAAAAAAAGGTTAAAAAACAACCTTTTTAACACCACACTGGTATTATTGCTTTGGCTGATGATCACACATGATATTTTATATTCACAGCATGAAATTGCTTTTAAAGAAAAGAAAACTATTATGGACACATAGTTGAAAGGATATTGCTCTGGACAAATCAATTTCCACTGAAGCGGTAAGATCTTCCAAGTAGAAGTGCCCATCTTCTAACTGGGATATAACTCCCATGACCCATCTTCTTCCCGTACATACAGGCTATGGCAACAAGGAGAGAGAAGGGTAAGAGGAAGCAGGGGAGTGGGGGAAGGGGAGAGAGAGAGGGAGAGAGAAAGGCACGTCACGACTTCCATAATGTGACATTTCAGTATCAAAAGCAGGTTTAGCAAAATGTGGATCGCGGGAGACTCTCTGAAACAGCATCAGAAACCCATCCCTGTATAACGCTGCTTTTGCGGATGCAGCGCCATGGATAGGTAGGCTTGCTGTATGCCTAGAATTAATTAATTAAAAAAAAACGCTCTACTTCACAAATTCACAATGAAACACTCATTCTCTTTTTTAAGCTCATTTCCAATTTTATGGTCGGCAAATGTAAATCAGTAAATCTGGCAAAATAGCACTTCGTTTCGTTTTTATTCATAAAATTCACTGATCAACCAAACATGGGAGATATAAGAAAAGGTAATCAAACAGTCACATGGATATATCATACGCAAAAAAATTAAGCAAAATAGTTGCTTCATTTTTCTCAAATATTTTTGGAGAAACTCAATCATCAGAGAATATGAAGGCCATACTCATATAATTGTTTCTTGATGGGATCGTAACGGAATTTAGGGACCAAAAACACATCAGTTACACGAATTGCAGAGCTACTAGATACCGGGGATTCACTTTCCTCACCAACACCTTCGGCTTCTAACAAAAGACTGATTACCCGATGCATTTCCTCCTTATCAACAATCGAAGATTTAACTGCAAACACCAATTAAATCAAGCCAAATCAAATCAAGAAATAGCACTAAGATTCGAATACATATACATATACGCAATCGATCTACACATACGTGACTCGTGGAGGAGCTGGTCGAGGAGGAGGTCGATTGCCTCATCTTCGGCGCCTTCAAAGCGACTAACGAAGGAGAGGACCTCATTGAGGGCATCCACTTTGAGAGAGTAGCCTCTCATCTTGAACTTCCTCTGTATCTTCTTCCTCACTGCGCCACTCATTCTCCTCTTCCCTTTCACTCTCTCCCGGACTATCTCGCTTTTTTCGTGTTCTGTGTCTTAGGGTTTGGGCGGGAAAAAACCAATGTCTTAAATGCTGAGGTCACCAGCAAGCGGTTCAATCGGTTTGACCGGTCGACCGATTTAATTAATTTACTTTTTAATTTTTTTAGTATTGTCACGCCATTATTTTAATGTTTTACATGTTAACCGTTATACCGCTGGTCGAATCGATATTTGACCGATCGAGTCTATTAGTGGTATTTAATTGAATCGGATCGATGAACCCTCCGATCTTCAATGTGACCGGATAATATAACTAGTTTTTAAAAATACTGAAAAAAAAACCAATACAAGTTATGGGAGATTGAATAACTATAAACTGTTGTTGTAAACCCTAAAATTTTGATGCGTCCACAATAAGAATAGTGAATTGGTGACTTTTTTTTATAATTAAATATTATTTTAACGCTTGATTTGGATTAATCCCTGATTATTTATCTTAATTAAATAATTTAGGTACCTAACATGAATTGGGGTTTTCTGTTATTACAGCCTCTCATCTTTCTGCTATTATATCCAAAAAGATGAGAGGCTGCTAAGTCAAAATTAGTTTCACTGTATTATGTTGATCATACATGCTTTAGATTTGTCATAAATGTCAAGTCATTTATGATCAATTGATGTGGGTTTATAAGTGTAAGCCCTCACCTCTCACATGCATGAGGCATTTTTCTTTACGCTCAAGTGCCATTAAGTGAGACGACTCAGACATAAACAAAATCGTGTTGATCCGATTTATTCACGGGAATCGATAAATCCGAAGCGGACAATATCATGGATGTGCATAGAGGTGTGATTTTCCACATGATACTGAAGCATTATCTCGATCCTATTGGATGGGCCTCCACTTGTTCAGTTGTTGGGTCTGGCGTAACCAAACTCAAAAGTGCGGAGAGTGATACGAATGTTATTTGTCCCACATCGCTTGACTAAGTCAAGTGGCAAGTGATGTGGGTTTATAAGTGTAAGCTCTCCTCTCACATGCATAAGGCCTTTTCCCTTAGGATAAAGCACCATTAAGTGAGACGATCGAGGGAGAAACAAAGTCGTACGAGTAAGATGTATCCATAAAAATCGATAAACCTAAGCGGACAATATCATGAATGTGAGTAGGGGTGGGATGTTCTCCTTAATTGTTTATCCGTTATGCAAAGTTAAGTATAAAAAATTTATGATTTTTTTATTTAATGAGAAGGAAAATCAATTTCATCCAACCAAATGGGCTCAGTTATATCTTGTCCAAAAATTTTCTTTTGGCCCACTAATCTCCCTAATTTCATTAGGTCGACCACTGTCCAAAGCCCAGGAGATTCCTCCAATCTAACTTATGGTTCTTTTTACAAGTAAAGGACAGAGAAATCACTTGCAACGGAGTGTTGCAGATCATTTTGTGTAAACATAGAAGATATTGGACACTTTTGAGACTGCAGAATGTATGCACCCACTGACTGCAGGAGATGTCATTGTAAGGAGTCTAAGCAGGATCCCCTTAGGCTCTCGTCAAGGAAGACCATCAAACCGGGCTCAAACCAATCCGATTCAACGCGGAATATAACAAGGTTCAAGCAACAAATTCACTCTGAAAAATCTCTAAACATGCGAAAATGCTAAGGATTCCAATGTAGGGCATGTGAGGCTCATTATTTCATATCAATCATGTACGGCATGTATAGTCCACGATTTTACATGAATCATGTACGCCAATCTCAACATTTGAGATAATCATACTAGCTAGGGTTACACTAATCATTAACATGGACCTTCCAATTAATCAAGGAACCAAAAATACATGCATGTATATGCTTTAAAACCCTAGTTGGTCCATGCTGAATCAAATTGGTTCACCGTCCCAGCCAACGACATCACACCTTACAAGGTCAAATATCAAAGATGATTTGTAAATAAATAATTTGTAAAAAGGCGCGTGTCAGAAAGAAGGGTCGATATAATTTATAGGTGACTACAAAATTAAGTCACTAATCGTGACTCGTCCTAAAAATAAGGATTATAGCTGTTATATCTATGGTGGGTATTGGGCCTATTCTATAAGAAAGAGCTATGGGCAAAACCATGGATAGCCATGGTGGGCCAAATATTTGCACATAAATCGTGAGCTTCGAGCCCGTTGGTAAATAGAATTGATTAGGTTTAGTCATACACTCATACCTGAGGAAAATGAGTCGGACCATTTTTATCCACTACATGTATCTCGTTGAATTTGTTCTCTTGTGCTTTTAAATACATGGCTATAACATAAGTACGTGAAGCATGCATAAATATATATATATATATATATATATATGTATATATATATATATGTCACATATTTATATTAAAAAAAAGTAAAAGCTATTGTGATTTATTATCCACAATAAATTATAATCGTAAACTACTAAACAACAACAAACATTGAAGAATATGACAACAATAAAATTGAGCAGATGAAAAGATGGTGATGGAATTAAATTTGGATTTTGGCTGGACCCTCTAAACTATTTATGGTATATTTATATATTAATGTAATTTAAGAGGACACACCGGTTGCCACAGAATAATAAAATCAAAGGTTTGCAGCAGATCCATACGTTGATCTAGTCAAAGAACTAGTAGATCCCAAATGAAGCTAGAGTTTGAATATTTTACTGTCTTAGAATTAGATAGAGGAAGAGATCGAAAGGCCTATTCCACCAACTACTCTTTCTTAACTTTAGGGTTTGAGTAGCAAGATTGATTCACTCTCTCTACAACCACCAAACAATGTTGTGTTAAATGTTAAAATATGACTTGAATTTCAATTTATCACCACAAATAATCAGGGGTAGATTCAGCATTGGACATAAGAGAGGGCGAAAGTCCAGGGCAACGCCATGGATTTTTCTTTTTGGGTTCTATATATATCACTCTAATAACATTAAGGTAAAAGTAAAAATTATATCAATTCTCATGTTTTGATAATATTGCATAATACCTCATCTGGGCTTGTTATTAGTAGAGATGACAAAAAAAACCGATTCGAGCACCATGCATAGGATACTCGATTCATTTAAAATCCGAAAACCAATCCTATAGGGTTTGTAAATGGTTTTGATTTTGATTTTTAAACCCGTTATGATTTAGGGTCGGGTTTGGTTTTTGATGTCGGGTTTAAGGTACTCGAACTGTTTAATTAAAAAAGTGAATTATAGTAATGACATTATAAATCATCTATATAAAGGTATATTATTAGGATGTTAAATTTTAACATGATCAAGCATATTAAATAAAATAATATAATAGAATTATAGATTATACATTCAAACTATGACAACATTATAAGTTAAATTATTTTTTAAGAAATTGAATTATACATTTATAGAAAAATAAAAAAATTAAGAGTTAAAAGGTAGACGAGTACCCAATGGTAAATGGTTATAGAACAATTCCGATTTTGGAAATTTAAATGATTTTTTAAACGATTTTGGTATTCGGTACCTTAAATGAAAAGGGTTTTGGTATTCACTAATTGGAATGGTATCTGACCCATTGCCATCTCTAGTTATTAGTGCTTAAACTTGGTCTATACAGTTGGCTCCAACACATATGAGACTAATTGTAATGTTTATTTTTTTATCAGTATTTAAGGGGGGACAAAGTGTACTAGTAATTTTTTTCCTAAAAATATATATACTGTTATAATTGAAAAAAATTAAGGGGAGCAGCCACCCACCCTTAGTTTGTGGGTGCTCATTAGTTATTCTAGAATATCTAACAAAAATAAAAATAGTTAAATTATTACGTCACCATCGAATCACAGTCCATATATATATATATATATATATGATCCTTACACAATAAATAAATAAATAAATATATATATATGTATCTACTGACCCAACTTTTATTGGACTGACTGATTGATTGATGGTTTTGAGTGTCATTAAATATTGGGGGAAGTAGAAGATCCACACTTCCCTAAAATTCTGCTGCAAATTCTTCAAACGTCTGCACGGGGCCTCATGCATGCTTGCTACTGTTGACATGGTGTGATGTGGCATCAGACCGTTCATTCAAAGGAGAAGAAAAATCCGAGATGAATGGACAGGTGTGCGAGACATACTCTCCTCGTTAGAGGGGAAAAAAATTGCTAAACGACGGCGTATGCGGATTTGAAAGTGACCGCTACTTTCACCGGATGGCTGCTAAAGCCCCGCACATGCTCTCAATCAGTCAATCCTGCCCCCTTTTGCTTTTCACATGCTTTACCGTCTCCATATGTCACAAGCCTGCTCCACATCGTATTGAGTAGGGGCGTAAAAAATACACCCGCATAACCCGATTCAGAAATGACGGATACGCCTCTTTGGTTAATAGGTGGTACCAATAATTTTAGGGAAAAAAATAACGCAAAAATGTACTTTTCGCCCCTCAATTATTGATAGAGTTTTATTTTCATCCCTTAACTCTTTTTTTTTCTATTTTTCGTCTCCCAAATATGAGAAAGTTCTTCGTTTGTCCTTAGAATAAACGTGACATCTTATTATTCGTCAGATCAGATTTCTCTAACGTGTCACATGAGTGTCATGCAATCATTTTCTGGTCCTAATCTCACTTAAAGTACGAAAACGGTATTTTCTAATAGTTGAGGGATGAAAATGGGAGAAAAAAATTTAGAGAATAAAATAAAATCATATTAATAATTGAGGGACGAAAAGTATGTTTTTGTCAAAAAATTAACATGTGCAAATAAGGGAATGAGTTTTTTGAAATCTAATCTGTTCCCTCGCCCACACCCGTATATATTATTATTTATATGTATATTATTTAGAATACTCACAGTTTACTTATTAGTTTAGATATATGACTTATATATTTATGTTAGTTTCACTCATATATTGATGTTTTGTTTTTAATGTGTTTATTTTTATGTTTACTGGAGTTCCCATAATTATATTATAATTATTGCAGTTATTAAAATTATAGTTGACATGTATGGATAAATGGGAGAGAATTATGCATATTGATGAGTACGGGGTTGTAGTGAAGATTCAAATATCCAACGGATATTTTGGAGGAGGCGGATAAAAGTTTGTCTAACGAATACGGGGACGGACAGTCTCAAACCTGACCTGTTGAAATATCTAGTATTGAGCAAACAAAATGATCTCGTTTACGAGTTTCGCAGCTTTTGCATGCAATCCATTTGTACTAAAGACAACAACTTTTTGTTCCAAAATCTTGAAATCCAAAATAAACACATGCTTAAGTAGTAACGTAGTGTAATTAATCCAAACGAGCTAAAAAAAGTACGATTATAGATATAAAATAATAAATAATTGAGTATATCTTATATCCAAAATGCACCCACATTCATCAATTATGATGTGAATTAATTGGCCTAAGTATGCATATCATGGGCAAATTTATCCACGAGTCTTATAGTTTTTAAATGACAATCACGCTCATATATATCCAAAGAACAATGTTAGAAACCCTTAAAATTTGACCTCCGAAAGTCTCAAAATCTATGTGGCATTAAAATAACCATTGATTAAAAACACACATGTATGACCCACTTTACATCCAACACTCCACATTAAATGGGGTTTTTTGGGGTCACTTTTTGGGGGTCTCAAGCATATCCAAAATACACCCACATTCATCAATTTGGATTTGTATTTATTGGCCTAACTAAGCATATCATGGGCAATTTTATCCACAAATCATATAGTTTTTAAATGACAAACATATATACATATATAAAGATATATATAAATGCACCCACATTCATCAACCATGATTTGAATTTATTGGCCTTAACTACGTATATCATGAGCAATTTTATCCACAAATCATATAATTAATTCGTGCTCACGCATTATTTAATCAATAAATAGAATTAAACAAATTAATATTGTCTGCATAAATAATAAATACAAACCCAGGTGATGGGACAGAGAGAATCATAGAGTAATTGGCAAAAATAAATTATAATAAATTAAAAATTGAAATACCGACAAAAAAAATAAGATAATAGCCTCACGTGTGTGAATAAATTCCGGGGGGACCGTTTAATTAAGACACCCAAAAAGTCTTAAAGCTTGATTAATTGAATGATATTAAGCCTAGTTTTTGGCTTTTCTTGCCATACAAAAGCTTCTGATTCATAGGGTATAAACCCAGTTAAGGAAATGGCCTTTAAAATTGGGTCCAAGCTCCAAATCATTTTTTTTTGACTATAAATAAATAAATGATTATATTTATATTCATATTTAAGTCTGGTAGTAGTTTCTGCCTTAAGCCATGCATAGATAATAGATTCGAGTAGGAATGGAAAAAAATCGGTTTCAAGTCGGTTTTGGGTCGGACAATATCACGTATTTTCAAAATATATACATGTCTGGACCCTAACCTGGATTGGATTTCGATGTTCTTAATTGACGAAACCCGGATTGATTTAAATCCGAATAAGTAAATCGGATAATAACGTAATTCGGGTGAGGGTCCAAACAAATAAATCCGACAAGATTTATGTGTTTGAACTTGGACATGGTTTCAAATCGGATAAAAAATTTATGTTTGGACATAGATTTAGGACATATAATTGTATAGACTTGGTTTAATCGAGTCCGATAAATTTAGTTCTTCGGATCCAATAGAGTTTTGCTACCCTAGATTTGAGAGAGAGAGAGGAATCCGGCACCACAAAAAAGGAATCAAGTTTGACTCTTGGACAAACTTCGTCGTGTGGGTAACAGCCAAGAATAGAATGGTTAGAGATTGACTGAAAAAGGCATGGCTTGTGATTATACGTTGTCGTTTTATGGTAGGATTAGTAGCTGCCTCGTGCCGGGAAATTAAACATTGGCCGGGAATTGAACGACCGTATGCTCTGTTGTGCCCACCTGGCCGTGAATTAGCGTGTTGTACTACTCTATAGAGTCTCTCTGTGTTAAATATGACAGAGTGAGAGAGGAAGCCCCCGGCCCCCACCCTCGAATGCAGCAAACTGGAATTAAAAATGCACAGTTTTCTGTATACATGTATGTATCATGTATGTATGTATGTATAGATCAGATTCTTTCAAAGAACTCAAAGAAACCCATGAATTATACACGAGTAGGTATGATGTATCTGACTCTCTCTGTTTGGGTTCACACGGAGGAACTTAATGGCAGCCCAAAAATCCATCTAATTATTATTAATTATTTCCAATATCATAACGCATTAACGCACTCGTTCCGACTCCACCAAATCATATGCCATTAACCTTTGTAATCTCAGCCGTTTCGCTTGTGCTTTTTAAGCCTTCAAAAGAATGCTACATCACACTCACCTCATTAAACCCCACATCCGGGATAAAAAAAGAAAAGTCTCCTTCTTGCTTCTTGAGTTTTTAATTTTTATTGGGTTTATTGTAGTGCTATCCATGGTGATTTTGTATAGAGTATAGGGTGTTTTCGATCCAGTAAGATCTTTGATAGTCATTGTTATTGTAGTAAATGGAATACGGAAGTGGTGGAGGAGGAGGGGGAGGAAGTGAGTCAGGGGGTGACCACGATTCCTCCGACAACCAGAGGAGGAAGAAGCGTATCCACCGCCACACAGCCCATCAGATTCAGAGGCTCGAAGGGTATGCATTATGCACCTTCGCATTGCATTTTTTGGTTCCTAATCTTGTTTTTTTTATTGAAAAATTATTGAGTTTTTGTTGCTTGTGTTAATGAAGAATGTTCAAGGAGTGCCCACACCCAGATGAGAAGCAGAGGTTGCAGTTAAGCAGAGAGTTGGGTTTGGCTCCTCGACAGATCAAGTTTTGGTTCCAAAACAGGAGGACCCAGATGAAGGTTCTCCCTTTTCCATTCTCTTTTGGGCTATCTCTGTACTTTCTCCAGTGATTCGCTTCGTGTGTGTGAGTCTTGTGTGCATTGAATATTCATTCAGGCCCAACACGAACGAGCAGATAACTGTGCACTTCGAGCAGAGAACGACAAGATTCGATGCGAGAATATAGCAATCAGAGCGGCATTGAAAAATGTCATTTGCCCATCTTGTGGAGCTCCTCCGGTGACTGAAGACTCCTATTTCGATGAACAAAAATTGCGAATGGAGAATGCCCAATTGAAGGAAGAGGTAAAGCAAAGCCTCTTGAGTCTTTGACATTCATTTTGCTTTTGGTGTTTTTGTTGGTAATGTTTATGTTTATTGTTGGGTGGTTTGTTTAGCTTGATAGAGTCTCTTGTATTGCCGGAAAGTACACTGGGAGACCAATTTCGCAACTCCTACCACTACAGCCTTTGCATATGCCTTCGTTAGATTTGTCGATGGGGAGTTTCGGTGGCCATGGATTTGGTGGTCCTTCACTTGATCTTGATCTTGATCTTCTACCAGGAAGTGCATCAAGTCCACCAAATTTGCCCTTCCAACCAATTGGAATATCAGACATGGATAAGTCCCTCATGACTGATTTTGCTGCCAATGCTATGGAAGAATTGCTCAGGCTCTTGCAAACCAATGAACCTCTGTGGTTGAAGTCGAGCCATGATGGGAGGGATGTTCTTAATCTTGAAAGCTATGAGAGGATGTTCCCTAGACCCAATAGTCACTTGAAAAACCCAAATTTAAGGATAGAAGCATCAAGGGATTCTGGTGTCGTAATCATGAATGCTTTGGCCTTAGTTGATATGTTCATGGACACTGTAAGTTCTCTGTGGACTTTTGAATTGAAACTCAATGTTGAAATCCTGAGGTTGTGTCCATCTCATATGATAGTTCATTTGATTGTGCAGAACAAGTGGGTGGAGCTCTTTCCCGCACTTGTATCAGTTTCAAAAACAATGGAAGTTATATCACCTCGAGTATTGGGTAGCCTTAGTGGTTCTTTGCAACTGGTAATTGAGAAGAAATTTTTTCCAATTGTGTCTTCTTGCATGTCCTTGTTTTACCATTATTCACTTGGCATATATGTGTCATTGCAGATGTATGAAGAGTTGCAGGTGCTTTCACCACTTGTGCCGACCCGGGAATTCTACGTCCTCCGTCACTGTCAGCAAATTGAGCAAGGCTTGTGGGCTATTGTTAATGTCTCTTATGATTTTCCACAGCTTGCATCGCAATGTCGATCATATAAGCTGCCTTCAGGATGCTTGATTCAGGACATGCCTAATGGGTACTCCAAGGTTGTATTTTCAATTCAGCACAATTTTGTTTATTTGCATTATACACGAGAAAATGAGATAGTGGTAATTCATCATTTCTCAACTTCTCATGTGATACATGCTTGATTTAGGTAACTTGGGTGGAACATGTGGAAATAGAAGAGAAAACCCCAATTCATCAACTTTACAAAGATCTCATTCACAGTGGCCTAGCATTTGGGGCAGAAAGGTGGCTTGCCACTCTTCAGAGGATGTGTGAAAGATTGGCTTGTCTTATGGTGTCAGACAATTCGATCCGTGATCTTGGGGGAGGTAATGTAGCTCCATACTTGCAATGCTTAGTTCCTTAAAACAATTGCTGAATACAAATTTCCAAATTGCAGTAATTCCATCACTGGATGGCAAGAGAAGCATGATGAAACTTTCTCAGAGGATGGTGTCCAATTTCTGTGCATGTGTGAGCACATCAAACAGCCACCGATGGACAACACTCTCTGGTTTGAATGAGGGTGGAGTTCGAGTTACCCTTCAGAAGAGCACAGATCCTGGCCAACCAAATGGTGTGGTGCTTAGTGCATCAACCACCTTTTGGCTTCCAGTTTCTCCACAAAATGTCTTCAACTTTTTGAAGGATGAAAGAACCCGAACTCATGTATGTTTTATCTGTTTTACTATTCCGTTGAATCAGATTAATTGACTTACTAGTACAATGCTTCAACGCTTTTCACCAATTTTTTTGTCAATCAGTGGGATGTCCTCTCTAATGGTAATCCAGTGCAAGAGGTTACTAACATTGCCAATGGTTCACATCCTGGGAACTGCATATCAGTTCTTCGGGTAAGTCGCTCATTTTCTTTTCGGTTTGTCTCGAATTTGTTGCATATTGTTGGCTAGATTCCTTATTGTTGTTTAAATTGGATATATTGTTAATGTCTTTATCACCATGGGATTCTGTAAATAGGCCTTGAATACCAGCCGGAACAATATTTTGATACTTCAAGAGAGCTGCATAGACCAATCTGGTTCACTAGTGGTCTACTGTCCAGTTGAACTACCTTACATAAACATTGCAATGAGTGGTGAGGATCCTTCTTGCATCCCTTTACTGCCATCAGGTTTCACCATTTCACCGGACGGTAGCTACGATCCACGCAATGTTGCCTCGACAAGCTCAAGCACACAAGGAAACATGGCTAGGTCCGGTGGTTCACTAATTACAGTAGCATTTCAGATATTAGTAACCAACTTGCCATCATCTAAGCTAAACTTGGAGTCAGTGGCCACTGTTAACAACCTCATTAGCGCCACTGTCCACCATATCAAGGGTGCCTTGAATTGTTCTAGTTCCTGATCATATCATGGCTTCTATACAACTGTGTTTCTACCATCTTTAAATTCAGAGAGCAGAGAAAATTCAGAGGGTCTCTCTCTTTGGTGCTGGCTGGTGGAATTGAATGTGGGTTTTTGAGAAGGTATTGGGTTAGTTGGGATTTTGAATGCCCTCTCATCAAGAGCCTGAAGCCCCTGCTTATTTACTGCTGCTGTGCTGTTTTTTGCTGCCAAACCTCATTAAACTCCACACCAACTAATTTTTTTCTTCTTGTTTTTGGGAAAATTAATGTCTAGAGAGGGAGTCAAGAACGCACCACACATGGCTTTCCTTGGTGGGTCAAGTAAACTGGGTGGTTCGGGTATTGACTTCTGTTCATGAACTTTTGTTATTAATCTTTCAATTCTGCAGTCTAATTCATCTTATTTCGTTGGCATTGTTTGCTTTAGTGGTATATGATTCTGTCTCTCAAATGGATTGTGCTTGTGTGTGGGTTGTCAATCATTCGTCCGAGTTTGGGAGTTTGGGAGTTCGATTCCAAGTTGCCGCAATTATTTTCAAACGAAAAATTTGTGTTGGGTCTCAGTTCAACAAATATTTGGGTGTGTGTGAATGCATCAAGGAAAAGTTGAAAGTTGGGAATGAAAGTGGGGCAGACATTGATGGGTTTGGATAGCTTCACATCAAGGAAGGGCTCCATGGCCAGGGCCCTTGTCATACTTGGTAATAAAACTGTAAGTCAAAAAAGATGAAGTTTACCTGTACTTGCTTTGACGTTTGACTGATCATGACTATAACCACTCACTTCCGCTGGATAAATTGCAATTATGGTCCTTTTTCAAGCATCTCATTTACAAAGTCCAATCCTTAATAAATTTTTGGGAGACGGATTTTCTTAATAGTAGTCTAGTTTAATTAAGTGTTGGCTCACACATAAATTTTCTACGGTCTTGCCTGCCTTGTGTGGTAGGGTCGTGATTGCGGATTTTCATAAAAATGACCATTCACAAAGTATTCGTTCCTAAATTATTGACAGTGTTAGTGTGCAAACATGATTAAAAATATTATTTAGTAGAGATGTTCAAGGTCAGTTTCGGTCAATTTTTTGGACATAAATTTTTTTTGTTGGTTTTTGGTCGATTTGATTCAGTTTTTAATGGAAAAATGTGTATTTTAAAAAAAAATTGATCAATTGACTCGGTTTTGATTTTTATGATTTTTTTCAACAACCTTGTTATTTAGTGGGGATAGGGGGTTGGAATGATTTAAGTTGAAATATATGTATCTAAACCGTTGATTCATGACGTTAATTAGGTATCTAGTCTACAACACAAGCTGCATCCAACAATTTAGATTTTCAATTTCAATTGAAATCATTCTAGCATCCGCTATCCCTATTTAGTGTTAGGCCTTTATGGACCACAATGGTCATAGTTGATTGTGCTTAACAGAAGAATCAACCTCCTCCATTGAGTTCCTTGGCCGATTGATCTAGCTTTTGGAAAGAGAGGAGTAAATGAACAATCAAAACATTCATTGAAAACCCATTAATGCATGTCCATCTTTGATGTCTTTTGAACTCCAATTCCTGCCACATTGCTCTTCCTCAGTTGTTTCATCAACACAGGAAATTCAGTACATCAATTTTTAGCAAAAGTGTCCTTTGCTTCAAGCTATAATATTCAAAATACTTTTAACTTTTCTATATAAAAAAAATCAATTGAAATTAATGTTCCCACATCACTCCGAAAGGTATTATGTTTGATTCCCACTAAGAGATACCCTTGTGGCCACGCATGGGTTTTAACTCAACTTACCTGTCGTCAAGTGAAAATTTTTTGTGCTGAGCGCATGAAGACCCTAGTTTAGGCCGATATCGGATGCTCAAAGGATAAATTTGTACGATATTGTTTTCGGGTAAAAAAAGGCTTTGCCCAATTTACTATGTCGTAAGGCAAAAAAACTTATGTGCATGTAGACCTGATGACACGAGTTTAGGCCTATATTGGATGCTCAAAAAGGGAAAACTTATATGATATTGGTTAAAATAAATCAATTCTGACAGAATATTTTTAAAATTTTGACTAAGCAAATTTCATATGGGCCATCCACCCAAAAGAGGCCCAGTTTATATACGAACCAACTAAAAATCATCCAGTCAGCCCATTCTGACGAAAGCCAGTCTCTCCTTTATGTGTGGCCCATTAAAGCACAAGTTCACACGTTTCATTTATCCATTATTGGCCCAAATATGTCAACTACTTGGGCCTTCAAAGTGTAAATGAAATCCAAACCCGGTTCCAATGTTTGTTGGATATTTACAAAACGCACCGTCTTATGCGTGTCTAGAGAATCAGATCGCGAACCCGCTCGCGAGTTGACTCTCTGTCTCACAGATGGAGGTTTCAGTTGCTGCTGCTCGTCTCGCAAGCACTTCCTCTACGCTTCCTACTAGCTTTCGGGTTTCTCAAATCGCTAAAATCCCAATTCCAGTTTCCTATTCAAGTTTCGGCAAAGACAAGAAGAGAAATCCCTTAATTCAACTTCAAATGGGCTCTCGAAGACTGGTAACCCCGTTGGCTCTCCCTGACAATGGTTCCACGATTACCTCTTCTACAATCGAATCGGGTAAAACCCTAACACCGAATTCTTGGAAGGGATGTGTATAGCTTTGTTTATTGATGATATATGTTTTTTGTATTGTTGTTAATAGGTCGAATTGGGGAAGTGAAGAGAGTGACTGGGGAAACCAATGTGTCGGTGAAGATGAACTTGGACGGTTCAGGTGTTGCAGATAGCAGTACGGGGATTCCTTTTCTTGATCACATGTTAGATGTTAGTATGCTTTTGCTGCTGCCCTGTGTTTAAATAATACGTTTTTTTACAAGTAAATTCTTTGAAATCCTGAACTATTCACTTTTGAATTGGGGATTGGAACTTCGGTTTTCTGCTGCTTCTCGATCGAAAGCTAACATCGAGTTGGTTATTCCTTGACTAGTTGACTGTGGATTCGAACTCTATGTTGTTTGGATGCTTAATCAAAAGCCAATACCATGTCCATTAGAGTTGATTTATGAAAAATGCTCCTAAGTGCCAGCCAGTGAATCTCAATAATGTGGTGGTATTTAATTTTTTTTGTCTGAAGTGTTAGCTCAGCATTAGTTAATACGGTCTAATAAACCAACTCAAATCAAAAGTTTTTTTTTTTTTTTACTTTTTTCAAGTTCTTGTTAGGTTATCACTTTCCATTAAGAATTGTTTATATGTATATGTTTGCATGTACAAACACACATGACACATCTATCTATCTGTTTGTACGAATTGGTTTTTTTCCGACAGAATAATTGCTTAGTGATTTTAGTCTACATTTTTTATGTTAGCAACTTGCTTCGCATGGGTTGTTCAATGTGCACGTAAGGGCTACAGGTGACATTCACATTGATGATCATCACACGAATGAAGATGTTGCACTTGCCATTGGAACGGTGACTACTCTTTCATTTTTAATTTGATTTTTTTTTGTGGGGTCAAAAAAGAAATAAAATAAAATTTTTTTTTTGGGTTATCAAAGCTTGTTACATAAGTTTCTTGTCAGCATTTAAAATGGAGACAGACACTCTCCTTTTTGTTTTTGATCATATTTAAGATGGATTCCCTGTGTGTTTTTCCTATTCTTCTTCATCAAAAGAATGTTTTTCCTATGCTTCTGTCTTTCACCCTTAAAGCATATAATGAGGTAATTACCTAAATTTCAAAACTCGCTCATATTTTGACAGGGTGCCTAGTAATGACCTTTCTTTCTTTTAAATTTTTTTTTTAAAAAAAATGAGAGAGGATAAGTTGTGCTAATTGTTAGGTGAAGCATGATAAAATAGTTAATTTGAGAAAAATACCAGAACACTTCCATGCTTCTTTACTTTTTATGGGTTTTTTAATTCCTGGATAATAGATTCATCTATTTATACTCTTTGTATGAATTCTTGGTGTGGGAATTGGTTGGTCCCTTGCAGGCTTTGCTACAGGCACTGGGTGATAGGAAAGGAATTAACCGGTTTGGTGATTTCTCTGCTCCTCTCGATGAAGCATTAATACACGTCTCCTTGGTATGTCTGCTATTTTCATTTTCCGTGTTAGTAATCTTATGGCTGTTATTCAAGTTGAGCATATCGAGATTCTACTTTAGCATTGGAAACAGAAATATGCTGTATTGAAGCAACAGTTTGGGCTCTTCTTAGTTGCTCAGTTGTGATCTAATGATTCCTACAATCAATGACCTGGAGCAGTAAATCATCTGATTCGTTTAAGAAATCACACACAACTTCCTTTCTTCTTGTGCCAGTTCAAAAAGCATATGGATGGATAAGAGTTAGTCTTATCATGAGAATTCGATTGAAATTGTGTAATGTATATTTCCTGGACAATAGGGAGCTGTAATTTTTCATGGCAGTTGAAACTAAATTGCTATGGTTTTGGATTCATGTATCCACATTTACACCATATTAAATTTGTAGTTATACTGAAGGTTTTAGTTCAAAGCAACCCATGCTGCCTGCTATACTTTTTTTCTGCAGATTGGTTGAGATTTTTGTTATTATTATTTCAGGATTTATCTGGCCGGCCACATTTAAGTTATGACTTGAACATTCCCACTCAGAGAGTTGGAACATACGACACTCAGGTAATATTCTTCACTTTTACTCTCAACATTGTTGATTCCTCCTTTTGCAGCATATTCTGATGCAAAAGTGGAATTTATCACATCTCAGTTTGATTGGATTTTTTCTCTGGCATTCCTTCCATTTTTTATTCTCATTTACTGATTGTTTTAGAACTCTGGTTTTAGTTGGTGGAGCATTTTTTCCAGTCTCTGGTGAATACTTCTGGCATGACTCTTCACATTCGACAGGTACCAATATTGAACTTGTGGAATTTGTTGTGCTCATGTAATCAACACTTGAGCAATGTTAATTGGAAACCTACTATAATTTTCCAAGACTCCCTTTTGTTTCGGACTTGGTGCAGCTTGCTGGAAAAAATTCACACCATATTATTGAGGCAACCTTCAAAGCTTTTGCTAGGGCTTTGCGTCAAGCAACTGAGTATGATCCCCGCCGTCTTGGGACCGTGCCGAGGTTTGTCATTCTCCTGCCTAAAGAAAACTTGCACAACATTTAGTGACTGTTTTAATGTTAGATTTTATTTCATGATAAGTCCTCTATGAATTTTTTTTTTCTTTTCTTCATCTCCAATGTTATCAAGCTTTTGTAGCTTCTGGCTGTGAAGAATTTTAAATTATTGTGATGAAAATCCTTCTGCTCAGAGGCACCCTAATTAAGCAAACCAGTTCTCATGCTTTACATAATGCCCTAGTATATATCTAACCCTGTTCTTCTTATTCTTCTCCATTTTAAACTTAAATCTAAACCTCCTTTGTCCGCTGGTTCTGTGCTGCAACAAAACGCTGTTTGACATCATGAAAATTCTTTCTCGTAATATAACTTGTGTGCTACGTCTGTCATGTGCAGTTCAAAGGGGGTTCTGTCTCGATCTTGATAATTCTGCTTCTCTGTGGGCTGAGTTCTTCTTGAAGTAGTCATGCGTAACGATGACCTTATTTTCACCAAGATTATACCGTTGAAATCCTAGATGACCTTAATGTATGGTCATATTATGCTTTTCAGTTGTATCGCTGCAAGCATGCACAATTGAAACACCATTGTTACTGTTCTAAAGTTTGGTTTGATTGTGTAACCAGAAGGTCCATAACTGATTTTCAGGCGTATGTTACTGGTACTGGTGTAGGAACCAGGCGAGGCGACTGCACGTTCTTGTATTTCCTCTCTCAAACTTATGCACATAATCGTTGAATTCTATCGTTCCAACAAGTACCATATTTATGTCACGGGAATCAAGACTGTCAAACTGGAAATCTAAGATTAAAAATTTTACAGCGAATATATGCCATAGTAGATGAAGTGCCCAAAAAAAAAAAGAATTCTAACCTTGTCTTCTAGATTAACAGCATAGAATCAACTTAAAACGAAGGCGACTCGATCTGAACTATGCTTCTTCATAAACAATGCCATTTCTAGCCCTTAGATATGGTCTTCAGTTGTTCCAAACCCTCGATGGAGCTCTGATCTGCGTTTTGCAATTTCCACAAAGATTACCCTCCCGTCCAAAAACTGAATAAAGTGGCCGGAGCTTGGTCAGTATACAAGGATTTTCAGGCCATTGATTTGATAAATAAAAGAGAGAGATAGTAATTAAACATGCATATCAACAAAATCAAGAGTACAAACATAAAAAATCTATATTTGCAGTAGAGAACTGACAATAGGTTTGGTGCAAAACACAGCAAAGAAGCCTGGCAATTAACATGCTCAAGAAGTATATGTTTTTCAAGTTTACTCTTTTTTTTTCTTTGAAAAGAAAAACTTGAAAAAAACTAGTATTAAGTATGAAGCATCCAACTTTAGTCAGATTCCATTAGATTCAGAAGATCTTCTAAGTTAAAATTTGGCAAAGATGGCGCAGATATTTGACAGTTTTGGCTAGTTAACACTAGATCCACACAAAGCAGATTATCAAGAGAAAAATACCATCCTCAGTTAGTTCCTACAATATACCCACCTAAATGAGTATGAAACTTTCAAATGAAAGCGGCCATCGCGTAAGCAATTTAAGACTGCAACAAATGGAATTCCAAAAAGTCATTCTAACCAGCACAAACCTTTCCATGCATTCCTTCAATAGCTTTTAGAGATTCTTCCTCTGTGGCATACCGCAGGAAAGCAAATCCTCTTGGTCTGTTAGCTATGCTGTCCATGACCAAATTGACTGCAAAATAAGACAATTTTTGGAAACCTTAAAAAATAATAGCGATTGGAAGTAGCCAGAGGTCAAGTATTTTTAAATGCCATTTTAGGCAAAAGGAACGTGTTTCTCACCCTCCACGAGTTGGCCAAAAATTTTGAAGGCATTTCGTAAACTCTCTTCAGTGGTGCGGAAAGAGAGCCCTGCATCACGTAGCACGTAAGTTATAATATCATACAAGAAGCATGCGCAGAAACACGCCAATTTACATATGTTTTACAGTGATGAACTTTTGCATTTTCCACATGCTAGACAATGATGTAGCAATTAACACTTGACATAAATCAACGATCAATGGCATGGAGGACATGCCCAGGAACATCGTCTGACTGACATGCCTGAATGAAAATTTCTTTGCTAGCAACTAATGGTAGAAGTATTGTTCATCATTAGAGTACATAAAAAATTATGGTTAGGTGAGACAAATGAGTTACTAAAGATCAGTTACCATCAAAGATCAAACTTAGTACCAATATCTCTATCAGTGGCTCATACAGTTATACTCCCAATACTTAAATAAGCAGATAGACTAAGAATTTCTTGACAACTCTGTATTCAGGAGTAATGACTAGATTCAGCACCAATATATGATAAGCTGGAAATTCAAGAAGAAATCGCCCAGAAATGAAACTTCTAATGGCAATATTATATCACAGTACTTTCGCGTCAAGAATTTGTCTTCTCATTCCTTTAAAATATTGAAATTAATTTCAATCCATTATGATTTCTTACCAATAACAATGGAATTAAGCCTAATTGAAGCAATACATCACCCTGATAGTTCAAGAGAAAAAGAAGTACAAATTGCAGCTAAATTAGAAAATTGAGAAGAAAAAACTAACCGCTGACATAGAGTCTGGTTTTAGATCTGGAGGTAGAAGGAGAAGGAGAAGGAGAAGAGGAAGAAGCCAAGACGTATGAAGAACTTCCGTGTTTTCTTCTGCTACGAGATAACGAAATGAGTCGATTCGCCTTGGAACTACCGCTAAACCATGAAATACACGAAGGGGAGGAGGAGCTGCCGCTACCGCTGGTAAGCTGAATTGTTAAAGGAGTTTGCGACTCCGTTCGCCTCAACAACGCCGAATTCGGAAATATTTTCAAGCATAAACAGACGCTCCCTGCCATTTCTTCTCCTCCTCCGTTTGCTCTTTCTCCACCTGCAGCAGGAATTGAAATCCTAGAGCAAGAAAAAGTATAGATAGTTTGTTGGCCCAAGTTCCTTTATGGACCGAGCAACATTAGACAGAGAGCTACCTCATCGTCTATGTAGGCCCAAGTTCCTTTATGGGCGGAGCCCAAAGTTAGGACTTTGTAGGCCCTGCACCAAAAGACTCCAAGGGAATAAAAGCCCAAATTATCAAGCAACATCAGACAGAGCCACAGAGGTATCTCATCGTCTAAGTAGACCCAAGTTCGATTTTGGGCTTCACAAATCAAAAGCCATGTTAGGTTGGGCCGGGCCTCGTCTGGACACAAGTTTCTCTATCTCGGCAAGGACTCAAGTTTTCAGTTTTCACGGATCTCTCTCTCTGTCAGGATGAATAGCCTGTGAATTTCAAAAACTGCGATTGAGGCGGCTAAGCAAGAGATGTTATGGGCGCGCCTCAAGTTCACCCCCCGCAAAAATTCCATTTGCACAATCCACAATGCAGTATTTACAGATATCTATTCACAAACCAAAGCTGCTTGCACCGTTGATTTCACGCGTCTCCTTGACGCTTGCATTAAGTCCAAATCGTTAATTGAAGGCAAGAAAATCCATCAGGTGCTCATTAAGAACCAAAATGACTATCTGCATCTTATTCCTTCACCTTTGCTTGAAAAGGTCACGCATTTATACATTGCGTGTAACCGAGTGGAACTTGCACGCCATGTGTTCGATGAAATTTCGAACCCAAGTGTTATTATATGGAATTTGATGATCAGGGCGTATGCGTGGAATGGACCCTTTGAAGAATCCCTTCGTCTGTATTGGTGGATGCTTGACTCGGGTATGAGACCGACCAAATTCACGTTCCCATCTGTTCTTAAAGCATGTTCGGGATTGCAAGCTTTAGAAGAGGGTAAAGAGATACATGATCATGTGAGAAGACTTGGGCTTGAGTCGGATGTGTTTGTTTGTACTGCTTTAATTGATTTGTATGCGAAATGTGGGGACTTGGTTGAAGCTCGAGGAGTCTTTGATGGCATGTCTTATAGGGATGTTGTGGCATGGAATGCAATTATTGCTGGATTTTCGCTTCATGGAAAGTATGAAGAGACAATCCAATTGCTGTTAGAGATGCAAAAAGAACGAATAAACCCCAATTATTCTACTATAGTGGGGATTCTTCCCACGGTTGCTCTAGCTACTGCATTGAGGCAAGGGAAGGCTATACATGGTTTCTGTGTGAGGAGGGTTTTCACCAAGGATGTTGTTGTGGCTACTGCACTTCTGGATATGTATGCCAAATGTTACTGTTTATCGTATGCAAGGGGAATTTTTGACATGATGGAGGTTTGGAATGAGGTAACTTGGAGTGCAATGATTGGAGCTTATGTCATGTGTAATTTTAATAGAGAGGCATTGGAGCTATATGATGAAATGATGATTGACAATCATATGATTCCTTCATCGGTAACTCTTGGCATCGCAGTTCGAGCTTGTGCAAAGTTAACTGACCTCAGTAAAGGGAGATGCTTGCATTGTTTTACGATTAAGTCAGGATTAGTTCTAGATTTGATGGTATCCAACACACTAATTTCGATGTATGCAAAGTGTGGCATTATAGAGGATGCTCTAAGATTCTTCGATGGTGTGAATTTGACAGATACAGTTTCTTACAGTGCCATCATTTCAGGATATGTACAGAATGGTAACGTAGAAGAGGC
This sequence comes from Tripterygium wilfordii, assembly GCF_013401445.1. NCBI lineage: Eukaryota > Viridiplantae > Streptophyta > Magnoliopsida > Celastrales > Celastraceae > Tripterygium > Tripterygium wilfordii. The sequence continues at coordinate 3,904,023 of NC_052247.1, forward strand.
TTTACGTTTCTTCCAAGAAATGCAGTTGTATGGAATTGAGCCAGATATGGCTACCATGATTGCTATCCTACCAGCATGTTCACATTTGGCTGCTTTACAACATGGGACTTGTGGCCATAGCTACTCAATTGTTCGTGGCTTTGTTGCTGATACCTCAATTTGTAATGCTCTTATAGACATGTACTCAAAGTGTGGGAAGATTTGTATTGCAAGGGCTGTTTTTGACAGGATACTTAAGCGTGACATCGTTTCATGGAATACAATGATAATTGGCTATGGAATGCATGGGCTTGGCATGGAAGCACTTGTGCTGTTCCATGACATGCTAGCAGCTGGTTTAAATCCAGATGATGTGACTTTTATCTGCCTCTTATCAGCTTGCACTCATTCAGGACTTGTTGTTGAGGGAAAACACTGGTTTAATGCTATGAGTCAAGATTTTGACATAGTTCCACGTATGGACCATTATGTATGTATGGTAGATCTTTTGAGCAGAGCTGGACTTTTAACTGAGGTGCACAATTTCATTGAGGAAATGCCTTTTGAGCCAGATGTTCATGTATGGAGTGCAGTGCTTGCAGGTTGTCGGATCCATAAGAACATTGAATTTGGCGAAGAAATATCAAGGAAGATACATAGGCTAGGAACTGAAGGTACCGGAAACTTTGTTCTTTTGTCTAATATGTATAGTGCTGTTGGGAGGTGGGATGATGCAGCGCAGATTAGAATCATGCAGAAGGACCTCGGTTTTAAGAAAAGCCCAGGATGCAGTTGGATTGAGATCGGTGGGGTTGTACATGCATTTATTGGAGGAGATAGGTCCCACCCACAATCAGTAGAGATAAACAAGAAACTAGATGAACTACTAGCAGAGATGAAGAAATTGGGTTATTGTGCAGAATCTAGCTTTGTTCTCCAAGATATTGAAGAAGAGGAAAAAGAAAGAATCCTCCTTTATCACAGCGAAAAACTTGCTATTGCATTTGGAATTCTTAGGCTCGGTCCCAGCAAACCCATTCTGATAACTAAGAATTTGCGAGTTTGTGGTGATTGTCATACTGCAATAAAACTTATAACTCTGGTCACAAAGAGAGACATAACAGTGAGAGATGCAAGCAGATTTCACCATTTCAAGAATGGCATCTGTAACTGTGGAGATTTCTGGTGAGGGAACGGAGAAATTTTCAGGTAATGAATCTTGATGATGCATATAGTTGAACCACTCATACCTTCCATAAAAACTGACACGATAACTAGCTCTGCCCTATCAAACCGCCCTATTCAAACTGCTGCTGCACCTTCAATATGCTTAGCATCTAAGTATCCAACCTTATTCTGTCAAACCCATCAAGCCACTAAATTTTGGCGAGCATAGAGCACATCACGTGGGGTGACCAATTACATCAGCAATGCTGAATAGTGCGCAAACTTCAAATTCAGTATCATTCTATCAGCGATTACCTGCAGGAATGCCTATGTGAACAGATCAAATATGCATGTAGACGACAAGGGCCAACACAAACCAATATTCAAGATACATAGTGGATGGCGAGGTGACAAAGGTGCACAGAGCTGTCAGAACATAGTAACGGGGAGGGGATTTCGATGTATAAATTTTCATGGGGTACAATGAATTGGCGGTGCCCTTTTTTATGAAGAAAATTAATTTTATCATTAGTTTTTTTTAGCATGTTGGAGGAATCGAATCTTCAACCTGTTTGAAATCCTAAGGAGTATCGGCCACTACAACAAGGCCGAGAGTTCCTTGTTTAATTCGTGGCGCTTTTGAGAGAGTTTGGTTGGATATCCTGCATCAGCATAATTCCAGCATTCTCCTCTGAAACTCCTGCTGATTGACCACTGCCACCTTCAACACAAGCAAGTGTAAGCTATCTTCTTGTAATGTGACTGAATTATCTGCTGTAAGGTGAGAGGGGTATTTGCTAAAGTTTTGTCTGACTGGATGGTGAAATATTAATGTTCCAAGTTGAGGCCTCGGTTGTCTTCACTGTTTAGCAGGTGTTGGAGATAGCAAAATGTCTCAGAATACAACTTGATTTGTAAGTTCTATTAATTCTTATGAATAAACTTGTTTCTGCAAAAAAATTGATTTAATCATAGTTAACACTTGCATGTATCATCATATCCCATTTCTTTTTAGCATTAAAACAGAAAATAAATATTAGCATATTGAGGACCAATAAGGTGCCAATCATCTTGATGATATCGGGTCAGTTACATCTATAAATAAAATTTTGTCCACTACACTGTTGCCACACAACCAATTAGGCGGTTGGAAAGCCCAAATAGGCATCTTTCTTTAACCATCCACAAGTGGGTTTCCTCTCCTTTGAATGTACTTTCGTTTCTCTTGTTCCATTGAATACTAAAGGAATACAAGCTATAACTTCTTTGCATTTATAATAAGTCAAGCCTTAGTTTACCCCTTCATTCCTGCAACCACACATGTAATGCCTCTATTTCTAAAGATACTTCTCGACGGTTACACAATTATTCACATGTAAAGTAAAGTTTCTGACGGTTTTCTACTCTTTGCTTAAGAAATATCAATGGGGAATACTAGTGCCTCTTCTAACAGTTTCTCATCTTGTATATTACATTCTGGTTGATGAGATGGGCATTGTTACAATGAATTAGAATAAAATATCATGATGTAGTTATCTAAGAATTCCTTTTAGTTGCTCACAAAAAGAAAAGAAAGAATTTCCTCTCAATGAAGGGGAAAAGGTTCTAGTGGATGAATTCTAAATGCAGAAGCCAATGGTCTTGTAGTTTAATAGCATCTTCTCTTCCCCCACATTAATGATGGTGTACTGCATAACTCTGGGTTTTACAATTTACATTCCGCATAACTGTTTAACTGCCTGGTTTAGGGTAAAAATTCCTACCTTAGAGCACTTAACAAAATCTTACTATCATTTAATCCTCTTGTTGCTGGAACTGACATTTTTCTCTGTTGTTTTAAACACCAAGGAGATCTCCAATGAAGATTGGATGATGCCTCTGAAAAACTGTCTGAAGTGAGTCTCAGGAGTTCAAATCCCAATGCTTTAAGTTCCTGAAGATAAAACTGAAATCAGCCCTCATATCACTAATTGGTTGATCATGAAGGATAAGTATACGTAGTATATTTACATTCTTTGGAAATCATATGAACTTATAACTTAAGGGAATATATATACTTCTCAGCAGTTTGACAGTAAACAAAGAGTCTCAGTTTTTCATTAAATTTCAGTTTGGCAGTAAACTTATCCATCTTCAGCTTTAGTTTTTAGAATTTTTTCAATGGCTCTTTGCTCTTAGAGTTTTTCTGAGTATCTCATCTCATCTCTAATCTTCTGAGCAATCATTTTAATTTTAAATAATACTATGTTTGCCTCTCGAAAAGGGGACATAAATGTTGCTGATTTTTATGCTTGTATTTTATTATCATCACTAGCTACCAAATTAACCGCAGCTCTCTTATCTTCTTTTTTTTTCCATTCAAAAAAGAAGATATGAGTGATATCTAATGTGGGAGCTTTTAATCTAATAGAACTCTGTCTTCTTTTGCTTGTTTGCTATCTACATATAATATTTGTAGTGTTGCAATGCTTCCAATATGTTAGGTAAAAGCTTAAACCAGTTTGTGACAGCAGGTAGACCTTAGACGGCCGGGCTTCCCGCTTTTGTCAAGGTATCTTTTGATCCTTTGTCTCTGGTAAAACTGTGGAAAGCATATCACAAGTTCACATTCACCACAGTAGCAAATAGTATTGGTGGAAGAACCCTAGATGATTCTTGAACATTGCCATCCTCAGTTTTTGTTCCTCCAAAGAAGTTGGAAGAATGCAAAACCAAAACATCTTGGATTTTTTTGTGAATAATGCAATTTGATTCCCAGAATCCTCTTTGATTATAGGATTTAGTCATGAAATTTGATTTGGACAGTGTTCATATCTGTTATTGAGTTGTCTACCTCTAAGTCTAAGCCTCCATTTTTGGCTGTTAATGTGAGTTTTCACGAAAACCAAAGGACCATTGAGTCTGAAAGAGCACCTGCTAAATGCTATGTATGTCTCATGTCTGCATAGTTTGCTTCGCATTTTGTTTGGATTGGATTTTGTCTGGACTTGGACCATCCATGTGAACAAGATTGTAGTTTTTGTCTGCACTTCTTTATTGCATTACGTGCATTGTTTTATCTACAATTGACAATAAAGCTAGAAGAAGGAGGAGGAGGAGGGAAATGGAAGTGGAAGTTTTTGTTGGGTAACCGACAACGATATCATCGGATTTATTTATTTTGGACAGTTAAGTTGGGCCTAAACTCGGGCCGAACAGACCGCGCGCACAACTTGCCAACAGATAAGTTAGGTCGAGACCTAACGTGAATCCAAATATGAATAGATCTCATTAGGGATTGAACCACATAAACCCTGCAAGCATATGGAAGCCCCCATTTTGGACTTATTAAATAGGGGTTACCTAATAAAGTACATATTATTTGCTGGAAATCATATTTGTTTTATCACCAATAAAAAATTTGTGACCAAACTTCATTTGCTGGGCATATGAAAGATATTTTCTTTTGATTTCTCTATCACATGTTGTGCTTGGCATCTTTTACTTCCATATTTTGCAATTGCATCAAACGTTGGGGTATGTCACGGTACTGATGTAAAGAACAATGAGAAAGTCCACCTTTTACACCCCAATGAAAGCACACCACTAGGGGTGGCAAAAAATAAGAAACGGATCGGACAACAATACGTGTTTACGAAATATTTACATGTTTGAACCCTGTTCCGGATTGGATTTCGGATGTACTTAATTGATCAAATCCGGATTGGTTTAAATGTGGATAAGTAAATCGGACAATAACCTAAACCGGATTAGGGTCTGAACAAGTAAATCGGACAATATTTATGTGTTTGGACCCGGACCTAGTTTTAAACCACACAAAAATTTTGTGTTAAAACCCATATTTCAAATATATAACTTATGTCGAAACTTAATTTAATCTGGGTCGAACAAATTCGGTCATTTGGACCAAACAGCGTTTTGCATCCCTACAAACCACTTAAGATATGAAGTGGCCTATATCTACTTTTCTTTGCCACGTTCTGGATGGCTTGTGCCTAATCAATCAATCCCCTCTAAAATTAGTGTCTTCTTTGATTTCTTCTTTGTTGCAATGCAAGCAAATTTCTTGACAGTAAAAACAATGATAGAATGATTAATGAGAGTGATTTGTAGGGCATTCCCCATAGCTACTGCACTAGCAGGCCTTCTCTGGCTTCAAACCAGCTAACCTGGAGAAAAAGCTGTTCTTGGGAAATACTTTAGCCATATAAGACAAACTTATGCCAGTCAATATAGGGAAAAACTGTCTCCTAATGAGTAATGACAATACAATACTGCACCACACATTGTCCCACATCTTTTCCTCTACATTACCAGCTCCTTTTTATGATGTTGTGACTAAAAATAAAATTGGAGAAAACTTTATATATATATATATACTAGTCGGAATCCCGCGCCATGCGCGGGTACTTTTTTTTTTAAATTTTAATTTTAGTTTTTTGTTATTTTTTTAGATATTATATTTTTTTATAATTATTTTTAATATGCATAATGACCATGAAATGAATACATGATGCAGCGATCAATGCATATCCTTTCAATATTCTACATATGTGATTGGAAAGTCTTTCAAATTTCGGAACTTACTAATGGTTGAAAAGTCCTCTGCACCTTCATGAAACTTGGAACTCCTATTGCGTGTACTTACCTCTATAGACAGGCTTAATGTAAGAATTATCAATACTTTAGATTCAAAAAAGTTTTATCTGAATGGTGACATTTGGAAATGGAAAGTCATTATGATCCCAGTAATGATATCCTTAACTTGATTAATGCAACATAAAAGATAAGTAAATCATATGTTGTCATGTCCTTTATTTGATTACTTCAATGGAATATGATCATTTTGAGGCTCATAAGTTCTACAATTATGAAATATACTTCAAGATATGCATGTAAATAAGTTCCCACGCACTCTTGAAGTAGTGACATCATTCAGGCTTCAATTACCTCCATAATTGCGAGCTGGAAAAAGCTTTCTTATTTGCTTGAGTTGCAGACTGGATTTCATTCTCATTGCAGAAAGGAAAAACTGTAATGAGCAAGTAGAGTGACTTAGAACCACAGAGAGAATGTCCAGCTCATGTCAGCTAGAATAATCTACTAAAGTACTATAGGATATACATGAGACTGTGGAAAGAGAAATATGAGAATGGTATTGACACTAAATGAAAAGGAGAAAGATAGGAACTTGCACATGAATATGCCATATTTTATATACTTGCATTCTCAAGTTTTAAATCTTATCATCAGAAATTATGAGACTCTAGAAACAAAGAACAAATATGAAAAGAAGATGAAAGAAATGGCAATACCCCAAAAAAAACCAAAATTTTGTCAATAGAATAAAATCAGGAAAATAAAACAAACAAAAGAGAGATAATTTCAAGTTCTTTAACATTTTTAGTCGAATGGAGAATCTAAAGCTCTAAAATCCTAGAAACACAAATTGGGAGCTTTAAACACTTTATTTATAGCAAAAAACCAATATAGCAGGAAGTTGACTCCTATATGTGTAGAACCATAACATAAAGGCACAAAGTAACCCAAGGGCGGAGCCAGGAATTTTTTCCGTCCTAGGCTACCAAGTACCAACCATACCATATGCACAAAAAATTGTCCCACCAAGATCAGTCATCAATTCAAAATCATACATAGTGGTAAGGTTCAAAGGTACATAACATATAAGAAAAAAGGAAAACAAAACACACTATTTAAGCTGAAAACAAAGTTTTTTCTCTCTTGCTTCCTTGACTTTCCATTGTGACTTATTCTAATTGAAATCCACAAAACCTAAAAATTCAGAAATTACCTTCAAATTGAAATTCTCAAAACCTAAAAGTAAAGTAAAGTTCAGAAATTACCTTCCAATGATCCACTCTCGGTGTTGTCGGCGAGCCTTGCTTCCGAGTTCCAAGATTTGGAGCTGCTGAGCTGGTCCGCTGGATGGCTAGAGGACCTGCAACAATTGGAGCTCGAGGACGCGCAGCAAGTTGCAACAATTGGAGCTGGTGGATCGTGGACATACCATTTGTCCATTTGGGCTCTCTGTTTGTTGGGTTACTTGGGTATTATGTTTTTAGTATTGGGTTGGGCTATTGAAGATATAAGTACTAAACATTTGTCAAAAAAATTCACCCAGGCTACAGCCCACCCAGGCCCAAACGTGGCTCCGCCCTTGGTAGAACCAAAACAGCTACATGCTTTGAGCAGCACCATACCTCAATGGTAGAACCATATAGACATAGTGCTCACCCAAATAACCTGAAAATCATCTTGAGAACCCAAAAGGCACATCCCAAGCAAGCAATACAAAAACCAAAAGTCAGAGAAATATAGAGTAGATTAAGAAGTAAAGATATAGTTAATTAACTCATTTGGACGGAGGATTTATCTGTAGCAAGAACCTCTTCCACCTTGAAGAAAAAGGGGGTGAAGAGAAAACCATGTTTAATATATTGTTTGATAATGCAATGAGTACAAATTACAACGCTTACCCTGCCTTGAACCCTTTTTTTGCAAATATTGTTCCATAGATGAGCTTCATATTTACCAATACATCCAGATATGAATTTAATCAGTTTACATTTTTTTCCTACTATTATTAACAGAAAAGTAAAATTCATTTACAAAAGCTAACCAAGTCAGATGTAAAAGCATGATATCATGTATTGCATTGCAAATTTGACCTTAAAGTTCACTGAGAAAATATAGATGGAGTTCTAAGCAAGATACACACCTCTTATGCCAGAACATCAAAATAATTATGAACATTAGGGCTCATGTAGGGACGATATAATCCCGTAAAATACCATAATAGTTAACTCAGACAAAAGGAGGCCTTACCATATAATTTCGGTGGATTGGCTGGACTTGCTGAATGGTTATTATGCTCATCTGCCAGTACAACCTAGCTAGAAACAACATAGGAGTCGACAGTCAATTAAAAAAAATAGTAACAGATCAAACATCATATTAAAACCATATGTCAAAACAGTCTACCTTGAGAGTCATGTAGTCACGACTAAGTATATGCCTTCCATTCTTGGAAAACTTTATATCCATGATTGAGGCAACTATTACGGTAAAAAAGGACCTTGTGCCAGGCACCTCCGGCTTCTCCATCCTAAACCATCAAAGACCAAGTAAGATGCTAGAATGACAAAACCATAAATCACCTACAATTTTCAATGAATATCACATAAGGAAATTGAAATCCAAATCCTAACCTGATTAGAAATCAGCATAAGTGAACTTGATGAGTGGATTTGAGCACGAAAAATTTAAAGATCATAAATTTCAGGATAATGTAAGATGAAGTGAGGGGAAGACCCCAATATCCCATAACAAAAAGCATATCCATGAACCTGAATGAACCATGCACATACCTCTGTCACAGACCTCCTTCGCATCTCCTAACAAAGCCCCCTCATAGAGTTCATTCAATGCGAACAACCAAAAAATGGATTTGACCTCAGTTTTGATAGTGTTTCCATTTTCCATGTCAATTGAAGCAATCAAAGTCAGCGCCAACCAAATTCATTGCATCTGGAAATGCAAGCTGCAAAATACATAAACACATATTCAACTATCCTAATACTATCATTGCCACCATTAAAATATTTTCTACGATAAATACAGAGCATCCGTGAGAATTCAAGGACCAACAAAATAACATAAAACATCAGTGGCAGTCCAAAATTGAAATCAAGCAACAGTCAATAAATAAAATCATCATCCAGAGATTATATGAATAATCCAGAGTTCTAGAAATGTGAAATGATTGGAATTGAACCATATCTAGGCGTGTGTTCAGCAAAGGGGAAAAAAAAGGAGAAGCAAATCTGCATTCCAAGGAAGTAACGGAGCCATATCTCCATAAACTTCAGGTTCATTTGCAATGAAGGCACTTTGCCAATACCACAAATACAATCAATTCCTGAAATTGCAAAAGTAATACTGTGATTCTGTGACTTGCGAAAAAGACAGGAACCATATATAATAAATAGATCAATTCCAATCACTGCGTTCTTCACCCCTAATTAACAAAAGAGATAAGAAGATGAACAACGATTAAATGGAAGAGAAGGGTGACCTCGCTGAATCGCTTGGTAGTTCCGGTGAAGCAATGAAATAAACAGAGCAGAGAACACGGGAAGACGGCAGTTGAGCCAACCACAAACCTTTATGCGTGAGACCCCAATGGGTTGTGAGATTCGTGGAGAGAGAGAGAGCAAGAAACGAAGAGGAGGCGCAGGGGAGAGAATGGGTATGATTCGTAAGGATAAAAGGATGAAGAGGCTGTCTCGATGAGTATGAATTGGGTGATCGCTGTGAGATGATGATGGTTCGATCTCTTCGATTGCTAACCGAAATCAGCGAAACATACGACAGGCAGAAGACGTTTCGTTTTTTTGTATTTAATTTATTTTTATTTTTTTTGCTTGGCTTTGGACAATTTTGTTAGGAGAAACGTGAGTGTTGTATTAGAGATACAGAAGGAGTGAAAGTGTCCACGTGGGCAAAAACTAAAAAGAACAGTATCCAATGTGTCAAAATAAGATAAATAGTTGTGAGAGCCTCTGCTTTATATATAAGTATAGATAAAAGAGGGTGGGATCCCCTTTCCATGATCATAGGATACCAAAGTGCATCATGGTAGAAGCCCCTCGAAGTTTGGGGAGTTGAAAAAATCGTAGAAACCAAATCGTTCATCAAACTGATCTTTTAGTCGGTTATTTTCTGAAAAACAAATTATTTGTAACCGATTGAAATAACCATTGATAACCTATTCATTGGTCAAATGAATTTATATCAAAAAAACCAACATAAAAAAAGGGACTGTTTGCACTTCTCCTCGAGGTAGCATTTGGTTCATGAATTCAACTAACAAACAACCGACCGAAATAACTATCGATAACGGATTAATTGATAAAGTTAAGTTTATGTAAAAAAAACCCGACCGTTTACACCCTTGGTCGAGGTAACATTTGGTTCATGAAATTCGACCAGCAAATGGCTTACTATAATTTATACATACAAGGAGTGTAACTAATCGGTTTTCTTTTACATCGGTAATTCATGGTGCATCATCAGGATGCGATTGGTATAAATTCACCTATAATGCGGTTTTTTGTGTTCGAAATGATACCACATGCTGGCATTCTCCATGTCATATCTAATTAATTTGATTTACGAAATTAATTAAGAATGAATAAGAACTTTCTTTCCTTAACGGAAACTCAAAGAATACTAGCTAAACAAACAGTATCCATTGATTGTTTTCCAAGAAAAATAATAATGTAATTATATTTAAACAGAGAATAATATGTATAAAAAAATTAATCTATGATGATATGTATTGCGAGTATCATTCTAACTTTCTAAGAATGCAATCTGGGTCCTAGACTTTGGTGACACAAGAAATTTTGTGCCTTTTCATGCTTTTATTATTGAATTTTTATTGTTAAATTAACCTGAAAATTTGCTAATGCTACAAAAATTCTAAAACCTTCGATGATTACCAACCCCATTTAATCATTTTCAATAATTAATAAAAATAAGCACTTTTATTCATAACTGCAACTAATATGATAAACCACTTGGATTGATAACCTAATCGGTGAATCTCTATGGGTCAAACCATATGAATTCGAGAGTTTTTAAGTTTGATTATCACTGAGAGCAATATTATTATCGCAATGCGTTGAGTTTTGACCCAATTTACCTTATCATTGGGTGAAAAACTTTTGTACTCGAGTTTAGGCTTATATCGAATGTCCAAAAGACAAATTTGTATAATGTGTTCTCGATAAAAAAAAAAAAACTAAGATGATAACCGGTAGTCTTTGTTTTTGTATCACATATAAAATAAAAAAGTTACTGTTGGTCATATTTAGAGAGCAAGCATTTAGCTGTATAAATAGGTTGTGTTACTGCCAACTAATATGATAAACCACCTGGATTGATAACCTAGTTGGTGAATCTCTATGGGTCAAACCATATGAATTCGAGAGTTTTTGAGTTCGATTATCACTGAGAGCAATATTATTATGGCAATGCGTTGAGTTTTGACCCAATTTACCTTATCATTGGATGGAAAACCTTTGTGCTCGAGTTTAGGCTTATATCGAATGTCCAAAAGACAAATTTGTACAATGTCGTTCTTGATATAAAAAAAATCAACTAAGATGATAACTGGTAGTCTTTGTTTTTGTATCACATATAAAATAAAAAATTTACTGTTAGTCCTATTTAGAGAGGAAGCATTTAGCTGTATAAATAGGTTCTGTTAGATAGATGCTAACTCAAAAGTCGTGCAAAAGAAGTTGTCTCATAAGCTATGAGGTAAGTTGTGAAAACTATATATGTGATATAAATGTCACTATGAGTCTATGATAACAAACTGTGAGGTGTTTGGTGAAATTTTTAAATAATAATAATTCATAAGTAGTGGACCGCCCCACCAAACAATGCCAAAATCAATTTACTATAACAGGACATTTATATCACATTTATAGTAATATGTTGCAATTAAAAAAAATAGTTTTCATAAGTTATGGTTGCCCTTTTAGGAAACCATCACATGTAGCATGATCTTATTGTAGGAAAATAAATAAATAAAATAAAATAAAACCCATACCCACCACACACCAACCTTACAGCTACTGCTGATGATCGGACCGCTCTAAATGAAAATGACAAAGCGGGTAACTAACGGTCCAGATTAGGTGGTCACTACTTTTCCCAATAACCACAAGAAGAAGTATCCTCAATCGGACCGCTCTAGACTGACGGTCCAGATTAGGTGGTCACTACTTTTCCTAATAACAACCCACAAGAAGTATCCTCTTGGCCTCTCTAAGAACTTGCGAGGGAAGCAGAATAAAAGAAACTTCTAGAAGAAGCATAGACTAATTTTAAATTCAATTAATAATTAATTTCCAACTTAACATCTAAATTTTTTAATGTATTATTTAATTATTATTATATCTCCTTCACTCACAATGTGCTACTATTGCTGGCTGACTACTTTGATTGGGACGTCATTTAATATTTATTTTTTTGATGAAAATAATTTAATATTTATTAATTTAGGGTTTAAAAGAAGTAATTATTCATTTGATGCTGATTATTGTTTAAGTTGGGAACCAAAACACGTCACTCGCGGGTGACTTTGACGAAAATATCCGCCACAACGTCGTGCCTCTCAAGGCTATCGTAGTAATTTCAAGACTGGTAATGGACAGGTGTTGAGTTTTATATGGCGAGTATATATATTTGTGTTGCAATGCGAGTGGAGGGAAATGCTGTGTGGATGGGAACGTTATCGAGACGAGACGTGGCTAATCATGAGACTTGCCTTGCTGTTTGGTCAAATTCCCACTATTAATCCACTCCCACTCACTAAGCTTTAGAATGATCCGAGCTGGCAACATTGACACGTCAATTCTTATGTGGCGCAATGGAGTAGGGACACATATTTGTACGGTAACTTAAACGGTTGTGAAGAGAACCCGTCTACATGAGTTTTTTTTTTTCCCAACCAACACTTTTTAAAAAATTAAATACATAAATAACATAGATATTTTTATTACCAAAGTTCACTAACGATTATGTCTAAAATATTATTTATGCTACTACAAATCACAGTTTCAATTGAAATGTGCTAATAAATTAAATATTATAATTAAAAAATATATTAATTTAGAACGTCCTTGATCAACATAAAAGTCTATGGTTAGTGTGTCTCTAAATTAGATAAGATTCAAAATTTTTAATTAATTTTAATCAATTAAATCTTTTATTTCTTTTTCTGTTTTTCTATTTCAGTTCATATCTTAAATTGTTTATTTTTAATATTAAAATATTATTTGAATCTTTATGTTTCCAAAAAAATAGGGTTTATTAGATGCAAAATTTTAAAGATTATATAGAAAGTTTTTTTTTTATTTCCTTTAAAAAGGATTTAATTGGTAGTCATAAGGGATTTAAATGGTATTTTTCGAAAATTTTGGAATTTAACCCAAATTAAAAGGGTTCAAATAAATTTCTGATATTAAAATAAAGAAATTAAGACAGCAACTAAATAAAAAATATAAATAAAGAAGGGATTTAATTTACTAAAATTAAATTTAAAATTTTGAATCTTATCTAATTGGTAGTTGTTCTCACATATAAATTTAAAAATAGTTATCTAATTAAACTCGAAAGGTACTGGCAGAAATTGCTTATCTCATTTTCAATATTTTCAAGTAAAATGCGCTACTGTCATTGGTAGTAGTGCATTATCTCCATTTGGTAAAAAAAAATATATATGTTATTTTTTTAATTAAAATTTAAAAATATATTAGTACATAAAAAAACTCCATCTACACTCCAACTATACCATAATGTCCAATGCCCAAGTTAGGCAGTAAATGAAAATAAAGGGTTAATACTGAAATTAGATAGTCCACCAAGAAAATGTATCCATTATATTAAATATAAGTGGAATAATATAAAATAAATGATTTCATAAAAAGATAAATAAGTAGAAGGACGATGTTCTTCACCTAACCTAAATCAACAGCGTAAAATCCATCATATCCACAATGAAAAATGCTTGAGAGCTCAAAAAACGTGACCCTAACATTAATATAAAGTATTTGAGATTAGATGAATCATATATCTATTTTTATAATCAACGATTATTTTAATTTTTAATGTTACATAAATTTAGGGGCTTTTAAGTTTTAACAATCACATTTTTGACGTAGCATACTAGCATTCCTCATTCACAATTTCTGATTCAGCATCGCTTGCACACGTCGTCAATGCCTAAATGTTCGCCACGTCATGACCACGAAGAACAGGACATCTAAGACACACCCTGTAGAGAGTGGGGGAGTTTGATAGGAAGGTGTGGGGGGTCAGGTAGGGACGGACTTGTCATTTTCATACACCAACTACTCCTTTATAAGCCGGCAGTGGATGCTATTGTTGTGGATTTTTATAAGGGAGTAGGGCTCACATTGTTTTTGTACTCTCTCGTTCTCGCTGTGAGAGAAGCGGTAGTAGTTTGGTTACTGGTGGCCTTTTTCTCGGCACTTTTTTCGCTTCAGAGATCGATCGATAAGCGGTTTTCCGACTAGCGGTTTCGGGGTAATCAACAGCGGTTTAGGTATTCCATACTGATTTTCTGCCATATTATCTGCTTTATCTAATTCTTCTGTGTTTTGTTGGGGATCTGCTTTGTTTTTTTTTTTCTCGATGTATTTGTGGCTTGTTGAATATTGTTCGACGGATCTCTTTTGATACTCTATCCATGGCCTTATCAGCATTTTATGTTCCGTTTCATTATCGATTTCTCGGTTTATTGCTTTTCTCCTTGTAGTATGTTGTAGTTATAGATCGTCAGATCTCCTCGGTTGTTGCGTGATGTAACTTCTGTTTTAGGGTTTTGGTGTTTTCGTGGTATTTTAGGTGATGATGACTGTGATTTGGCTTTCGGTTTTGTCCTGTTTCCGTGGATCATTTTGCTATTTGCTTATATTGGGGGATGATCAACGATCTTGAATTTGTTGTTACGTTCATCCCTTCCCTTTTTTTTTGTTTAGTTATTTCTTCCATGCTTTTGTTTTTCGAGCCGAACTCTCCGGAGAGCTTTATTTCCTCTCTACTTTTTAGGTATTTTGACCGATTCTATTCCGGTTGTTTTCCTTGAGTTTTATGTTGCGTTTTATTCATTTTTATCTGCACAGTGTTTTTGCTCATTTGTTGGCGAATTTGCTCATTGTAGTGTATTGTTTCTTTTTATTATTTATATTTGTCATTTTAAACAATTAATGGACTGTGGTGGAATCGCACCTTACCTTTTTAGCCTTATGTGCCAGGTTATACCATGGTGAGGAAGAAGCGAACTGAGCTGCCTGCTCATCAGGAAGCTGGAAGTAGTGATGTGCACAGTTCCGAACGCCCTACTGAAAGGAGTGCTGCACCTCAACAAGGAGGAACTGGTGGTGGAGGAACGTACCAGGGTGGTGGAAGAGGTGGGGGTCCCCAATCTCAGCAAGGGGTTCGTGGAGGATATATTGGTGGCCGTGGTCGTGGAATTCCACCGCAGCAACAATATGGTGGCCCCCCTGAATACCAAGCTGGTGGAAGGGGAGGGCCGCCTCAGCTAGGGGGAAGGGGAGCGCCGCCTCAGCAAGGGGGAAGGGGAGCGCCGCCTCAGCAAGGGGTTCGTGGTGGCTTTGGTGGTGGTCGTGCTGGCCATGGTGGACCTTCTCCTGGTGGCCCATCCAGAACATCAGTACCCGAGCTGCACCAAGCTACCCCGGCTCCTTATGCAGCCGGGCCTCAGCCCATTCCTTCTGAAGTTGGTTCTTCCTATAGGCCACCAGAGTCAACACAAGCTGCAATGGCACAGTTTGAGCAGCTTTCTGTCCAAGAAGCCCCTTCCGACCAAACACCTTCTGCCCAAACAATTCAACCTGTACCTTCCTCAAGCAAATCAATGAAGTTCCCACCTCGGCCGGGCAAGGGCAGCATTGGTATAAAGTGTATAGTCAAGGCAAACCACTTCTTTGCTGAGCTCCCAGACAAGGATCTCCATCATTATGATGTGAGTGCCCCCATTAGTTGTGCTAACGACTGTCTGATGTGTGGTAATGTGGTGCTTACTGATTAATTGGTTTTATTCATGTATTAGGTAACCATAGTGCCTGAAGTTACATCTCGAGGTGTGAACCGTGCTGTGATGGAGCAGCTGGTCAAGTTATACAGAGAATCCCATCTCGGAAAGCGTCTTCCTGCCTATGATGGTCGAAAGAGTTTGTACACAGCAGGTCCACTACCATTTATATCGAAGGAATTTAGAGTTCCTCTTGTTGATGATGATGAGGGAGCAGGGGGGCAAAGGTACTTACTCTATTAGTTTGATGATCTATGTTTGTCTTTGATATAATTTGGAAGGTAGTTTTTAATTTACCCTTTTCTCCTTGTGCAGGAGGGAAAGGGAGTTCAGAGTGGTAATCAAATTTGCTGCACGTGCTGATTTACACCACCTGGGGCTCTTTCTGCAAGGAAGACAAGCAGATGCCCCTCAGGAAGCACTCCAAGTTCTTGATATTGTGCTGCGAGAACTTCCTGCATCAAGGTACTCAATGGTTACCCCTCTCCGTGCTCCATATCAGTGGCTTTGTGCCAGCATTCTGTGCTTGACATACAAGAGTTAATTCTATTTGTTGCAGGTACTGTCCTGTGGGGCGATCTTTCTATTCTCCTGATATAGGGAACAGGCGGCCACTAGGTGAGGGTTTGGAAAGCTGGCGGGGCTTCTATCAAAGCATTCGCCCAACGCAGATGGGATTGTCTCTTAACATTGGTATACATTTTATATTGTATTTTCTTTGATGCTTCATTTTATTGTCTTCAATTTGATGAATTCCATCAGTTGATTTACTTAAAATGGTGTAAATGGCTTCCCCGTGTTTTGATGAAATGAATTCTGGCACAGATATGTCATCCACTGCGTTCTTTGAGCCTTTACCGGTGATCGAGTTTGTGATAAAGCTGCTGAATCGTGATGGACATCCGAGAGATATTCTGGCGAGACCCCTGTCCGATTCTGATCGAGTGAAGGTAATATTTGTCAATTTTCTTTTTTTCGACAACTAATTGTACATCTGCTGTACGGTCAACTCTTCATCTCTCTTTGTAACTTTAGTAACCTTGCATTTTTTTTTCATAAATATTTATTTCGGGGATCATCAATTGAATCATCCTATAGTCATTGTACATTGGAATTTCTTGTAATTTGTTGTTGAAGCAGGATTTGATTTCTTTCATTGGTATGTATGTAAACAGATCAAGAAGGCCCTTCGAGGGGTTAAGGTCGAGGTTACCCACCGTGGAAATATGCGCAGAAAATATCGAATTTCTGGTTTAACATCACAGGCCACACGTGAGCTTGCGTGAGCATCTGGTCACTTATAAGTATCTAGTATATCTAATTTGTTTACCATATTGTTTATTGTTCTGCTGACTTTGTTTTATGGAACTTGCTTGTGGATGTATCAGTTTTCCGGTGGATGATAGAGGAACCATGAAATATGTTATTCAGTACTTCCATGATACCTATGGTTTTGCCATCCAGCATACCAACTGGCCCTGTCTACAAGTTGGAAATCAGCAGAGACCTAATTATTTGCCTATGGAGGTAGATATATGGCACTATGTTTCTTCCCTATCCATATTAGCATTCCACTTTCTTTTTTTATGCTTAGGAACAAGTATGTCGATTCAGGTCTGCAAGATTGTAGAGGGCCAACGGTACTCTAAGAGATTGAATGAGCGACAGATCACTGCTTTGCTGAAGGTTACCTGTCAACGTCCTCGTGATAGGGAGCTCGATATCCTGCAGGTTCTTTTTTTTGCCACAAATTCAGTATATCCTTGTTGATTGAAAGTAAACATAGAATATGCCTTTGAAAGATTTTAAATTAAGGCTGATCATCTGAGTTGTTCGTACCTAATCCTTGATGGATGATGATGCAGAGTTGGTTTAATAATTTAAGAACATTGAGTAATATTCTAATGGGTAATGAATCTAGACATCCTACAATCTTTGACACTTGCTGATGTTGGTACATAACTGTATCATGATGTTGGTAATTTAAGAACATTGAGTAATATTCTAATGGGTAATGAATCTAGACATCCTACAATCTTTGACACTTGCTGATGTTGGTACATAATTGTATCATGATGTTTTTCTTTCTTCTGCATTTGAATGCTGACCCCAAGACCTTAAACCACTACCTGAGTGTGGTTTACCTACATTCTGTGTTTCTTTTCACCCTGCAATCTTACTTTCATTGTTCTATAGTTCAATTCACTGCCCTTGACATTGATAATTATTTTGTACAGACGGTTCATCATAATGCTTACCATGAAGATCCTTATGCAAAGGAGTTTGGAATAAAAATCAGTGAGAGGCTTGCTCAAGTTGAGGCTCGCATTTTACCTGCACCCAGAGTACGTGAAATCTCGTCTGGTTTTATTACCAAATTTCTATATTCTTTTTTTAGTGAAATATTTTATTAACAAATATTGTTGTTTGTGCAGCTCAAGTATCATGACACTGGAAGAGAGAGAGATTGCCTGCCTCAAGTAGGACAATGGAACATGATGAATAAGGTACTTTGTTTTGTTTTTTTTGTCATTGAGTTCAAACTTCAAAGTCATCTCTAGTGGAGTGGGGTAAGCATGCTTTTCTGTGTACCTATTTCTGTAATTGTCTATGAGCATACGATATAAGATGCATTTTTGAGTGTCTGAACTGCATTAATTCCTTGTGTCGAGACAAGGTCAGTAGGTTTTTGATAACAAGGGAAGAGGGGGTAAATCTTGTGGAGTTGTCCGCATTTTTTATTTGTACTATCATAGTGGCACTAGGTGTATAAATGGAGCTAGTAATTTAGGAATTTGGAGTGTGGTTCCTGTAATCCTGTGTCTAATCAAATCAAACCTTGTTGCATATGGTATTTGTTTCTACAAATATAACATGTCTGATGTATTGTATTTATGTGAATAGCCTGATACTTGCCTGTTAGACAATTTATGTGAATTGTATATGCAGCTGCTGGTTGAGGATTATTTTGACACAAGTAATAAAAGATGGCATCTGCTTTGGATTGCCTTATTTATCATGATTGCATCTTTTGTGCACTCTGAATGTGACCTGTTAACTTGAGCTGGCTGTGCCTTGCGATGCCCACATTTGTGAAGGCAAAGTGATGTATGAAGTTATGGGGAAAAAAGTCTTAATATGCATAAAGATCCATATACATACTATGTTTGCCTCGCATATGTCCTTTTTCTCATGAAAATGGTTTCTTTTGGTGAAGATATTTATTGTCCGTGTTTGGTATGTTTTAGGGTAGTAAACGTTTGTTTGATGTGTTTTTGTTTTAGCACTCATATCGATGAGGCACATTTAGGTAGGCTAGTTGTTGGCCAGAGTGAGAGTTTACATGTCTGGTTGTATTCGATTGCACGGTAATTATTTTTGGGCGTTCACTTCTGCTTGCATGTATAGCCTGGCTTGTGTATTGATGATATTTCATTGTGACACAGAAAATGGTGAATGGGGGAACAGTCAACAATTGGATTTGCATAAACTTTTCTCGGCAGGTTCAAGAGAATGCGGCTCATGGTTTTTGCTATGAACTTGCTCAAATGTGTGGCGTTTCTGGCATGGTTTGGCATTTTTCACCTGTTTTCTTGTGTGTTTGGTGCTCTTTTTTATGGTATAATTTAAGAACGTATGTTCTGCTCTTTGTGCAGAACTTCAATCGAGAGCCCGTTTTTCCGCCAATTAGTGCTCGCCCTGAACAAGTTGAGAAAGTTTTGAAAACTCGGTTTCATGATGCAGTGACAAGACTACAGGGCAGGGAGCTTGATTTGCTCATTGTCATTCTGCCAGATAACAATGGCTCTCTTTATGGTACAGAAGCCTCATGTTGCTCTTCCATTTTTTGCTCGTTTAGTGCATCTTCAGTGCAATTCTGGATTTGGTTCACTGTAGGTCATTTACTTGATTACTCGCCATGCAGGTGATTTGAAGCGAATCTGTGAGACAGATCTTGGGGTTGTTTCTCAATGCTGCTTAACAAAACACGTTTTTAAGATGAGCAAACAATATTTAGCAAATGTGGCCTTGAAAATAAACGTAAAGGTGGGGGGACGGAATACAGTTCTTGTTGATGCATTGTCAAGGCGTATACCTCTAGTTAGTGACCGTCCTACAATCATTTTTGGTGCCGATGTTACCCATCCTCACCCTGGAGAGGATTCAAGTCCATCTATTGCAGCTGTAAGTCCCTAAAAATATGCCTTTGTATGCATTGATTGTGACTAGAGTGCACTTTCGTGTGTACTAACTAGACGAGATGTTTGAACTTTGAATGCAGGTTGTTGCTTCCCAAGATTGGCCAGAGATTACTAAGTATGCTGGTTTAGTTTGTGCTCAAGCCCATCGACAAGAGCTTATCCAAGACCTTTTTAAAACATGGAATGATCCTGTTAGGGGTCCAGTGTCTGGTGGCATGATCAAGTATGGTTTACACTCTCTATTTCCATCTAAATGAAATGTTCATTTCTGAGACTGGGGCATGTTTAATAATTTTTTTTCTTGGGTGCGTCTATTTTTCAGGGAACTCCTCATATCCTTTCGAAGAGCAACTGGACAGAAACCCCAGCGCATCATATTTTACAGGTATTTCAATTTACCGCATGCTTCTTTCACTGTTTCTTTTTGGTTCCCATTCAAACTATTATTGATGTGTGCCTTACTTGCCAGGGACGGCGTGAGCGAAGGGCAGTTCTATCAAGTTTTGCTTTATGAACTTGATGCTATTCGCAAGGTGACAAATCAACTAAATATCTTTAGCCTCTTTACCCTATGCTGCTTGTGTATTGAAATTGGTTGACACTAGAAGTTCATCAATAAATTGACCTCTCTTTATTCTTCTTGATTCAGGCATGTGCCTCTCTGGAACCAAACTACCAGCCTCCTGTGACCTTTGTTGTGGTGCAGAAGCGTCATCATACACGATTGTTTGCCAATAATCATTCGGATCGCAATGCCGTCGATAGAAGTGGGAATATATTACCGGGTAAGTAACTTCATTTGATATATTTTTTATTCTTGAGATATAACTATTTGATGCAAGCTCTCATTTCCATATGGTATTTGTTGCAGGCACGGTGGTTGACTCTAAAATATGTCATCCCACTGAATTTGATTTTTACTTGTGCAGCCATGCTGGAATTCAGGTGAAGTCTTATTTCCTTTTGCTGCATCGTTTTGTTAGTATTGTTTAAATATGTAATATCAACTCAAACGTGATATGAACAGGGTACTTCTCGACCTGCTCACTACCATGTTCTGTGGGATGAGAACAAATTCAGTGCTGATGAACTGCAATCGCTTACTAATAACCTTTGTTACACGTAAGTTCGTTTATTTTGTGGAATCTGTCCTAAGCATATCCTCTGTGTAAGCTTCACTTATGTGTGCAAAAGATACTTGTAACCTACCCTTTTGTTTAAGTTTCTGAGAAAGGACTTCTCTTATATTTTTTTGCAGATATGCTAGGTGCACGCGTTCTGTGTCCATTGGTTTGTGCTCTCTCCCCCCCATATGTACCCTAGTAATTTGCATTTTGGTTTTGATGTCTAATGTTTTTTTTCTTCCAAATTTTGCAGTCCCCCCTGCCTACTATGCGCATCTCGCAGCTTTCA
Source organism: Tripterygium wilfordii (assembly GCF_013401445.1). Taxonomy (NCBI): domain Eukaryota; kingdom Viridiplantae; phylum Streptophyta; class Magnoliopsida; order Celastrales; family Celastraceae; genus Tripterygium; species Tripterygium wilfordii. The sequence continues at coordinate 3,925,458 of NC_052247.1, forward strand.
GAGCTCGCTTCTACATGGAACCAGAGACGTCGGACAGTGGTTCTATGATGAGTGGTGCTGCTGCTGGACGTGGAGGTGGTGGTCCGAGGGCCACTCGAGGACCCGGTGTTAGTGCTGCTGTGAGGCCACTTCCTGCTCTGAAAGAGAACGTTAAGAGGGTTATGTTCTACTGCTGAGAGTAGTTGAACTGATTTTTAGCTCTATGTTGGTCAAGTTCTATTCAGGACCAAGGCATGATGTTATTTAACTGTTGCGGCTATTCGCCCAAGCTCTACCCTTTCAGGATCAAAGTAGTTGATTATTGTAAGGTGGAAATATTCTGAAGACTATTTTTGTTATTGGCGTACATTTCCATTTTTTTTTTTGAATTTTGCTTCCAAAACCCAGTGAATTTGCGAATACTTCGACTGGATACGTTTCTATTCTATATATTGGAAGTGTTGCCATCTTTCTTAGTACATTGTCCGTCTTTGTGAGTAAATATTAGGAGACTGGACTTCGGATGTAGTTCTGATATTCAAAGCATAGTCGAACTCTATTTCCAAGGATACCCAAGAAGGGATGGGGGGGGGGGGGGATTGTCCTATACACTCTCCCTCTTTCACCTTCACTGCCCAACATATTCCCTCTCCATGGAACCTTCTCGCTTGCCTTTTTTGCTTCTGTTGGGTTTTATCTATTCCTTCCAATTTTCATACCCATGTTCATTGCTCCTTTTCATTTTCGTAGTCATCTATTCCTTCCAATACTTGAGGGAGCACGTCTATACTCAATTTCGTTCCCCATTTTTGTTTTCTCATTTTTCTTGAGCCTTTGCCCCCGCCCCCAACTTGAATATGGCTTGCTACTGCCTTTGAGGTATATGCCCTTCCTGATTTCTCCTTTCATATGTCTGTATTGAACGATTGAACCTTATAAGCGAGAGAAATAGTTCGACTCGCTCTCTTGAGAAAGCAATCCGACAATGAGCTTCTGGAATGATATGATATTTAGGGCTAAATTTTTTAAAAAATAAAATAAAGAAAGAGATAATATTAGGGATGGTAACACGTGTAACCCTCAAGAATCAATGGTTGAGATTTTAAAAATTCTAAAAATTACAGGCCCTCCCTATCCCACCCAAGAAGGGTTTTATCCTTTGCTTCATTGACTTCTTGCTAATTTTAGCATTTAAGTGGTATGGTCGGTTGTTCTATTCCTAATATTTTAGTAGTAGCATTGTGGGCATCACCTGTGCCAAAGGCCTAGGTGAACTGCATCCCTTGAATTAACTCTTTTTTTTATTTTTTTAATTTTATTGTTTGGATTTTGATTAGAGCCTCCCTTGAGTTTTAGATTTGTTGACGTCTTCATGAGAGAGTTTTACATTAATCAGTCAAATCTTGAAAGGGCAAACCAACTTCGTATTAAAAAATAAACCCTATGAATGATAGTCTCTACTGACCTTTTTTTTTTTTAATAAAAATGTCACAACAGACTGGATTATATTCCAATATATTCTAATATGTAAGAGAATTTGAGGCTCAAAGATATGAAAAATAGATCTAGATTTATAATCAGATCCATCAAAATTTTGTATATTGAAACTTGAAATTCATAACATGCTAAACGGATCTCCAATCATACACTGCTTTCTCAAATGAAAATTCAGGGAAAAACCCATAATATGTCTATATTATTGAAACAAAATTAAGAAAAATGTTAGTTGGGGGGAGAGGAAGGGACGGTGGAAGAGATTACCGACTCCACTCCAAATTTAAAAGAAGTGTGCGAGTGGTTTTTAGGGAGAAGGAAGGAGAATTTGGTTTTTAGAGAGAGACGAATAACACAATTCTTTCTCAAACAAGTTTGGATCCTCTACAAACTTGAAAGAAGTGTACGGGTGATTTTTAGGGAGAAGGCAAAGAGAATATGAGAAGGCTAATAACACAATTCTCTCTCTCGAACAAATTTGTGAGCGGTGGTAGTGTTGTTGGTGGTGGCTGTAAAGCCATCAAATTTTTTTTTAAAAAAAAAAATTATGAATGTGTTTGGATCGAGTTTATGAATCCAACGACATCTTTTTTGTCCAAAAAAAAAAAACTAATCGAACATGAAAAATACATAAAAATTCTGGACCATTGAATATAAATCCGAAACAACCTATATCTATCTTGTTATGAATTTGATTTTTGTTTGAGATAAAAAATATATCGGTGGATTAAACCACATTTTAAAATTTTATTAATTTTTTTAGAAAAATCTTAATTGCCTCTTTTTACTACAGCAGATTCCCGGAATCCATTGTTGACGAGTTTCAGGGAGAGAGGCGGCATGAAGGAGAAGGAGAGTCTCTACTGACTTTCATGCAATGTATACTCCTCTAATTTAAAATCTGCCCAATTTGGTCGAACTTTCTCTTTAACCGGCCATGGTCAGAACTTTTTTTTTTTTCTTTTATAAAATAATTAATTAGAGTATTAATTAACGTAGATTTGACTCAGTTTATTTAATTCAATTTTATTTAAAGGAGATATATAGGACCATAAACAAATTGTACACCATATTCATGTGAGTTATTTTCTTCGAACCAAGGAAATTATATTAAATATTTATTATTTAAAGTCACAGGCTTATTATCATTTATTATGATAATTTAAAAAAAAAAAAAAAAGAAGCTGAAAAGTCCTCTGCCGTGTAAGGATCAGAAAGACAACCTCAAATATATTTTTTAAATTGAGAATGATAACATACAAATTTATTTTTTAGACATTCGATATGAGCCTAAACTAGGGACATAAAAGGTCATGTACACAAAAGTTTTCCACCTGACGACAAGGTAAGTTGAGTCAAAATTGAGCGTATGGCCACAAGGGTATTTTGCTCTAAGTGGAAATCGAATTCAGGATATTCCGAGTCCATACGATTTGCACCAGAGAGATTCACCAACTAAGGTATTGCTCTTTAGACATCCGATACGAGTTTAAACTCGGGTCATAAGGTCTTGTACACAGAAGTTTCCCACCTTACGACAAGGTAAGTTGGGTCAAAATTCAACGTGTGACCACAAGGATATTGCTCCAAGTGAAAATCGAATTCAAGACATTCCGAGTCCATACGGTTTGCACCAAAAAGATTCATCAGTTAAACTATTACGGTTTGAGAACCTTAAATATTTGTTTGTGATAAATAATTAAATTATGAAATTAAAAGTCAATGGTGATTCAAGTAATTAGAAGAAAATGTGGAAAACAGGTTTAAAAATGACTAATCAATTGATTTAGAAACGTCAGAAAAACCCCTATATCTCATTCAAATTGGGCTGCATAGACTGATTGGCTAAAATTATTTTGGATTTATTGATATTATTTTGGGATTCTAGATAAGAAATAGAAAAGTCCAATTTCCATGTAACTTGTAATTATTACCATCATAAACAACTTGAATTGAAGTAACTAAAATTTAAAATTAAAGTACCATTGGTATGTCCTTATCTCTTTTAAATTTATCTCGATGCCAACGGGAATTGACTCGATTGACAATCGATTGAATTAGATATATGTGTGTTCAAAATTCAATTTCAATGTGAAACATATTTATCAACGTCGTATTTCAAAAAAAAAACCCTCAATATTATTTAATTAATTTATAATTTTTAAATTATTTTAAAACATGTGACTATTATTTAAAGAAATAACCAGAAAATAAAATAATTATTGAAAATACAAGTATAATAATTAATATTCGATTTCCGTTTGGACAGAGATCCTGACCCTTGACGTCCTGACCACGACCTCTTCAGAGTAATTGAAACAATAAATAAAGTCTAATTATTACATATAGCAAATAACATTGGTTAGAAACAGAGCACAAGCTTCTGATTCCTCCTCCTTCTCTGCTTTTAATCCTCACAAGGCCTGCAAGTAACTCTGTTTCTCTTTTGTTTCTGTAAAACTAGTTTTGAAATCGACAGAGGACCGGAAGCAAGGAGATATGACTGGTTCGATCGATGGAGGAGATGAGAGACCATCACCATCAACCATTACAGCAACAGCAAAAGTGGGTTTGTCAATGAGTGGCAATCCATTTGCGAGAATCGCTTTGTTGTTTGTGGGTGTCGTTCTTCTTTCGTTTCTTGTTCTTTACTTGGCTGCTGATCCTTTGCGGTTCTTGCCGAGTTTTCATCATGGACTTTCTCCGGTCAGTTCTTACTCTGTTTTCTCTGTCTTTTTTTTTTTCTTGTGTAGGAAGATATACTCTGTTTTATCTGATTTTATGCATGATTTTCTTTTTTTGAAACGGAGAGGGGGATTTAAACCATGATCACTGGGGTGATGCATATCATTATTACCACTCCAATTATTGGCTCGGGTGTATGCATGATTCGTTTTTGAATTATAACGTGTAGTTATTTAGCAAAATTTTGCACCAAACTATGCTAATCTTTTTGATTGTTTTTTTCCCTGATTTTTTGTTCAATATTTCAATAAAATGTAGGAATGAATTAACACTAGGAAGATATGATAATGTTATATATGTAATGTGAGGTTGACAAGTAAATTTTTATTCTTCTCATATTCTCAAGTTTTTGGTGGAAAGAATTTCCTATTGAAAAGACGATAATAGACATCTCATATCTATATCAAAATCAAACCATCATACCCAAAAATGTCATTTCAAGTATAAATTAAACCTACCGGTTTTTTACGATTCACGATTTTCACAGTTTTCATGATAATTTCGGCTCCAACTCTCTCCAAAAGTTTGTTAAAACATGGATTAAAATATGTGATTGAGTATTTTTGGGTTCATAATGTTATAATATATAATATATTTTGTGGTGGAGTAGTGGTGTCAGAGAGATTTTGTTTTGAAAAGTCAGATTTTTGAGTTCAATTGAATCGCATAACTATGCATAACACATCATAGTTTATAATTTTTGTTTCTATTTAATCAATACCTTGAATTATGAAAGCCAGCTATACCCACCTTGGCGTCTATGCACATGAAGTTAGGCAAATCCTTGTGAGGGAGTATGAGGTGGACATTATTGTCTCTTTGTGCACATTTATGTAGTAACTTTTATGACCAAACTTCCAAAGAATCATGCAAACTAAGCAAAATCTTTGTTTGATATGTTTGAATATGATGTAAATAATATGAAATCTTCCAAACCTATAAATTAACCTATGGGTTGAGTGACAAAATAACTAATTTTAATATGGTATTAGCCTATGTGTTGAGCCAACAAAGCCCCAATTGCAGACCTGCGAGAGTAGCCCTAGTGAAATGCTCGTTTGTTTTGTACTTGTTGGGTTTCCTTTTTGTGTATTTGTTGTTGCCCCAATTGAGGGCATGTGAAAGTAGTCCTAGTGTTGTGCTCGTTTGTTGTGTATGTGTTGGATCATCGGATTGCTCAACCCACACATGAGAGGTAGTGTTAGAATATAATACAAATGACGTGAAATGTCTCAAACAAACAAGTTAACTTATTCGGTTGAATGACAAAATAAATAATCTTAATGTAATTACTATGTGTTTAATTTCTACTATAGTGTTAGGTATCCACGTACATGACCCAAAAGTATTTAATATCTATGGCAATTGCACGTAATAGTGGCTTCCATTACAAAAGAAGGAAACAACAATGGAGTGTACATTGTTTTTGCATTAGTAACACAAATGGGTCTTTGCTATTCAGGTGAAGAATGATGTTGAATTGAAGCGAGTACTAGATAATGCAACAATGGAGAACAAAACAGTGATCATAACGACTGTGAACGACGCATGGGCAGAACCAGACTCAATCCTGGATGTGTTCTTGGAGAGTTTTCGGGTCGGGGACGGAACGAGCAAGCTGGTGAAACATCTGGTGATAGTATGTTTGGATCAAAAGGCATACAATCGTTGTCAAGAAAAACATCCTCATTGTTATGCACTCAAGACTCAAGGGGTTGATTTTTCTGGTGAAGCACTTTTCATGGCTCCAGATTATTTAGAGATGATGTGGACAAGGATTCGTCTCCTAACCGATGTTCTTGCAATGGGCTACAACTTTGTCTTCACGGTACTCTCTCTCTTGCTTTTACATATACACATCACGTTGAGCTTCCACGACGGTACATGCTAGAAAATTTAGCCCAAAGTCCGCTTTAGGTCAAATCATGCCCTCATGGCTTTATTTTTTGGACCGACTAGTTAAATGAGAGCAATTTTATTCATTCAAGCCACATAATTACATGCAAATAATGATTTTTCCTTGTCATTCTAATCACGAACAGTTGGCTTTATCATTATCATTGGTGTTAATTATATATATATATATATATAAGAGTATTACCAAAATTCACAATAGATTTCTCTCTTTGTTTTCCAGGATGCAGACATAATGTGGCTTCGCGACCCATTCAAACATTTCTACCCAAAAGCAGATTTCCAAATCGCCTGTGATCACTTCATTGGCGACTCTTACAGTCGCAACAATTCTCCAAATGGAGGTTTTACTTTCGTTAGATCGAATCATCGGACGATCTTATTCTACAAATTCTGGTACAATTCAAGAACAAAGTACCCAGGGTTGCATGACCAACATGTTCTTAATGAGATCAAGAACGATACCTCCATCACCAAAGAGATTGGACTCAAAATGAGGTTCCTAGACACATCTTACTTTGGTGGGTTTTGTGAGCCAAGCAAAGATTTCAACGAAGTGTGCACAATGCATGCCAATTGTTGTGTTGGGTTGGAGAACAAAGTTCTTGATTTGAAGATTGTGATTCAAGATTGGGGAGAATTCCAATCACTGCCTCCTAATCAGAAATCAAGACAATCCCAGGCTAAATGGGGAGTTCCACAACATTGCAGGTAATTTTTTTTGTCTCATAACTTATGTTTTTATATCTTTAGGGTTTGGCTGAGGTCGAGTGTTCGAATTAGTTGGGAGTATTTCCCTGAAGTTCTCTTGGTCTCGTGGGCTAGCTTTAGACCCACTTCTGGGAGGGGTATTAGTAGGGGTGACAAAAAATCAGTTTCAAATTGGCTAACGTAATGTGTTTATGAAATATTTACGTGTTTGGACCCTAACCCAGTTTGGATTTCGGACGTACTTAATTGTCCATACTCGGATTGGTTTAAATTCAAACAAGTAAATCGGATAATAACTTAATCCAGGTTAGGGTTCGGACAATAAAACTGGACAAGATTTATGTGTTTGGACCCGAGTCCAATTTTAAACCGGACAAAAAGTTTATGTTTGAACCCAGATTTCGAACATATAACTTATGTCCGTACTTGGTTTAATCCGGGTAGGACAAATTTTGTCATCCGAACTGGACAGAGTTTTGTCACTCCTGGTCCTAGGTATTAGCCCATTTTCACCAACGTGGTGTGGGTTGTTCTGGCGGCTCGAGATTTACGCTTACTCAACTGTCCAAAAGGCATATTGGGCTAGGTGGTTCGTCGATTACCAATGTTTTTTTTAAAAAAAATAATTATTAGTATTAACGTGAGAGAAGATTGGAACTTTATCCCGCTCAATTTCTTTTAAAATTTTTTATGTAAACAATTTTGTAAAATTTAAAATGTAGTATTCATCAATGTATAGTACTTATAGCTAGATAATGTTTATAAACAGTTGTGATGATGTTTTAATTAATAGCTAATAGAGGCTAATATGAAGTTTTGGATTGGTGGGTGTTTGATTATATTACAGCATGTACTACCATCCCCAAGAGAGGAAGATCAAAGATGAACAACATCATTAGGATCCCATTACCTCTCTATGCACTTTTATTCCAGGTAAAAGCAATCAAGGTAGTTAATTAAAAATGCCGATCATCAATCAGTACAGCTTCTATGTTTGCTCTGTATTTAAACAAACAAAGAAACAAAAATCAAAGGTACATAAACCATTTTCAATTTATATTTTTGTGTTAAAGGCAATATAAGTGGGTTGCTGTTTGTGCATGGTAGTGTTTTTTTTTTTTAATATATATATATATATATAACAAGACATCATATATATATCAAGAGCAAAGAAAAAGACAACAGGGCGTCAATATGGATGTCCTGAGAGGTCAATACAAGGAAGATCAAAAAGGAAAATAATGCTAAACTTGAATATATATAGACACACTGGAGATGAAGTTAGCTTGCCGAGAGACAATGAAGCACATCTTCGAACTTTGTAATTAATCCACATGAGGTTAGCATAGCACCTGTAGAAAGCTCAACTTTGCCTAAGTGATCGAGTGCATCAGCACTGTTCTTGCAGCAATCCATATCTGTAAAGAGTGACTAGGAGGCCTGATCATAGATGATTAAATGTAGGGAAAAAGAGTGGCTGTAGTGATTTTAGCTGTAGTTACAGCTCTAATTCTCCACAAATAAATTTTTTCTTTGAATTTTTTTTGGGATAACTATCAAAGAGTGGCTGTTGTCTTTGTGAAAACGGTTGTCGTACTTAGACATTGTTGCAGCCATTGAATTGCTAGACTGTCCTTGTGTAGTTTGACATGAGCCGGTTGTGGTCCCTTCCATACTTGCACTAGCAATGGAAGCAGAAGTCTGCTGGTTTAGTGTCCTACATGCAGTGAGGGTACTCCTCTGGCTACTGACTCCTGGCTCCTGGACATTCCTTGTTTCTTGCATTTTGACCTTTGCCTTTGCAAACATTGCAAGTTACTGGCCTCCCAACTCTGCTCAATTTGTGTTTCAATACATTCTCATTCATTTCCCTCCTCCTTTTCTTCTTTGGCCTCCCAGGCATTTTCCTCAACTTTGGAGGATCCACAACATCTTGCTCACTTTTTGACCACATATTTTCTCCTCGAATTGGCTATAGTGGTACTTGATATGCCCTCAGATAAGTTGGTGTCGACTTGTACCAAAGATTAATGTAATCTTCAGGCTTGTCACCATTATCATGTAATGCACGGATGGCATGGGGACAAGGGATTCCAGAAAGTTGCCATGCCCCACATGTGCACTCACCTTCTCTTAATCTAACAACAAATTGATTAGAACCATGTCTGACTTCATAACTCCCTCCCCCTTTCCATTCAGACACCCATACATGACTCTCATTCACATTGTGCAAAAAAAATTTGTGTATCAATGGACCATAATCATGTTTCCATGAATTAACACCTACTTTCTTGTCCCTAAACCTCCTCACCATTGCCCTCCTGATATCTTCTAACATAGATATTATAGACTTGCTTCTTGCCTCAACTATTGTCCCATTGCAGGCTGCAAGAACCCTAGTGCAGCAAGTGAGAGTGGCGCAATTGGGAAAAAAAATCGTCTGTTCTTGCTATGTGAAAGACTGAAACCCTAATTGGAATTGGGTTTTGTATAATATAATTTCAATTTAATTTTTTATCAAATTCCATGTCAATAATTCCACATATTACTCAGATTATATAAATATATATGACATGTCAGAAAATGGTCTCTACGTCAACAATTTTTGATGGACCATGGATGGAAGGGCAAACGTGACCCATTAGTTGACGTTGAGGGGCTCATTTGGCACTAAAAAAAGATAGAGGGTTGAATTGACCCTTTTTCGTAACTTAGAGGGTCTATGTGATACTTATCCCTTTTTTTTTTTTTGTGTTATTAGGATTTAGGAGTTATGATGTAGTGTTTAGGGTTTAGGGTATGATTTAGGGTTTAGAATTTAGATTAGGAGTTCAGTGTTTATGATTAATTTTTTTACAAAATCATCTACATTATAACATTGTGATTATCAAAAATACTAAATAACTCAAAAAAAACTATAAAAAAATAATTATTATTTGGGGGATTTGGGGGTTAAGCCAACCATAGTCCCCTCCTCTCTCCATGCCACAACAAAAAAAAAAAGATCATCAAAATATCATTGTTGTACCCATCCATTCCTCCATGACTCATCAAATATTACATTTTGAGCATTCATACCCCCTTAAAATATTATCATTGCAATTGAACTACAGCCCCTACCCCTATCCCTAAATGTAGCGAGAGGCCTTGGCAGCCTATTGGGCACCATAAGACTTTGTCAAGCAAATGAGATTGAAAGGTATCACTTTAAAGCATTGTAAGAGTTGACAGGAATATAAAATGGCAGCAATAGAGCGTGGACACCATATGCATAGGAGCAGCCAAAATTTAGAGTTAAGCTCCTCTTATACAATGATCTCACCACTCTGCAAATCTCTTTGCAACCCAAGATGTGCCCACCCCTTAACAACCCCACTCTAAGGAGATCTTACCACTCTATATAGCTGTTTCCCACCCTAAAATGCTGGCACTCTTTACGACATCATTTTGATAGAATATTCTACGAATCACATGGATTAGAGATTAAAATGGGGGACAATATTTAGGCTTTGGGGGCGAGTCGGAGTCTTAAGGTAGGCTAGTTAGGGGTGTTAGAAAAATCATAGAAATCAAACTGACCGCCAAACAGATCAATCAATTGATCAGTTATTTAAAAGAAAAACTACAATGAGCCAACTGAAATAACCGATCGATTAATCAATTATTTTCGTGTCAAAAAACCAACCGTTTAGGCCAATTATTAGGATCTTGTTTTGTAAGAGGATGGGCCATTTAAATAGTGGACTGGGAATGGAACAAGACATGAGGCCTGTAACGGACCGTTTTGCAAGTTTATTGGCCCAATGATTTAAACTTACCAGTCCGAGCATATGGTAGTCAAGCACTGAGTCACCACTCATCAGTTCTTCGTACATGGGTTGCCCAAGCATCTGATCACAGCTGTTTCGCTAACTGGGCCCATCTTCTGCAGTCATACTAAAATTCATCTCTTTTCTTCATGAGGTGAAATAGCTAGAGGCCAAAAAAAAACTACAAATTCATCTCTTTCTTAGTGTTAAAAATCTCATCCTATTCATATCTATGATATTGTTCACTTAAAATTTAACGATTTCCGTAGATATATCGGGTCTACGCAACTTCTGTCACTTGGAGCGGTTTTACATAATGATACTTGAGTCGGGAGAAAATGCCTCAATTGTTAATTTCACACACAGAAGAAATAGTCCAGTCCCTCCACACGCGTATCTAGTACCGCCATAACTAACAGTCTAAGTGTCTAACACTCCTTTACACGTGTGATCACGCATGCATTCCGTTTTACACGTGTCTCTCTATTCGGATCCAAATCCCAACTCTCTCTTTTAACGAGTCTCTCTCACACTCTTCACCCTCTGTTAGCTTGGCTCCCCCAACAATGGCTGACCGTAACTCTAATCAGCAGAGATCACCCACACCCAACTCAATTACATCTTCATTTCTCCGCAAACTACACTTGCACTCGCCGAATTCGGCCCAAGTCGTGGGTATCTTGACTTTTATCATCTCCGGAGCTGTTCTCCTCCTCCTAACTGGACTCACTGTCACTGCGTTGGTTCTCGGTCTCATCTTCTTTGCTCCGTTAATCATCTTTACGAGCCCGATTTGGGTTCCGCTGGGTACAATCCTCTTCGTTGTTATTGCTGGGTTTTTGTCGGTTTGCGGGTTCGGGGTTGCTGTTGTGGTCGGGTTGTCTTGGCTGTACCGTTACTTTAAGGGGATGCACCCGCCGGGTTCGGATCGGGTTGACCATGCGCGCAGCCGGATTTATAACACGGCGAGCCATGTGAAGGACTATGCGAGGGAGTACGGTGGGTACTTGCAGAGTAAAGTCAAGGATGCAGCTCCCGGAGCTTGAGATTGATGCGTGGGCATCTGTTAGCGGAGCGGGTCATGGTGCGACCCGTTTTTTACTTGTTGAAATTTATGGGTTCTTTTGTTTGTTATTAGGAAAACTGTCTTGCTTTGTATTAATAGAATAAATATTTTTTCGTATTATTTTTATATTTGTTTTGTTTATTTTTTGAATTTTAAAATTTATCTTCAGTAAAATTGATTTATCATTTTCTCTAAAAGAGTAAAAGTTATTGATTAGTCACTATTATATTGAATTGACAAGATTAATATACACCTGGGCTCAAATTGATAATCGGTTGGTTAGGCTTCGTAGGCTCAAATTGATGATCGGTTGGGTTATACATGTGTATCAAGTTGGATTCCAACTCCAGGAACATCCATATGTTATTTTTTTTAAAAAAAAATTAATATTATAATAGATTTAGGGAAAAAAAATATTATAATAGATTTAGGGATTAGTGTCTTAGGGTTTGAGTAACATATCAAACCATAAGGATTAGGGTTTGAGTATGCATGGGCCAAAATCCGTCCTAAGGTTTAGGGTTTGAGTATGCATGGGCAAAATCCGTCCTGATGTAAATCTACACAAAGAGGTCCACTAAAGCCCAATCGACTAATGGGCCCACTAAAGCCCAATCTCCAATATGACCCATGAGAGTCAAAGCTCACTAGGCCTTGCTTTACACAAAGGCACAAAGTCCATGTTGCGAATGAATCTCCTACCCAAGTCCTTGGGCCTAATCAAAGTAGAAGGGTGTACCAGTCACGTGACCATAGCATCACACCGGTGTCCAAGCTTGACGGTCAACCTTTAGTATGATATTGTAGGTTGTCGAAGGCCTCCAAGGAAGCTCCTATTTAAGTCCTTGGCCCTAATCAAAGTCCAAGGGTCATATATACAGTCTATATGTGCCAGTCACGTGATCATAGCACCACACCGTGTCTAAGCTTGACGATCGACCTCTAGTATGATCTTGTAGGTTGTTGAAGGCCTCGTTCGACTCTACAAATTTATTGCATACTTTTGTCTCTATAGAGTAACATATCAACTATTCATACATCGCATTAGTTTAAGAATAATAAGCTAAGTAGGTTAATGAGTTATGTCATAAAATTCGTCACTAAAAAATTATTAAATTTACAGTTGATTGTATAATTTATTGGTTAATTTACAATATCACTTTTCTTTTTGAGAAAATAAAATGATTAATTTATTAATTGAACTCAATAACTGCAACGAGCAAAAAGATAACGGTTCAGTACAAGTGGGTTGAAAAGTTTCATGGGCTAATGCCTCAAGGGCCCATTGGGCCGATTTGGACAAGTAAACATTATAAATTGTTAAAAAGAGTTTTTGATCCAGCCCAGTTGTGGGAAGCGTGACAGTCAAGTGGAAGTATTTGAAAGCGGACCACTCCCTACCTACCCTATTTTTTCCAACTCCACAACTACCAAACTCCAAACCTAAATGCTAAAGCCCAAATGAAGAAGAGTAGGGTTCAGATATATTGAAAGCTTTGAATTCGCAGATCGCTGTTAACGGTGTCAATACTGCTGTGGAGTTCATGATTCTTCTCGGAGCTATTTTCTATTTCTCAATTCGTCAATACTGCTTGGATTCATGGAGTTCGATTCGTGATTTCCTTGGGGAATTCGGGGCTTTAAATCATGAAGAATTTATCTATATGTTCTTCTTTCTTCAATATTTATAAAATTTCTTAAGGCCCAACTTGGTTTACCCGGCCCAAGCCACAAATTTTAATTGTTAATCAGTGGGCCGGGCTTGAAAATGACAGACTTATGCAGTTATGTTACTCCGAACCAAAATGATATATGTCCATAAATTTTCCATCCATAAACCTACATAATCTAGGTGGCAAGTCAGATAGGCATGTCACATAGATTATAAAAAAAAAAAATTTATTAAAAAAGTCATATAGGCATGTCACGTGTTTATGTAAATTCATGGATGTTTATTTTATGGATGTGTAGTGCTTCCATACTCCGAAACTTAAAAGGAGTGACTCTGTGACTAGTGACGAGCGAAGAATTCCTACCAACGAGTAGTGATTCAGTTGGTAATCGATTGGGTTAGACATATGTGTGTCTAAGATTCAATTTCAATGAAAAACAAATTTCTCAGTGGTATTTCAAAAATAATTAACGAATTCCTTAGCTATCAAACTCTTTTAATCTAAATAATCAAAAGTATGAAGGAAATTTCTAAAAAATAAGAGAAGGATGGGAAATTTGGATAGGAACTCATGTTTTAGGAGCAGAGCACAACCTTATTAAGCACAACTTACAAGTTACAACATAATCTTCAACGGAAAATGCTAAAAATCTCGATTATTTTTTGTCCTAATTATTCCAACCGATAAGATGGAAATACATGATACATATGAAATCATAGGCTCTACGTATTGCACATGATCCATATGAAATCGTATGTGTCAATCTTAACATTTGAAATAGTTGAGATAAAAAACACGGAACTATAATACTTATGAGTGATGAGATAAAAAAAAAACACCAACCATTAAAAGTTAAAAGTACCAAAAATTGCACTGTCTCGCTTGGCTTTACCTTTTTATCTCTTCACTACACGCGCGTCAGGTACGCCGGCAGGGGACTCGTCCGCGGTGACCGTGGAGGAACCTCCGTAAGTGCCTTCCCGGTACTATCATAATAAATTACACCCGAGAAATCCAACGGCTGACACTTGTCCCCCATCAGGATCTCCCTCTGCCAGACCCCACCGTCCCCGAAATCATCTGGCGCTGCTATATCCAACCCTCGATCATGACCGTTCCTTTTCTTGTGGTGCATCAGAGTCATGGTCTTGTTGCTTATTTGATTCAATAGCCGCTTCGGCTTGCCCGCTAGCCCTGCTTTAGGCTTCAGCTTGATCGAGGCTTGGATGGCTTGTTTCTTGCACAGAGCAATAATAGACGCTACGGAGATTATCAAGCTGTGCGTAAACCGCTTTGGGCAGAAGCCATCGCCGCTACCGGAGTGGTCATACAATTTTGGTGATATATGAACCATCTAGGCGGGGATTTTCTCGTGTCTTGGTTATGTTTTGCGATTATGGTGGTTCGTTTCTGTGTGTGTAATATATATCTAAAACAATTTTAGGTGACCGGTAATAGCCGGTGTTTTCTAGGGTTGACTTTGACCAATGTGGTAATGATTGTCTAGTCACTACGGCAATATTACTGGTTCTTAAATCCCCTAATTAAAAAATTTACATATATGGAAATGGACCTCATTCTTTTGTACTATGGACTATTCATTATATTATAATAAATATCCCAGCAGTTGGTATCTCAATTACTGAGTTGGAAGCATGAGATTCAAATGAATTTGTAAGCTCCACATGATATACATGAAATACTGTGCGTACTGTAGGAGCAAATTCTACAATCGTTGAGTGATCAACTTTTATCTTCGAGGAACTCGTCTGCACCTTTGAATCCTATAAACATCACAATAAGAACAACCGTGAAAGCTCTTAGACTGGACTAGGGGGTGTCGGTCATAGAGGCTCAGACGATCAAGTCAGTATAGATCGGAGGTAGAAGACCGGCAATGGCGTAATTGTTTGTCTGAGTATTTTTAGTGAGGGGTCGGAGAGTTTAGGTTTTTGGTTCGTAATGTTTCGATCCTTCTATCTAAGGTAGGAGAAGGATATTTATATGAGAGTGAGGATCGACCTCGGAAGTTGTGTTGCCCACTTATGTCCCATTGATGAGACTGCATGGTGTAAGTGTATGAAAGTCAAGTATCTCGGTGGTGTCAGGATTGATAGCCGAAAAGTAAGATAAGGATGTTAGGACATATGAGGTGACTGGAACACGTGTCGATCGGGGTATGGATAGTATTGTGGGCAACAATTAATGCATGGATAATGTATGATAGAAAATCATACCTGGGGATCTGTATCTGTCATGTCCACAAATGTTAGTATGAACAGGATTGGATGATGCTCCCTTAGCGAATGATCATACAATGAGTTGGTGCTCGGGTGTGTCAACGCTTTCGCTACGGCGGAGCCATCGTGTGGGCGTCAATACAATAAAGATATTTTGAGACATAGTTTCTGTCTAAGGGAAAGTTACTGTGAATACAGTAAAACAAGTATAAAGGAATATATTAATTGTTAGAGTCAGACATGCTTTGCGTGACTGTATTGTCATTAGATAGTGCATCAAAAGTTGCACGTGGGCCTCAGAGTGAGCCCTAGAGTAGGTCTAAATGTATTCGTTATGCCCGTGGACTTGGGTAGTCCAGCTTGGATTTGTCATTATATGGCCCAGTGGGGGTCACATGATTTTTGATAACTACACATACAACTCTGCAACTCGCATAACTAGGATATCAATGGTTGGGATCGCCATGGTTACTGTATTATCAATGTTTTTTTTAAAACATTGAAAATTTTCATGTATTGGAAAGAAGTGTGTGGTGCAGAGAAACACAACTTCCCACGTGTTGCACACTCGTGTGCAGAATGCAAAGCATGGATTGGAAAGAAGTGGTCGAGTCAACTTCAGTGGCATGCGTCATGGGGCATACTAGTGATAAATTGACAATGACTTTGTCATATAATTTTAAGTGTTTGTCAATAATTAAAATATATTTTATAAAAAGAGAAAACAAATTTAGATGAGAATTCTTTATTCTTTATGAGTAATATTACATACTAAAAATATATGACCTCATTTTACTTCCAAATCTATATGACATGGAAAATAATAATAGATTATAAATACACATGTAGGCATTACTTAACATTCAACATTTCATATTGATTGGAGTGAAATGAAAATCATATTTTGGATGTTTCAAGCATTATTTTTAATATTAAATTAGTGTGTAAAATTATTGAATATAAAACATCAAATAGTTCGCACAAAAATATTTAACTTGCAAAAAAAAAAGTAAAAAGAACGACAAATATTTTGTTGGCGTAAAAAGAATCGATGGCAAAGAAAATATAATTAGCCTTAAAGAAATGTTTTAGAAAATCTTCTCATACTAATGATAATATGATTGACATTCGATATCCTCCGTTGTTGTTTGTTTATAGCTCAATTTCCTTAACCTAGTCAAGATAAATCATTGCAATTAGTGAGATTTTTCAAAATTTTGAATAGTAATAAAATATATCACGTAACCATGTGTCGATGCAAAAATTGGACGTTAGCAACTGGGGTTTAGGCGTAGACGGTAAAATCTCCAACCTGCAATAACAAGAACGGGTGACACTTCATGGCTCGGGAACACTCTGACGCTCAAGTCAATGTATTTTTCATGAGAAATCAATAATCTAATGATGCAATACAAAGTGTCTACCTCTCGTCTTAGGTGGATGATACCTTTTATATAGAACGTGTTGTCTAGTATGTTGAGATCTTGACGTTGAGGTTGTAATGCGAGGATCCTCTTGATCCTTCGTTGTGATCCTTCGTTGTGATATTATAATCCTTCTTGATCCTCATATTGAGATGGTTAAAGTTGTTTCCTTCGTTGTGATATTATAATCCTTCTTGATCCTCATATTGAGATGGTTAAAGTTGTTGTAATATGAGGATATGTTCTCATCCAACAACTTTCTAGTTTGAGTTTGAATCCTCCCTAGATTGTCGTTAGGAAATTCTCTGTTCCTTCCTTAGGTTGAGCCTAGGTACATATTTTCTCAGGTCATGCGTGATTGTTGGGATTATCTATGATTGTTGGGATTATCTTGTTCCCTCTTCGTGATAGACTTATTGTTCTCCTTTCTTGGATGACTTCTTAGTTTGACTCCTCTATGAATTGTCTATAGGAAGCTCATTCTTCTGTATGCCACCTGTCATGCTGACTAGGCATGAAAATTTTTATTCATCCACACCATACGATGAAAGTATAGAAAAAAGAAGAATAACAAAAATTCCTTTTGTATGCCATCTGTCATGCTGAGTTACTAGACACGAAAATTTTTATTCATCCACAGTAGAAAGAAGAAATAACACAAATTAATACATATTCGTATTGATTATCTAGATTTATATATGGTGGAT
Organism: Tripterygium wilfordii; assembly: GCF_013401445.1. Taxonomy (NCBI): domain Eukaryota; kingdom Viridiplantae; phylum Streptophyta; class Magnoliopsida; order Celastrales; family Celastraceae; genus Tripterygium; species Tripterygium wilfordii. The sequence goes on from NC_052247.1 coordinate 3,943,220, forward strand.
GAGAGATTTTTATTTGTGTTAGTTGAGTACTTGAGTTGCAGTAAAATTATGATTATAATTTGAGAGTTATAAGTCAATCTTTATTTTTTTATTTAATAATTAAATTTGTAAATTATAAGATAAAAAAATTTGAATTTTTCCTTGTCATTAGTTTTTTTTTCGATTATTTGAAATATATTAATAACTTAACTTGTAACTTATAAAACAAATACAAAAATTTCAACTAAATTACTTTTCCTTGCTATTATTTTTTTCGGGTTATCTAAGATACGTATTACTATAATACAATTTATAGTTATATAAGATGTTGTCTAACTACTGGGTTATAATCTAGTGGTGAATGACTCTGGAGTCAAATCGTGTAGACTCAAAAGATTTTGAGTTTTATTTCTATTGAGAGTAATACCCTTATGGCTATGAACTAGGGTTTTATCGAACTTATCATATTGTTAGGTGGAAAACTTATATATGTACAAATTTGACTGTCCGAGTTTTTAGATCCATATTGATTGTACAAATGATAAACTTATATGGGGTGGTTGTTGGTTTACCAAAAGACGTCTAAAACTAAACTACTCAAAATCGTCTTTATTTTTATTTATATGTAATACAATAATTAAATAATAGCAACATAATATAATTAAGTGCGTTGATTTGCAAATGCAATGCTTGCCAAGGATTGTTATGAGAATATAAAAGTGGGCGCACTAGCGGATATGGGCCGGCCCCACTTGACTCAGTTGCAACTTTACCAAATTATGTGCTTCTTATTGTCATTGGGCCCACACAAGTGTGATTCATATTCTCCTTTTTTTTTCTTGAACTTTCCACTTTTAATTTTATTTAATATAATAAAATATTTATAGTGGCGTATGACTTGCCTAAAAAAATCTGTCCATTTGATAAAAGTCTTTGCCTGCCTCTTTATTTCATTGATGACGTGTTAATTTAGGGATAAGTTCACTTTGTGGGATTTGCTTATTTATTTGGTCGGATACCATCACTAGCACTAGCACTAGGGGTGGCAAAAAAAATGTCATTCCGGGTCGGTTCCAGGTATGATAACATCAAGTGTTTATAAAATATTTGTATGTACGGACCTTAAGTCATGTTGGATTTCGAACATACCTAATTATCCAAACCTAGATTGGTTTAAATCCAGGTAATAAAATAATGTGGATTAAAGTTCGGATAAGTAAATCAGTGTGTTTGGACCTTGACTCGATTTTAAACCGGACAAGATCTTTACGTTTGGACCTAGATTTCGTACATATAACGTATGTTCAAACTATATTTAATCCGAATCGAACAAATTCGATCATCTAGATTGTTAAAATATTTGCCTATCCCTAACCAGCACAAATGATCTCATCACCATTTTCTGCCACCAAACCATTACCATCTTTATCTGAAAGAAATAGTGAGAGAACCATAATTTGCTACTTGAAAATTGAGTGGTAGGTGACCCAATATAATTTCTGTGAAATAAAATGGGTAGGTTAAATGGTTGTAGAAGTAATGAAGTGTCCTATCTCCAAACATTAATTCTTCACATCATTTTAAAGCGATGTGTGTCTGCATGTTTCCTCTGTCCCTATTCTTCGCGTGCGAATAAAAAAGTCGCTAAGTTACATTCCCACTTAAATTGATATATATATATATATATATATATATGTATGTATCTATTTCAAAGTCTCCTTTTGAAGTATATGACAAGGTGATGACTCAAAATCAGTCATGATTTCCTTGCAAACGCATTTATTTTAACTGTTTTTTTTTTTTCTTTTCACACTTTGGAAGGGCTTATTTGAAGGAATTGACTCTTGAGAACGGTAGACTTGGTCAACTGCAAAGTGTGGACAGCGTTAAGAACACACGACTGATGACCACTGAAGCATCACAAAAGGCGTGCTATAGAACAATAAAGAAATACACTACATGGGTTGTGGGCCTGTTGACGTCAAGCTGAAAAACAAACTGGGCCTTAGGCCCCAGGTATTGACTTAGTCACTTAGATATGGGTTGCTGTCAATGATGGGCTTTCTTTTCAAACTTAAAAACTTGGGCCTGTTATTGAAGCTTGCATAATTGCATTGAATTCCCAACTACCAACTGTTTCCTTTCCTTGTTAAATAATATGGGCTTAAATTGAAGGCCCATTGGACTACATTCATACCAAATTGTACTGGACTTCATATATACAAATAGGGGTGACAAAAACTCTGTCTGGTCTGGATGATTGAATTTGTCAAATCCGAATTAAATCAAGTTTCGATATAAGTTATATGTCCGAAATTCATATCCAGACACTAAAATTTTTGTCCGGTTTAAAACTGGGTTCGAGTCCAAATGCCAAAATCTTATCCGATTTACTTGTCCGGATTTAAATCAATCCGGGTTTGGTCAATTAAGTACGTTCAAAATCCAATCGAGATCAGGGTCAGGACATATAAATATTTCGTAAACACATACTGTTGTCCAATCCGTAACTGATTTTTTGCCATCCCCGCATACAAAGCAGGTTTTTGTTGCAGACACGACGTTTAAAATTATACAAAAAAAAGGGGAAAAAAAAAGCATTCACATTAGGTTATTTCATGCAAATGGGTTGACCTGATAATTTATTAGTCTTTTGATTTTGATAGTGTTCATTAGATTTGTGCAGCAGAATGTCAGTTAATGTTTGATTTTTCTTTTCTTTTCTTCTTCTTGGAACATATTTATTGTAAAGTTTTATTGCCCTTCAAAGTTCTATTGCACATTCATATACATATATGAATGTGCAATTTATGCATGTGTATATATGTTGTACCCGAGACAATGTAGGGTCAATTGCTTTCAGATTTCATCATGTGTGTATTTCACATCGGTCTGACATAACCTAGTCGAGTGATTTATAAGTAAAGTCCAATTCCTCTCACATTGAATACATGTTTTCATAGGTCTAAGCAGGGGCGGATCTAGGAAATGGATTTAGGGGGGCTTGGTTAGTAGTGCATGTAGGAATTTATGAGAGGGGAGCCGAAGGTTGATGGGGTTCGGGGACAGTGCCCCCAAAAATTTTTTAGGGCATTTAATGAAAAGTGACCGAGAATAAGTAAATATCTATATAGTCCTCAAATTAAGTAAATATCTATATAGTACTTAAATTAGACATCAAAATCTACATACTAAAAAGTGACCGGAATAAATAATCATTTAAGCTATGCTAAACAATTTTTCATTGAGTTGAAATCATCTATCATCATGTATGAGTGTGTAGTAATCAATATTTGTTCACTTGTATGAGTATGAGTGCATATCAATCAATGATTATTATTTTTAAATTAACCATACCTATTGTAAAACTTTTAGAAAAATATAAATAAGTGGATATAATTTGAAATTTAGTTATTTAGTAGTATATATGGTAATTTTTTTTTTTAAATGTGAGGGCGGGCTAAGCATAGATCCGCCCCTGGGTCTAAAAACCAAAGATGACGGTTCATAAAGAACAAATTCATGCGGACCCGTAGCTCAAAGCGGATAATATCTTCAATGTGTATGAACTAAGAATTTGAGCAAAATGATTTTGTCCCTTATCTATTTGGAGTATTTACTAGTCTTGAAGAGCAGTTTCTGTATTGCACAGAAAGTGTTCGATGAAAGTCCTCAACCATTTTCATCAGCCCCATTTTGAGTGACATCGATTGCATTTCCAATAGTAGAGCTATAGTAATGCAGGGCTTTCATTTGATGTCTAATCATTCTCCTAATCTCTGAGAAATCATGGCCTAAAGAAGAAAAATCCCCAACCAATCCAAGTGGGTTTTGCCACTTACCTTATACTAAAAGTCAAACAAATATTAATTAGGATTAATTAATTAAGGAACTGCTTCACTGAATAACATGATTGAAAGCACTGAAAATTAAACATAAATTGATCCACTTTTGCCCTCCCATTGACCTTAAATCAAGACATAAAAGTCCAAGAAGGAAGGCAAAGTGGTTTAACATGGGTTTTTTTCACCTTCTCTTAACTAACACCAACCTTGCTTTGAAAAAAGTTAAGAGGTTTGAACTTTCAATTTCCAGCTCAACAAACACTACCCCTACATGTGATCTTGACCAGGCATGATTGAAACTCTTAGGTCAAGTACTCTTGAAGGATCCAATGAATTAATGATGTGTGTGTTTGTGGAAATGGAATGCATACTTGGCAATTAATTACATTCTAGTTTTTGCTAAAACCTTACTTTAATAGCCACTCCTCCGTACTAGTAACACTTTGTCCGTTTTGGATCAACTCATACTTGCCCACGAAGTTTTGTCTTCATAGATCCAATACCACCCTATATTAATTTGAGCCTAGGATAAACGTTTGTTACTAATATGAAAGTTTGATCTATTATATTTCGTACTTCACATATTCTTCTGGGCGAAACTTGGAGGCTCGCTCACCCGAATCAGGTGCGAAATTGGACTTTAGAGGATTTGAAATAAGTCATTAGATTCATTCCCAAAACACATCATGATCTAAAGAAATCCTCTAAAGTCAACCCTTTTATAGCAATGTCTTGCTTCTCTAAAAACAATGATATAATCTTTTGGAAATATATATATATGTAATAATCACACCTAATATTTATTAAATTGTGCATGTATCAAGGCTCTAAAATTCCGGCCTTGGACATGCCGTGCCGTTACAGCCATTCTTTCTTTAACAAGTTAACATATAAATAAGGACAAAAATATTGAATAAATAATTTGCATGATCAAGCATATATGTTATGTAATCCAAAGGAGCATAATCCTTCCATATCAAAAAATATATATATATATATATATTTAATCAAAATGAAACTCATTAGAGGGCACATGCATGCTTGCTTAATTAATTAGCAGAAAGCCAGAACTTAAGCTATCTATCCACATTAATTACATAAGAACATTAATTTTTTTGATGCTGGAACAAATACTAGATCCAAAAATAAAATTTCTAACCAAGTATGGGATGATTATGTATCATACAAGTAACAATATTAGAAGAAATTTCGATAGACATTGAATTCCAATTTGTGAAGAAAAGAAAATTGATTACAATGAAAACCAACTCCATAAGAATATTAATACAATACCATATGATGAGAGAAAAAAAAAAAAAAAAGAAGAAAAGAAGAACCTCATCAATGGTGCAAAGGGTTTGGACCAGTTGGGACAAGTCGCTTTTCGACTCCGTATTGCCGGTCAACCTCACTCCTGGTGAGCTTGTGCCGGTGGTGGTGGTGGTGATGATGGTGATGGTGCTGGTGACGGTGGTGGAGAAATTGTTTGAAATCAATTTTGCTAGTCAAGAATCTCCTATTGCTCAACAGATCACTTTGATGAGAGAATTGACTGTTGTTGATGCAACTACTACTAGTACTGCTTATTGAAACAATATTGCACCACCCATGGAAGAATAAAAAGAAGATAGAAAGAAGAAGAAGAAGAAGAGTAGTGAAGAAAGGAAGGATTTTCATGGCCATACTAATGATGGAGATAATAATCCAATCATGGAGAGAGATAGAAGGAGTAGTGGGAGAGTAGTGCAAGTTTTAGAAGATAGAGAAGTAATTGACAGCTTGAATAATTAGCAGCACAAGAAACATTGGTGCACAAGGTAGTTGACATTGGAGAGTGTTTGCTTCCATTAGACTTAACTTAATACAACTTTGATATATACATATATATATATATATATAGAGAGAGAGAGAGAGAGAGAGAGAGATTAATATTATGGTCCAGCAGCTGCGGAGAGGGAGCAGAATTGTCGAGCTTTTCTTCTTCTTCTTCTTCTGCTTCTTCTAATTCCAATGAAACTTTTCCTTTGCGTTCAAGCAACATATGCCCATTAAAAGCAGGTTTGTCAAACCTTACAAGTACAATATTTATTTTGGTTTCTGAATGTCCACATTGCACCAAAAAAGCTGAGCTGTAATTACATTACAATGCTGTCACAGAATTTCACTGTGTACTCTTTTTCTTTCTTTTTTTTAAAAAAATATTGGGAACTCTCCAAGGATGGACAATTTGAACCCACTCCAGTAGAAATCTCCAGATCCGTATACAGCACCTTCAGAAGTTTCCTACATAGGATCTGTTAAGAGATAGAATCCCACATCGATTAGATACATGTATGTGAGTACTATACATGACTAAGCCCACCTTCAAACTATCAACCAAGCCTTTTTTTGAACTTAATGACTTGGGCTTCAGCTCAGTTGATGGGCTCAAGAAGAATAAACGTGCACAAATCTGCGAGGATAATTCGACGTATTAACGAGAATCGAAACCCCAAATGTTGGGATTTATTTTATCAATGAGTGGCCCCAAATTACTGGCGAGAGGATTCAAAACTAGAATCCATTGCTTTACATGGAATGCCAAGAATCAACTAGGCCAATCCCTTGCCAGTCACAATGTACTATTTACGTAATCCAATTTTATTTGAGTTGATCAATTAATTCACTGATGGTCGGCCAAAACACACGTTAGCAAATCTAAGGGCTCAAACCAGTCTGGCTTTAAGCTTTAAAAGCACACAAACAACCTGGATTTTAAAAAAGAGAAATTTCAAACACCCTAGGACAGTAAATTAATTCTTTTTTGTCTCGATGGACCGACCCAAAATTTAATAATGTATGGTGACATTATGAGAAAACAATACAGACCAGGTCAAGTTCTCTATTCTTGTGCGTATAAAATCTCTACTTGCCCATAACGTCCGGTTGTGGGAATGTGCTTGGAATTCAAAGGGTTTTGACAGATTGAGAGGGCCTTTGTCGGCAAGACCATGAAACACAGTTGCATCTGAATCTGAATACAGTTGCATCTGAATCCGAATCCGAATCCACTGAAAGGCATAACTATATGGTCCAACACATATACTCAATACGTAATTGGCCATCAGGACCATCACAATAACAATCATTACTCTTAAACAACAAAAAGACGATCGAAGTAATACGGATACCCTTGTAATCACGCACTGAACTTTGACCCAACTTATCTTATTATCAGGTAAGAAATTTCTGTACGCACAGACCTTGTGGCCAGAATTTAAGCCCATATCGAATGTATAAAGTACAAACTTGTATGATATAGTTACCAGTAACCAAAAAAAAAAAACAAACAAAAAGACAACCTCCCATTCTTCCACTCCTCAGATAGCGATGAAGACACATTTCAACCACAACCCGAAGATAAGCTATCATCATTATCAACACCAAATCTTAAAAACTTAAGAGATCCAAATGATTCTGGATGTCTGAAGCAGGAAACGACAAAAGGTTTCCAAAATGCGAACAGGCTGTAAGGACATAAATATGCAGAGGTTTATATCACCACCACAACTATGGGTCTATCATGACAGCCACCAACAATTTATTTTTATTTTTTTTACTAATAGTACAACCATAAAATGTACATGCTACAATTCTACTAGGAAGCTTTTACCAACAGTGCCATGCTAACCCAAACACAAACCATGGGAACTCAGAAAACTGAGTAGATCGTTGCCATTAATCGATAACCACTGCTGATGGTGTCATAATCTTCTCTCTATCAGCATACCAGGCTCCCTGTGAATATTACTAACAAAATTCTGATTTCCCTTTTCTGCCAAAGGAAAAAATAACATGCTCTGTTACCACAATATACAAAGCTGTTGCTAATGAAAACAGAAATAATATTCTAGAGATATATCACCAACGTTTCAGCACACATGTCATGTCACTAAATATTCACGATATCACGAGCACAGCTAATGGCAACAAAATCAGCAATTTATGTATCAGTTGGAGGTCAAAGAACTTCAAACAAAGAAAACTAGCCATAACATGATGAAATGATTCATAACTCAAAAGACAGAAATATACTAATGCAGTTGGTATGAAATCGTTGTTCTTCATCCTTCTTCCCAGTCCACATCATCCTCATCCTCTCCAGTGGCATCTGCTTCAGCATTCAAGTCATTGACCTTGTAATTTTCAGATGTATTGCCTGTAATAACATACAGAAACATGGTTTACAACCACCAAATGCAATTTACCGAAGAAGGGTCCAAAACTAGGAAAAGGAATTTAAAATAAAAACATCAATTTATCAAAAATCAACATTCAATCAACTTCTCTTTGGAGTCGGGTGAATCAGAAAATCCAAATTACCACACTACTTTTTTAAGTTGTGTTTGATTCTTACAACATAAACTCCAGTCCTGGTTTTAATTTTTCATAGAGCCAGCCAAGTTGGTTGGTTTGGCAATTATACTGAACATCCCCCAACAGAGAATAATTGCTTACCAGAAATTGAAGCCTCTTCCCAGTCAACATTGTCTTCGCGTTCATCCTCTTCACGTTTACTCTTCATGCCCACTTGGCGATTAGAAGATGTACTAGAAGGGTCATAGGAGATGGGTGTGTTTGACGACTCTTGTTCTCTCTTAGTATCTTCTAGTTTTTGGTGCTGCATGAAATAAGCAGCATAATAGGCTTTAAAATACTCATCCTGCAATACAACGAAACGCAGAAACAAAGTTAGTTTAAGTAGATATATAAAAGAGAAAGGAAAGAAGTCAAGGTACAAGTTAAAACAAGAGAGAGTTATTAAGCAAATTGCACAAACCTGTAATGTCTTCTGATCATCATTTTCACTGGTTGACTTTTTGTCATCAGAAAATCTGACAGCTGCTGGGTCGCCATCCATTTTTGATTCATGCTTCAGTTCTCCACGTTGCTCCATTGTAAGGTTCATCCCTTGCTTGATCATCCATGGTGGCAAAACTTTCAGACCAGTATTTGCAATCTCAGATTTGACATCTTCTTCCTTGCCTTCTCCACCAGAAAAGGCAACTTCAACCTGGAATGAACCACCCACAGATTGCTCAAAAAGAAATCCTGTATAATAGTACATATCGGCAAGTGTTTGAAGAAAAACTATTCACTAACAAGAGGATATATCTCTAGAGTAGACATATCATGGCAGAACGTTGATTTTCTTTCGAATGCAATACTGAAAACTAAGAAACACACACAAAAAAGAAAACAGTAGAATGTGTTTTTTGAATTATAATACATTCATGGAATGCAAAGAGGGTGAAAGAAAAAAAGAAAGAAATCTATGAGATCATGACTCTGACCATTATCAAGTTTAGATACCTCCGCATTCTCCAATAAATTTTATTGACGGAAGTATTTATTCCCTTTAAGGTATGTCAACACCATTATTTTAGTACTTCATCCCGTGTACACATTTATCTTTCTTCTACCTTGGTTATTCTTTCAGCATTTATCAAATTCCATTTCCTGAAAGGTTTACGCAGCATAAGTCTAAACATCTCAGGAAACCTCTCCTCAACTCAAACCCAAGCGAAACCATGCTTGATATGGAATGTCGTAAAAAAATTACTGATTTGAGGAACATATGAAGCAACTTGATAAATGGTGCTTTTGATGGGCTAGGGTATAGGATTGGAATTTAGGTTTCAAATTGTTAGGTAGAGAAAGAGCCAAGGAGCATAAATTGGTCTGGATTGAATGGAAGAGAATTGATGTCAAAATTGATGGAGAATTACTTATTGGAAGTTTGGAACACTTC